>NC_135908.1:3704750-4304750 GCF_964194155.1 Cetorhinus maximus
CAGCTGCTTAAAGTACATTTATTTTGGGGATGAATCTCTGCATGTGACTACTAACTATCGGGAAAAGCAGATGCTGAATGTTAATTACCTTTCTGGTTTAGGCATCCGCTGCAAAATGGTTTAGCACCAGCTACTGCAATGCTGTATAACTTTGTGTATCTTCTTTTGCAGATGACCATGATGTTCTGTCCTTTCTTGCATTCAGCTTGACCAAGCCTGAGACAAAGGTGAGAGTTGTGGGGCGCAGCTTTTGTTGGACCAGAGCTGTATTAAAAACTGCCACGCCAACAATATGTGCTGTTTAACAAATTAGCCAACCTACCACTGCCCTTCCGAGGAGACGTGGTAAACAACATTTTGTGTGTAGCTGCACAGATGGCATATAATCTTAAGGGAGTTTTGTACAAAGCGCTTTTTCAGTTTAGTTCATGCCCCAGTGACCAGTCATTACAGCTGACCATGAATTCCATTGAATGTTACGTTGTGAGAATTATAAAGCAGCTGTCACTGTAGCGATGTAATAGCAGTTTTCAGCTTATAATTTATATAAGGATTTGAAGTGATATGGTGCTTTTTAATCCAGAGAAAATCCACAAACTTTACATAAGAGAAAACAAGATAAGCATAAATGGGCAAGCTAGGAGGGGTCATCAAGGCACAGTTGAGTTGGTGGAGTTTGAGAAAGTCATACAGTCATAACTCTCAGAATGAGGCCACTCAGCCTATCAAGTCTATGCTGGCTCTCTGTAGGCCACTCCAGTCAATGCCATCCCCCCTGCCCTATCCCCAAGGCCCTGCAAGTTTATTTTCCTCTAACGCCCATCCTATTTCCTTTTGAAATCGTCGATGGTCTTAGCTTCCACCACCCTCTTGGCATTGAGTTCCAGGTCAGTACCACTCACTGCATATGTAAGTTCTTCCTCACCTCACCCCCACCCTTCCACCCAAAATCTTAAATCTGTGTACCCCTCGTCTTTGTCCCCTCAGCCAATGGGAACAGCTTTTCTTTGTTCATCTTATCTCTACCTGTCATAATCTTGCCCACCTCTATCAGATCTCCTCTCAATCTCCTTTGCTCCAAGGAGAGCAACCCCAGCTTCTCCAACCTAACCCTGTAGATAAAATCCCTCGCCATTGGTACCATTCTGGTAAATCCCCTCTGCACCCTCTCAAGGAGCCTCACATCCTTCCTGAAGTGGTAAAAGGTAAAGAGAGAAGAGGTGAGGCAGAAGCTGCTGAAGAGGAAGTTCCAGAGTAACAGTAAGAAAACCACATGTTCTGCCATCAATTTGTGTGAAAGGAGTGCGGTGGAATCTAGAATTGGAAGAACAAAGGTATTAGGGTAGAACCAGGTGGAAGAGACAACACTGGTAGAGAACGAAGGCTGTAGATAGATTAGTGGGTGTGGATGGGGTTTTGAAATCCATGCAATGGAGTACAAGGAGCCAGTGTAACCTGGCAATGATTTGGGGTGATAGGCAAGCAGCATTTGGTAAGAACAGACTGAGGATACGTAGAAGTTTGGCAAGGGGGGTATTTGAGAATCAAGTGGAGATGTCGGGCATGGAGAAGGGCTTCAGTTGTAGTTCAGGTGAGGTGATGGCAAATGCAGGTAATATTGAGTTGGACCTTTAGCGGTCAAGGGTTGAGGGGTCTGGAATGGCTTTGGGTTGAGTAAAGCATTGAGATTGTGACTGTGCGTGCAAGGCCGGCATTTATTGCCCTTAACTGAGTGACTTGCTCGGCCATTTCAGAGGGCAGTTAATAGATTTTAAAGATATAATTGCTGTGGGTCTGGAGTCACATGTAGGCCAGACTGAGTAAGGATGGCTGATTTCCTTCCCCAAAGGGCATTAGTGAACCAGATAACTGCTAGTTACATGCTCAGCATTGTTGATCCTAGCTGTTTATTCAAGATGTTTTTCATTAAATATAAATTCCCTGGTTGCCATTGTGGGATTTGAACTCATGTCTCTGGATCATTAGTCCAGGCCACTGGATCACTAACCTAGTAACATAACCACCATTGTACTGTTCCCTGTGTACAAAATGTAAAGCTTGTATTCATCACCTGACTATGGGTAAACAAATAGACATTTTAATGATAGACTATCATTTTTTTTTCTGGCTCACCCAATGCATCTGTTGTGACATGTAGGACCCTTCAATTCAGATATCTAATAAAGAACAGGAGGAGTATCACAAAGAGTACGAGCGCTTTGAGAAAGACTTGGAGAAACGTAAAGATGAATTTCAGAAAGAACACCCAGAGCTGCACACGCCAGGTAACGTTGGACAGCCGGAAAGAATAACATTTGCTTCAAACGTCTTTGTTCAATGTTCAGGGTGATGTCATTGTTCCTGATTCTCTTGAGTCAATATCCGCTTGGTCAATTCTCATTGTTACTTTTTTGTATTCATTTACGGGATGTGGGCGTCACTGGCTGGGCCAGCGCTTATTGCCCATTCCTAATTGCCCTTGAGAAGGTGGTGGTGAGCTGCCTTCTTTAACCCCTGCAGTCCATGTGGTGTAGGTACACCTACAGTGCTGTTAGGGAGGGAGTTCCAGCATTTTGACCCAGCAACAGTGAAGGAACGGTGATATATTTCCAAGTCAGGATGGTGAGTGACTTGGAGGGGAACTTCCAGGTGGTGGTGTTCCCATGCACCTACTGTCCTTGTCCTTCTGGGTGGTAGTGGTCGTGGGTTTGAGGTGCTGCCTCAAGGAGCCTTGGTGAGTTGCTGCAGTGCATCTTGTAGATGGTACACAATGCTGCTACTGTGCGTTGGTGGTGGAGGGAGTGAATGTTTGTGGATGGAGTGCCAATCAAGAGGGCTGCTTTGTCCTGGATGGTGTCAAGCTTCTTGAGTGATGTTGGAGCTGCACTCATCCAGGCAAGCGGAGAGTATTCCATCACACTCCTGACTTGTGCCTTGCAGATGGTGGACAGGCTTTGGGGAGTCAGGAGGTGAGTTTCTCGTTGCAGGATTCCTAGCCTCTGACCTGCTCTTGTAGCCACAGTATTTATGTGGCTAGTCCAGTTCAGTTTCTGGTCAAAGGTAACCCCCAGGATGTTGATAGTGGGGGATTCACACATCTCAATCAAATCACCTTCACAACTCCAAGGAACGTAACTCAAATTGTCAGTATACCATAAGTCCGATCTACTCTTCCCTCTTGAGACCACAATATCCTTTACTGTCTATGATTAGCTGTCCATAGTTGGATCATGCATTTGCTTCCAAAATCATTTTAAATTTTGGCAGTAATGTAAAAATAGGCACTATTGGATTGGCCATCTGTTATGAGAGTTCAGTGAAGAGGGAACTGGAGTAAAGGTGGCTGTCCCATTTTATACTGTCACCCAAAGTTCAAATCACCCCCAGAAAGCCTCAGTGATCCACCAAATCATTTCTTTGTTAAAGTCAAGAAATTGCTTCAATTTGCAGCAATTTTGGAATTACTTTTATAAACTGGGAAGTTCCTCTGCTTTGTCATTTGTGGGAGAAATTTTTTTACCTGATTGTTAAGTTGGAGGACAGTATACTTTTTCTGAACTCTGGTGTTCAAAAGTATATACCTGAAAAGTTTATGGCACTGCCTCTTCTATTGCCCTGGGCACCAGTTATTTTGTTATCAGCTATCAGAAAGCAATTAAAACCATTGGAATTGCAGTGGTCAATAATGGGTTTGAACAGCATTCTTTAGGGAGATATTCACAAATTCAGCTAAGATTGATGCAGAGACTGTAATAATTATGGAGGGGGGGGTGGTGGTAGGGAGTTACTCTGTTCTTGGTAAGAATGACAAAATATTGATCAGAATACAACATGTTCTTACCGGGAACTGTAAATACAATACAAAGCCCAGCTGGCCTATGCCTGTGTTTACCCTCTCTATCTGGATAAAGAATCTGCTCCTGAATTTCCTATTGGATTTATTAGTGACTACCTTCAAAGTTCTCAGCCTCCATTATCAAGAAAGGAGTCTTGGCCTGCGCTCAGTGCAGGACAGATAAGCATTATCAAATTCTTCAGAGGTTCTTCATCTTGAACTAGATTTTCTCATTGGAATTTCTTTTTATAACCCCTTTATCTTACAATTGTGCCAATCAGAATATCTAGACATTTGGAGTAGTATAAAAGGAGCTTTATCCTGCACCTATTTTGTACTCTACCTGAATGTTTGCTTAGACTTTGTTGACTGTGGGGGAGGGAGGTGGGTGGTGGTGGTGGAGTTAATTCACCGTGCGTTTTATTCTTTTTTCAAATCATCTAAACACTTCTAGACGAGGATGCTTTCGAGACAGAGAGTCAGCGGGAGTTACAAATGGTTGCAGGTGGCCAGTCGCTAATTCACCAACAGCTGAAGAAGCTTCGAGAGAGGTTGGACATTGCTTTTGAAGAACAGAGGCAGCATTCGGAGAACTTGAGCAAGTTGGGCAAGGACCTGCGCACAACCACAGCGAGGGGTACCTCAGAACAGGCAAGTAAAGGAGTAGGTCTTTCCAAAATAACAAGTGTCTTAGTGTTCACCTGTGGCATAGCGGGGATTTGGCAGACACACACACTACTGAATTATGTCCGTGACAAAGTTCATCTTAGCACTGCGATGTAAACAATGCTGAATGTAGACAGATATAGACACTATTAAATTATATCTGTGACAAAGTTACTTCTGGCACCAGTGCATTTAGCAATGTTAACATTACTTAACTAAACTTCAGCTCAAAAATGTTTAACTCTTGAACTCAGTTAACCCATAACTTTGAGCTTGTCCATTCTTTTGTGAGCACTGGACTTGATGATAATTCCAGTATATAAAAATAAAATACTGCGAATGCTGGAAATCTGAAATAAAAACAGAAAATTCTGGAAAAACTCAGCAGGTCTGACAGCATCTGTGGAGAGAGAAAGAGAGTTAAATGTTTCGAGTCCGAATGCTCTGAAGAAGAGTCATATGGACTCGAAACGTTAACTCTCTTTCTCTCCCCACAGATGTTGATAATTCCAGTGTTCTCCTGGCTAGCCTCCCACTCTGCATCCCCCACCCCATAATCTCACATTCATTCAAAACTATACTGCCCACATCCTAACCCTCAACAAGTTATGTTCACTCCTCATCGCTCCTGTGCTCACTGACCTATGTGAGCTCACCATCCAGCAAGGACTCAATTTTAATCATCTTATCCTTGTTTTAAAATCTTTCATGGCCTCACTCCTCCCTATCACTGTAATCTCCTCCAGCCCTACAACCTTCCAGGATCTCTGCACTCCTCCAATTGTGGCCTCCAGAACATCTCTTATTTAATTCATTCCACCATTGGTGGCCATGCAATCAGCTGCCCCGGTCCTAAACCTTGCCATGTCTCTACCTCTCTCTCCTCCTTGAAGTTGCTCCTTAAAACCTACCTCTTTTAACGAGATGAGTGTTCGATGAATCTGTTTTTGATCGTTGAGGGAGGAATGTTTGCCAGGACATACTGTTTCACTTGTACTTTGTCAGTTC
Organism: Cetorhinus maximus; assembly: GCF_964194155.1. Lineage (NCBI taxonomy): Eukaryota > Metazoa > Chordata > Chondrichthyes > Lamniformes > Cetorhinidae > Cetorhinus > Cetorhinus maximus. Next base: position 3,710,260 of record NC_135908.1, read on the forward strand.
CAGCTGGGATTATGTCCTGAAACCCTAATGTGAGGTTTGGACGTATTTCTGACCTGGAGGTGAGATTGCTGCAAAAATGAGCCTTAAAACTGAGACACAGTTGCCTTCTTTGCTGGAGACAGTTTATTGGCTTGGTTCACAGTCAACACTACTCCAATCCCCACAGTGTCCCAGCTATCTCCATTTGTCACTCCTTTAATTGAAACAATTAAACTAAATTAACAAAATGAGGGACAAAGTAAAAGGCAGCCCCTTAAAGGGATACTGCAAAAAGAATACTAAAATCTTAAAGGAAACTTACAAACACCCAATCAAAACGTGATTAAAGGGGTCAGTAAAGCATCCCAGTCTCCGCGGTGTCTACCGAGCACAGAAGATCTCGATGGTGCCAGCAGACACTCCTCTCCAGGGACACCCGGTCGTGAACGTAGCCGCGGAAGAGGGGCAGATAGTCGGGCCAGACGACTCCCTCGATCGCCCGCTGCCTGGACCTGTTAATGGCCAACTTGGCCAGGCCCAGGAGCAGGTTCACGAGGAGATCCTCCTCCCTCCCGGCCCCCCCCTCCGCACTGGTTGTCCGAGGAGTAAGAGCATGGGACTGAAGTGCAAATAAAACAAAAGCACGAGGTTTTTCAAATAATTAAAAAGTGGTGGGGGGGGGTGCAGCCTACAACAAGTAACACACGCGTGGTCCATGGACTCCAGAAGGCCACAAAAAGACACAGGCATCTTGGGAGCCCGTGAACCGTCACATCCTACGGTTGTATGGGACTGCTGCGTGCAACACCCTCCACCCCAGGTCCCCGACGGTAAGGGGCAGGACTCCGGCATAGAGAATCCTTCACTGGGGACCTCTGCCGCCGGACGGCAACAAGGCCGCCAGGGCGTGTCCAAGCAGTGGGAAAGGCCTATCTATCTCCGTTTATAGGTGTACAAATACCCATCACCTGTTTAACAATGCAATTGTCATTGAAGCTTAAGAATGTAACTAATAAGACATGGACATAAGAGAGTGGATACAGAGCTACCCACCAGATGGGCATGGGAGAGGAATCAATGGAATATGAGACCATCTTTTACATCAAATTAATAGGTGTACACCTTTGTGTAGGTAAATGTCTGCTTAGATCATGTAGAAAATGCGCTTGTGTTTAGTCTGGGCCAATCCAGTCAATTTATTCAAAACAAGCAGCCTTTTCTTTTGTGGTTAAATTTCCAAATGCTTTCTGTCACAGAGCAGACAGCCATCCATGTGTTAATGGTTTATTGCATGTTTTACTTCCTGACGCTCGTCATGTTGAAGGCCTGCCCTCTTTACTGTAACAAGCACAAACTTTGGGGAGAGAAGTTCTGCTTTAGCTTATTTTTATCCCTGCCTCCCCTGCCATTCAGGTTGCAAGCTCTGCGCCAACCTGGTTCTATCGCTGTGTCCTACCATTTTAACCTGGCCTCGTCCGATGCAAGATGTTCCGTGGCTTTTAGGCTTTCCTTTCAAACTTAGCTGCTTCTAAGAGGAAGCTGCGTTGCTGTGGTATGTACGAATTGACACCTGCATCCCTAAGACAGTTAGCTGTGTTCCCTCTGCTGTTTTACACTGTCGTCATCGCATTACCTATGGGGAGTGCTGCAATGATCCACTCTTTGTGGAGCAGATGTGTCACAGTGACAAATCCCTGCAGCATGTACACTCCAAAACATTGGCAGTGAGATCGATTTTTCAGCTTGTTCAGATTTTGTGGTTCCCCCCCACCCACCCACTCAGACTTGGCTGAGTAATTATGCAGCTCGGTTTCCCAGCACGAGAAAAATGTTTTTTTTTCTTTCCCAGATTATTGAGGAAGCTGGAAATCTGACATTTAAAAAAAAAACCCAGAAAACGCTGGAAATACACAGCAGGTCAGGCAGCATCTGTAGAGAGTGTGCTTTTATTTTTAAACCAGTTTCATTTGGAATTGCTCTGATTACGAAATCACCTTCCCAATATTAATGGCTCACTTGCGGAACTAGAGCCTAGTAATTGGCTTCTGAACAGCATCCTTGTGCGCGGAGAACTTACTTGCTACAACAACAACAGGTTGCATTTATATAGCGACGGCAAACTGTCCCAGAGCTTCACAGGGACATCAAATACAATTTGACTCCGAACCACTTTAGGAGATATTAGAACGTTTGCCCAAAAAATTGATCAAAGAGGTCACCTTTATAGAATGTCTTAAAGGAAGAGAGAGAGAGAGAGAGGCAGAGAGGTTTAGAGAGGAAATTCCCTAAAGGTAAGTAAAATAAAAATTAGGGATGCTGTGTTTTGCCTTGAAGCTCTTTGATGGATCAGTATTTTGTATCTTGTTGAGGTAGAGAAGCACTGTTTGTGCAGCTGAGGCTGTTCCTTGACGCTGGAGACAAGAGTATCCACTCAAAAGCACGTCAATAAGTATTCCACACGGAGCACCCGGGCACCTCAAGTCTGGCTCTGCCTTTTAAATGGTGCATAAGATGATTAGAAACATGGGAAGAAAAGCAGCAGAATTCCACATCAGTGAAAAAGCTTCTACCGCCTTTAATCCTCTGGGTTACTTTGCAGGTAATCGTGTTAATTAAACACTCTAAAAAAAAAACGAAAGAAAAGATAAATTCCAGGTTATTGAGTAAACAATTAGCTTATAAGTCTTTCACATATTAAATATACGAAAGTACCCCACAGTGATGTTATGAGACGCGATTTCTTTGATTCATATAATTATTCAGTACACACGTGATGGCAATCCAGTGCTGTTCCTGCAAGAGATAATCCCGAATATTCTATCTTGTTTGTATATCTCTGCGGCCCCACTCTAAGAGGCTTTGTCTTGGAGATTACTGGGATTATAATTTACGATTCGAGCATTATCTGACCCAATACACACACAAGATTCATGCTTAATAAATTTGTGTTGAAGCCCAAAAGAAGATTGTTTTTCCGTCACTGTGTACAAAAAGAATGAGTTGCTGCGAAAGATGTAGCTTTTGACATAAAAGGATGCAGGATCTCATCATTTTAGTTTAGAACTGTTATGGCTCCCCCTTCAACCTTACCCACTGCACCCCCCCGCCCCCCCAACACACAAATGTGCAGTGGGCACCATGCACAGAGATATACAGGAAGGCCACGGATTTCACCTCTGCTCACGGCTGTTAGCCCTTCTCAGCCAGAGTGGGAGTGAGAATATTGCCATTGGGCCTCAGCCACTCTAACCTCGGCTGTGGGGAGGAAAGGTTGCCCGGGGTCACTGTTGCTGATTGCTGTACAGTAAACCTTTGCAGGAATGAAATGCCCAAGTTTACTGACCTTATTAAATTGTCTCTTTTATACACTCAAGACGGGGTTGGACCGGTTTTGGGTACAAAGGGAAGCAAGGGGTAGATCCAGAAGGTGTGGAGTGGAGGTAGAAGATAGGCTGTGCTTCCATTGATTGGTGCAGCAGGCTCAAAGGGCTGAATGGCCTACTCCTCCTATTTCCTCTGATCTTACATTTTAACTCCTTTGGAATGGCTCAATTCTTCAAGAGGCATTTCTTGCATTGGGCTATGTGGCCTTGAAGGGACATTGCTAGTATTGCCACCTTCAGATCCAGCAAGTGCTGAACATTCGTATTTGGGTTTTGAGGGCATAAACATTACCATTTTCTTTAAGGTTTGTGCTGGCTAATTGGCGATAAATTTGCTGGACAAGTTGCTGGTGTTGGGATTGTTTAGTTAGCCAAAGGCTGACTCAAGGTGCAGCGTTTACACTGGGAACAATATATTTCATTGTAAACTGGAAATGCCCCCCTTTGGTTAAGGAGGGCTCAGTCTCCTTCCTGCAGTAACTGGGAGATGGGAGGGTTGCTATCCTGGGAAGATTAGATCAAATGGGCCAAACTGATCTCATAATTGTGAATGCTGGTGGAGGTGCAATTGAGTCCAGATAAACTGGAATTGATACCAGAACACAATTGCATGTTTCCCAAAATCCTCGTATGTTGTGTCCAAAGTCAACTAAATGCCTTCAGTTTGATAGTAAGTACATTGAACATGAGGGAAGCCTTGTGGCACAGTGGGTAGTGTCCCTGCCTCTGATCAAGAAGCTTTGGGTTCAAGTACCACCCAGGACCTGATGGCCAAGGAAGTGTATTCATAATGCAGTCAAACATGTATCAACCTGCAAATCATTCCAACACACACCAATGGCATTCTCTGGTCTATTTTCTCTGGAATTTAGAAGAATGAGAGGCGATCTAATTGAAAGGGGTTTGATGGGGTGGACGCTGTGAGATTGTTACCGCTGGCCAAGGGAACCTAAAACAGGGGGGCACAGTCTCGGGATAAGGGGCCGATCATTTAAAACTGAGATGAGGAGAAACTACTTCACTCAAAAGGTTGTGAATCTTTGGATTTCCCTACCCCAGAGGGTGGTGGATGCTCCATTGTTGAATACATTTAAGGCCGGGATAGACAGACTTTTGGTCTCTTGGAATTAAGGAATAAGGGGAGTGGGCAGGGGAGTGGATTTGAAGCCCAAGATCAGCCATGATCGTATTGGTTGATGGAGCAGGCTCGATGGGCCGTGTGGTCTACCCCTCTTATTTCTTGTGTTCTTGTGGCAAGAGCAGGAGTGATTCCATGATGGTCAGCCGTGTGATGGAAAAAAAGCTGGAGCCTCTACCCTCACTCTCCATAGCTCCGGACTACAGCATGCATGTATAAGTGCATGCCACAGCAACTCTGATTCCCACACTGAACATGGTTCACCCACACGCACACATCACGCAGAGGAGGGATTTATAAGCCTTTAGCCACATGGGCTGAATAGGCGCATCCATAGTGTCTCAATGTACCAATTCATTTTAATATTTATTTGCTGACGTCAGAGATATTGGTGGAGGTTTTGCGATTTTTCCCTGGCTGTTTCTAATGGGAGCTTGCAAAAAGTAAGCCTGTGTATTTTTATTATTCATTTGGGTGTCGCATTGATTTAACCCCCCTCAATTGATCTTGAGAAGGTGGTGGTGAGCTGCCACCCTGAACTGCTGTGGTCCGTGTGGTGTAGTTACTACCAGAGAATACCATTGAGGATTTTAAATAACAATTCAGATGAACCGACTACCATTGCTTTACCACATGTAGCTGCAAGAAACCTACACTGAGCTGGCTTTGCTTCACAAACCACAGGCAGCATTTCTTCTGCTTAAATTTGTCTTTGTTTGATAGGATGCCGATGGTTCCCACCAGAGCCTGATGCTGGTGCTTAACGGTCAGAAGGCGATGATTCAACAAGTGCAAGAGATAAGGTACCTATCATCTTTCTGTTTTTGTCGGGATGCATCTCTGGTGTGGTTGGGTAGGACAGAGAGAGAGTGTTGGAGTTTGAAGCCTGGCTGCTTTGGAACTCCGGGGAGCAGTGAAAGCAGAATACACTATGAATGGTGCCTTTGGGAAAACTTCGCATTCAAAACCTCCTTACAATCACCAAGAGATTAATAACTTCTATCAAAAGAGATTTGAATTCCCAGTGACTGACTCAAAGGACAACACGGCGAGGTTTCATTTTTTAAAACTTTTACCCTGCACACGAAAAGCAACCTGACTAAACGTTACTTAGTGGGCAACAATTGCATTAAAACTGCAGAAAAGATACCTCCCCTTAGTTTCCTAACACGACCGAAAACACTAAACACCGAGTTCCTACGTGACACTGCACTCTTCACAAAATTGTAGTCTTTACAGGAACCAGTTGAAAGTTATGCCCCGTTTCCAACAGGCTTGTTTCTCCCCGTTCTACTGAGTCATGATGACCAGTGTGCGTTGAAAGTCGTTTCCCCTCAGTCTTCTGAGAATCCCTGAACCAGCTTCCCGCAGCAAGGCCCAAGCTGGTGATTCCTTCTCCTGGGCCATCTCGGGCTGAATCTCTCAGTGCCCTTAAATCTCTGTAGAGTCCATCTCCTCGACCAGCGGACAAGCTTCTGCTGCCATTCTGCCTGGTACCTAACGGAGAACAACCTTTTCCCCCTGCTGACCACATCAGCTGTTGTTTTCTTGTGTGTCTCCCTGTGACACACTCTCTTGCTGGCCCCCTGGAGGTGCCCTGCCCCCCTGGCGATACCCTGAGATAGTAAGTCTACAAAGAGCAAGGCCAGCTGCTTCTGCCTTTGCGTTCAGTTGTTAAATCTGGCACTTGTGTTTCAATAGGACTTGACCTGGGCCCCGGTACCCATGGCAACCGGGTCACATTGGCTTATCACTGGACAGAATTAATAGGAGGTCACTTGCTGTATTTTGCCTTTGCTTAAAAGAAATGAATTAAAACACCATCTTATAAAACCTTACATTCATAATCGCCCTTTTGTTTTTAGAAGAGCAGGGGAGTCCTCCCCAGTGTCCAGGCCCAATATTTATCAATCAATCAACGTCACAAAAGATACCTGGTCTTCACGTTGCTGTTTGTGGGAGCTTGCTTTGTTCAAATTAGCTGCTGCTTTTCCTATGTCATAACAGTGACACCACTTTAAAAGCACTTCATTGGCTGTAAAGTGCTTTGGGATGCCTTGAGGTTGTGAAAGGCACTATACAGGGGAGAGTGGTAATGTCACTGGGCTAGTAATTCAGGGGTATGCCCAGGGGACATGGGTTCAAATCCCACCATGGCAGCTGGTGGAATTTGAATTAAAGTAATAAAATCCAAATATAAAGCTAGTCTCAGTGATGGTGACCATGAAACTATCATCGATTGTTGTAAAAACCCAAATGGTTCACTAGTGTCCTTTAGGGAAGGAAATCTTATTTGGGCTGGCCTACATGTGACTCCAGACTCTCAGTCATATGAACATACAAGTTAGGAGCGGGAGTAGGCCACTCGGCCCCTCGAGCCTGCCCTGCCATTCAATGAAATCATGGCTGATCTGACTGTAACCTCAACTCCACATTCCCACCTACCCCCTGATAACCTTTCACCCGCTTGCTTCTCAAGAATCTTACCTACATCTGCTTTAGAAATATTCAAAGACTATGAACGTGGTTGACTCTTAACTGCCCTCTGAAATGGCCACTCGGTTCAAAGGCAATTAGAGATGGGAAGCAAGTGCTTGGCCTTGCCAGCAATGTCCCATGAAAGAACAAAGAAAGAGTAAATGCGTGCTTTTATTTGTTTGTATCTACTGGTTCAGAGGAAAGACTTATAGCTGAGATATCCACTATTTTCCCTTTCACAGACCTGCTTAAGTATTTCCATTGCTTTGTTTTTTGTTCCAGATTTCTAGCATCCTGTAGCATTTTGCTTTTTCTTGCCATAAGTGAGTCTTCGGTCACTGTTTCGAGTGAGTTGAAACATTAAAAAAAAACAAACCCCCCTCTGTTTAGTCCGAGCAGCGCAGTGTAAAAGTGTCGCCTGGACCGTGAAGCTCCTGAACAAGTACAGTAATCCAAACTTCGTGAAGAGGACATGACAAGCGACAACTTGTATTAAAATCTGCTGAAGCCCTGCAGTGTCGGTGAAAGCAGACTTGTGTGTATCTTCAGTCCTGTTTCAGAATTAAACAGCGTGCAGATGTGTGTGTGCTGTATCAGTGAATTGGAAGGTTCACTGCCAGAAGCATTTTGGTTCTTTCAATTGCTTAACACCCGTCCCTCCGGCACCCTTTCGCTCCCCAGCACAAGGACTTGCCGTTGTAAGTCATTGCTTGCATGATTGTTAGCCAGTATCTTGAAGATAATGAGATGGGGGTCCATCCGTAATCAGCCATAATCAGAAAGGGGCTTTAGGCATCTCACTCTGTTTAAGAGGGAGACAAGTGTTTTTTTGAAAAATTTATTCTTTCGTGGAATGTGGGTGTCACCCAGCATTTGTTGCCCATCCCTAATTGCCCTTGAACTCGGAGGCCATTTCAGAGGGCGGTTAAGAGTCAACCACGTTGCTGTGGGCCTGGAGTCACATTTAGGCCAGACCGGGTAAGGACGGCAGATTTCCTTCCTTAAAGGACATTGGTTAGTCAGATGGGTTTTTACAACAATCAGCCACATTTTCATGGTCACCATTACTAGCCTTTTCAATTCCAGATGTTATGAATTGAATTCAAACTCCACCAGTTGCTGTGAGCCCAGGACATTAGCCTGGGCCTCTGGATTACTAGTCCAGTGATATTACCGCTATGCCACCGTCTCTCCCAGTGGCTATAGCACGAGGGACACCACTCCATATCAAGTGTGGCCGACCAAGAATCTCCCCCACTCTTGCCACCTGCCACTGGCATGTTGAATGGATTATCAACCTGTGTATTGCTGAAAAGAAAGACATGTTGTTGAAGCTTTTCATCTTGCACTCATTGGGACAAACACAAGAATTCCAAATTTCAAATGATTATAACCATTTCGAAATTTGAAATGTTTGAAATTTGGCATTCTCGGGCTTGTCCTGATGAGTGCAAGATGAAAAGTTTCAGCAACACCTCGGTCTCTTTTCACCAATATTCAGGTTCTATAATACAAATTAACAGTCTGTCTGGCTGTGTCACAAATGCTTCTTATATTGCCAATAAGTCCTGGAGTGGGAATTGAACATGGGGCTTCTGGCTCAGAGGCAGGGGTGCTACCCACTGAATGAGGCTGCCAATAACATAGGATACTGTGCCATTTGAATGATGCTATCAGACAACAGTCAGGAATTCCCCATTGAAATAAAAACAAAATGTTGCAGATGCTGGAAATCTAAAATAAAAACAAAGTGCCAGAAAAACTCGGCAGGTCTGGCAGCATCTGTGGAGAGGAAACAGTTAACATTTCGAGTCTAATATGACTCTCCAGAACTGAGGAGGGTAAAAATGTGATGGGTTTTAGGCAGTCAAAAGGGGGGGGAGGGAAGGAAGAACAGAAGGGAAGGGCTTGGACAGGGTAGAGGGCCAGAGAGATTAAATGATAAAAGATGTCATGGAACAAAAGGCAAAGGGAGTGGTAATGGTTATAGTAAAGAGACAAAGTATTTGCCCAGAGTGAGTGTCAATGGCGGAATAATGAACACAGAATAATGAACACAAAAGCATGAAAAAAAGCTTCAAACTGGCATGTGGCCAAAAAAAAAGAATCAAAATAGAGGACAGAGTTCATGGTCTGGAATTGTTGAACTCAGTGTTGAGTCTAGAAGGCTGTAAAGTGTATAACTGGAAGATGAGGTGCTGTTCCTTGAGCTTCACTGGATGACCGCAGTAGGCTAAGGGCAGAGCTATCAGCGTGAGAGCAGTGGAGGATTAAAATGACAGGCCATTGGAAACTCGGGGTCATGCCTGCAGACTGAGCAGAGGTGTTCTGCTAAGCGGTCACCCAATCTGCTTTTGATCTCCCCAGTACCAAGGAGACCTAGTGAGCGGCGAATATTGTATGTTAAATTGAAAGAAGTACAAGTAAATCACTGCCTCTCCGGGAAGGAGCATTTGGGGCCTTGGATGGTGAGGAGAGAGGAAGTAAAGTGGCAGCTGTTACACCTCCTGCGATTGCATGGGAAGGTGCCGTGGGAAGGGGACAAGATTTTGGACATTGTCCACTCTTCAATTCCCCAATTCAAGAGAAACTAATTTCTAGAGTTACATAGAATTGGCAGCACAGAAACAGGCCATTTGACTCGACTGGCCTGTGCTGGTATTTATGCTGCACATGAGCCTCTTCCCATTGTACTTCATCCAATCAGCATATCCTTCCATTCCTTTCTCCCTCATGTGCTTATGTAGCTTCCCCTTAAATGCATCAAGTGATACACCTCAATTACTCCATATGGTAGCAAGTTCCACTTTCTAAACACTCTCTTGAGTGAAGAAGTTTCTCCTGAATTCCCTCACGCATTTATTGGTAAGAGCTAGATGTTTTTATATACTTTCTGGTGCTTGGTCACAGGGTGGCACTAGCTGCCTGCCCACGACCTGGGTAATCTATGTGGTGCAGAGTGGCTAAGGATGAGAAAATATAGCCAAGGTTATGACACCAAGGTTGAGAACAGTCTGGTTAAGCCTTTGCTGAAGCGTGCTGTAAAATAATTAATTTCCCTGTGCTGAATATTATACTAAGTTGTCGGTAAGTTTACAGAATGGCTCTTCCACCATCCTTGGAGTCACAATACAATTTTCTCTGCTCCAACACTCGGGATTGCAGCCTAAAGTAATCAATAGTACCCCATAGACCTAATACTTTCACATCTGTAGAGAATCTATAAAGAGCATGTCATGGAAGATAAAACACTTACACATTTACATGCTGTGTTAGAAGGCCAAAGGCTCTCCCAATGCTTTGCTTTGACCTTCATTGAAAGAGCAGTTGAAAGGAAGAGCAAATGCCATAGGCTACAGGTAGCATACTTTCACTAATGCAGAGCTAACCTTTGAGACTCACCTTTTCTGACTAGTCTACCGGGCTATCTTCTTCCACTGTTTCCCTGTCTCCATCAACAGCAACTTGTATTTATGTAGTGCCTTTTATGAATAAAACATCCTAAGGTTAGTATAAGACAAGATATGACACCGAGCCATGTGAGATATTAGGGAAGGTGACTAAAAACTTTGTCAAAGAGAGAGGTTTTTAGAAGCTTCTTAAGAGAGGGTAGAGAGATGGAGAGGGTAGAGAGATGGAGAGGTTTAGGGAGGGAATTCCAGAGCTTGGTGCCCAGGCAGCTGAAGGCATGGCCGCCAGTGGTGGAGTGATTAAAATCGGGGTTGCTTAAGAGGCCAGAACTGGAGGAGCGTAGATATCTCAGAGGGTTGTGGGACTGGAGGAGATTAAAGATAGGGAGGGCTGAGGCCAAAGAGGGATTTGGAAACAAGGATGAGAATTTTAAAGCTGAGGTGTTGCTTCACTGGGAGCCACTGTAGGCCAGCGAGCTTGGATAATAAGTGAACGGGATCTGGTGCTAGTTAGGATTCAGGCAGCAAGAACTTTCAATGACCTCGAGTTTAGAGAAGGTAGAACATGGGAGGCCATCCAGGTGAACATTGGAATCGCCAAGTCCGGAGGTAACAAAGGCATAGATGAGGTATTTCTGCAGCCACTGAGCTGAGGCCAGGGCAGAGTTGGGCGATGTTACATGGGTGAAAATAGGCAATCTTTGTGATGGCCTCAGTACATGGTTGGAAGCTCATTTCAGGGTCAAATATGACGCCAAGGTTGCAAACAGTCTGGTTCAGCCTCAGAAGTTTGCAAGGGAGAGGGATGGAGTCTGTGGCTAGGGAGTCAAGTAATTGGCAGGGATAGAAAAAAGTGGCTTCAGTAAACTCGATAGTATGAACAAATTTTTGTTCACCCTGTACCAAATGTAGGGCAAGCAGTCTGACGACTTTGAGACAATGGGGGTGTATCAGTTCCAGTGCTTCCAACCAGCTCTGGTATCCTGGGACCATCTCCCTTTGCCCCTCCAGGTTTTTACACCTCTCCACACTTTGAAAAGCTTCCTCAAATCTTTGTGGAGTGTGCTGTCAGAAACAGAACCAGAAACTATCGTAGCTCTTAAAATTCGAGCATGTTTAGTCAGTAACTGTGTTAATAGGTACACTTTAAAAAAAAAAGTGTATTTGTGTTCCATGTAAATTGAGGGGGAAAATGCCCGCAATTAACTTCCTGCTTTTTCTCTCCATGTTTGCATTTTCTACAGAGATGCAGTAGATGGTGACAAAGCATTAAGCAGTAGTGGGTAGGAGGCAGGAATCTCTATTTCTGGCTCGTACAGCCGCAGTCAGTGGTCAGCATGATTGTGCACTGCATTTTGCCACACCTGGAATTTTGAATTTCAGCTGTGCCTCAGCTTAAGTGTAGACGCAGTGAGTGAGTGAGTGCCGTGTGCTTCATAACAGCGGGTGACAATGTAGAACTTGGACCCAGGTCATTCATCCGAAGCATCTTAGACCGTGGAAGGAGACCATTCAGCCCATTTGCAGCTGTGCTGACTCTTCAAAAGGACTAACCCACTTGGTCCCCATCCCCGTGCATTTTCCCTCACACTTTTTTTATTTATAAACTTTTTTCAAATACTTATCGCTTTTAAAACCTATCCTGAATTTTGTTTCTAAAAACTCCTGACCTTTCCCTTTGTCCATTTCAGTGATCATCTTGAGTTTCCAACCTCTTGAAGACATTTTTTTTAAAAATGATTTATTCGTTCATGGGATTTGGTTAGCATTTATTGCCCATCCCTAACTGCCCTTGTTCAGAGGGCATTTAAGAGTCAACACTTGCTGTGGGTCTGGAGTCACATGTAGGCCAGACCAGATAAGGACAGCAGATTTCCTTCCTTAAATGATAAGCTAGTGAACCAGATGGTTTTTTACAACAATGGTTTCATGGTCATCATCAGACTTCTTAATTCCAGATTTTTATTGAATTCAAAATCTGTCATGGTGGGATTCGAATCCGGAGCTTTACCCTGGGTCTCTGGAACACTGGTCCAGTGAAAATACCACTATGCCACCACTTCCCCCTCCAGTCTAATTGTTTTTCCTTTTTACCTTTTCAAAATGATGAGAGTTATTGATCACTTCTATCAGGTCTCCTGTTGACTGCCTGTGCTCCTGTAACTGAAGCCCCTCATCCGTGACAGTATCTCAGTAAACCTCTTCTCTATCACCTCGAGGGCTCCAACCTTGTTAAAGCAAGACATCCACAACTAGAAACTGTATTAACTGTGTCCTAACCAAGCAGGATTTCTCTCAGTCCGGAATAGTTGTGTTAGGGCGCAAGGAAACCAGCAGAATGGTGAACAATTCACGCGCCCTGTGCACAATTGGATCTTTATTCCACAAAAAGTTACTTTTGTTCAGTTCAGGAGATCTGAACACACTTTCCGAAGCTTAGGCTACATAGAATGCGCAGCCCAGAAACAGGCGGTTTGGCCCAACTGGTTCATATTCAGTGTTTATGTTCCACATGACCCTCCTCACGCTCCTCTTCATCCAACCATATCATCATTGCTTCCTACTCCTTTCTATCTCATGTCTATCTAACATGCTATTTACCTCAACTACTCCATGTGGCAGCAAGTTCCACATTCTAACCACTCTCTGGGTAAAGAAGTTCTGAATTCCCTATTGAATGCATTGGTAACTACCTTATTTTGATGTCCCCTAGGTTTGATCTTGATGAGTGGTAACATCTTTTACCCTATATCCACCCTATCAAACCTTTGATAATCTTAACGCCTCTTATGAGGTCACAGGGAGAAGATGGCGTAGTGATATTGTTGCTGGACTAGTAATTCAGGGACCCAGGGTAATGCTGTGGGGACCTGGGTTCAAATCCTGTCACAGCAGATGGTGGAATTTGAAGTCTAAGGATGATCATGAAACCATTGTCGATTGTTGTTAAAACCCATCTGGTTCACTAATGTCCTTTAGGGAGGGAAATCTGCCGTCCTTACCTGGTCTGGCCTACACATGACTCCAGGCCCACAGCAATGTGGTTGACTCTTACATGCCCTCTAAACAAGGGCAATTAGGGATGGGCAATAAATGCTGGCCTAGCCAGTGATGCCAACATCCCATTAATGAATAAAAAAAAACCTCTGAGTCTTCCCTTTACTAAAGAAAAGAACCCCAGCCTAGTTCAAATCTTTCAATCTGATAGTTATAACCTTTCAGTTCTGATGTCACCCTTGTACATTTATTTTTCACCTTCACCAGAGCCTCGATACCCTTTACATAATTTCATTACACTTGGTGCCAAAGTCAGTTAATGTAGAACATTTCCACCTCCACCACCCTCAAGGTACTTTATGGAGGCTGAACTATTATTCTGTTCTCTATTGAGCTTACTCATCCTGCACCAGATGCATTAACCTCCAAAAGGAGGACTTATTGCTTCAGAATCAGGTTCCATTAAGTGAAAGCACCACTTGCTGATGTCACTAATGTAGGTTACCTTATAATGAGGCATATAGCAAACTTCACTCAAAGTAAAAATAGAACCTGGGGAAGCTGCACTCGAGCTGGTGAAATGAAATCATTAGTTTCGAGAGTTTAAATGAGAATTACTGATCAATAATTGGTGCCATTCTGCTTTTGTCCAATTTTATTGATGTTCCATCCTCACACTTCCTTGCATGTGTGACCATAGACGTGTCCCTTTGTGGAAAGTCTGAAGAGAGGGCTTGTGCGCGATTGGAGCCATAGCACAAAGCTTCTTCAAATGGTTTTGTAATTGAGGTCAGTTGGATGGAAATTTTAGTTATCACAATACTGTACTGCCTCATATTTAAATCTCACTCTTAACTGCAATTGAGATGTTGATACAGTAAAAACTCTCCTCACCCTGAGGTTGACATTACTCAGCTTTTGACATGGTTCCTTGAGAGTCTGCAATCTCTTCCAGCATCTCATTGTCTTCCCAGCTGGGTCCAATTGTATCATTTTTATATCTTGTTACGATCTCCGTAGAGATTGATAACTTGGGGGAAAAAAATTGCATTTCCAGTGACTGACTGAAAGGATCACTTGGCAAGATTTCGAGTTTTAATACTTTTACTGTAACAAACAAACTAAAAGCAACATGGACTATATTTGGTAGGCAACTTATACTTTGAGCAACAGAAAAGATCCCTATGTGACTTAAACACAACTGAAAATCGCACCCAATGAATATACTCTACGCTGTCCTTTAAGGAGATTCTTTATTCTCCTGGACCCAGTCCAAAGCTTTCCTTTCCTTTCTGGGTAACTTTAATCCCAGAACTGATTTTCACTGAGGATTACACTGAAGATTCCTTCCCTCTAGCCCAGACTAGGCTAATCTTCCAGCCTCCTTTAAATCTTCATGAATTCAATCTGAGCATGAGCTCCCACCTGGATCCTGAATGGTGAACAGTAGGGTCAGCAGTTTCTCTGCTTCAGATGCAGGACTAGCTGCCTCTATCTCCTTCTCTCACTTGCACTCTCGTTCGCTCGCTCGCTCGCTCTCGGTCACTTGCTCTCCGTTGCTCGCTCGCTCTCATTCGCTCACTCCTGGAGGGACGTTATACAGATTGGGCCAATTTTTACCCATCGGTGTGGTGAGATTTGATCATAAAGCGGCAGTTTTACCATTCCATAAAAATCAAAGCTTCTGAAAGTAGAAATTTGCAACCTTTTGAAGGGGTTAGAGGAAGAAAGGGAGGAGGAGGAGGCTCGTGTGGAACAAAACACCAGCACAGACAGGTTAGGCCAAGTAGCCTGTTTCTGTGCCGCACACTTAATATAACAATCTAAACCATAAATGCCTTTCCTTCCTGTACATGTTGATGGATCGGCAATTTTGGAATTCAATGGTTTTATGTCTCTACATTAAATCTGTACATGGTTAACTCCATTTTCAAAGCATGAGATCATTATCTGACTGTAAACCAGGGGACATCCAGCCCGCTGTATAATAGCACACTCATAGGTCAGAAATATGGTAACCTCGTAGGCAGAAAGAGCACGCTTCAGTGTTATGCATTGAAATAAAGAGCTTTAATAATTGAGATTCTGCTTTGTATAGTATGTTTAAAAATGTGCATTACTATCAAGTAGAAGCTTAAAGGTAATGGATTCATGCTAGGTCATAAATGTGGTAATATAAATTGTTTGGGTTCTAATTAAAATATACAAATATTTTTATTCCCTTGCTTCCTCCTGAAAGCGTTGAAAACAGTTCATCCCACCTCCCCACCACTGCTCTTTGGCAACCTATCCATAGGAAGGATGTGATTGCACTGGAGAGGGTGCAGAGGAGATTCACCAGGATGTTGCCTGGGCTGGAGCGTTTCAGCTATGAAGAGAGACTGGATAGGCTGGGGTTGTTTTCCTTAGAGCAGAGAAGTCTGAGGGGGACCCGATAGAGATATACAAAATTATGAGGGGCAAAGATAAAGTAGATAGGAAGAAACTTTTCTCCTTAGCGGAGGTGTCAATAACCAGAGGGCATAGGTTTAAGGTAAGGGGCAGGAGATTTAGAGGGGATCTGAGGAAACATTTTTTCACCCAGAGGGTGGTTGGAACACGGTCCTGAGGGGGTGATAGAGGCAGGAACCCTCACAACATTTAAGAAGTATTTAGATGAGCATAGCGTACACGCCATAGCATACAGGGCTACGGGCCAAGTGCTGGAAAATGGGATTAGAATAGATAGGCGTTTGATGGCCGGCACGAACACGATGGGCCGAAGGGCCTGTTTCTGTGCTGTATAACTCTGACTCACGAAGGCAGATGTGCCTTCAGTCAACATCTCAAACGCCTTGGCCTGGATTTTCACTCTTTGGTCAGGAGACGGGACATTTCCTGACTCCACGAACCCGACCCAGAAAAAAGAGGCCCAGAAGTTGCAATTGGGGGGCTGGGGGTAGGGGTGGTGGGCTGGATTAGAATTTGAGGGGGATGGTGGGGTGGTGGTGGGCTGGATTAGAAGTCTAAGGATGACCACGAAACCATTGCTGATTGTTGTAAAAACCCATCTGGTTCACTAATGTCCTTTAGGGAAGGAAATCTGCCGTCCTTACCTGGTTTGGCCTACATGCAGAGGCTGCCAGGTGTGGAGGCAGGCCGGGCAAAGACCTGCCCTCTGTGCACTGGCACTTTGTTGAGTTTATTTTTTAAAATGATCAAAACATAAAACGTCCCTCTAACTTTCACCCCTCATCCCACCTCAATCCCCTCACACACTCCCCGTGCACCATCAAAGCTAACCCATGCCACCTTATGTTGCCCACCCATCCCCCCCCATGGCCCCTCATACTCCTATGCCATCCTATCACCCTCTATCCAACCCATGCCCCCAACCCATCCCCATGACCCTTCATAGTCTCTATGCCAACTTAGTGCTGATGCATGCCAGCCATGCCTACCCTTTGCCCTTACCCTCTCCATGCCAACTCACCTAGTATCTACCATGGGCAAACATCAGAAGCCATGCTGACAGAATAAAGTTATCTATTGATGATGTCACCATTTTAAAAAATTGAAATTCTTTCAGCTAAACTCTTATGAAAACAAACATTTCTATTCTATAACCACTTGGAGCTGTCAATCAAACAGCTTAGTTAACAAGCACCCCACTGTGATAATATCAGGTTGTAAAATCAGTCATTTAGCACAAATCCTATAATAGCTGTCAGGCTTATGTCAACAGACAGTGAAATATCAAGCGCTGACTTTTTTTTCATTAAAAAGAATTAAAGCCCAGCAGAGTTAAATCCCTTGACAGTTCCAGTGGGTTTTGACAGTTCCAGTGGGTTTTGACAGTTCCAATGCATTTATACACTTTTTACGCACAATCTTGTCTAGTTTTAAGAATCCCAAAGGGCACCTGATCTCTCGCAAAGGTATCCTGGGACCATATCCATAGGGGTACCTTACCTCTCCAAAAGGGTACCCTGACTATCCAAATGAATACATAAGGTTCAGATTTGCTCCTCAGGTCTAATCTGCACACTTTGGGTTTCAAACCCCTACCTCACCAAAATCAGACGAGTGGAGGAAGTTGCTGGTTTATATGGGTAGCTGCCTCCGTGACACATGAACACATGATGTGCTGCTTAGAACCCGCCACCATTGCGCCCCCCCCCCCCCCCCCCCCCCCCCCCCCAACCCACCCTGCAAAAATGGCAGAGGCTGGGTTCGAGCCTTGGCCAGCATTTATGTGCAGAGTCCGCCTCCATCTGCGTGAAAATTCAGCCCGTTACCCGGTCATTTATCGCCTTACTTTTTTTGGGAACTTGATGCGCTCAAATTGGCTTCCATGTATCCTCCATGACAACAGGAACTCCACTTGAGAAGTACTTTATAAGCTGCAGAGTGCTTTGGGACATCCTGCGGTCACAAGGGTGCTATATAATTTCATTTCCCAATTATTTGGGTGTACCGAGACTTTTTTCTTTATTCTTCCATGGGATGTGGATGTCACTGGCAAGGCCAACATTTGTTGACCACCCCCAATTGCCCTTGAACTGAGTGTCTTGCTATAGACCATTTCAGAGGGCAGTTAAGAGTCAACCACATTGCTTTGTATCTGCCGGGCCAGCTAAGGACAGCAGATTTCCTTCCCTATAGGACATTATTGGACCATTATTGGGTTTTTACAACAACCGATGATAGTTTCATGGTCACCATTACTGAGGCTAGTTTTCTGTTCTAAGCTTGTATTAATTGTGTTTAAATTCCACCAGCTGCCTTGGTGGGATTTGAACCCATGTCTTCAGAGCCTTAGCCTGGAGGTCTGAATTACAGAGTCCAGTGACATCACCGCACACATTGAGTGGTGGCTGGGGGAAAACGGTTGTCAAGTGTGTGAAATGCCCATGTTTGACTTCCCAGTAGAAATTCTGCCTTGTTTTCCCCTCTGTGATTCACGAGTGCTGAGTCCCATTGCAGAACCCCTACTGTCTTAAGATCAGCAATCTCTTTATACACTGGAGATTGGGCGTGGAACTTGATGGCACAGCTACACGCTGTCTTTATCAATTGAGCAATCGGGGAACCTGCAATTATTGTGAAACCTGACAATGCCCAGCTTTTAAGTGCCGTTTCTGGCTTAGCTGCAACATTGGCGTTAGTCATTGCTCCTACATCTCTGGAAGTGTAAACAGCTCCATGTTAATCACTTTGTCAGCACACGTTTGGCAACTGGACCATATTGCAACCTCCCAGCCTCCTTCATTAGAATTACAATGGATCAGGTTTACTGTATGGTTAACAACATGTCATACTGTAGTTAAAAAGTAACCTTTATGCTTTCTTACCCGCTCCCAGACACCAGTAGATGCGTGTGTTTGATACCAGAACTCTATTTTTTTTACCTGCATTTCACTAGTGTTTTGTAGGAGATTGAACGTTTTGTTTCCAGGGGAGTTTGGCATGGAAACTGTGGTGTGCTGTATATATTTTTTAATACGTCTCCATGTAACAACTCCAGCCAGCCCTCCATTGAATAATCCGCATCTTCCTTGTGATGATGCCGAAGATTTACTTTGGCAATGTCCCTTGATTGTGTGCACCTAGTAATTTAAGAAATGTCTTGGTGGTTTTCTGGCAACTCAAGCACAGGCTTAATTTCTGTGAGCTGTAATTTACTGCATGTAAATTATTGTCTAAGCTAATATGGTACTTATCATTAACTAAATCCGCAGTGTTTGTCATGTATTTAACTTGTGTCCTCTTTGGTTCATTGTCGCTCTTTTTCACAGTATCAAAAGTAGAAAAGTGTAACTTTCCATCCAGCCTCATTCAAATTTAAAAATACCTATTGTCTGTGTCTGTGTGCGTGCGTGTCTGCATGTGCGCGTGTCTCTGCGTGCACACGTGTGCCTGTGTGTATGTGTCTCTATGTGTGTGCGCATGTGTGTATTTTTATACACAATCTAATCACAATAGTGGCTACACTTCAAAAGTACTATGTTATCTATAGACGTTTGGTGGTTGTGCAAAGCACCATATAAATGCAAGTCTTTCTTGCTCACAAAATGTTAGAAATGCAAACAGGTTAGCCAGCGTCTGTAAAGCAAAAGGAGAGGTTATGACGTGTAATGTGTTTCACCTTCAAACCCGAGTGCATAGCAGAAGTGTCACAACTTGTGACACGTGAATTTACCTGCTGTGCATTTTCTGCTTTCCTATTTCTAACATTTGCATTTAGTTAATGCCTTCCACCCAATCCTGAAGGGTTTTGAGAGAGTAAGCAAAGGAGAAACTGGCAGAAGGGGTCTGTAAGCCTTCAGATCCAAGGTAAATGGCAAAAGAAGCAGCAACAGGATGAGAATTTTTTTTAAATGGTCTAGAATGCGCTGCCTGAAAGGGCGGTGGAAGCAGATTCAGTAGTAGCTTCCAAAAGAGAATTAGATAAGTAACTAAAGAGGGAAATATTTCCGGACTGGGAAATGGGACAAATTGGATAGATCTTTCAGAAGCATGATGGACTGAATGACTGTGCTGTATCATTCTCAGATCGTAATTTTATTCTCTTCTTCCTATCCTGTTGCTTTCCCTGTTATCGTAACTGGTGATGCGATGACCGATGGTATCAGCTGGCCAGATACACAAACAGTTGCACTTGGATCAAAAATGTGCATGAGGTTGCGGAGGAGAAAGAGGGACAGTGATGGTTAAAATCTTGGACTGTTAGATTCTTGATTTGGGGTGTCAGTGGAGGAATGTGAAACGAGACCCATGGTCTGAGCGTGGAGTGTGTTTAGCCTCAATGAGTGTGATCCAGATGTAGTTGGAGTGGTGGAAATTATCCTCATCGAAATAGCTTTGGAAAGACAAGTTTCCTAAAGGAAACACACCCCCGCCCTCTCTTGTTGATGTCTAGAAAACTTAGCTGTCTTGAATTAATGACAAACTTTCTCAGATGAGTGAAGAAAATCACACTTGACAATCTAGCATTTGGGCAGACGTTGACCTCAGTGGGAAATGAGTTGTTGTGGGAGATAGAAATAGATTTAGAAGTATCTTGACTGAATTATAAGGCAAACAGTAACCTTTAGGCACCAGGATTGCAAAACAAACTATGGGAGATAAAGTCATAAGGGCAAAGATTGAGTTGAATCTCACCTGCGGCATTATATAGGGACATTAATTGTACTTGACCCCCAAGGCTGATTCTGCTTTAATTCTGGAAGTTATTCTGTTTCTTGTGTTTTTCATGCAGTTTATATCTTTACAGGGTGAATTTCCCAAATAACAGGGATTTAAACGTCAGCCATTAGTGAATTTTTACTGCTGATATCTCTGCTTTTTTCTTTTTCATGATTTTATTTCAAAAACATGTTGGCAACCTAATGGTGAACGCTGATAATATGAGGGGAGGTGAGAGCCGTTTAGATCAATAATATTTGCAGTGGCTCTGCTTCACCTGTGTTCTATGTAATAACTAAACCCCTGTGAGCCAATTTCACCCAATTATGTCATAAGCAGCAACCTAACAAGGTTTAATAAAACTATTATATTCAGAAGTGTGAGAGTTCCATTCGCCAAGCTGGCTCACTAACTACAGTCACCACTGCCAATGGCGGGCAATTTGGTCCTTGTGTGAGTTGTCTGCTGCACACATTGGATGGCTAGATCGTTATGACCCCCCAGCTGAGATTACCCCTGGACAAGCCTGGTCCCAGGGTGGAACCCAGCCTGATAGATCCTAACTTTTATTTGTTTGTTTAAATACGTGGAGGGTAGCTACTGAACAGAGTCACAGGAGTCAGCTAATGAGCTTTTAACAAAAGAATAAAACATCTATTAAACAAGAAAAGATTAACTATATTACAATACACCTTCATCCACAACTATACCTTTACAGATATATACAGATTTGTAAGGAAAACACAAGTTACAAAAGCTATATTATACTCTAATGTCCATGTACCAATAGGCAACCTGTGGTCAGACACACCACACTCTGAAACCAAGTGACGGATGCTACCTCAACCAGATGCTATGGATCTCTCCTCAGCTACCCCCAGATGTTTGTCACACCGCGAGCTGACCAGTCTCACTGAATTCCGCCCTTCACACGAGGGTTTCCAATCTCCACTCTTCAAGACCTCACCTTGGAATCTTCTCCCAAACCGACACTTTCTCTCAGACTCAGCCGTCAGCAGTACCACTGCATCACATGCCCGTAGCAAAGAGTTACAGACCTTCAGCTGTCTCTTTGGACCTTCTGGCCTCTTGCAAGTTGTTCTCGCTTTAAATCTGCTTCCTGAAGCTTTTGTCTCTTTAAATCTGGAGCTTGGAGCCTTTTTTCTCTGCCCCTCACTCTTTACTTCACTTAACAGGACCTTTTCCAGGTTCCTGTCCTTCCTTTGGCTATAAGGTCGTCTTTGGACTTTTCCCTCTTCCACTTCCCTGGATTTATGGGGTTTTTCCTTAGTTTGGGATTGGCTATCTATCCCTCTTGCTCCAGTCTCTCTCTTTTTAATTTACTCCAGCAGCTTCCCAAACAAACTGCTGTTTCTAGCTTTTCTGTGTGTGTCTATGAGAGGAACCTGTCTCTTTGGATCCCTGTTGCTAGGCAACAGTCCAATTCCTCTACCCTTGTTTGTTTACCTTAGTTGCAGCAGACGTAAAAATAACCTGATTAGAAATGCAGGCACCTTTTTAAAGTGAAACTAAAACTCAATTTGACCTTTCTTAACACAGAGATACAGAAGTACAAATCAAACTTAAACTTTAAAGCTAAAACTCATTCCTAACACTTACAAATGCCAACATAACTTATTTAAACTATCTCTATTTCCAAACATACAACATCAAAAAGTTCCCATTACTGATTACACTGTGTCTCCTGCCAAACGCAATAAAGTCCCGCCGTTCACCACTACCTTGTTCGCGTTTTCTCTTACCCATGCTTTGCATTTTGTACACTGCATCGCCAGTCACGTGAGCAACGCTCGGTTATCCATGTTTTCTTGCCCCTCTCTCCTCTTTGCTCGGGGAGAAGAGAGCAGCAGCCACGAGCGAGCAGAGACTGGAATCGCTGCAGCTGAAGAGCAGCCCGAATGAAGGGACTAACCCGGAAATGTCCAAATCTCTCAGCCCAGGACTGCAATGAAGGCTCTGTTCAGTTTTGAAATCTTCACCAATGTATTGCTCAGAGGCTCCCCCCATCTGTCGTATAAAGGAATTGCGCCACAATTTGCTGGTAGGGTAAATGCCCAAACCAATGCTGCCTTCATGTGGCTAGAACCTATCGAATTGAGTCCCATTTAAAAACAAGTTCATCGTTCACGATTTCACCGTTTGCGAGGTTTTGCGGCTACGTAACCCCCACGAACGGCAGGACTTTACTGTGTGGGCCTGCAAGATGGCTGCCAATACCCGCGCTGATATGTGCATGCACAGAAATCCAGTGACATGCACAAACCAGTTCACGTCGCCAACTCATTTTGCTTTCTGACGCGGTTATCACAATATGCTCTTAGTTTCTGGAATCCTGCATCAAAATGCCTGTCACGTCCTGAAATCTTTTCAGTTTAAGAAGGATCAATGAATTAATGACGTTGCAGAACTAAATACGATTTTGAGAAGCACTGACAGCCACTTTATTTTGATGCACGATACATAGTTCTTGAAAGTAAATAAGCTGGGTTCACGTTACACATTGCCCCATATAAAGATGGAGGAGCGCATGCGCCCTCTTGCACACTGCCCCCTATAATGATGGTGGCCATTAACCTGGGCCTACCATCAGCGTATAACTGCACATGCACAGCGTTGGCGGCAAACACAGCCTATTAATTACAATGAAAGACTAATTACAATGAAAGACACGTATTTATATAGCCCCTTTCATGATCTCAGGGCACTTCAATGCACTATACAGCCAATGAAGCACCTTTGAAGTGTGATGTAGGAAACTCAACAGCCAGTTTGCACAAAGCAAGCTCCCACGAATAGCAATGTGAAAGTGACCGAATAATCTGTTTAGACAATTTGGTTGAGGGATAAATATTGGCCAGGACACTGAGGAGAACTCCTCTGTTCTTCTTCAAAATAGTGCACCTAAGAGAGCAGAGGGAGACTTTGTTTAATACAAATCTCAAGCTCTCTTGAAGGATCCATTCTATGTGTAGTGTCAGCAATACTTCACATAGAAAAGGAACACTCTCTGATTTAATCCTTGTTGCTTGTTGGTTTTGACTTCCTCCTCTCAGTTACTGCCTACATCAGAGGATCCTGGCCACTGAAGCTCAGAAGCGTTAGTTAGCAGCTGATGAACCTCATTACAGAAAGGATGTAACTGCACTGGAGAGGGTACAGAGGAGATTTACCAGGATGTTGCCAGGACTGGAAAATTGCGGCTATGGGCAAAGGTTGGAGAGGCTGGGGTTGTTCTCCTTGGAACAGAGGAGGCTGAGGGGAGATTTGATTGAGATGTACAAAATTGTGAGGGGCCTGGATATAGTGGATGGGAAGGGCCTGTTTACTTTAGCAGAGAGGTCAGTGACTAGGGGGGTATAGATTTGAAGTGATTGGTAGAAAGATTAGAGGGGAGATGAGGAAAAATTATTTCGCCAAGAGGGTAGCAGGGGTCTGGAACTCACTGTCTGAAAGACTAGTAGAGGCAGAAACCCTCAACTCATTTAAAAGGTGTCTGGATATTCATTTCGAGTGCCGTAACCTGCAGGGCTACGGGCCAAATGCTGGAAAGTGGGATTAGGGTGGGTGGCTCTTCCTGTGCTGTCAGCTTTCTATGATTCTAAATATCAAAGATGGAATTTTTTTTAAAGTTCCTTCATGGGATGTGGGCATCGATGGCCAGCCCAGCATTTGTTGCCAATCCCAAAACTTGCCCTGAACAGAAACTGTCTGTTATAAAAAGGCTGATTTGGATTGGCTGTGACTGACCTGTTTGGCTGGGGTTATAGTCATGTGATTTACTTTTATAATTAAAAATGTACATCTAAACGAGCTGCAAACTACTTACTACAAATCTGTCCAAAATAGCCAGCATCTTGACTACGCGGTAAGCGGTGAGTTGGTGGCGGTAGTTCTAACGGAAATTGGTTGACCCGACTTGCCACATTTAAGCGTGGGTGGTTTAAGTGGTGAGGATTATATCGCTACCACGTCTGCTGTTGCTGCCACAGTCTACCCAGTAGCAGTCTATTATTATTGTGCTGCCTTCCAGACTGAACTGCGGTGTGTTTAGGGGTGTTACATGCTCAGAGATGAGCTGCATTGTCCCCTGTTACAGAATAATTGTTTCTGCCCATGTTCAAAACAAATCCATTACTAATCCACCCACAGGCTGAATCCCAGTTCAAAAATTAAACACAACAGAAAGCTGATTTTGGAAGGATGACAGATTTGCTTTCATTGAGATTTGCGACATTGTTTAACCATGTGGCTCCTGGTTTTTGATGTTCAGAAAACATTTGGAACTCATTTCTGGTTTTCTAGGAACACAACTAAAACTTACGCAGCTGTCTTTTGCGCAGGAGAAGCATCCTGTACCTCGTGACGCCCTATATGAACAGGTAGAAGTCTGAAAGAGCAGAGGGGAGATGGTGAGAAAAAGCAGGGAAACCTGCGACTCTCTTGAGGCAGAGGAGATCTGAAGAAGAGTTTTGAGGAGGCCTTTGAAAGTGGGCAGGTGAGATAGTCAGAGGGCAAGTTACAAGAGTGGCCACAGTCAGTGGGTTAGAGAGATCGGAAAATGGGCCATCATGTGTACACAGATAATTGGCTGGTAGAAATAAGCAATTTAGATTGGAGTGAGCCTGCAGGAAGGGTTTAAAAAAACAGGTCAGGGATCTTAATGTTGATTGACAGATGTATGGAGATCACTGGAATTGGCAGAGGAGTGTCAGTGAGGGTGGGAATGGTTTTGTAATTTGAGTGTGTTGGGGAGCAGGGAAATCAGCGTTAGCCAAGTCCGGCCTTGTGACCAACAAAGTGCTGGGTACATTTTTTAAACTATCAAATTTCCCCACATTCCAAATCTCACTCTGAAGACAAGCTCTCTAGTTATCAGACCGAATTAGTTCCAATTACAATGCAAAAGCGTGCTTGGCAAAGAAACAAAATGCGCACCTGTTCTATCCCGAAGGACGCTCTTCATTAAGGTGAGCTTTGCAAAGATCTAATTTGTTTACAATTGGTGTTAATTGACTTTTTGCTTTTCCCCTGAAGGCTGTGTAATATACAGCACTCTGAGAGAAAGTCAATTTAAAGTTTTCCTAAAGTTTCAGCAAGTGAGAACTTGTCATTCTAGCTTCTCGAACACACCTGTAAGAGGTTAAAAATACCTTGTTGAGGTTGCAAAAATTGGGTTATGACTTACCAGGGCGATTTATAGACTTGCCAGTGCAATCTTAAGAACTAAACATCAATTAAGCCACCTATTGTCAACATACGAGATAATCCGGTGAATTAACTCAAAGCAATTTCTTCTTGCTACACCTACAGGGTTAGTTACAGGGCTGATAATATGCTTTTTGAATTAGGAGCACAAGATAATTACGAATGAGAAAAGCCTTTTGGCCTATCTTAGTTCATATATCCAGAGAAACGTCTCCCTGGTGTCCAATTGTTTCTTATGTGTTTCCAGGGTTTTTGCCTGTGTCTGGAAATTTACTGTAGACATTCATCACTGTGTGAAGAACTATTTTCTGAGTTCAGTCCTAAAATTACCTTTTCACTAGTTGAACCTGTTTGACTTGAGCAGTATAATTCAAAGTAATATTTTAAGTTAACTTTTCCGTACCTTCAAGAGTCTTGCTGCATTGCAGCAGTGACTAAATCTTCAAAAAAACACTTCATTGGCTGGAGAGCACTTGGGGATGTCCTGGAGTTGTGAAAGGTGCTGTACGAATGCAAATTTGTTCCTTCTTTCCATAAGATCACCTCTCGGATGCCTGAAGAACCCATGTTTCACCATTATTTCCACAAACTCAGGCCCTTGACAGTGAGGATTAACTTTGTGGTTCTCCTCTGTGCTGCCCCCAGTAGTTGAATGCCTCTCTTGTTTCTTAGCGACCAGAACTGGATGTTTGATAATTATCTCCTCTTCTGGCCGCTTTGGCTATGCAGTTAATTACTGCTCTGCCTTTGCTGCACATGCAAGTTTATTAAGACTCTCTTAGCTTCATCTTTGGCAGTTTCAATGCCATTCATAGGGTATGAGTGTTGTCTATTCTCCTATCCTAAATCTATACTGGTCTGTAGTCAGTTTCATCTGTCATTCTTTCGCCTACTTGCATATTGTACCTGACCTTTTCTGAAACCTCTTAGCTGCCTCCTTCAATTCCACTCTTCCCTCCTTGTTTGGTATCATCTGCAAAAGTTGGCCATGTCACGTGTTTCTGAAACCAATTCATTTGTGTAAGTTAGAAATAGTGATCTCAGCACTGAGCCTCGAGATACCCCATTCAAACTTCACTCCCACTCCACCATAACTTCTCTAACGAGTGCTTGTTTCCTACCCTTCAGCCAGTTTCAGATCCATCCTGAGCGTACCCTGAACCTCCATAGCCTTGAGGTTAATTTGAAGCCTTTCGTTTGGAACTTTATCAAAAATCTTTCAGAAGCTGAGATACACCATTTTGGAAGGAAATTGGTCAGAAAGAAATTTCCTCATCTGGATCTATGCTGTTAACTGGGATATCCTTCATATAGCCATTTTCTTCTATTTATCCTTTAGATGCTTAGTTTTTACTTAACATGATAATTGGAGACTTGTGGTTGTCAGATGAGCAAAGCAATGTTGAGAATGCTGCAGTAGGCAGGGGAAAGAGACTGTTTATAAAAGCAGCAGATCGCGTTGAAGAGCACCAACGTAGAGTCGCACCATTACCTTAGGAGTGAGTGGGACAGGGTTAGCGATATCCAAACACACTAAATTGGCAGACAGCTGTTCTATCAAGTCTATCGCATGCTCATGATGGCTGGAGCATCTCGACTAAGCATTCTTTCCCAGCGCCATACAATCTCCTAGAGCAGCGGGAAAAAAGAGGGGCACCGGGGCACCCCCCCTCCCCCCCCCTTGGACAAATCAGGGGTAGTACTTTCGGCCGCCCCTCAGCCAATTGAAATCAGTCCAAGAAATCACTCGGATCAAAATTAACGATTTATACAGTGGATCTCACCGTGCTCTATGACAGAAGCAACCCTGATGATTGGAATGGCGTTTCCTCATTTATGTGTCACTTTCTTAAAACAGAGGGGCCAGAATACTACCCCCCGTTTGTAAAAGAGG
Organism: Cetorhinus maximus; assembly: GCF_964194155.1. Lineage (NCBI taxonomy): Eukaryota > Metazoa > Chordata > Chondrichthyes > Lamniformes > Cetorhinidae > Cetorhinus > Cetorhinus maximus. The sequence continues at coordinate 3,737,932 of NC_135908.1, forward strand.
AGAGGAGTTTAAATAGCAATTTGCTGCTATTTTTTTTTCATGCCTTTCCTTGGCAACTCTCGAGTGGCATTTGGTAGCTGCCTGGGAGTTGCAAGTGGCAGGAGCAGAGGAGAGAAGGCGATTCAGGAGAATGAACACGTGACTAATGCAAGTCTAGTGATGAAGGGAGATTCTAATTGAAACTATATTCAGCAACAGAGTGGATATCTCTATTCTAAAAGATTCATCAGGCATTGTGGCTATGTGCTGAGGCTTGAATGAACGTACAGATTTGATGGTGGATTCTAAACTGACCCAAAAATGACCAAACCAAAAAAAAGATGATTTTGGAAAATTCAGACGTCGACAAAAATAATATACTTTTGGTTTCAGTTCAGTGGAATATTTGGGCTGGATTTTCCTGTAGGCTTTGGGACCCCCAATACCGGGACCAAATGGGAGTCAAAGCCTACACTTCCTGGCAGTGAGACCAGCTCAGCAATCCTCCCAGACGAATCCTCCTGCCTCCACGCAAGGGGAGGGAGGGAGGTCCGGTCCCCGATGCTGTGCTGGCCTCATCGAAGGGCTGTCAGCTCAGGAGGTTTGGTCACCCACCCCACCCCCCCCACCCCCCCCACAACCCCCCCACCAAGGAGAGTGGGGTACTGCTGAGACGTGTCAGGGGCTGTGAGGGTCCCTGAACATGGAGGCCTCCTCACTGGCTAACGTAGAAGGGCTGTGCTGAGCTGGAAGGGGCATTGGGATTGAGGGAAACCCCATCTGCAGGGCCAGATGTGGCTGCGATTATGACCTTTCACCCAGTCATTGGAGTGTGGAGCCCCTGGCTGCGATGGCCCTCTACCATTGCCCCTGGCCTACCACAGGGAGGCTGCCTCCAGTGAGCTGGTGGGTGGAGGGGGGGCTCCCATCTGTCGTCCATTGTCCCTAACTGGCTGCCATCTCCATGGAGCGGTTAACCTATCCTGTTCTCAGTTCACCCCTGGGAAAATGCCCTGGGGATGGAAATGTGTTGGGGTGCATCTCGGTTCTGCCCTGTAGCACCAACACCCCCACCCCCCACCCCCAGTCCCACTCGGTGTCCACAGGGTTAGGAAAATCCTGTCCATTGTGCGATTAATCATTTGTCCTGTCACGAGCGAGTCATAATAGAAAATTCCCTTCCATCTCCCCACTAAAAGATAAGTTAAAACTCCTGCAGCCTTTAGATTATGCTGAATGGGGGAGGGGGGGAAAAATCAGACGGTGACCTCCTCTTAACAAATAATCAGTTTGTTGAACATATTGCACTTGATACACGAGGTGCTTTTATGAGACACGTGGATTATATTGAGATGTAGATTCTTCATTTGGGTGTTTCATGCTCATTTTCATTCCTCCCTCTCTCTCTGCAGGGAACCATTTCTTGCTGCACTTCATGAGGGCTACTTGGCTCATCAATATCTTTCTCATGTGGTTACTGTTCCCGTAAGATTTGACAGTGTTAGCATCGCTATTTTATCTATCCTCGGGATGTGGGCAGCATTTGTTGCCCATCCCCAGATGCCCTTGAGGGGTGGTAGTGAGCCGCCTTTGTGAACTGCTGCAGTGTAGATTCCGCCCACAGTGCTTTCTGTAGCCGTTTTGTACAGCTGAGTTGCCATTTCAGAGGGCAGGTGAGAGTCACCAACATCGCTGTGGGTCTAGAGTCACATGTAGGCCAGACCAGGTAAGGACGGCAGATTTCCTTCCCTGAAGGACATTAGTGAACCAGGTGTCTTGATGACAATCTGGTAGTATCACAATCATCATTAATAAGGCTTATTAGTTAATTGAATTTAAATTCCCCAATGCTCGTGTGAGATTTGAACTCGTCTCTGAAGCATTACTTGCCCAGTAACGTTACCGCTATTCCACCATTGCCTAAGCTACCCCACCATGGGGACCATCATGGCCAAAGCCAGTCCCACCCTTACCCAATGCCCATAAAAACACCCTTTGGAGCAAGGGTCTCAGGGTACTGAACAGGAATGATAGCTAATTTTCACATTCCCAGTCCGCTGGTTGATGGCATTTCCATTTGGATTCCAAATGGAATGTTTTATCATCACTGTGACTAATGTGCAGGAGCCATCTATTGCTTGTATCAGGACGTTGCTTCTGGTCACAAACGTTTCATGAGACCGCTGATGATTTGTTTTCTCATCTGACTGTTTTTGTTTGTTGTGGAAATCAGCTCAATGTTAGTTTGCAGTTTCAGATCCTTGACAGCGCATTGCCCAAGATAATATTAAGCCCAAAGCAAAAGCCGTGATCTGTCTAGCTGGTATCCTGTGTTACAATGTTGTCATTGGTGCTCTGTGCCTTCTAGCCCCTCTGTGTCCGATGGAGTGGAAAGCTTACTGCTGTCAACAAGCATGTCCTTCAAACAGATTAATTTTCTAAGAAAGCATTTTAACTTGCGAGTTTGTTTTGCCCGATTCCATGGCCACCATATGAAAGAGGCCAAAATTGTACATGGCCACTGACAGAGAAATGCACAAGCAACATAAGACAGCGAAATAGTTGTAAATATAGAGGGTGACAATCCTTCAACCAGACTGACATTGGAACAGGTGTAGGCCATTCAGCCCCTTGGTCCTGTTCTCCCATTCAATTAATGTGGCTGATCTCGATCTTAACCCTGCTGACCCACATTTCATACGTTTACCAAAGAAAACCTTATCAATCTGAGTTTAGAAATTTTCAGTTGGCCTGGTTAGGCAGTGGTGGGGACAGTGTCCTCTCTAACTTGATTTTGTTGTGCGTTGCCTATTTAGGGGTGTGGCACCTTTAGGGTTTTTGGTTTTTTGCAGACACGCACGCACTTTATCTTGTGTGTGGCCGCAGAGCTCGGAGGGAAGATTAGGCGGAGGGATGGAGTTTTGGATTTTCACGACTCTTTGTGTGAGGGATTCTTCCTGGCCTCACCCCAGAATGGCTTGGCTCTAGTTTTAAGGTTGTTCCCCTTACCCTCTGCAAGTCATAAGCACTTATAGTACCTTATTACATCTCTCAAGCGTCTCATAGTGCTTCAGATGATTTACATTTGCAAGTTGCCTGTCAAAGTGAAACGAACAGTGTTTTTCAGGCAAATGAAGCGGCCATTTTGTACACAGCACAGTCCAAATTATGCAGGAAGAAAGATCTAGTTTCCCTCATACAAAATCCCAGGACAGCAGGTGCGATTTTTAAACTCTGCCTTCCCCCTGATTTTACTTTTATTCATTTATGGGATGTGGGCTTCGCTGGCGAGACCAGCATTTATTGCCCATCCCTGATGCTCCCGCTCTCTCTCTTCCCCCTCTGACAGCCCCCTCTCCCCCCACCCCGACCTCCTTTCGAGCCCAAGGGGCCTTAGAATTTAAATTGTTAAAGGAATGTAATTTTTAAACTAACGTTCTAACATTTTTCTCCCATGTCTTCACTGGAACATTGGCTTCAACGAAGCTGCACAAGTAGATCTAGGGAATCGGGTTCAAAGTCATAAAACAGTCATTTTAGGGCAAGGATCAGGAAATAATTCTCCGTGGTGATCAAGGTGCTAAGAAAGAAGTGAGCAAGTACTGTTCTGCTGTTTTCACAATATCTTCACACTCGCCTGGCAGTATCTGTGGCGAGAAATACAGAGTAAACATTTTGAGCTCTGAGGTCTTAAGGAGTTGAGTTACAGGGAAAGATTAAACAGGTTAGGACTTTATTCCTTGGAGTGTAGAAGAATGAGGGGAGATTTGATAGAAGTTTACAAAATTATGAGGGGTATAGACAGAGTAAATGCGAGTAGGCTCTTTCCACTTAGATTAGGAGAGATAAACATGAGAGGACATGGCTTTAGGGTGAAAGGGGAAAGGTTTAGGGGGAACATTAGGGGGAACTTCTTCACTCAGAGAGTGGTGAGAGTGTGGAATGAGCTACCATCTGACGTGGTAAATGCGGGCTCACTCTTAAGTGTTAAGAATAAATTAGATAGATACATGGATGGGAGAGGTCTGGAGGGTTATGGACTAGGTGCAGGTCAATGGGACTAGCGGAATAATATTTCGGCACAGACTAGAAGGGCCGAATGGCCTGTTTTCTGTGCTGTAGTGTTCTATGGTTCTATGGTTCTAAGAAGAGTCTTACGGACTCAAAATGTTAACTCTGTTTCTCTCTCCACAGACGCAGCCAGACCTGCTGAGTTTTTCCAGCAATTTGCGTTCTTAGATCAGATTTCCAGCGTCCGCAGTATCTTGCTTTTATCTTCACACTCGTGTTTTACTGCCTTTTGTAATGGTGCTGAACAGATGTATGGAAAATATGACATGCTGGCCCTACTGCTGTCAGTCATATAAATTTCATAATGATGGGGTGTGATAGAATCAAGCTCGTAGTTTGAGCATTAATGAGACGTTTCGATCATTGAGGCACAAGCGACGCATTTAAGCCCTGCGGCAGCACAGAGAGCAGTGGGGTTGATCCCTTGCATTGATTTGCCTGGGAGAACGGGAGAAATCTGACCTCAAACCGGAAAATGTTGGAGAGGGATCTCTCTGAAATATGGGAGAGAGAAACGAAAACAGACACTATTTCAGAGTAAATTATAGCTGAGAGGTTAAAAGGAACAAAGTTCGAGTTGATGGGAAAGGAGCCTATGACAGATGTCGCGAAGTTCTTCACAAGGAAGAGTGAGCATCAGACGGGATGTCGATCAGATGGAAACAGTGGAGGCAAAAGCCTTGGAATAGTTTGTAAGACAGATGCTGTGAGTTGTGGGGGAGCCTCCTGGGTTTATCTGGATGGATGAGCTAAGATGAAGCAAAAGGCCACCCTTGACCAGCCATCCAAAGGTTCACAAGGCAACAACTTGTGCTAATATCGTTCCTTTTGAGTGCATAACACACGGGAGGGGAAACTAACTGAGGAAGGAAACCAACTTATTTCCTTTCAGATCTTAATCCATTTTAAGTGCATGACTTTTTTTCCTGTGCGAAGCACCATTATGATTCGTCGTGGACAGTTTGTACACTGGTGCTGTTGACCTCTACTTTTTGGATTGAGTCTCTTCCAACCAGGGAACCAACACTCTACTGTGGAGAAGGAACAGAAATCCTGCTACGCAACCCGTGTGTTACTAATGTCAGTCCCTGTCGACAAAACTAATACATGCCTTCGAAATGGATTAAGTTTGGAAATATTTTGGCAGGAAGGTTACTTTAGCTTTTCGAGAAGAAAGATTAAATTCTAAGGTATTGAACATTTCCATTATTTGGGACTTTTTCCTATTTTACATTTCATCCATTTCTCATGCATTAATACCCAATCCTGTTAAATATTTTCGTAGCTTTCTGAATGAGAAGGGTGAGGTGAGCTATCAGACTCTGAGCCTCCCTCTAGTGTTCTGTTACTTTTCTCCACCGCCCTCTTCCTCTCCCTGAGGCAGTGACCCATTGATTATTTAAGAGTTGGCATTTCCACAGTCACTGGGCTTTCTCCGGCACTCGATCAAGGACAGTCCCCAGATATGAAATGAGTTTGCGTGTGCTGGCAGACTGTTGCATTGCGGAGAGTGGAACCTAGCCTGGCCTTCATCAGATATCTGTACACAGTCATACAGGGGTTTCTAGGATATGAGTGGAAACTATTGAAAACTCTCTAGACCAAAGTGGCAGTTTATATGGCTGAGCCAAACTGGATTTCAAGCACTGGACAAGTTCCCTGCCCTGAAACCTCTCTCGACTATTTGCACAGTGACGCGATTTGAGGCCAAGCAAAAAATGAGTTTCGAATGCAAATGGGCACCACTTTCAAGGTAACTTGACAATTGGGCAGTGTTCCTGTTCCACCTCCACTGTGTGGTAAGGAACAGGAACTAAAGAAATCCGTTTGCATCACAATATATATTAACAGAGAAGAGAAGCAGGTGGTTGCATCAACAACTTCCATTACTGCACATAAAGAAAACTGCCTCGAGTCTTTACAGGGAAGGAGAAAAATGATCATTAAAATATCTCATGGTGCACTGGTAGAGTGGTGAATATAGATTTCTATGACAAGGGTGCAGATCAGGTTGACTGATTTGTAGAATTTTTTTTATTGCCTGTAGCACTTGCTGGCTTGATGGCCTCTGATTCTCCTCGTACTCTCCATTGAATGTGTCAGTTATCTGAGCACAACATAAATGTCTCTTGTTTTTTTTTGAATTTGCAACTTGGGTCTCTCAGACCCCTGCCCCCAACACTCGACAAACCCAGAATAAATCTCAAAGGCTTCTGGAAATTCCAAAATAGAAATGCTGGGAATGCCCGGCTCTGTGGGTGCAAGAACCCTGGAAAGGTCACTGACCTCGAACGTTAACTCTGTTTTGCACTCCTTTCATGCTGCCTGACCTGCTGAGTGTTTCCCTGTATCTTTTCTGTTTTTATCGCAGGTTAAAATGCAAATCTCTTCCAGAGAGTTTAGCAGCACTTTTCCAACCAATGATTAGATTTTAAATCTAATTAGAATCAAATTGGAATCTTTCTTTTAATAAAATGTTAATCCTCCCTCCACCTGCCCCGGAATCCCCAAATGAACTGCATTTGAGCACAATGCTGGACATTACTCCAATAGCTGTTCTATAACATACATTCAATCAGTACAGCTGCATAATAATGCCATCTGGTGATTTCCCCTAACCAGAGGCTGACTTTGGGAATGAAGCCAAGTGGCCTGGCTCGGAGTGAATGCTCTGAGTGGATTGACCTATAAAACCACACAGTACATTACATTTAATTTTCAGTGGGAAGATCCCGAGCCTACGTAGTCGCTGCTGAAGTGTGTGGATTCTTAGTGTCCCTTTTTAAAACCTCAAACCATTCACAGTCGCTGACCATTAATGAGCTAGAGGGCTGGGATCATGTTAATTGGTATTGCAGAAGTAGCACTTCCCCTGCCTCAGATGAATGTTGGGCATCTCCTGGCAAGGCAGAGTGCCAAGCACGGAAGTGCACCCGCGGGTGGGGATCCCCAGCACCTCGAGTCAGTGGTGACTTCGTTGGCTGGGTCATGGGAACCGCATCCCCAAAGACACGCTCCATGGCGAGCTGGCTCTTGGCACGAGACCAACAGGGATGCCTGCAGGTGAGACCTCAAGTTGACCGGGATTGGAATCGATGCACATGCTGACCACTGTACCTGGGGGTAAGCAGTCAGGAAGGGCGTGGAAAAAGCAGAGGGCAAAATTAATAACCAAATGGCAGAGAAGACAACCCATCGAAGGGAAAAAAACACCTTGGGCCAACGCTATTCATCTGTGCCCACTGCAGAAGGGACTGCCACTCTCGATTCGGCTTCTATAGCCACGAGAAATTTCAACCCAGAAGTGACATGTACCTTGGGTGCAGCCCGTTGTCTCCCGAGATGGATGGATGGTTGGATGGCGACCAGCAACTTTTGCTGTGCCATTTGAAGTTTGAGAAGTAACCTCAAGAGGTACCTCAGGCATGGATAGGAATTTCAGTGTCAGTAGGGGAAGTTAGGGAAGAGGCAGGAGTTGTGAAGGTGGACACAAGGATTCTTGATCAGTAAAATGTAGGGTTAAAGCTTGGCTCTGCGTTGATTAAAACTCATGAGTTCTGCCTGAGAGAGCAGCTGTAGAGGGGGGGTTGGAGCCATTGGCAAAGCTGCAGAATGTTTGGCAAGGACCAGAAGTGAGGTCTTCCCAACGTTCAATCATTCGCAATTCTGATTCATCCACCACTTACATGCCAGATGGAACACATGGATCCTCGTGGAGAGATGCAGCTTGGTGTCTTCAGCATGCTGATCATGCCGCTACAGGGCAAGATGTAGAGGAGGTGAACAAGGATGGATCCTGAAGGAAATTTGGAAATGAATCCCCAATCTTAATCACTCCACCACTGGCAGTGATGATCTCTGCTCTGGAATTTCCTCCCTAAACCTGTCCACCTGACTTTTCCCCCTTTACTAGGCTCCTTAAAACTTTCTTGGTCATCTAACTTAATATCTGCTAAAGTGGCGCAATGTCATCCTTTTATACCTCTCCTGTGAAGTGCTTTGCGATGTTTCGTTACATTACGGGTGCTATATAAATGCACGTTGCTGTCTTTGAATGAGTGAGAGCTGGAGATGAAGCCATGGCCAGAGATGGGCTGACCGTATTGTAATGCGTGGGGTGGGAGGGGAGAACCGCACAAAGACAGTCCTGCTGCAATGAACTGTGAAGGAGAATGACATGATCCTACAACAACAACGACGAAACATTTTTCACCCGAAGGAAGAATTCCCAGAAGGTGGTAGGGATCTGAAACTCGCTGCCTGAAATGGTGGTAGAGGCAGAAAACCTCATCTCGTTTAAAAGGTGCCTGGATGTGAACATGGAAGTGCCATAACCTGCAGGGCTACGGACCAAACGCTGGAAAGTGGGATCAGGTTGGCTGGCTCATTTTTTTTGGACGGTGCAGACACAATGGGCCGAGTGGCCTCCTGTGCTGTAAACTTTCTCTGATTCTATTCCATGCTATGAAATGATATCTTGAGCACTGTGTGCAGTTTTCGTCACTTTACTCAAGGAGGGACGTTCTTGCATTGGAAGCAGCTAAGAGCAGGGTCATCAGGCAGATTCCTGAGATGAAGGGGTTTGTCTAATGAGGAAAGGTTGAGCAAGTTAGGCCTTTACCCATTTGGAGTTTAGGAGAATGAGAGGTGATCTTAATGAAACATATAAGATTCTGAGGGGGGCTTAACAGGATGGACGTTTTCCACTCGGGAACGGGGAATGGAGAATTAGAGGCCACCCTTTCAAAATAAGGGGTCTCCATTTAAGAGGGAGATGAGGAGGAATTTCTCCTCTGGGGGTCTTTAGTGTTTGTAATCCTCTTCCCCAGTGAGCAGTGGAGGCTGGGTCATTAAATATAGTCAAGGCTGCATTAGACAGATTTTTGATTGACAAGGGAGTTAAGGGCTATGGGAAACAGGCAGGAAAGTGGCAATCAGATCAGCCATGGTCTTATGGAATGGTGGAGCAGGCTCGAAGGGCCGAATGGCCTACTTCTCCTATTTCTTCTGTTCTAATGTTTGCATGCTACAGAGGATAAAGTGGGATAAAGCCCCATAGTTACAGTATGGGATAGCTTCAGCACATAACTTGTATAATCCAACTAACCTGCAAGCCTTTTGGATGAAATGTTTGTGAGCTGGTATCCCTGCCTCCTAAATAAGACCAGTTGTCCACGGCACCAAGCAAAACAGTTCAAAGATATAACGGTATGTTCAGTGCATTGAATCACTTATGGTTACTATTCATGTGTTGTCCTTAACTAACTAAAGTCTTGACTGTGTTTAATCTGTTTAGCTTTGGGTCATAATTCTCATATTCTGGCTAACTTCAGATCAAAGGGCTACCTATAGCTGGGCTCCAGTCCTCACCTGTTGCCCAAGTGAAGCCTTCCTCCTCCTTAAAAAAGATTGATTGCTTGCAGACGTCTTAAAATTTTATACAATAGACATTTCCCCTAAAAAAAAGCTATTGCTTTTCTTTCAACATTTCAACATTTTGTCAGCCAATTGGACCTTTCTGTGTATCTTCAGACTCAAATTGAATGTGACCAAGGAATGATCTAATCAATAGATATAAACACAAAAAACTGCAGATGCTGGAAATCCAAAACAGAAACAGAAATACCTGGAAAAACTCAGCAGGTCTGGCAGCATCGGCGGAGAAGAGCACAGCTGACATTTCGACAGAAGGGTCATGAGGACTCGAAACGTCAACAGTGATCTAACCAGTTCTTCTTGGTCCCTTGATGATCATTCAGTCTAGTGTCATAAACCATTGTGATTAAATGCTTAAACCTCCCTGGATGAAATGGGGCATATCTCCACAAGCACTATTTAACCAAAAAATATATATAGAATTAGAAATGAAAGTGGGAATATAATTTCTTGAAATTCCCACCCCGCCCCCGTGCATCAAATTTTGTAATTCGTGTAACACTGTAAAAATGTTGGCTATTTATTCATTGAGCGACCAAGTGTTTGTGTGTAGGGCATTTGTCACTTTAATTTTCAAAATTACGTTTCAGTGGTACCGCTGGTAGTGATATTCTTCACAAAGATTCTTTAGGAGATTTGCCAAGTCTTCCTCAGGGCATTTTAAAGCTCGGTAGGGTCAGGAGAGATTCCTAACCCTTGGTGAGTTTTGCGGCCATCTTTGGATTCCATCTTAACCCTTTTGTGTTTTGCCTTGCAGGACAAGCATGGCAGACATCCTCACCAAGGTAAAACAAGGGCAGCAATCCTTAAATACCGTCACTGCAGATAAAGTCTCTATCGGTGAGATCAAGGAGCACATTCACATTGTCAAGGAAGACGTTGACAGCTTGACCAACATCAAGGTAAGACTTAAACATTCCTGGATTTCGCTTCAGTGTGCGTTTGGTTTTTCCACTGTGAAAGAGCGTTTGGACCTGAAACTCAAACTCCTATTAACCTCTTCAAGTGGTTTTGGGAAAGAACAGGCAGAGTCCCAGAGAGGATTAAATTGGCTTGTATAAGTTAAGTCTTTGTTAGCAGAAATTGGTAAAAGTTTGAACTACAAAAGTTTATTTAAGTTACAAGGGGAGGTTAAGCATTACTTTGAATGCACCAAAGGCGATGTGTTGTAAGAGTGCAGACAAAATTTGTGCCTAATAAGAGTTTCTCTGGCCATCACTGTGTTTCCAGCAAATTTGTAAATTATTGGAATGGGTTCATTGTTATCAGAAATACTCAACTAGGGGAATCTTCAGGAGTGCAAAGATAATATCATCTTAGCATTTTACTTGAGGTGGACAGGTGATGGGGAGAGAATAGATCAACGTGGGTCAATGCCACTAGTTAGTTTGGAGCGTTGCTGGGGGCCTGGGAGGAGGAGGTTAGCCTGAGACTTTTGCTGATTGGGATGATACTATGTAATGTTGGTGCTTCTTGAAAATGAGGATCAAAAACAAACTTGGGGAGTGGATTAGTGGGGAGAAATGAGAGAAATTGTTCTTTCCAATTTCTTGAGAGTTAAAAGAAACCCAACCAACTCAACTGCATGCTATTTATTGGTCTCTCACCATTCCATAAGTTGGCACCCAGAAGGATCAAACAGTTCAGACCAGTACTCTTATTTCCCAGCTTTTACTGGTGTTCCATTTTGAGGTATACAAGACCAGGCCGGACCAGTATTCTTATTTCCCAGCTTTTAGTGCTTTTTTCATTCTGGGCAGTAGGATAAAGCAAAATGCCAAGGCTACCTCTTTAAACTGGAAGCATGGCCTTTGAATTTGAGTGCACAAGACCCCACATTACCTGAATAAGCAGTTACTCATTCTAGATATTCATTGTAACTAACTGTACCAAGCATTGTGGTGTTTGTGACAGAGCTGTTTTTGTGTTGTTACACTGAGCAAAATTGGAGGGTCCCTCTTAAAGGCTCTTAAATTGGATCCAACCTACTGGCAAATCCAAACAAAGTGGATGTGCTTTAAATGTCGTCATGTTGCTTCCATTTCTAACACTTTCTTTTTCAAGGCTTTCAGTAATGGTTCTTCTCCCACCCAGCCCCCACAACATGTGCTTATTGTCCGTTGGAGAAAACTACTATTCTGAAGGCAGAATTAATGTTTGTCAGATGTTGCACAGATTATTCATCCTGCTTCTGTAGGACACGTGGCATTTCCCCAGGGGAAGAGTGAGACCCAGGCCTGTTTTTGATAGAAATTCACTTTGCCAGGCAATCGCCTGAGGGCTTCCGTTAAAAGCCTTCCTATCCTGAGAGGAGGAGGAGGGGATGCAACCTTGCCCTGCTTTCAGTATTACTGCCGGGCATCCCAGTTGTACTCTCAGTGACAGTGTCAACTATTCCACAGGGCCACGCAGGATGCAGATAGTCTTCCCCAGAGACATGTTCACTACATGCACTCCAGTAAGCGTGTTTGAAACAGTGCCCTTCAATTTGTGGTTTCACTCAGGAATGTACAGTAGATGACATTTTAAACACATAACAAGATGCATTTCCCCTTCCCAAACAAAACTCTCAATATCTTGTCGATATGTTGGTCTGGAGATCTGGAATAAAAAGGACGAATTATACTTGAGACCCTTTCCACCCCAAACTACTGCCTCCAAAGTAAATCTTAAATTATCCTCATAGGTATCAGATATTTATCATGCATAAAAGATAGCTATCCTATTAGAGAGGCTAAAGTTCCCTGCAAAGAAGATGCAAATATGCAAATTCTAAGGAACAAAGGGACCTTGGCGTGTGTATCCATAGATCTCTGAAGGCGGACGGGCATGTTAGTGGGGTGGTGAAAAAGGCATATAGGACACTTGCCTTTATCAATCGAGGCATAGATTACAAAAGTAGGGAGGTCATGTTGGAGTTGTATAGAACCTTGATGAGGCCACAGCTGGGGTACTGTGTGCTGGATTGGGTAGGTAGGTCAGGTGTTTCTCACGTGTCCGTGCAGACTCAATGGGCCGAAGGGCCTCTTCGGCTCAGTGATTCTGTGAAATATTGGTTTGCTGTTTTGTGATTGTGTAAGAGTGCATTTGCTTGGGTAAGTAAGCAGAGTTATGATCCCTGTAGACACCGATAACATTTATGACAGGAAGCCTCAAGATGCCAACCTGAAGGATTTAATTTTTTGAAACTTTTGCTGAAACAAACCAATTAAAATCAACATAACTCAAACATTAATTAGCAGGCGAAGGATATTTCAAATAAAAATAAAAATTTCACTTTAAATAGTCGACACAACAAAGATACGTCTCACATAGTTATAAGCACTCGCATCACTTCCTGCATAAATGTGGCACTAGGGGCGATCTGTGTTTCCATCCCTGTCTTCGTTTGTAGGATCTCTCACTTTCTATCTGATCATTTTAGCCCTTGAGTCGCATTCTCCAACAGCTTTATTCCATCTGAAATCCTCAGGCACGTTATCACTGATGAGGCACACAGGTCACGACAGCCCTCATGGCACAGCATCTCCAGAGCCTCCCTTCTTTAATCTCCTAAACATTCTGGTGGGCTCTGATACCACATCAACAACAGCAATGGGTATTGTCCAATCCACAACCCTTCGCTCTCCCTGCCTTCAGTGTTCTGTCCCTTCTAACTATATAACACACACAGTAACACTGTTTCTGCTCTATCCTCAGAGCCCTGCTTCAACACCAGAATCTGTTTAAAAGTTCTCAAACAGAAAACTGTTAAATTCCGAGAGAGCCTTACCTGTTTTGCTCTTTACATTTATTCTCTGCCAAATGGAAGAAACAAACTGAGACCCAACTCCACTGCAATTAGCTTTCTATTTACCCTTTGTTTCTTAGCTGTTCATCCCCATGGCAACCCCAAGTCACATGAGTATTTCTTGGACTCTAATGGCATCATTATCAGGAAACCAATTAACCCACTTTCAAAATACTCCCCAGCACATTTTGTTCACAATGGGATATTACACAAAAGAAAATATAGACTTTTCCCAGCCCATGGGTCATTACAGCAGTGAACCTCCAAAAACTCATGGAGGGAAAAAATTATATGTCCATTAAAGGGAAATTGGATAGATATTTTGCCTCTCCCTTCTGAAACTGTGACCTCCACTTTTTCACTCGCATTTAAGTCAGTGTGTTCATCTTGGCACTTTTTAGTTTGGGTTGTGCCTGTACATGATTAAAGTAACTGCTTTTGACTTGCTGTGCCATGTTTTTGAGATGCATCCTAATATTCAGTTAGCTTTGTTGACTGCCATTTAAATTGACTGTATATTTTCAGCAAATTATTAACACTCCTGTTCAAAGCCTTTTTCCTTCACTTTCTCCAATGAACATGTTCTAAGGGCACAGAGTTACATTTTCCTCTTCCAATATGAAGTGCCTTAGATGACTTGCCAATAACAAACTCTTAAATGGTAGAGTACTAGTTGTTGACTTGCTGATGTGAATGACTGTTTTTCAGTTGGCTCACAGACAATGGGTCAAGTAGCCTCCTTTTGTTTCCATGTCTACAGGTTGCATACGGTAAAGTGCCTCAATCATTTGTTTTACAGGTTCAACATGTCACCTGCCCAAAGGTCCCACCTGTTCCATCCTGTACTTCAGTTTGGCATTTCTTGGCGTTCATTGTCCTCCAGTCTATATTCTTCCTCTCTTACCTAATACACAGGTAATCCGATTGTGTGCTTGAAAGAAAAGTATACTGATAATATGCACTATTAACAGTGCTGTTGAGCTAGTTAAAGGATAAGCAGCAATGCAAAAGCCAACCATGCAGCTCATGTACCTGGCCTGTTTGTTAGCAACGCTGAAGGTATTGGTGTAACTTTTCCTGTAGTCCTTAGCAATAATACATAGCCGCCCATAAGTCAGGTATTATCATGTCACGTGTAGGACGTCTGAGGACAAATGAACCAAAACTCGTGAACTGTTTATTTAGTGGACAGTACTGAAACTTTACTGGGTCTGATTGGTGGAAAGGTGCACACAGCTTGGCGTGATGATGAGCTACACAGACTTTAAAGGTCCTTTTTAAAAAATATTTCAGCCCCCCCCACCCCCGCCCCCACCCCCACACCGCCCCAGCCGCCTGTGGTTTGAGCCGGGAGAGCATTAAAAGTTCCTCAGCTGTACCTAGGTGAGAGTGCGAAGAGACAGCCAAGGTGACCTCCACTTTTTCACTCGCATTTAAGTCAGTGTGTTCATCTTGGCACTTTTTAGTTTGGGTTAATGTTAATGTTAATAGCCCAGGTTAATGTTCAAGATCTCTGCTGAGAACTGTAGACGCGATTGGGCATGTAGTATCCCAAAAGCCTGCCAACGAACACTATCCAGGTCCTCGTGATGATTGGTACCTTGTAGGACGGAGCCAGAGTATGGCTCGATGCCTCCAGCACAACAGGGAAAGAGAGGAATTTGATTTTAAACTTAATGCTCCTCTACGTTACCTTCCCACTATTGTATTTATTTGTCAGCTCTTAAGAAATCAATGCAGGAGCAGCGCTTAAGTTGTGTGATCTTGTCTCTTGTCCTTCAGGGACTAAGAAACTGTGACTCATCCAAGCTTGTGATTTCTTGAACTGCCATTTTGGGGATGAGAAGCATTTCACTCGACTTCACTGTTATTGTCTACACAATGAGCACGTCATAAGTAAAAGGGAAAACGTGTATGTTTGTTCTCTTTTAATTATCCACCTGATAATAATATACCCTTGCTATCTCGACGTGTTATTAATGCCTCAAAACTTGTGCATTGTTGAGCGCTCCCTGTTTGTCTAAGATTATGTGGCACAATATGCCCAAGTGTTACTTCTGTGAAATCAGAGTTCAAATCCTGGTGACTGAGTTGAGGTAATGGTCTCACTTGTCGTCAGGTTGTTTGAGAATTGAAGGAGCAATGGATTTAGGACATGGTCCTTCTGACTAAGATGTTTCCTCAGCTCCTGACTGTCCTGACTCAGGTTTAATTAATGCTGAAGCAGAAAAAACTGACTCCAGTGCTTTGTGGTACCTCCGTGCTTTAATATCATGCCTAGCTCCGGCAACTGCATCCATTTTTCTCATGTTTGTGGTGTGTGGTAGCATAGCTGATAACGTTACTGGGCTAGAAATCCAGACTCTAGGACTCGTCCAGCAATACGAGTTTCAATCCCATCATGACAGCTGGAGAATTTAGATTCAAAAATTAAATAAATATGGAATAAAAAGCTAATATCAGTAATGGTGACCATGACATTACCGCGTTGTCATTAAAAACCCAACCAAAAACCCAACTAATGCCCTTCAGGGAAGGGAGTCTGGCATTTGTGATTCCAGGCACACAGCAACATGGGCGAATTCTAGCCACCCTCTGAAATGGCCTAGCAAACCACTCAGTTGCATTTGAGAACCATTGCTATTTTTTCTTTTCCCTCCAAGAGTAATTTCAGGGGCTTGGAATGACTGAGGAACGATTGTGAGACTGTCAGAGGTCGATAGGTTCTTTGTTTTGGCAAGGATATTAAGGATTACAGAATCCAGGCGGATAGATGGAGTTTAAAGGTGCAGATTGGCTGTGAGGTAATTGAATCGTGGAACAGGAACAAGAGGCTGAATAGCGTCCTCCTGCTCCAAGTAATGCTTCCTCCCCGTGGAAGTCTTGCTGACTATTATACAATGAGCTCTCAAGCCTTGACCTTCAGAAACTTGTACTTTAAATTTAGTAATGAAAATGTTCAAAAACTCCAAAATATTTATCTTTTAACAGGAGTAAAAGAGAAACAAGTTACAAGAAATATTTCTGAGGAACTGCCGCAGAATCATGAAAAATGCGGGTATATATGTTTTTGGTTACATTTATGAACAAGTTTCCAAAGTAATTGTGTCTTTTAAGACTGCCTTATATTCCTTCTTTACTTGACATTCTAAGTGCAGCACAACAAATGGACAGTACCTGCAGCCACCATCATGGTGTAAAGTGATTTACTTTCAAAGTGGGGATTATTTTTTAAAAAAAACTAATACATGTAATTCAAAGACTGGCACTTAAATATTAAATTACACAGGAGTATATTTTACTGCCAGTAATAATTTTCATGTCAAAGTGGCTTGGATTTATAAATGAAATATACTCCGTATTTATATGCTAAAACCCTGCTTGTTAGACTTTTCCCTTTTTCATTAATTGAAAATAATCTAAATATATGTCCTAATTTATTTAAATCAGCCTTATAGATTGTACAAGGTGTTACAATGTACTGTGAAATAAATTCATAAGCATTCCTTACTGGAGTTATTTTTATATCCAGTTGTGAAAGATCTGGATTTTCTAATCCTAAAGCCGATTTATTAATGCTTGTTCCTATCTCCACGGACTCTTGCTCACTCATTTGAAATGCCATTGTAATATCAGTTGCTATACCACTCAGAGTGTAGAGGGCAATTGCCTCCTTTTGAAAGCCAAGGATCAAAGTGTGAATGATGGCAGGTAACAGAGTGCAAGCATTGAAAGAAACTACCTTCAATGTTCCGAGAAGTACTGACATGTCCGAGATGCTCGCACCTGCCAAAAAGAAGCAATGATTCAAAGCAATTCAACTGCAAACACTTACCTTGAGGCAGTAATCTCATTGATTCCAGTTTTGCTAGGGCTCCTTGGTGCCACACTCTGTCAAATGCTGCCTTGATGTCAAGCGCAGTCATTCTCCCCTTACCTCTGGAGTTCAGCCCTTTTGGTTCAAACATGGACGAAAGAGCTGAACTCCTGAGGTGAGGTGAGAGTCACTGCCCTGGGCATCAAGGCAGCATTTGACCGAGTGTGGCATCATGGAGCCCTAACAAAACTGGAGTCAATGGGAATCAGGGGGAAAACTCTCCACTGGTTGGAGTCACACCTAGCACAAAGGAAGATGGTTGTAGTTGTTGGAGGTCAGTCATCTCAGCTCCAGGATGTCACTGCAGGAGTATCTCAGGGTAGTCTGAGGCCCAACTATCTTCAGCTGCTTCATCAATGACTTTCCTCCCACCATAAGGTCAGAAGTGGGGATGTTCGTTGATGATTGCACAATACTGATGCAGTCCATGTCCAAATGCAGCATAACCTGGACAATATTCAAGCTTGGGCTGACAAGTGGCATTCATGCCACACAAGTTTCAGGCAATGACCATCTCCAACAAAAAAGAATCTAACCATTGTCCCTTGACATTCAATGGCATTACCATCGCTGAATCCCCCACTATCAACATCCTGAGTGTTACCATTGACCAGAAATTAAACTGGACTAACCATATAAATACTGTGGCTACAAGAGCAGGCCAGAGGCTAGGAATCCTGCAGCGAGTAACTCAACTCCTGACTCCCCAAAGCCTGTCCACCATCTACAAGGCACAAGTCAGGAGTGTGATGGAATACTCTCCACCTGCCTGGATGAGTGCAGCTCCAACAACGCTCAAGAAGCTCAACACCATCCAGGACAAAGCAGCCCGCTTGATTATCACCCCATCCACAAACATTCACTCTCTCCACCACCAATGCACAGTGTAAGATGCACTGCAGGAATTCACCAAGGCTCCTTAGACAGCACCTTCAAAACCCACAACCGCTACCATCTAGAAGGACAAAGGCATCAGACATATGGGAAAACCACCACCTGGATGTTCTCTTCCAAGCCACTCACCATCCTGACTTGGAAATATATCGCCGTTCCTTCACTGTCACTGGGTCAAAATCCTGGAACTTCCTCCCTAACATCGCTGTGGATGCACCTACACCACATGGACTGTAGCCGTTCAAGAAGGCAGCTCACCACCAACTTCTCAAGTGCCATTAAGGATGGGCAATAAATGCTGGCCTAGCCAACGACGCCCACACTCCATGAATGAATGAAAAAAAAGTTTCTGTTTTATAGACGAAAGCAGCATCAGCTGTGCATAGAGCATTGCAATGAATGTCCAGTTAAGCTGCTTTTTGGAATTGATTGAGGGAGTCAGTTTCTCAAAAGTACTCGCTGTTCTTCTTCATGTCTGAGATCTTTGACACATAGAATCACCTGGGCAGTTAGACAAGACCTTGGTGTAGTGTGACATTGAAAAGTGCCACCCAACCATGCAGCACTACCTTAGTATTGCCCTTTTAAAATTAATCTAGATTACGTGCTCAAGTTCTGCATCGGTTCAAACTTTGGACTGAAACAAGCGTGTTACCAATGATGCCAAGAAAACACTTGACTATAAACCTATGGAGTTGCCTCAGATTTCTAACTGCATTCACATGAGGCTAGGGCCTCAAAATGGCTTGAACTTCCCAGTGTTTACAATGACTGAACAGATTCACCAGAAGTTAAAATTGGTTCCGAGATATAATGGTAAATCTGTAGAAACGCTGGGTTACACTGCAGTTAGACAAGTTTGTGGTTTTCTGTTTCCACACTACAGGAACGATGCTGAGGTAACGGTGTGGATACAGCATCGATTGACTAGGATGCTGCCTGATATAAGGATGTAATTATGCAAAGGAGGGCTTCAAAAAATGGAAGTGTTTTCATTAGAACGGAGAAGAATTCAGGATGATTTGATAGAGGTGTTTGAAATAGTGAAGGGATGGGCGAGCATAGTTAGAAATTTTTTTTCCAGTGGTTGAAGGTTCTAGAATATAGATACACAATTAACTGTAGGACACAATGGACAATAAGCAGGAAAAACCTTTTTATACAAGATTGTGAGGCACTACCAGAGTCTGTGTTTGAAACTGAGACCATGTCAACATTTAAGGGGGAGTTGAAGGAAAGGAGACTAAAGTGATATGGGAATGGGGCAGATAACTAGGATTAGAACTACTGCTTACGTGGAGGATCAACATCAATATGGATTGTGAGCTGAGCCGCCTATTTCCATGTTGTAATTCTATGTCACTTCATCCTCAATCGCCCCCAATTCCCTTGTGTCTAACTGCGACTGTTGGTGTTTCCTAATGCATCCTGAGTCTAGGAAACTGCCCAAAACTCTCAGCAGGAGCTGAATGCAATCAATTCATTCACGGGAAGTCTATCCTGGCAACAGAAATGTTGGAGTTTGGCTTATTCTTGGATTCTGATTCTGCACAAAAGTGGTCCTTTGTCTCCAGGCCAGAGAAATTGAATATAGTCGGGTAACATTCCCAGGAGTGATCTAAAAAGAACACATTGGCCCAACCACAACTGTTTTTGTTTATATATCAACAGTAACTACATTTCAAAAGTAATTTGTTGACTGTAAACTTTGAAATGTCGCGAGGATGTGAGTGCTGTATGATTTTAAGTTCTTCCTTGTTCAGCTATGGAGAAGACATTGCAGTTTAATTAAGGCTCACAGCAGCTCACAGCATTGAATCCAGACCTGTCTATGTTTGGGTTTAACAGATGAGTTTGATAAGGGTTCCCGCTGTTTGACCAGGGCATCTAATTCATAGAGCGATTTTGCTGAGTAATCTTTGACATCATCTGCTTTCTGTGGACTTAAGCTCAACTCCAGTCAATGAACTAAGGGTGGCTCTGAACCAGAGTCCAGGTTGAATCCTTTGAATGAAATCAGAAGAAAGAGAAATCTGTTTGACCAGCACATAGTGCAAAGCTGGCTTTTTTTTAATGTGGAGATTGAATTTAATTCAAAGAATGACCAAAACTCTTGTCAGTATTGGAAAATCTAACCTTTTTGAAATTACCTCATTATATGAAATTATCTATGCATTTCCTATTTTTAAATTACAATGATTCCTTTAATTGTTGGGGTTTCAGTTTGTATTTCATAACTGACCGTCCGCTGCAGCTTTCATGGATTTATTTAATTAAGTTTTTCAATTAAAATCAAAACAGTAAAATGACTCAACTTGTGTGACCTATTAGAGAATTTTATGAATGTGTGTGGACATTGTACAAATAGACAGGTAGAAAGTTACACCCTAAATAAATCTCTGCCTTCTCCAAATAGTTCTAATTCAAGCATAGAATCATAGACTGACAATTTGCTACCCCTCATCCACAATTATATATAGGGTTTGTAATCCTAGCCTAACATACGAATATTAAATCCTGGTGCACTCTTAAAACCCTACTGCCCAGATGGGGACTTTGTATTATGACTGGAACTGCGTTGGCATTTTTCCAATCTAGGTTTTGTCCTCTGACAAATGTTAAAAGCTAACTCTGATGTTGGCATTATGCAGTTCTGCAACACATACCCTTGCATGTAGACGTGGAGAAAAAAACTTGGCAACCCAGAAAATATTCTAAATTCCTGGCTTAAATCCTCACACATTACATATTATAGAATGATGGTCTATAACTGTGATCCTGGCTCTAATGATATTGACTTCTGGCTTCACATTTTTGTGTTAAATGTTCCATTGCATTGCTTGAAATATTGTGCCTTTCATTTGAAATTTGTATCTGCAGAGTTTCACCTAGAATGAAAATTGTCTAATCCACTCAGGGAAACACATGGACTAATAATCAATAGTCCAGAGTCTCCCAGCATCCTGTGATAAATGATTTCTCTTTATGTGCACATTGCATGTTTCCTTGCGCTCTACCTTGCAAAGTATTGTGTATTAAATATACATTGTATACTAGGTGTATAGCATCTATTGACAGCATTGTGTGAGCCAGTGAACTCGAGGTGGGGCAGGAGTTCCAACAGGAATTAGAACATTCATTCAGCAAACACCAAAGCAAACTAGGTCTATTTAAAGAGTCTCATTGAATTGTGACAGTAAACAGCAACTTTTCCTCATTAAAAACCGTGAGTGAATGGAGGTTGCATATTACAAATTGATATTTTTTCCAGAAAGACGTAATGAGTAGAGGAGCATAATATAATACACATTAGCCCAGATTTTGCAATTAGAGTCATAGAGTCATGGGCCTGAATTTTTCCATCGGCGAGTTGGGGGCGGGACCTGCTCGCTGACACGAAAATGATGCGGGATGACACCCCATTTAAATATTCAGGAAGGCGGGGGCACAGTGCGATCAGCTGTCTGCCCGCTGACCTGTCAATGGCCAATTGAGGCTATTGACAGGATCATTAAGGCAATTAAAGGACCTGCCCGTCCAACCTTAAGGCTGGCGGGCAGGCCAGGAACCCCAGCGGGCTTCTGAAAAAAACATGAAAACTCATTCACCGGCAGGACGAGGTTTCATGTCTGTTTTTAAAAAGTTTAATAAAGTTTTAGTCATATTTATTAACATGTCCCATCTCATGTGACATTGTCACATGAGGGGGCGACCTGTTAATAAGTTTTTAATTTTTCTATTTTTGACGTTTATAAAACTTTCAGCGCTCTCCCTGAGACGGCACTTAGTCCCAGGGAGATGTGCGCTCTTTCGCACGCGTGTGGAAGAGCACACTTTGACATTTGGGGAATCCTTCCCCCCCTGCACAGGGAGTGCACAGCGCTTCCCATCGGGCAGCCCGCCCACTTAAAATGGCGGCAGGGCCCGTTTCGGCAGCGGTGATCGGCTGCCTGCCCGCCACCGAGCCGGT
The DNA here is from genome assembly GCF_964194155.1 of Cetorhinus maximus. Taxonomy (NCBI): domain Eukaryota; kingdom Metazoa; phylum Chordata; class Chondrichthyes; order Lamniformes; family Cetorhinidae; genus Cetorhinus; species Cetorhinus maximus. Next base: position 3,759,949 of record NC_135908.1, read on the forward strand.
GGGGCCCACCTGCCCATCAAAGGTAAATTTCTGCCCATGGAGTCATACAGAACAGAAACAGGCCCTTTGGCCCATCATGTCTGTGCCGGCCATCAAGCACCTATCTATTCTAATTTTCCAGTACTTGGCCCGTAGCCCTGTATGCTATGGCGTTTCAAGTGCTCATCAAATATTTTTTAAATGTTGTGAGGTTCCTGCCTCTACCACCCCCTCGGGCAGTGTGTTCCAGATTCCAACCACCCCTCTAGGTGAAAAAGGTTTTCCTCAAATCCCCTCTAAGCCTCCTGCCCCTTACCTTAAATCTACGCCCCCTAGTTATCGACACCTCCGCTAAGGGGAAAAGCTTCTTCCTATCGACCCTATCTATGCCCCTCAATTTTGTATACCTCTATCAGGTCCCCCCTCAGCCTTCTCTGCTCTAGGGAAAACAACCCTAGCCTATCCAGTCTCTCTTCATAGCTGATATGCTCCAACCCAGGCAACATCCTGGTGAATCTCCAGTGCAATCACATCCTTCCTATAGTGTGGTGACCAGAACTGCACACAGTACTCCAGCTGTGGCCTAACTAGTGTTTTATACAGCTCCAACATAACCCCCCTGCTCTTATATTCTATACCTCGGCTAATAAAGGCAAGTATCCCATATGCCTTCTTAACCATCTTATCTACCTGTGTTGCTGCCTTCAGGGATCTATGGACATATACACCAAGGTCCCTTTAATCCTCTACTTCCTAGGGACCTACTATTCATTGTGTATTCCCTTGCCGTGTTAGTCCTCCCAAAATGCATCACCTCACACTTCTCAGGATTAAAATCCATTTGCCACTGCTCTGCCCATCTTACCAGTCCATCTATATCGTCCTGTAATCTAAGGCTTTCCTCCTCACTGTTTACGACACCACCAATTTTCATGTCGTCTGCAAACTTACTGACCATACCTCCTATATTCACGTCTAAATCGTTAATGTACACCACAAACAGTAAGGGTCCCAGCACCGATCCCTGTGGTACACCACTTGTCACAGGCTTCCAACCGCAAAAACAACCTTCAACCATCACCCTCTGCTTCCTGCCATTTAGCCAACTTTGGATCCAAATTGCCCTGGGCTCTTACCTCCTTGATGATTCTCCCATGCAGGACCTTGCCAGAAGCCTTACTGAAGTCCATGTAGACTATATCAACTACATTACCCTCATCTACACAACTAGTCACCTCCTCAAAAAATTCAATCAAATTTGTTTAAGGAGCTACTTTGAGCACTCTACTAATGTTACTTATGAACACTCTGTTCAACACCAGAGCTCAGGAAGAGGGAGAGAACATTGATCAGTATGTTACTGTATTGAAATATCTAGCTGAACCTTGAGAGTTCGAGCAACTGAAGGATGACCTGATCAGAGATAGGATTGTTTTAGGAACAAGAGATCCCACCATCAGAGCACATATGTGAACAAAGAGAAAATTACCCTCAAGAAAGCTATTGACACTTGATGTAATGGTGAGGCTAACAGCACTCACTGTTAGTCTGGAGTAAATCGGACAGTAATATCTGGGGTCTGCACATGTGAAGTTAAATATGGAAATCCAACAGTTGCTGTCTGAGTTGATCTGCTGTGCCACAAACTTTGCGGTACCAGTGCCTTGCCAATAAACTCAGCACTGAAATTTATGTAACTAGGTGAAGTTGCTGTACTGGCTCACCTAGATAGCCAATAAACACTAGAAAAAGTTAGGACTTTTCCATTCAGGTGTAAGGGATTTTTTTTAAAACTGTGTTGAGTTGTGGTTACTCCTAAACAACCTCTCTGGCTCTGATAAAAATAATTTTACAAATGTGGAGTCTTATTCCTTTAGAATTCAATCATTTGAGATATGAAAAAATAAAAGTATGTTTTTTTTACCTTTTACTTTCTCTTCTACCTTCCTCAATTCCATCTTTCTTTCCCTCTGTATTTTGTTTTCTGTATGTAACATTGAATTAAATATTTATGTACATAACATTGAATTAAATACTCTCATTTATATTTCCTGCTTTATACTGTTTTGAGAATATTGTTCAATCTGATTAGTTGAAGAGACATGCTACTACTTGCTTGCACATATCACAGATCCCCTGTAGATTGTGCCCTGCTGAAAAGCATTTCGATAGTGTAAGTTGCCACTCAAAAGTCCATGACATGTGTTTGGGTAGCTGCAAGCATCATTTCTTTGCTGTTGACCACAAAATCAGGATGGATACATGAGTAAAACCAATCCTGGTCATTTATGATGGTGTTGTTCATGGGAGAATTATCCAGCCATACCCATACAGACCAGGAATAGTCACTATATGCAGCCCTATTAAATATGTTTTTTCAGTCTGTAATGTATGAGTGTGCACACCTTAAGCTACATCCTGAATTTATATTAAATGTTCGTGATAATTGTCTCTAATGAAAAAAGAAAATAAACTGACATTTATCATGCATTTCTGGAGCTTTGCCAATTCATTGATAAACAGTAATTGTATAATGGAATGCATTCTGTAAGATGTGCTACATTCAAAAGCACTTCACATAGAAAGCATTATATTGTGCAGACAGCATTATGTGAATGAGCAGAGAGTTACATCCCACAAGAAATAATGAGATAAATGACCAGTTAATCTATTTTTGGTGTTTGTTGAGGGAGAGGAATGTTGACCAAGGTGCTGGGTGAATTCTGTGCTGCTTTACTATGCTATCTTTCATGGCCCATCACACCTGTAGGGTGACACCTCTGACCACGTAGTTCCCTTGGTGCTGCAGTGGAATGTCAACCTATAGTGGAAGTGGCTGCACACCCTTTTCCATTAATTACAACACTTGATGGTCTAACTTCACGTGCATTTTGGGAGAGGAGGAGTTTCGAATCTCTCAATAAATAATTGTTTACAGGACATAATGTTTTGCCTGTCTGCTCCTGGAATATCACATCCATATATTGGGAAGTTATGTATATTTTCTAATTACAACAGTAATATTTCTGTTGCTCTTTAGTGTCAGTTGATCGAATTACAATGACGTTGAGGCACAATGAACTATTTGTTCAAAAGGAGTGATGAAACAGAATCAAGGCTTTTTTTTGAAGAAATGATTTACCAGCTGAATGCTGATTTTAACATGTAGGAAACACTTATATACACACACACACTAATAAAAATTTGGAACTGTTTGCTGTAAATGGCAATTTATGCTAAATCAATTGTAAATTCTAACCTGAGATTGATTGATAGGTTTTCGTTATCCAAAGATATTAAGGGAGATAAGAAAAAGGAGGTTGCAGGTCAACTGTCATCTAATTGAATGGCTAAATGGGCAGGTGGGGCTAAATGTTCCTATGTATTTAATTTGCTATTTTATATTCTCAAAAGGATTATTTTCTGTTGGATAGAGATTTTGAACATTTACAGATGTGGTAGTTGAGGCTGTAGCCTGCAACCTCATTTTGGTTTTGCTTGTGTTGCCGTCCTTGTATTACTTTTACAACAATATGTGGTCTTTTACTTGAACACAGAGCACGAATAGAACAAGAAACAGATACTCTAAGCTAACGGTGCGAGCCAATTCTGAAATACAAACTTTCTGAAAAAGTTCCAAATGCTCCCAGGCCGCAGTTAAGGTTGATAACTGAAGCTAATTAAGGAATGACAGTGCTGTTGCTGAATTCAGAAGGTTGTGATTTCCAGCTCCACTCCAGAGACTTGAGCACATAATCCCGGGCCCAGGTCAGTGCTGCACTGAGGGAGCGCTGGCTCGCCTGAGGCGCCGCCTTTGGTAAGAGACATTAAAACCGAGGCACCCATCTGCTCTCTTAAGGTGCCGGCTAAGGGTCCCATTGGCTTATTGCCAAGAAGAGCAGGTGCATTTTCTAGGCCAATATTTACCCCTTGAGCAACACTTAATACAAAATGATGCGGTTAGATAAAAGCAAAATACTGCGGATGCTGGAAATTTGAAACAAAAACAAAAATTGCTGGAAAATCTCAGCAGGTCTGACAGCATCTACGGAGGGAAAAGACAGAGTTAACGTCTCGAAACATTAACTCTGTCTTTCTCTCCACAGATGCTGTCAGACCTGCTGAGTTTTTCCACAAATGATGCGGTCACTGATTGCTGTTTGTGGGACCTTGCTGTGCACAAATTGGGTTGTACCCAAAATAAAGTACAGTGCTGCATTTGGTTGTAAAGTGATATGTGACCTCCTGAGGCTTATGAAAGGTTCCATTATGAATAGAAACCTTTTTAGCTTAACTTAAATCAGTGTGACTCCATACCATAGGACTTGCCTTCTCATTTAATTACTTACTGGTCTGATTTTCACTTGTTTTCAATCTTTTGGTTAACCTCGGTAATGTCATTGATTGTGAGCATTGAACTTTCATAGCTGCCCCAAGTGACAGAAGGGGGTCGGGGGAATGCACGATAGGCATGGGAGAGGTGATGCTGCGCCGCCAGTCAGGAAGATTGCGGGTCCCAAGAGCTCGAACTGGAATCTCGTAGCCCCCTTCTCCAACTCCCACCAGCCTCGTCCCTATGAAAGACAAGGAAGATCATCTCAGGAGTCACCGTCTACAACAGTGAAACTTGGGCAATTCTTCATTAATCCTCGAGAATTAAAAAAAAACGGATCATTTGAGTTGTCGGTTCTGGCTCTCGCTGATTATTTTGGTGGTACCGACGGCGGAAGTTGTGTCAGGACATAGCTAAAGGATTAAAAAGTTCACGACTGCGCTGCAAGATTACACGAGTTTAATGTGCAGTAGATTGTTAACAGATGGTCGAAACGTTGTACATAATCTGTGAATATGAGAGATTATTAAATATCCATCATACTGAAGCCAAGAATAGTGAGACAGGGGGGGAGGGGGGAAAGCCAATATAAAACCATCAGTTACTGAAAACTGATGTATATTTTTCTAATAACTTAAATTTTGGTACGGATTGGAAATGTCTCTGTTGCACGGTTAAGACTGTACATCTGTCTGCTTCCTTCTCATTAGCATCATTGAGTCCTGATCTATTGCTCTTTCACCCCGGCAGCGTGTACTTGTGTGCAGCTCTGCCTTCCTCGAAACAACAGCAAACTTAATTGAGTTTTTTTTAAACAGAGCAGTGACTGGCTGCTGGGGCGAGGGAGAGGGAGGGAGGAGATAGTGGAGGCTGTCCACCAATCTGTCCATTCAGTAGAGCGCTGTCCAGATAGCGTGGTGCTGAAACTTCCACCGACCCACACCGCGCGGGGAGCTGTTCGACAGTCGACCCTCCTGAAACCGGCACCATGGCTTTCATGGTCAAGACTATGGTCGGGGGCCAGTTGAAGAATCTGACGGGGGGCCTTGGAGGCGAGGATAAGGGCGAGGGAGAAAAATCGGAAGCCGCAGCCCAAGGGATGACAAGAGAGGAATTTGAGGAATACCAACGGCAGCTGGTAGAAGAAAAGTAAGTGTCTTTTATCTCTGATCACAGCTAAAGTGCTCCCAAATTATAATCCCACAGATACGTCCAGACAGACATGAAATTGTACAGCGTCAAGTGGTCGGGATGCGAAGGCACAATCCGCCTCTACAATGTCAGAGTCCCTTTCTCGTGAATCCAGTTTCCCTTCAGCTCCATTCGATAGGTATTAATCGAGATTCGAGGGCTCCCTTTCCCAAGTGTCACAATTGTCCTAAAAAAATCAACCGATACGATTATAATAACATGGTCAATGATTGGTATAAGAATGGATACCCGGATTTTTTTTTAAAAGAAGTATTGAACTATTGAGATTCTGAGTCAATGCCTTATCCTCTGTAAACGAAAAATTTAAGATCGTAAAAAAATAGGTTTGCTAAAGACAAGTGTAATTGGACATTCGAGAATTTGAGTCATAAAACGGAAGGTGCAGGATCATTGAGTTGGCGAAAGCTTGCACATTTTCACCGAGTTCAGCACTCGATCAAGAGTACAATCCCTTTCAAAATATTTTATAACACTTAAAATTTGTTGCTTTTAGTGTCACCCTCATAACTTTTTTGTAAGATGAAGAATCTTTATCCGAATCATAGACTCTTACTGCACAGAAGGTGCCATTTGGCCCTTCATGCCAGTGTCAGCCCTTTGAAAGAGCCACACAAACTGGTCCCACGCCTCAATTCTACCCCCCATCCCCAATTCAACCCCCCATCCCCAATTCTACCCACCCCCACACCATAGCCCTTCAGATCCTCTGCAAGGACATATCCAATTGACTTTTGAAAGTTCCTATGGAATCTGCTTCCATTCCCTTCTAGCTTTTGTGTTCCTAATCACAGCCTCTGTGTGTGTGTGTGTGTGTGTTTGGGTGGGGGGGTGGGGGGAGAGAATCTTAATTCCCCGCTAGCTTTTGTTTTGCCAATTCTTTTACATTTATGACTTTTGATACCGTCCCACTCTCCAGAAGAAACAATTTGCCCCTATGCATTCCATCAAAACCCCTCGTCATTACGGATATATTATGTCTCTGCTTGGTGCTCTCTGCAACATTCTAGTAAATCTCTTCTGTACTCTCTCCAAGGCCTTGACTTCTTTCGTGAAGTCAGAAGCATGGACTGCAGATGTGTTACTGTTCCCTTTGCTGCCTTCCCCATAATACAACTGCGGTGCTGTTTTATCTGTTAACTTTTTCTCTCGGGATTTATACTTCTCATCTCCTCAATCAAACCATCACATCCAAAGTTATTTTTCACTCAGTCTCCCAACGTTCAGACTACAGCTGATGAAAACATCATACAAATTCACTTTCTGACCCCCCTTGAGCCGTGCTGTATCTCGTACTCTGCACTTGGCTAGTGGTTTTACGGGTTATTGGTAAAAAGCTATTCCTTCACATATTTCATTAAAACAATTAGTGCTGTATCTCCGGTAGAAAATCAGGAAGTGCACACAGGTACTATACTGTGAGGAGTAGGTTTCTGATGTGACATAATTTGTTGTTGGTAAGAGGATCAACTATTGCATTTTTAATCAAATGGAATTCTCAGAGTGCCAACAGCTAAGTGAGGTTTATCTGATACATTCCCAGCAGAGCGTGTTTCAAGCTATAGGTCTTTGTGATTTCATTTGACATACAGATGGATTTTGTGAAGGAATTGCCTGTAGCTTTGGTGCGATAACATGTAAACATATGCGTCCTATTAATTGCCATAACCAATAGAAGAACAAGGATTTTTTTTTAAAATGTCTTAATCAATCTGGAACCCGTTTCTTCTATTTGGAAGTATTTATAAAGTCAGTTTCCCTTCTGCTGTGCAATGATCCACTGGACAGTATTTGGTAAATGAATGTTAATGACCATATTATAGTCTCTTGGATTAACATTTGCACCGCGTGTCCGTACAGGTCAATGGCAAATTTACCAAAAATAAAATATGATTGTATAAAACAATTCGAATTCTCTCCTGTGTTATCGCACCTGATTAAACCAGTTGAGTTATGCAAACCAGAAAGATTCATTATCTGCGCCTAGTTGATGGGAGTAGGGGTGTTACGGGGAGGCGATGGTGTAGTGGTATTGTCCTGAACTAGTAATCCAGAGGCCAGGGGTTCAAATCCAACCAGGGCAGAGATGGTGGAATTTGAATTCAATAAAAATCTGGAATTAATCTGGAAACATTGTCAAAACCCATCAGGAAAATCTGTTGCCCTTGTCTGGGCTGGTCTACTTGGTTGACTCTTACATGCCCTATGAAATGGCCTAGCAAGACACTCAGTTGTAACAAACAGCTACAATGTCACAAAAAAGGAATGAAATCAAGACCCTGCTTTCTAACATCTGGGGGTTTGTGTCAAAATTGGGAGAGCTGTCTCATGGACTAGTCAAGCAACAGCCTGACATAGTCATCCTCACGGAATCATACCTTAAAGATAATGCCCCAGACACCACCATCACCATCCCTGGGTATGTCCTGTCCCACCAGCAGGCCAGGCCCAGCAGAGGTGGTGGCACAGTGCCCTTGGAGTTCTTAACATCTTCTCTACGCCCCATGAAGACTCATGGCATCAGGTCAGACATGGACAAAGAAACCTCCTGCTGATTACCACGAACCAGCCTCCCTCAGCTGATGAAATGGGGAACTTCAATGTCCATAACCAAGAGTGGCTCAGTAGTACCACTACTGACTGAGCTGGCTGAGTCCTAAATGACATAGCTGCTAGACTGGGTCTGCGGCAAATGGTGAGGGAACCAACAACCTCATCCTCACCAACATGCCTGCCGCATAATACTGTCATACTGACCATGATAGTATTGGTAGGAGTGACCACTGCACAGTCATTGTGGAGACGAAGTCCCGCCTTCACACTGAGGATACCCGCCATCGTGTTGTGTGGCACTACTATAGATTTCAAACAGATCTAACAACTCAAAATTGGGCATCCATGAGGCGCTCAGGGCCGTCAGCAGTATCAGAATTGTACTAGAGCACAATCTGTCACCTCATGGCCTGGCATATCCCCCATTCTACCATTACCATCAAGCCAGGGGATCAACCCTGGTTCAATGAAGAGTGCAGGAGGGCATGCCAGGAGTAGCAACAGGCATACCTAAAAATGAGGTGTCAACCTGGTGAAGCTATAACACAGGACTACTTGCATGCCAAACAGCAAAAACAGCAAGTGATAGACAGGGATAAGCGATCCCAGAACCAACGGATCAGATCTAAGCTCTGCAGTCCTGCCACATCCAGTCATGAATGGTGGTGGACAATTAAGCAACTCACTGGAGGAGGAGGCTTCATAAATATCGCCATCCTCAATGATGGAAGCGCCCAGCACATCAGTGCAAAAGATAAGGCTGAAGCATTTGCAACAATCTTCAGCCAGAAGTGCCAAGTGAATGATCCATCTCAGCCTCCTCTGGTGGTCCCCAGCTCATAGATGCCTGTCTTCAGCCAATTCGATTCATTCCACATTATATAAAGAAATGGCTGAAGGCACTGGATACTGCAATGGCTATGAGCCCTGACAATATTCCAGCAATAGCACTGCAGACTTGTGCTCCAGAACTTGCTGTGCCCCTAGCCAAGATGTTCTAGTAAAACTACAACACTGGCATCTACCCGGCTATGTGGAAAATTGCCCAGGTTTGTCCTGTACACAAAAAGCAGGACAAATCCAACCTGGCCAATAACTATCCCATCAGTCTACTCTCCGTCATAAGTAAAGTAATGGAAGGGGTCATCAACAGTGCTATCAAGCAACACTTGCTTCGCAATAACCTGCTCACTGATGTCCAGTTTAGGTTCCACCAGGGCCACTCAGCTCCTGGCCTCATTACAGCCTTGGTTCAAACATGGACAAAAGAGTTGAACTCCTGATGTGAGGTGAGAGTGACTGCCCTTGACATCAAGGCCACATTTGATCGAGTGTGGCATCAAGGAGCCCTAGCAAAACTGGAGTCAATGGGAATCAGGGGGAAAACTCTCCACTGGTTGGAGTCATACCTAGCACAAAGGAAGATGATTGTGGTTGTTGGAGGTCAGTCATCTCAGCTCCAGGATGTCACTGCAGGAGTTCCTCAGGGTTGTGTCCTCGGCTCAATCAGCTTCAGCTGGTTCGTCAATGACATTCCTTCCATCATAAGGTCAGAAGTGGGCATATTCGCTGATGATTGCACAATGTTCAGTACCATTGGTGACTCCTCAGATACTGAAGCAGTCCATGTTCAATTGCAGCAAGACCTGGACAATACCCAGGCTCGGACTGACCAGTGTCAAGGAACATTCGCACCACACAAATGTCAGGCAATGACCATCTCCAACAAGGGAGAATCCAACCATCGCCCCTTGATTTTCAATGGCATTACCATCACTGAATCCCCCAATATCAACATCCTGGGGGTTGCCATTGACCAGAAACTGAACTGGACTACTGTGGCTACAAGAGCAGGTCAGAGGCTGGGAATCCTGCATTGAGTAACTCACCTCCTGACTCCCCAAAGCCTGTCCACCATATAAAAGGAGCAAGTCAGGAGTGTGATAGAATACTCCACACTTGCCTGGATGAGTGCAGCTCTCACACACTCAAGAAGCTTGACACCATCTAGGACAAAGCAGCCCACTTGATTGGCACCACATCCACAAACATTCACTCCATCCAACACCGACGCACAGTAGCAGCAGTGTGTACCATCTACAAGATGCACTGCAGGAATTCACCAAGGCTCCTTCGACAGCACCTTCCAAACCCATGACCTCTACCATCTAGAAGGACAAGGGTAGCAGTTAGATGGGAACCCCACCACCTTGAAGTTCCCCTCCAAGTCACTCACCATCCTGACTTGGAAATATATTGGCGTTCCTTCACTGTCACTGGGTCAAAATCCTGGAACTCCCTTCCTAACAGCACTGTGGGTGTATCCACACCACAGGGACTGCAGCAGTTCAATAAGGCAGCTCACCACCACCTTCTCAAGGGGCAATTAAAGATGGGCAATAAATGCTGGCCCAACCAGTGAAGCTCACATCCCATGAATGAATAAGAAAAAAATTATCATGTCAGCGACTGAGGGGAGGCAATGAAAGAACTGGACCAGGCCTTGCACTCCTGATGGTGATCCCTCGCGTCCTGTTGCAGGGGAGAGACATCAGGTGCGGATAGGTTGAGGCTTTGTGGAGCTTCTTCAAACAGTTTGCCAACACTCATTTGTTATGCTCATTGATGAATGGTTGCCATTGGGTTGAGGAACTAGAAGTGGGAGATTAAGTCCAGAAAGAGGAATCTATAAAGTGGCCACTTAATGCCGCAACTATGTTAGATAGTAAAATGGCCAATCCTTCAGTGTTATGTGTATCTTGGCTATGGACCAGACATGAGAAGTAATGATAAAAGCAAAATACTGTGGATGCTGGAAATCTGAAAGAAAAACAGAAAATGCTGGAAAAACTTAGCAGGTCTGACAGCATCTGTGGAGAGAGAAACAGAGTTAACGTTTCAAGTCCGTATGACCAACAGGGCTAAAGAAAAGTATAAATGTGATTAAATTTATACTGTTTAAGGGGGGTGGAGCAGGTGCAGCTGAATAGAAGGTCAGTGATAAGTGAGGGTATGGGGAGATTGACAAAGATGTCATGAACAAAAGGACAAAGGGGGTGTTAATGGTAGTGGGTAAGGACTAAAGGAGATGCTGATAGTGGCATAAAGGTAAGAAAGCAGAATGTGAAATTAGCAGAACAGGGTTAAACACTCTGAAAAGAACAACATGAAACAAGTAACAGATGGGCCTTGTTGGAGTGGGGTGGGAGGAGGGGGCAGTGGTGGGAGGAAAAGGATCAAAATGGGATAAAAGGGGGGAAATAAAATAGGGGATAAATGAATAAAAATAAAATGTGGATAAAAAATTATGAAAGAAGGAATTAAAAAAAGGGGTGAAGATGGAGGAGAGAGTTCATGGTCTGAAGTTGTTGAACTAAATGTTAAGTCCGGAAGGCTGTAAAGTGCCTAGTCAGAAGATGAGGGGCTGTTCCTCCAGTTTGCATTGAGCTTCACTGGAACATTGTAGCAAGCCAAGGATGGACATGTGGGCATGAGAGCAGGGCGGTGTGTTGAAATGGCAAGCGACAGGGAGGTCTGGGTCATGCTTGTAGACAGACCGAAGGTGTTCCGCAAAGTGGTCACCCAGTCTGTGTTTGGTCTCTCCAATGTAGAGGAAACCGCATTGGGAGCAACGAATGCAGTAGACTAAATTGAAGGAAATGCAAGTGAAATGCTGCTTCACCTGAAAGGAGTGTTTAGGCCCTTGGACAGTGAGCAGGGAGGAGGTAAAGGGGCAGGTGTTGCACCTTCTCCAATTGCATGGGAAGGTGCTGTGGGAGGGAGGTGAGGTATTGGGGGTAATGGAGGAGTGGACCAGGGTGACCCGGAGAGAATGGCCCCTATGGAATACTGACAGTGGGAAGGTGAAGGGAAGATCTGTTTGGTGGTGACATCATGCTGGAGTTGGCGGAAATAGTGGAGGATGATCCTTTGAATACAGAGGCTGGTGGAGTGAAAAGTGAGGGCAAGGGGGACCCTATCATGGTTCTGGGAGGGAGAGGAAGGTGTGAGGGCGGATGCACGGGAGATGGGCCGGACACAGTTGAGGGCCCTGTCAACCACCGTGGGTGGAAAACCTCGGTTAAGGAAGAAGGAAGACAGGTCAGAAGCACCGTTTTGGAAAGTGGCATCATCAGAACAGATGCGACGGTGATGAAGGAACTGAGAGAATGGGATGGAGTCCTTACAGGAAGCGGGGTGTGAGGAGCTTTGGTGGTGGTAGCTGTGGGAGTCGGTGGGCTTGTAATAAAAATGAGAAGTAATTAATTGGTTTGTTGCATGAGCTGGGCGAAGAGGGTGACTAGAGTAAGTTGGTTAGCTAATGAAAGGGAAACCCCAATCCTTCCCTCTGTCTAACCCCACAGTTACTCCAACATACAAAGATATAAACTATGAACTGAATCGCCGTCAGTTCTGCTGACCTGCACAATGTATGGGATTAGCCAACAAACCTCGCCTGTGATTCTAGCTGTCCCGTATCTGAGTAGCCGGAGGGGATGTCTAACTTTCAGGAGTAGTCCTGCTGGCCTGCTGGACTCTTGACTACTACGACTATTGCATAAACTTGACCACAGTTTAATTCCCATTGCACCATCCTATTTTCATCTCAAAGCGTCGCTCCAATCGATTCAATGAGTGTTGAAGTGAACTGGGCTCAATAGAGGGAGGTGTGCAAAGGGCAAGTTTAGGAATTTTGCTGTTGAGGGTCAGATTGACCGAGAGATTCACACTCACCGACCTCTGGGTGATTCTAAATTCGTTCCGTTCCCCGGGCACCTGGTTCGTGTCAGTAAACAAGGGGGGAATAACAGGAGGCAAGTCAAAGTGGTCGTAAAAACGAACCGTCTCGGTTCTTCCCTGGAAATTGCCTACTTCAATCTATGAAAGGGCCGTTTCAAAGAAGCAGTTAATTCCTGGTCTTGTGGCCCATATTTTAAATGCACAAAACAAGTTACAATATCCAATTCAACCCTGGCGGAATTGCGCCCTCTCCTGTGTAGGTTTGCTACACACCTTCTCACCAATGTCAAAGCCCAGGCTTGCAATGTTCAAACATGTCATTTTTAATGGCTGCTAATACACAGGCTGAAAGATTGTTCCCCACGGCCACCCCCGCGCCCCCTCCCCAAGCGAGCCCCATAGAACGGGGTTAACACTTCTACCGAAGTAAACATGTGTATCTGTCATTGCATTGCTAGTTTCAAAGTGGGATGAGTTGTAATTCATTAGCCAGAATGCCTTAACCAATAACTGTGCTGGGTCAATGGATTTGATCGCTGGCAAAGTGCTACTGTAAACACTATGTCTCATAGCAAAGCCACAGACACCGCATGTTAGAAAGGGAAAAGGTTACTCCCAGGTATCAGCATGGAGGAAACTCTTTCGAGTTACCAACAGTCACAGATTGCAACTTCTTTCGAGTACAATCACAGTTCTTGGTTTTCCAGGAGTGGGACATGAACCCACAACCCTCTGATTCAAAGGCGAGGATGCTGTGAACTGAGCCACAGCTGACACCTCATCAGCATGGAGGAAGACCCAATATTTTAATCATGCAGTAGCAGCCAAAGCCTCTGTCTTCCACATCAACATATTTTGACAAGTGTTTAAATGATAAATTATTATAGGTATGTTATGATTTCGCTTTGAATTGAAGCTTGGAGCAACTTAACAGTGACAAAGCTGAGGCTTAGAATCATAGGATGTTTATTCATGGAGAGGCCATTTGGCCCATTGTGTCTGTGCCAGCAATAAAATGAGCCACCCAGCCTAATCCCACTTTCCAGCATTTGGCCCGTAGCCCTGCAGGTTAGGGCACTCGAAATGTATGTCCAGACACCTTTTAAATGAGTTGAGGGTTTCTGCCTCTACTACTCTTTCAGACAGTGAGTTCCAGATCCCCACAACCCTCTGGGTGAAAAATCTTTTCCCTCATCTTCCCTCTAATCTTTCTACCAATAACTTTAAATCTATGCCCCCTGGTCACTGATCTCTCTGCTAAAGTAAACAGGCCCTTCCCATCCACTCTATCCAGGGCCCTCACAATTTTGTACATCTCAGTCAAATCTCCCCTCAGCCTCCTCTGTTCCAAGGAGAACAGCCCCAGCCTCTCCAACCTTTCCTCATAGCTGAAATTTTCCAGTCCCTGGCAACATTGTCATAAATCTCCCCTGTACTTTCTCTAGTGCATCTTCCATACCAAATCCTGAGCATCTTCACTTCCCATCAATTGTTGTTTGGTCTGAAAAATAGAACACGATCTAGAAATGGATGGAACTGCTCAACAGGTCTGGCCCTTGTGGAGAGAGAACCAGGATTTAACATTTTGTTAACTCTGATTCTCTCTCCACCGATGCTGCCAGGCATACTGAGTGTTTCCAGCATTTTCTGGTTTTTTTATTTCAGATTTCCAGCATCCGCAGCATTTTGCTTTTTTACTGGATATGAATGTTAGACTCTCCTGTCAGCCTCTGGAATCCATTTGCTCTAGGAAATAGTATGGGCGATCATTATCAGTGGCTGATTATGATGCAATGTGGAAGGTAGATGTAACCGGGAATGTGGTGGCATAGGGGCATTGTTACTGGACTGGTAGTCCAGAGACCCAGGATAATGCTCTTGGAACCCGGATTTGAATCCCACCATGGAATTTGAATTCAATAAAAGTCTGATGAAGACCATTGTCAATTGTCGTAAAAACCCATCTGGTTCACTAATGCCCTTTAGGGAAGGAAATCTGCCGTCCTTACCTGGTCTGGCCTACATGTGACCCCAGACCCACAGCAATGTGACTGACTCTTAAATGCCCCTCCGAACAGGGCTGTTCGGGGTGGGCAATAAACACTGGCCTAGCCAGCGACACTCAAATCCCATGAATGAATTAAAAAAAAACTTTTATATAAAATATTTTGTAAGAGTGCAGCTCACTGACCTGAATTATTCTAAAATGATATATTGAAAATTCTATCTTGAAAGCCTGGAAGTATATTGAAAAGCTAATGTCCCAGCTGTGCACTAATGTTCCTGCCCTTTATTGTCAAACTTCTTATGGAGTCATAAGGATTACGTTTATAAGAGGTGCAATGGGGTTATGATGACTGGGAGAGATGCCAACATTTATTTTAGCAGCAAATTGCAAGTAATTCATATCAAGCTGCCCTAAGTGGAGACATAATATGGCTGAACTGTTGACCCAAATGGCACACGTGTGAGTTTTGAAATATGATGTACCACACCATGTAGCTAATTAGAAAACTATAGGTATAATATCAGAACTCAGGCATCAATTTGTATGGAGCAGTATGATGCATTTTCATTGACTACAATGAGATTAATAATTCTTATAAGTGCTGTTGTATTGCTAACAAGTAATTAGCTTTACAGTTTCCTAATTATACTCACTGCAAAACAACATTGAAAAGGCTTTAAAAACAAAAAACTACTGCGGATGCTGGAAATCCAAAACAAAAACAGAATTACCTGGAAAAACTCAGCAGGTCTGGCAGCATCGGTGGAGAAGAAAAGAGTCGACGTTTCAAGTCCACATGACCCTTCAAACAGAACTCCTTCTGTTGAAGGGTCATGTGGACTCGAAACATCGACTCTTGAAAAGACTTTGTTGTTTTATAATATATGGAGAGGGGACCCACTGGTAACTCCCTGCCATTTTGAGTGAATACGAGCTTGTGGGGCTGCAGTTGTGCCCATACTTCATAATGAGGCCCAATTTCCATGTAAACGTGCAGGGCTATGGGGATCAAGTGGGGGGAGTGGGACTGCCTGGAATGCTCAGCAGGGAGCTACCACGGACTCGATGGGTCAAATGACCTTCTTCCCGTGCTGTTTTTGACTCTGACATGTTGCCACCCCTCCTTTGCCTTCAAATGTCACCATATCTGATAGTGGATAGACCTGGTGATTGGTAAGATGGATGGTGAGCCACCCAAAGCATCTTTCGTTTCCGTTTAAAAAAAACCACGTAAGCAAGAAAAATATTTGCAAGAGTCTAATTTAATAAACGGGAAGCCCATTGTCAAAACATTTGCACATTTGTTACTTGTTCATGTTTTTTTTCAGAGTGTGCTCACACTTGTTCTGCTATTATCACATTCTGCTTTCTTACCTTTATGCACCTTTTTAAGCCCTTACCCACTGCCATTAACACTCCCTTTGTCCTTTGGTTCATGACATCTTTGTCAATCTCTCCTTTGCCCCCACCTATCGCTGGCCTTCTATCCAGCTTCACCTGCCCCAACCCCCTTAAACAGTATAAATTTTTATCACATTTCCACTTCTCTTCAGCTCTGAAGTGGGGTCATACAGGCTTGAAACGTTAACTTTGTTTCTCTCTCCACAGGTGCTGCTGGACCTGCTGAGTTTTTCCAGCATTTTCTGTTTTTGTTTTAGGTTTCCAGCATCCGCAGTATTTTGCTTTTGTATTTTTTTGCTATTGTCAAAACATTTGTATGCACACAAAGATGTAGAACCCGGTGCTGATATTACCTCATCAAATGGAATCGGGAACGAATCATAAGTAGTGGCAACTCTGCACCATTAAATTTCTGATACAAATGGAAATGCCTTGGCCATATGGACAAAACAGCAACATCAGAGCTGGTGATAGACATCCCCATGACTGTACAAGACAATGTCCACATAATTTGCTCTCTTTGCGTGAACTATATCAAGAGGAAGTCAGGTTTGATAACCATTAAATAAAATCCCTCTTACACTTTCTTTTGTAGTAATATTACTTTTTATGATAGATATGGTTTTCATAAATATTTGGTTGTAATTTTTTTCAACATTTTAAAAAGTTATCTTTATCTGAACATAAAAGTGTTGCAGTTTAGTGAACTCATCACTTATTTAGGAAAATATTGTACTTAACATTTTTTTTTTAAGTTCCTACTGTCTGGAGTTTAAAATATTTCTTACTTAAAGGTTCTGTGCTGGGCAGCAATGAGTTATCCCTGTAGTTATGCTTGATGTGCTGTACCCTGCATTGCAAGAGGAGAGATTTATCATGTTGCTGTTGACCTTGATCTTGACCTTTTCCTTGTTAATGTCTCCATGTTGTAACAGGTGACATTTCACAGGCATTGACTTCAGTTGTGATATCATCACTGCAAGCTTATCTGAAAAAGGTCCTTCATGTTTGAATGTTAATGTTGCGTGCCAGGCACTGACTGGTGTCAGTGCTGAAGGCAAACACGAAAGTAAAATACCACCTCATAAAATGTACAATAAACGCAGCTATCCAGGAGTGATGTGAAGGTTACCATCTTCCCCATAATACCTGGCAGAATTTAATGCCCTCACCCTGAGGTGAGTTTGTAAGTGGGGGAGGCGGGGGCAGGATTTAATCAAGTGGGAGAGTGCCAGGTGATGGTCAATCCACCTTCCCAGTTCTGCCCCAATTAGGTTTGGGGCAGGAAGGTTCAGGGATGGCCTTCCTGCCCCAACAGCGATTGAGGCCCTGAATTGGACAATTCGTGCCCAGTCAAGGGCCTCATCCCACCACTGCTGATAGTCAACCAGCAGCAGGTGGGGCAATTGCCAAGCTGGAAGCCCAAAAAGCAAATCTTGGAGCATTTGCTCGCAGGTTGCCAGGGGGAGGACCCTCGTTTAATGGCACAGAGCCTAATTGAGGGTCCCAGCATTGGGAAGAGACCTGCTGAGAGCCACCCCTTGCCCTTTCTGTTGACCACCCCCTCCCCCACTCCTCCCACCCCACGACCCCCACCCCACCTTTGGCCTGGGGATCTCATTGATCCTGGGCCTACAGCTGCCACTGCTCCCTCTGACTGGCAGCAACTCTCCGATGTAGAATTTCCACCCCCTGGGTCCTTGATCCCAGTGAAGGCCCACAACTGGCTGCTTAAGCGACTGGGAGGCACCTAATAGGGTGGGCCTTCCCCCAAATGAGGCAACATGGGGGGTCATGCTGGCTCTCCAGCTGGCGTGGGAGACCCCGACCCCCTGAATTCAAAACCACTCACACACTAACAATGAGTCACATTAATGTGCCCAGAAAGCCTATTACAGAATTCCTTAGGAGGCAGATGGTTAAGCAAGTGAAAGTTTCCCTTTTGACATCTTAGCTGAGGTGCAGTGTATGACAAAGACATGAAGGGAAATTTTTTGGGAAAGAATTCTTAAAAATGGTTATTTAATACAAGTGTGAAGAAGTTATTAATGAGTTATAGTGATTGTCTGAAATTGAACTTACTAATGGGTAGGCAATGAAGCATTGCATCAAAAGTATAAGCGTATTTTAACAGTAGCCTTGGAATGTATAATTTAGTCAGATATGAACAAAATTGAACAATACTGAGTATGGTGCAGTTGGATTATGTCCGATTGAATCTCCACATTCAGTTGGTCTTTCAGTTCACTCTGATCTCTTCAGGCCAAGAAAATTATCGTTGAAACCAGCCAACAATTCTGCCTCCTGAATCACAGAGGGAATCGTTTCAATTCAATCCACTATCTTTCTAAATCACGAGTTAAAGCTCATCGATTCAGCGGTGAAAATAACTTGGAATGTAAACTCGGGGAACACTTCATTAGTACTGTCTCCCGACGAAGGCCAGAACTGGCATATTGATTGAGATAACAAGTTGGCAATTGCAACAAACTTGACCTTCAAACATCACATTAGCAGCAGGTCAATCAGCTTCTGCAAGGGAGAAAAAACACAGGTTAATGTCTCCAGCATCACTCACTGGAACTAGCGTTGCTTTCAAAATATTAAGTGATTTTCTCTTTCCAATACTTCTTCATCAGTTGTGTTTTTACAGACTTTTGCACTTTGAGATTTGGTATTTGAGATACTAGCAAATCTCCTGTATCAATTCTGCCTGAAGTACGGTTGTGATGTTTAGCAGTTAATTTGGCCTTGACTCTAAGGTACTCCTTAAATGTTTCCCACGGGGAGTAGGGTTGCCAACTGTGATTATATGTATTCGTGGAGGTTTCATCACATGACTTGCCCCCACGCTCTTGCCATTCGTCGGCCAACACATACATCCTTCCCTCGCCGCTTGGGAAGCAAAAAATTGGATGATGTTTGATTGTCAGCCAACCCTCCTTTCTTCCCCCATTTTAAATATTGTTATAGCTGGTAAAAAGAAATGTTCAAAGAAAATGACCATTTTTAAAAATGTACCAATGATTGCACATGGGGTTCCACACAGCAGAGTCCTGTAAGGTGTAAGGGAAGGAGTCCAGGGGGTGGAAGGAGTGTGGGGAGTGGAGGGAGTAAAGGTGGAGGAAGAAGTAAGGATGGAGGAAGGAGCCGGGAAGAGGGAAGGAGTAAAGCTTGGAGGAAGAGGTGAGGCTACCGTGTGATGTATATGGACAGGTTTCATCCTCATGGCTTGCTGCACCATGTACGTATGCGCTGCCCAAGACACAGATAAGTGATGTCCCTTTACGGCCTATCTTATCTATGACCGGTTCTGCACAGCATTAATTGGCCAAATGGTTGAGTGAACTGGTTACAACTGGTTTTGACCAAGTTTTCCACACACACAGTGAAGGACACTTTCACCTTTGCGAAGGACGTACAGGACTTGCATATCGATAGCAATTCTATGTCCATGTGCTGATTTTTTTTATTGGAGGGGGGGAAGGACTAAGGCTGGAGGAAGAAGTAAGGGTGTCTGAGGATTCAGGAAGGGGGAGGGACTAAGTGGTGCATTGAGAGAGGGATGATGTGGTGCAGGATCCTTAAGAGGGTGTCCATTGCCAACCTCACTGTCACCGCAGGCACGGTCCACATCCTCTCCAGTCAGCGCAATGGCACACTCCTCAAAGTGAGTGAAGGGCCTAATGTGGGCCACACAACCCTTGGCTTGGGGCCTCTCCCTGCTGATGTGAGCAGGCTTCTCCTGAATGAAAACAGATGGTGAGAGTGTGACCAGGACACATGGCACTGCGTGGAATGTTTGTGTGGTGAGCATGAGCAGGATGAGGACATGAGCTTGACAGGATATGATCGTGATGGAGATGTGAGGGTGTGTGTGAGAGTTAGTGGTGTTGTCCCTTGAGGCGTGAGATCCCTGTGGATGTGATGGATTTGAGTGTGAGTTGAGAGTGATGAGAAGAGTGAGTTACGCTGGCGGAACAGATGAGACCATTTATCCTGTAGGGGCACTGGGTGACTGTCCTCCTTTGCAGGGCATTGGCACTGACCACCGCTGCCAAGCCTCCCAGGGTGGATTCTGCCCATCCTGTGGACAGAGTGGGGGTAGAGGACATCCGCCGGCCACTGCACTTAGAGCAAATCTGGGACGATTCTGCCCCAGGTAATTGTAGTTGTAAATTTCAGCATCCAGGTCAATGCCTGTTTTTTTTTTCCTTTTTTGCTGTGGGACTATTTTGTATCTGTAACATCGTCAGTATCACATTTATTCTAAATAAGTTAATAAATTAATTTAAACACCGTCCAAAGAAACTTGACACAGAGCATTGAGAATAGCACATCGTGGAATTTTCTTCTGTCAGTTTCACTTGCCATTCCCAACTTCCCTCAGGTTCTCCCGACTGTGGAAGACGATGGGATGGATTTTATGGTTTCCAACAGGATGAGGGAGGTGGGACAGGAAATGCACGGTCCACTTGCTCCCTCCCCTGCCATCTCACCACAGCGATTCAAGCGTGGCCTGGCCAATTAGCGGCTGCCCGTCGGGAAAGCTGGCCTGTTGGCATTGGGAAAGTGGGTTCCGCGCCCAATTGGGCATCCAGGGTGAGGGGTTAGGCTGCGAACTGGAAGTCAGTCATGGCCAAAAAAAAGCAAAAATAGCTGGAAAAACGCAGCAGGTCTGACAGCATCTGCGGAGAGGAACACAGTTAACGTTTCGAGTCCGTATGACTCTACATCAGATGAAGAGTCTGATGAAGAGTCATACGGACTTGAAACATTAACTGTGTTCCTCTCCGCAGATGCTGTCAGACCTGCTGAGTTTTTCCAGCTATTTTTGTTTTTGTTTCATATTTCCAGCATCCACAGCATTTTGCTTTTAATGGCCACCCATTTAAAGACCCCCTGCTCTCTCACTCCTTATTTGTTATGTCAGCCTAAAACCAGGGAAGAAATAAAATCTGCTAAAATCCAAACACTGCCAGCTTCAGCAGCAGACTCTTCTGCTACATGCAGCCATGATCCCATTTGCAGGCCTATTCATCCACCCTTGTGCCACCTCCTGATGCCTGGCATAAATCGCTCCCAACGTTTTACCCCATGTGACTACCGAAAAATGGAGCGGGCAGCGAAAAATTGCAGTCGACAGGGTCTTTAACAAGCGTAATAGCTTGTTCATTGTTTTTTGTTTCAAAATGGCAGGTGGGCTTCTGATTGTGGTGCCCGGTCATCTTCCTTATTATTGGAGACTGGCAGGATGACGTCGGATTGGCAATTCGGTGTCATCACGCCATATTGTGCTTGAGTGCAGGTGGGTTGTGGTCCACCTGATTTGCGGCAATACAACCCAGCCCCATTTCTCCCGCCAGTATGGTTCAGATAAAGGCACTGGCAAAGGTGCGTAGAAGATTTATTAGAATGATACAAAACTGAGAGATTACATCTGTCAGGGAAGATTGATCAGGCTGGGGTTCTTTTTTATAGATGAGAGGAGACTGAGGTGTGACCTAATCAAAGTCTTCAAGATCATGAAAAGCTTTGACAAGGTAGATATGGAGAAGATAAATCCGCTTGAAAGAGAGGTCAGAACCATTGGATTAGGACCAATGGATCCAATAAGGAATTCAAGAGAAATGTCTTTACCCAGAGAGTGGTGAGAACGTGGATCTCATTAACACACTGGGCAGTTGAGATAACTAGTTTAGATTAATTCAAGGAGGAGTTAGATAAACGCAGGAGGGACAAAAGAGTCACCTTCAGGAAGAGCAGTCGGAGAGGTGGACCTGAGGGAGATACACGGAGTGAGGAGAGAATAAATACTGCCCGGTACCTGTCAGCTGCTCAGAACTGGCCCGCACTGAGTTCGAAAAGAGAGTGAAGATACAAATTGTGACATCACAGGAAAGAAGCAATTTGATTCGTCGGAGAAAGAGCGCTGCTTGGTGAGTATCTGGTGAGTATCTTGTAAGCGTTTAAGGTTTATTCTATTCCTAAGGTTTAAAATAAAATAGGAACTGTACTTTTTGGTAAGGTTTATTAAGTAGGACCAACTAAAATAATTTTCAACTTGGATAAAACAGCGAGGGTTCAGGGGATAAAACAATGGGAGATAAAACAGTGAGAGTTCAAGAGATAAAACAGTGAGAGTTCAGAAGATAAAGCAGCGAGAGTTCAGGGGATAAAACTGCGAGAGTTCAGGAGATAAAACAGCGAGAGTTAAGAAGATAAAACAGCGAGAGTTCAGGGGATAAAACTGCGAGAGTTCAGGAGATAAAACAGCGAGAGTTCAGGAGATAAAACAGCGAGAGTTCAGGAGATAAAACTACGAGAGTTCAGGGGATAAAACAGCGTGAATTCAGGAGATAAAACAACGAGAGTTCAGGGGATAAAACTGCGAGAGTTCAGGAGATAAAACAGCAAGAGTTCAGGAGATAAAACAGCGAGAGTTCAGGAGATAAAACAGCGAGAGTTCAGGAGATAAAACAACGAGAGTTCAGGGGATAAAACAGCGTGAATTCAGGAGATAAAACAATGAGAGTTCAGGGGATAAAACAGTGAGAGTTCAGGAGATTAAACAGCGTGAGTTCAGGGGATAAAACAGCGAGAGTTCAGGGAATAAAACAGCGAGAGTTCAGGGGATAAAACAGCGAGAGTTCGGGAGATAAAACAGCTGAGTGGAGAGACAGTTGGGAATTGAAAGCAGCACGAGTACAGAAATGTAAATTTCTAAACAAGCACGGGGAAAGTAAGAATTTATAGGCACAGGAGAGGTAGCTGATTTGTGAGTAAGGGCAAAGAATTTCTACTTTCTACTAATCTGCAGTTTAGAGTTAATAGTACAAGAGTAAGGTTAAAGTAAGTAAGAGTAACTAAAGTTTAAGCAAAAAAGTGATTTAGAAGTTTAAGATTAAGGCATGGCAAGACAGCTGAGCCAAGCGGAATGCCCATCCTGTGGCATGTGGGGAGTCGTGGACACTCCTCGTGACCCAGACCAGCCCATGTGCAGGAAGCGTCACCGGCTGCACAAGGTTGAGCTCCATGTTTCAGAGCTTGAGCAGCGTCTGGAGTCACTGAGGCGCATCCGTGAGGCAGAGAGCTACGCGGCTAGCATGTTCAGAGAGGTGGTCACACCGCAAGTTAGGGGCAAGCAGGCAGAAAGGAAATGGGTGTCCACCAGACAGTCCAAGAGAAATAGACAGGAGCCCCCAGATGTTCCGCTCACTAACCAGTTTTCCATTCCGGATATCGGCGAGGGTGATGGATCCTTGGAGGAGTTCAGCAAGAGCCAAGCCCCTGGCACCATGGATGGCCCAGCTGTACAGAAGGGGAGGAAGAAGAGTGGAAGGGCAATACTGATGGGGGATTCTTTAGTTAAGGGAGCAGACAGGCGTTTCTGCAGCTGTCAACGTGACTCCAGGATGGTTTGTTGCCTCCCTGGTCACAGAGAGGCTGCAGGACATTCTTGTGGGGGAGGGCGAACAGCCAGAGGTTGTGGTCCACATTGGTACTAATGACATAGGTAGGAAGGGGGATGTGGACCTGCAAACAGAATTTAGGGAGCTAGGTATAAAATTAGCCAGCAGGACCTCTAAAGTAGTAATCTCCGGATTATTCCCAGTGCCACTTGCAAGTGAGCACAGAAATAGGAAGATAAGGCAGGTGAATGTGTGGCTGGGAAGATGATGCAGGAGGGAGGGCTTTAGATTCCTGGGACACTGGGACTGGCTCTGGGGGAGATGGCACCAACCGGTTGGGTTGCATCTGAACAGAGCTGGGACTGAGTTCCTCACGAGTTGTTTTGCTAGTGCTGTTGGGGAGGGTTTAAACTAACTCAGCAGGGGTGTGGGAACCAGGAGAGAATATTAGAAAGTAACACCAGGGTACACGGAATGCTGGGAGAGGCAGATAGCACTAAAATAGAGAATAGTAAGTTAATAGATGGAGTCGGAGTAAGGGAGCAAGTAATGAAGCCTAAATCAGGGTTACACTGCATGTGTGTGAATGCACGAAGTATAGTTAATAAAATTGGGGAGTTACAGGCACAGATTTCCTTGTGGGATTATGATGTTGTGGCGATAGCGGAGACCTGGCTTAAGGAAGGGCAGATCTGGGTGTTAAATATTCCTAGTTACAAAGTGTTCAGAAAAGATAGGAAAGGGAAAAAAGAAGGAGGGGTGGCGTTTTTGGCTAAGGAGAGTATTGCAGTATTGGAGAAGGAGGGTGTGTCAGAGGATTTAAGGACAGAGTCGATTTGGCTAGAGCTAAGGAATAAGAAGGGGGCAATTACATTGCTCGGTGTAAGATATAGACCACCAGCTAGTGGGAAGGATAAAGAGGAACTAACCTGCAAGGAAATTACAGAGAGGTGTAAACATCATAGAGTAGTGAAAATGGGGGACTTTAATTACCCGTATATAGACTGGGATAGTGGTAGTGTGAGGGGCAGTGAGGGACAAGCATCCCTGGGTTGTGTTCAGGAGAACTCCCTACAGAAGTATGTGTCCAGTCCAACAAGAAAGGAGGCACTGCTAGACCTGGTTCTTGGGAATGAGGTGGGCCAAGTAGATCAAGTGACAATGGGGGAACATTTAGGGGGCAGTGATCATTGTATCATAAGGTTTAGGATGATGGTGGAAAAGGATATTGGTCAATTGAGAGTAAGAATAATCAACTGGTGGAGAGCAGACTTCGATGGGGCAAGAACGGAGCTGGACTGGATAGACTGGGACCAAAGGTTGGTGGGAAAAACAGTAGCTGAACAATGGGCTACCTTCAAAGAGCAGATGGCTTGGGCACAGTCAAGGCATGTTCCCTCAAAAGGGAAGGGTAGGACAAACAAATCCAGAGCTCCCTGGGTGACAAAGGAGTTAAAGAAGAAAAAGTGTGCTTACGACAGGTGTGAGGTAGCAAATACAATTGAGAACCAAGCTGAATACAGAAGGTTCAGGAGGGATGTGAAAAAGCAAATACAAGAAGCAAAAAGGGATTATGAAAAAGGACTGGCAGCTAACATAAAAGGAAATCCCAAAGCATTCTCTAAGCACATCAGTAGTAAAAGGGTGGTAAAAGGAGGATTAGGGACTATTAGGGACCAAAAAGGGGATTTACACATAGAGGAAAGAGGCGTGGCTGAGGTGTTAAATGAATACTTTGCATCTGTCTTTACCTGTGAGGTAGATGCTGCCCAGGGCATGGTGACAGAGGAGGAAACTCAGTCACTAGAAGGGTTTAAAATTGATTAAGAGGAGGTATTGGATAAGCTGTCAGTACTTAAAGTTAATAAGGCACTGGGATCGGATGAGATGTATCCAAGAATATGGAAGGAGGTGAGAGTGGAAATTGCAGAGGTACTGGCAATAATCTTTCAATGTTCCCTGGATTCGGGGGAGGTGCCGGAGGACTGGAGAATTGCAAACATTACGCCCTTGTTTAAAAAAGGTTGTAAAGATCTGCCCTGCAATTACAGACCAATCAGTTTAACCTTGGTGGTGGGGAAACTTCTAGAAACAATTATTCAGGATAGAATTAACAGTCACATGGACAAATTTGGATTGATTCGGAAGAGTCAGAATGGATTTGTTAAAGGAAAATTGTGTCTAACTAACTTGCTGGAGTTTTTTGAAGAGGGAACAGAGATGGTTGATGAGGGCAAGGCTATTGCTGTGGTGTATATGGACTTCCAAAAGGCGTACGATACAGTGCCACACAACAGAAGTGTGAGGAAAGTTATAGGTCATGGAATAAAAGGGACAGTAGCAACGTGGATACAAAATTGGCTGATGGTTAGGAAGCAGAGAGTAATGGTTAATGGGTATTTTTTGGGCTGGAAGAAGGTTTGTCATGGAGTTCCCCAGGGGTTGGTATTGGGACCTTTCCTTTTACTGATATATATAAATGATCTGGATCTTGGTGTGCAGGGGGCAATTTCAAAGTTTGCAGACGGCATAAAACTTGGGAGAATTGTAAACCGTGAGGAGGACAGTGTAGAACTGCAAAAGGGCATTGACACATTGGTGGAGTGGGCAGATAGGTGGCAGATGAAGTTCAATGCAGAGAAGTGTGAGGTGATACACTTTGGTACAAAGAACATGGAGAGGCAGTGTAAAATAAAGGATATTATTCTAAAGAGTGTGCAGGAGCAGAGAGATCCTTATGTACATGTACATAAGTCATTAAGGGTGACAGGATAGGTAGAGAGAGCTGTTTTTAAAGCATACAGTATTCTAGGCTTCATTAATACGGGCATAGAGTCTAAGAGCAGGGAGGTTTTGATGAACTTATATAAGACACTGGTTAAACCTCAGCTGTATTGTGTACAGTTCTGGATGTCACACTATAGGAAGGATGTGAATGCATTGGAGAGAGTGCAGAAGAGGTTTACGAGAATCGTTCCAGGGATGAGACACTACAGTTCTGAGGATAGATTGGAGAAGTTGGGATTGTTTTCCTTGGAGAGGAGAAGGCTAAGAGGAGACTTGATAGAAGTTTTCAAAATCATGAGGCGTCTGGACAGAGTAGATAGAGAGAAACTTCCTGTTTGTAAATGGATCGAGAACAAGGGGGCACAGTTTTAAAGTGTTTTGCAAAAGAAGCAAACGCGAGGTGAGGAAAAACTTTTTCACACAGCGAGTAATTAGGGTTTGGAATGCATTGTCTGGAAGTGTGGTGGAGGCAGTTTCAATTGAGGCATTCAAGGAGGTATTGGATGATTACTTAAACAGAAACAATGTGCAGGGTTACGGGGAAAAGGCAGGAGGTTGGCACTAAGTTAAAATGCTTAGAGAGCTGGTGCAGACACAATGGGCTGAATGTCCTCCTCCTACACCATAACAATTCTGTGATTCTGTGAGTCAAAGGGCATGTTAATGGGATGAGATGAAGAGGGTCATGTGGAACATAGAGACCAGGATGGATTTGTTGGGTAGAGTAGCCTGTCTCTGGGCTGTAAATTATACTTTGTATTAGATTGGATCTTACATGACAGATGTAAATCTGGATTCTATCTTAGGGCACAGTTTGACTTATTAAATCAGAGCAGCACATCAGACCCTCCTCACGCTATCTTTAAACTGTCGGATCTGCTATATATATCAAGTGGCTCTAAACATGTATTTAATTACAGAATGGAGCGTGATGCCAATTTCGCTCAAAAAAAGGCAGAACGAGCAACACTGAGAACACATTTGAGAGACAAGTACAAGCTACCAAAGGTAGGCTATTTATCTTCACATTGATAATAATGCCAATAAGATAATTTTGTTCAATTTTTCTGGTGTTTATTCGTATTGTGCTGTCACTGCTGTTACTATTCTACCCCACGGGTAATATATTCTGACTGGCGCTATTGTTATGCATGTACTTAATATCTTCATGCTAAATTTCCCTGTGTGCATTTTTAATGTCAATATTAAATATGATAATTGGAAACTATAACCCCACAAATCCTTTCTTTAGACTTCTTGGTGGACTTACGGATTTTTGTTTTAGGTTTGTTGAGCAATGCACTTCCTCATAACAACATGAGACAATGGATAAGGAACATTCAAGATCATTCAGCCCTTCAATCATTCCTCCAATATCCCAATTTACCATTCAACTCCATATTGAATCCCACCCATTGTCTTTGATTCCATTTCCTTACCTGGTAGGTTATTCCAAATGCTTATGAACCCTCGGGGATTTCTTTTCAGATGAAATCGATTTTAAATGAGCTTTCCAATGATTCTATCTGCTGTCCCCTTGTCCTTCTGCCCTGTTTTACCTCGACGTGTTGATCTTGACTCATTGTTTAATATGTCATACACATGGACGAGGTTCCTCCTTAACTTTTTTCGTTCCATGCTGCATTGTTTGTGCCACCCTAACCTTTCTTCATAGCCCATTCCCTTAATAGTTGGGATCATTCGTGTTGCTTTGGTCCTGCACCCTCCCAGTATAAACACATTGCTTATTGGCTGAATTGTACATAATAGTAATGAATTGAATGTCCCAGTAAATCGGGCAATGCTTTGGTTTCTTTATGTCCATGTAGGGTGTAAGAAGGAGACTTTGTTAGATCAAATATGCTTATAATATAGTATTAATTTAATAATAAACATAAAGAGATAAAAATGTAAGAAATAAGATGATTAGGCCTTATGTTCCCTTGAACCTGTTCAGCCATTCAATAATATCCTGGCTGATCTGATGTTTGCCCCATCCACTCTCCTTCTGTTTCCCATAACCCTTGATGTGCCCACACCTGATTACCTTCTGATTTATGTGAAGGTGGAGTTTAGTTATCCAGTTAAGGATAATCAGTTTTAAGACCTAGGAAGAAATGAATTTAAGTAAAATATGGTGGCATGTCTGCTTGGTTGAAAAAGGTAACAAACACGCTAATAGGTTTGTACGAGATTCTTTTATTATTTTAATCAAGAATTAACACATTCAAAACAACAAGATTGAACCGCTTATTAAAGTAGCAAAGAATTTCATATGAAAGTAGTTACTGGTACCATGCACTATGATCACGACACATTGATGTCAACACTTTAAAGATGAGGAGAGGAGAAACAATGTGTACCACAGTGTAAGTGTTTTGAAAGTGTTGACACAGAGGCTATTAATCCATTTTATGATATCACCAGGATGCTGTTGTGATATCAGTGTAATTGTTGTAATAAATTAAAGGCACATAAAACCATAAGGTCATAAGATGTAAGAGCAGAAGTAGGCCATTCAACCCAATCGAGTCTGCTCCGCCATCCAATGAGATCATGGCTGATCTGATAAATCCTCAACTCCACTTTCCTGCCTTTTCCTCATAACCCTTGATTCCCTTACTGATTAAAAACCTGTCTATCTCAGCCTTGAATATAGTTAATGACCCAGCCTCTACAGCCCTCTGCGGTAAAGAATTCCACAGATTGACTACCCTCTGAGAGAAGAAATTCCTCCTCATCTCTGTTTTAAATGGGCGACCCCTTACTCTGAGTTTATGCCCTGTGGTCCTAGACTCTCCCACAAGGGGAAACAACCTCTCAGCATCTGCCCTGTCAAGCCCCCTAAGAATCTTATATATTTCAATAAGGTCGCCTCTCATTCTTCTAAACTCCAATGAGTACAGGCCCAACCTACCCAACCTCTCCTCATAAGAAAATCCGACCATACCCGTCAACAACCTAGTGAACCTTCTCTGAACTGCCTCTAATTCCAGTATATCTTTCCTTAACTAAGGGGACGAGAACTGATCTCAGTATTTTAGATTTGGTCTAACTAGTGCCTTTTATAGTTTTGGCAAGACTTCCCTATTTTTATACTCCATTCCCTTTGAAATAAAGGCCAACATTCCATTTACCTTCCCTATTACCCGTTGAACTTGTATGCTCGCTATTTGTGATTCATGCACGAGGACCCCCAAATCCCTCTGTGCTCCAGCTTTCTGCAGTCTTTCTCCATTTAAATAATATTCAGCTCCTCTATTCTTCCTGCCAAAGTGCACAACCTCATGTTTTTCCCACATTATATTCCATCTGCCAAGTTTTTGCTCACTCACTTAACCTGTCTATATCTCTCTGTAGGCTCCCTGTGTCATCCTCACCACTTGCCTTCCCACCTATTTTTGTGCCATCCACAAACTTGGCGATAGTACATTCACCTCCCTTGTCCAAGTCATTAATATATATTGTACACAACTGAGGCCCCAGCGCTGATCCCTGTGGCACTCCACTAGTTACAGGTTGCCATCCCGAAAATGCCCCCCTTATCTCAACTCTCTGTTTTCCATTAGTTAGCCAATCCTCTATCCATGCTAATATACTAACACCATGGGCTCTTATCTTATTAAGTAGCCTTATATGCGGTACCTTATCGAACGCCTTTTGGAATCCAAACATATTACATCTATTGGTTCCCCTTTATCTATCCTGCTTGTTACCTCCTCAAAGAATTCCAATAAATTTGTCAGGTATGATTTCCCCTTCATGAAGCCATGTTGACTCTGCTTGATTAGATTATGTATTTCTAAATGCTCTGCTATTGCATCCTTTATAATAGACTCTAACGTTTTCCCAATGACAGATGTTAAGCTAACTGGCCTATAGTTACCTGTTTTTTGTCTCCCTCCCTTTTTGAATAAGGGTGTTACATTGGCAGTTTTCCAATCATCTGGGACTTTTCCAGAATCTAAGGATTCTTGGAAGATTACTACCAGTGCAGCCACTATCTCTGTAGCTACTTCCTTTAATATCCTAGGATGCAACCCATCAGGTCCAGGGGACTTATTGGCTTTTAGCGCCATTAGTTTCCCTATTACTTTTTCTCTAGTGATAGTTATTCTATTTATTTCCTCCCATCCCCACCTTTTGCCCCTTGATTATTTAGTATTTTTGGAATGCTGTTAGTGCCTTCTACCGTGAAGACTGATGCAAAGTATTTATTCAACTCCTCTGCCATTTCCTGGTTCCCCATTATTATTTCTCAGCTTCATTCTCTAAGGGGCCTATGTTCACTTTGGCCTCTCTCTTCCTTTTTATATATTTAAAGAAGCTCTTATTGTCCATTTTTATATTACTTGCTAGTTTGCCCTCAAAGTTTATTTTCTCCCTCTTTTTTATTTTTGGTCATCTTTTGTTGATTTTTGAAACTTTCCCAATCCTCTGGCTTACCACTAATCTTTGCCACATTGTATGTTTTTTCTTTCAATTTGACACTATCCTTAATTTCCTTGGTTAACCATGGTTGGTTTATCATCTTCCTAGAAACCTTCTTCCTCACTGGGGTATATCTTTGTTGAGAGTCATGAACTACTTTCTTAAAATTCCGCCATTGTTCATCAACTATCTTTTCTGTTAAACTCCTTTCCCAGCCCACTCCAGCTAACTCTGCCCTCATTCCTTAGTAATTACCCTTATTTAAGCTTCACACAGTTGTTTCTGACCCAAGTTTCTCACTCTCAAACTGAATGCTAAATTCCACCATGTTATGGTCACTTTTGGGATCTTTTACTCTGAGACCATTTATTAAACCTGCCTCATTACACATTACCAGATCCAAAATAGCCTGATCCCTAGTTGGATCCACAATATATTGTGTGAGGAAACTGTCCCGAATATACTCGATGAATTCTTGTTCATGGCTACCTCTGCCAATTTGATTTTCCCAATCTACATCAAGATTAAATTCACCCATGATAGTGTACTGCCTTTTTTACATGCCCTCATTATCTCCTGGTTTATTCTCTATCCTACAGTATAGCTACTGTCAGGGGGCCTATAGACTACTCCCACTAGTGTCTTCTTCCCCTTGTTATTTCTTACCTCCATCCATATGGATTCTACCTCTTTCGATCCAAGATCATTTCTTGCTAACATACTTATTCCACCTTGTACTAACAAAGCTACCCCACCACCCTTTCCTTCTTGCCTGTCCTTTCAAAAAGTCACATACCCCTGAATATTTAGTTCCCAGCTTTGACCTCCTTGTAAGCATGTTTCTATAATGGTTATACAATCATACCCATTAAACTCTATTTCTGCTATTAATTCAGTTATTCTGTTCTGAATACTATGTGTATTTATGTAAAGAGCCATTAATTTTACCTTTTTGTCATTTTTTTCCCCCTTTGACCCTATTTGCTGCTGTTTTTTTATATCTGTACACTCTGCACTCTGTCTCTTCCTGTCACACTCTGGGCTGCCCTGCAATGCTGCCATATCCTTTTGCTTTGCAGGCCTACGTATCCCCTCTCCAGAACCCCACCCCCTTACCCCCTCCACTATTTAGTTTAAAACCCTCTCTACAGCCCTAGTTATTCGATTCTCCAGGACACTGGTCCCAGCACGGTCCAAGTGAAGCCCATCCCACCGGATCAGCTCCCTTCTATCCCAGTGCTAGTGCCAGTGCCCCATGAACCAAAACCCGTTCTTCCCGAACCAATGTTTGAGCCATGCATCTAACCCCTTGACTTTATTTACCCTATGCCAGTTTGCCTGTGGTGCAGGTAGTAATCCCGAGATTATTACTGGAGGTTCTGCTTTTTAATTTAGCTCCTAACTGTTCAAATTCTTTCAGCAGAACCTCCTTCCTAGTCCTATCAATGTCATTGATACCAACATGGATGACGACAACTGGATCCCTCCCCTCCCACTCCAAGTTCCTCTCCAGTCCTGAGGAGATATCCTTAACCCTGACACTGGGCAGACAACACAGCCTTCGGGGCTCACGCTCATGGCTGCAGAGAACAGTATCTACCCCTTTAATTATACTGTCCCCTACCACTACCACATTCCTATTTCCTCCCCGACTTGAATGGCTCCCTGTACCATGGCGCCATGGTCAGTTCACTGATCCTCCCTGCAGTCCCCACTCTCTCCCACACAACTTGCAAGAACCTTGTAACTGTTGGACAATTGCAGGGGCCGAGGATCCTCGAGCGCTACCTCCCTGGGTCCCCATATCTGCTTCACCTGCAGTCACACCCTCTTGTCCCTGATCACAGACCAAATTTGAATTACCTTATCTGAGGGGTGTGACCAGCTCCTGGAGCAAAGTGTCCAGGTAACTTTGCCCCTCCCTGACATGGCACAATATCTGCAGCTCGGACTCCAGCTCCTCCTTCACTCACAGGTGTAGCATTGACTTTTACAGTGCGTGTACTGGCCAATCCTTATCCCTCAACCAACACCATCAAAACAAATCATCTGCTCATTATCTCAATGATGTTTGTGGGAGCTTTCTGTGTGCAAATTAACTGCAGCATTTCCTACATTATTAAAGTGACTACACTCCAAAAGTACTTCATCGGTTGTAAACCTTTTGGGAATGTCCTGAGATTGTGAAAGGTGCTGTATTTATTCAAATTCGTTCTTTTTTATTTTTTACAGCTTGGTGTATGACCCCATAACCTCGGCAAGAACACAAAATCCATTGGATATTAGTTATAATTAGTTTTAATATGATTTAAATCCAGCAAGAAATCTGACATGAAAGCTTGTGTGCAATGAAGTCATAATTGAGTTATGCTCCATGTGTGAAAGGGGAGCAAATTATGCTCCATTAATTGAATGAAAGGGTTAAAAAGATAGGTTTAATGATGCACTCACTTGCTCTGTGGGTTTTTGAATTAACCTAATGTAGGCAACTGAGGGGGGACGTTGTAAGATCGTAAATAGAATGCAGAAGATGCATCCAGAATATTATTTCAATGCAAACTGAGAGTAGGATGAGGGAGACAGATTCACACTTGGTGAAAGGCAAATTTAGGATCAATTTCTCTTCCCACAGAGTGGTCAACATTTGGAATAGGTCTGAGGGTAAGGAGTGGGTGTATGGATGTGTTGATTAGGGGACTATAGGCTTTTCTAATTGGGTGAGAAAGATGGGATCATTCTCCCCAATGGCCTGGCACTCATTGGGAGCTCAGGATGTTTAAGTTGCATGTCCTCCTCAAGTGAATCTTCAAAACATTTAATTTCAGTTTTGAGAACATGTTATCACATCATTTGCATGAAATATACAAACATATAATGAAATAACTAGAAGATAGTGTATGGAGATGAAGGGTATTGGAACTAGGAGGTACAAGTCAGGGGTGTGATAGAATACTCTCCACTTGCCTGGATGAGTGCAGCTCCAACAACGCTCAAGAAGCCTGACACCTTCCAGCCCGCTTGATCAGCACCTTATCCACCAACCTAAACTTTCACTCCCTCTACCACCGACACACTGTGCCAGCAGTGTGCACCATATAGAAGATGCATTGCAGGAGCTCACCAAGCCTCCTTGGATAGCACTTTCCAAACCCGAGACCTCTATCACCTAGCGGGACAAGAGCAGCAGATACGTGGGAATACCCCGCCTGCAAGTTCACTTCTAAGCCACACACCATCCTGACTGGGTATTATATCGCTGTTCCTTCCCTGTCGCTGAGTCAAAATCCTGGAACCCCATGTTTAACAGCATTGTGACTGTACCCACATCAGATGCACTGCAACGGTTCAAGAAGGCGGCTCACCACCACCTTCTAATGGCCAGTTAGGGATGGGCAATAAATGCTGGCCATGCCAGTGACACTCACATCCCATGAAAGAATAGAAGAAAGCTCATGAGCCTCACAATCATGAGTTGAGTTTGTTTATTTATAATTACTCAGTATTTTAAATAGACTTAATTAGATTGCAGTTATTAAAAAATTACATTGCTTTCTTTATGCTCCATAAGATCCTCTTCATTTCTCTCCGGATTTGTCCTTGTATCTGCTCCATAATTAAACAGCCATCTTGTGAACTTCCCCCACTGACTATATTTATTTAAGCTGATCAGGGGTTGGGGATTTTATCTCTAGTGAAATGCCAGCATCCCCATCTGCTCACTGCTTCAAATCGTTAATCCTTTTCGATGTAATTAAAATGAATGGTCCAGGATCCTGGACTCATGCATCCAAGACACTCCCAGTTCAGATGGAACGCTGGCCCCAATTTTAACATCCTCCAGCCTGATGGAAACCAATTAAGATGGAGTGGGGGGGATTTCCCCCCAATCTAATCAGCGCAATTTTAATTTGGAGAGGGGAAGGACACATGCCCTGAACCGCTGGAATCCTTCGAGAACTCCATCCATCCAATTGTGGTCACCTCTGAATTCCTTTCTTTCCCTGATTCCATAGTCGCAAGGATGCAGTGGAGAGGGAGTGTGTATCAGGACAACATAGGTGAAGCTGAGAAAGAACGAGAGATGATAGGTCAGACGAACAACAACCATAGTCCTACCAGTAAAACAGAGAGAGGGAATAAACCTTCCCCCATTGAGAATGTTTCAGAACAATTGAAGGAGCTGAAGGTTCGAATTTACATGGGTACTGCCGCGAGCTGGTGTAGCGTGAAGGGGGAGGATGCAGGATCCTGCGATTGAGAGACTAATTAAAAGTTAGTCCAA
Source organism: Cetorhinus maximus (assembly GCF_964194155.1). NCBI lineage: Eukaryota > Metazoa > Chordata > Chondrichthyes > Lamniformes > Cetorhinidae > Cetorhinus > Cetorhinus maximus. The sequence goes on from NC_135908.1 coordinate 3,795,084, forward strand.
TACCTAGAGCAGAAACAATCTCAGCCTTGTTATTTGACCTTGAATGTCAAGTTGAACTGATGTGAATAGTAATTTACTGAATTCAATCCTCTGTCAAGGCAAATGCGTCTTATTTGGTCTATTAATAACCAAGACAATTAGCTCCTTGTTCTCCTTACAGCTGTTTATATGTAATCATGTATGTTTGCACATAAGGAATTGGCTGCATTAAATCAGCCGAGGTGCGGATTCTGTGACAGCCAGCAAATGAAACTTAGTGAGTCACGCTTTAAAGTGCAGTGAACATTTCGATGAATTTTTCTTCTCAGAGTGAATTAGATGAGAATCAGATCCAACTGGCTGGTGGCGATGTGGAACTGCCCAAAGAGTTGGCCAAAATGATTGAGGAGGATAACGAAGAGGAAGCAGAAAAGGACTCTGTGTTGGGGCAGCTGACCAGCATTCAGAACCTTGATCTTGACACCTTGAAAGACAAGGCTCAAGCGACCCTGGAAGACTTCAAGCAAACGGCAGAAAAATGTTGCATCATGTGAGCAAAAGGGACTGATTTTCACGACATTTACAGCGAGACAAAGGAAAGCTTGAGAGTTACAGACTATTAGACAGTGACCTGAAAAACAAAAAGTCACAGTGAATAAAATGCAATAATTGTTTAGACACAAATCAGCTGCAGTTTGCAAAACCTTGACTGTACAATTTACGCAGCAGTAAGTAATTCATAAGGACATAAGAAATAGGAGCAGGAGTAGACCACAGGGCCCCTTGAGCCTGCTCTGCTATTCAATATGATCATGACCGATCTTGGGTTTCAGCTCCACTTTCCCGCCCGCCCCCCTTATCCCTTAATTCCCTGAGAGACCAAAAATCTGTCTATCCCAGCCTCAAATGTATTCAACGATGGAGCACCCACAACCCTCTGGGGTAGAGAATTCCAAACATTCGCAGCCCTTTGAGTGAAGAAATTTTTCCTCATCTCAGTCCTAAATTATGAGCCCCTTATCCTGCGTCCCTAGGTGTTTTAGATTCCCCGGCTAGTGGAAACAACCTCTCAGCGTCCACCCTATCAAGCCCCTTCAGAATCTTACAGAATTCTGACTTATGCTAACGTGAGCTCTGGCTTCCTTTGCTTCCAATATATTAATTTGTAAGAGTGAGTGTGGTACAGGCTTGGGTACCTGAATATGGCACACAGCTCCTTGTTGACAGATGTTGTTTCCCCTCTATTGCCCCAGGGACAGTGTCAGAAAGGGGTCATTGTGAGAATAGTAGGCACATGGCTAACAACTTTACCTAATTTGCTTAGTTGTTTTGCACTGTAGGCTAATTAATGAAAATCACAATAATAATGATATTGGATTCTTTCCACTCTGCCCATTTACATAGGAGATCTTGCTGTCTATCCAATTGCTTGTTAGATTGTTGATGCTCCAATTAGATGATGCAGAGGTTTTGTTTTATTCTTTCATGGGATGTGGGTGTCGCTGGCAAGGCCAACATTTGTTGCCCATCCCTAATTACCCTTGAACTGAGTGGCTTGCTAGGCCATTTCAGAGGACAGTTAAGAGTCAGTCACATTGCTGTGGTCTGGAGTCATACGTAGGCCAGACCAGACCCGGTAAGGATGGCAGATTTCCTTCCCTAAAGGACATTAGTGAACAAGATGGGTTTTTATGACAAGTGATGATAGTTTCATGGTTACCATTACTGAGAATAGCTTTCAATTCCAGATTTTTTTAAAAAACTTTTTAAATTGAGTTTATCACCACCAGCTGTGGGGTTTGAACCTGTATCCCCAGGATATTAGCCTGAGTCTCTGGATTACTAGCCCATTGGTATTACCATTGTGCCACCATCCCCCCAAATGTTACGAGATGTCCAAATTTGACAACCAATCAATTAAATGGTTTGCTTCAAATTATTATTCATTTCGGGCGTCATTGCAAGGACTTATCTCTAGTGTGCTAAGAATTACAAGAAACAACCAATTTAAGATTATCAGTCAGGTTTGCAATGTGGCTCACTTACCCTTGCTAGAAGCTACATATATTCATACGCAGAGACCTGTCCTCTGCAGGCAAAAGGAACATGTCCATGCATTGATCCTTTTTTGAATTAAACAAAAGTATGGGGGACAATAGTTCCCTGGTGCATTCTCCAGGGCAACGCTTTGACCAGTCAGAGTCAACTTGCCAACCAATTAGCACCCTGTTCTTTTGCTCCCTTTGAAATTTGGCATTCTTGCATCTGTCCTGATGAGTGCAAGATGAAAAGTTTTGCCAGCTTGTCTCTTTTTTCAGCAGTACTGCATTTATTGTCTGACCCTCGGCAACTGAGTGGCTTCCTTGGCCACTTCACAGTAGGAGGCAGAGTCAGAAATAGGCCAGACTTGATGAAGATGACAGGTTTCTCTCCCAAGGGATATTATTGAACCAGGTGGGATTTTACTGATACCAGCTTTCTATTTTTACATTTAGTCATTTGGTAGTACAGAACTTGAGCATTGCTGAAAAAAAGGCTTTTTTGGTCAAAGCTTTTCATCTTGCACTCATCAAGACGATTCGCAAGGATACCAAATGTAAAGGGAACAGCAATTTATACTGTATGAGAAGAGAGTGTTGATTTGTTGGCAAGTGGAGCCTGATTGGTGGAGCTGTTGCCATGGAGAATGCGCTGGTTGGTGGTGACTGACAAAAGCTTTGACAAAAAGGGTATTATCTTTCCAGGTTTCTTTGAAATTGAATTCAAGTTGTCACCCTCGTGAGATTTAAACTCAGCTTCTCTGAATTATCAATCTACTACTCTGGGTGACTCATCCAATAATATAACCATCACACTGACATAGCTGAGTTATGATACTGCATGTCAACATTGACTTCGTCATAGTTACAATGCATGCAAAAGACTTGGTGAGTTGGAAGCTACAATTGTCTTCTGCTTTTCGCTATTTCACAGTTTGAATCTAGAGATTGGGTACAGAAAGCTGGTCGTGATACGAAGAAATGCAGACAGACATAAAGGTATCCATGGCTATATGTGGTGGCCCCCATTGACGGGCGCTTTACAGAGTTCTTTAGTTTGTTTAACGTAGACTTTATTCCAGCTCCATTCAGTCCTTACTGCTTTTTCCTACAGCGCCTGCTTAGTTGAGAGTGTGGTGGATCTGAAATTGCTCAACATTAATGCTGCTTTAAACATTAGCCAAGAGTCAAGCAGCATGGGTACTGCACTGCACTTCCCTTCTTCCTTATATAACAAAAGCTTTTAACTAGTGGGATAGTATACTGAGATAGCCAATCCTTAATCAGCGCTGGGGAACAGTCTTTGCAGTGCTGGGAGCTGCCCTTGATGATTTAATGTTGGGTAGAGCTTGAGGTGGTGCTTCCCAAATTTTTTCCTGGTGTGACTCCATTTTAACATCTTAGACTTCCTGCGACCTCCGAGTGAAAATTTGTGGGGGATACGAGTTGTTGAGCTGGGGGGGGTGCGGAGGTTGTGTTGAGTGGAGGTGAGGAGTGGGGGCTTGTTCTTGATGAGCAGGGGGTGAACGGGTTGAGCGTGGTGGGGAGTTGACGAAAAGGCAGAGGCTGGGATTTTCCCATCCCGGCCGTGACAACGTGTGCCACTAACGGGGCCGGAAAATCCTGCCCAGGGTTTCTCCAAAAAGAGAATCAAACACCTATCTACTCAGAGCCGTTTTTTTTGCAGCAGCAGCAATTGGGATCTCAGAAAGATTGTATTAGGCTACAGCCACCAACGAAAAATATAGCAAGCATTTAAAGGGGTCTGGCAGCCGACAGAAATCTCTCTGAGCTCCATGGCAGCCATTGGTGCCTAGGTGCATGTGACACCTAAATCTCATCTTGCAACCCCTGTGGGTCCCGACCCACAGATTGTGAAGCTAGCCTAGGGAGACACGTATAGCTACTCATCTTGTCTAATTAACACTTTTGTTAAAATACATAGTGCAAGTCACCACTTAGGATTCTCCCATCAAGGGCTTTCTTGCTCTGCTGGAAAATAAAGGGTCATTATGGAAAGTAAATGTCATTATTAAAATATCTAAATCTTAAAAGCCTATAGATTGTATGAGGAAGGGAAGACTGATGCTCAGGAATTAGACTGTTTTGAAGTCCTGTGGAAAGTGGATGGGGTGACACTGCATTTTGATGCAGTAAAGATGGATCGGGAAAGGTGAGTGTGTAGAATGACATAATTGAAGCTTAAGAGGAACATCAACAACTGTATTACCAATAAAATAAGGGAAAATTAAAAACAATAGAGGTTAAGGTGCAGAGGTCGGGGTCAGGATTCGACACAACAGAGGGCATACATAGGGAGATGGTAGCCTAGTAGTAATGTCACTGGACTGGTAATCCTATGAGGACATGGGTTCAAATCCCATCACAGCAGCTGGTGGAATGTAAATTCAATTATGAAATCTGGAGTTGAAAGCTAGTCTTGGTAATGGTGAATGCTGTGGGGAAAAAAACCCATCTGATTCATTACCTCCCTTCAGGGAAGAGGAAATCTGCTGTTCTTATCTGGTCTGGCCTACATATGTCTGCAGACCCACAGCAATGTGGTTGACTCTGAAATGGCCCAGCAAGCCACTCAGTTCAAGGGCAATGAGGGACAGGCAACAAATGCTGACCTTGCCAGTGATGCCCACGTCCCAGGAACAATAAATTAAACATTTTGGTGGATTTTCCTGAGAAACGGGAGCTGGATTCAAAGCCTTGGTTAAGTGAGGCTTTCATGGGAAGTTGTTGAGGGAAAAGCGTTTGTCACTGGAGATGCTGGGCTGAAAGTCTTGTGGTCTCATTTATGCTCTTGAGATTTATTGTGTACTATAATCTGTCCTTATCTTCAATTTGTGCTATTCAGCCAGAAATCACTGCTAAAGGGTTTCATCATTATGGCGGAGTGTTGTTTTAAATTATTCAACTGTTATGACCTTGCTCCTTTCTGACACTGATAGATGAGAGATGCAGATATGACTTGAGAGCTGTTGGTTTGCATCACCAGCATAACAGCCCATAGCTTGGGGGAGACTGTGGCATAGTGGTAATGTCACTGGACTAATAATCTAGTGGCCTCAGCTGATGCTCTGGGGCCATGGGTTCAAATCCCACTATGGTAGTTAGTGGAATTTAAATTCAATTAATAAAATTTGGAATTAAAAAGCTAATCTCAGTGATGATGACCATGGTAATTATTATTGATTATTTAAAAAAAACCATCTGGTTCTGGTTCACTAATACCCTTTATGGGTGGAAATCGCACCTGGTCTGGCCTATATGTGACTCCATGCCAGTAACAATGTCGTTAACTCTTAACTGCCCTCCGAAATGGCCTAGTAAGCCACTCAGTTCAAGGGTAATTGGAGATGTGGAACAAATGGCTTTGCCAGTGATGCCCACATTGCATGAAAAACCAGTGCTGTGCCTGGTGCCTGCCTCCAGTCCTGTCTTGAAAGTTGCTGGGAAGTGACTTGATGTAACCAGTGGTCTTCCGGGATATATCACCCTGCTCATGGTGTTTGAGCCTGATGATGACTGTTTGACCTAGAGGTGGGGGGGGTAATCAAATCCAAGCCTGAGATGACCCTAACTCTTTATAGTCAGTGACAATGCTTCAAAAGTACTGTGTGGCTGTACAGCACTGTGGGACGCCCTGACGTTGTGAAAGGCGCTATCTAAATGCAAGTCCTTCCTTTACTTAGCAGAGCAAACCAGAGCTCTCCACACACCAAACGTTAAGCCAGCTTTCCTCTTTCAGATTCTCACATCTCTCCAGCATTCCAACTTATTTCTTTGCTTTTAGACAAATGGTGTTAATGGACAAAATATCTAATATCTCAAGCATGTCAGCCGGAGTTTGAAACCCTCCGGCCGAGGCAAGTCTGGTGGCCGGGGGGGCGCAGTTAATCGGGCGGGTGGGGACCTCACCATCTTCCCACCTCTGCCGCCCCCCCGTAAAGTCCGGGCCGGGAAGGCTCATAATCGGCCTTCTTGCCCTGCAGCCAATTGAGGCTCTTAAGCCGGCAGTGAATGCCTATTTAAGTGCTTCTTCCCACCGTCACTGGTATTCGCCCGATGGTGGGCAGGGGTCTTGTCAACCGGGAAGCCCGAAAAGCAAACTCTGTCAGGGTTGCTTGCAGGCTTCCTGGGTGGGTGGGGAGTGGGCAGTGGTGGGGGTGGGGAGTGGGCAGTGGTGGGGGAGTGGGCAGTGGTGGGGGTGGGGAGTAGTGGGGGAGTGGGCAGTGGTGGGGGAGTGGGCAGTGGTGGGGGTGGGGAGTGGTGGGGGAGTGGGCAGTGGTGAGGGTGGGGAGTGGGCAGTGTTGGGGATGGGGAGTGGGCAGTGGTGAGGGAGTGGGCAGTGGTGGGGGTGGGGAGTGGGCAGTGGTGGGAGGGGGGGTAGTGGACAGTGGTGGGGGTGGGGAGTGGTGGGGGAGTGGGCAGTGGTGGGGATGGGGAGTGGCAGTGGTGAGGGAATGGGCAGTGGGTGGGGGTGGGGGGTGGGCAGTGGTGGGAGGGGGGGGTAGTGGGCAGTGGTGGGGGTGGGAGGGGTGGGGTGGGTATGTGTTCCCTTACTGTCAGGCGCTCGGTGTCTGATTGAGGGACCGGACATTGGGATGGGAGTGGAGGTCAGCACTGAGAACTCTGACCCGTCCATTAAATCCCATCCACCAAGTGTCAGTGATGTTTGTTGAGCAGCTTTGGCAAGTTAGCAATTAAGAACTCTTTCGAGTTAACCCCCTACAGAGCTGCACACCATGCAGGATAAAGTGAGAAGAGGGAGGGGGTGGGGGGAGACCATTAAACCTGCTGAACCTTAACTTCATCATTGTTTCTGTTCATCCAGATTGGAGCTGCCAGTCAGCAGCAGGGGGGGATTTGCAAATCGACCAATTTTTCCCAGGATTTACTGCTGCTCTATCTTATTGAGCCACAAACGTTAAATGTTGGCTTATGTCCCAACTTCTTTTTTTTAACCCCTTTCCTCTCCCAAAGCTGTGGCTTCACACTGGGACTCCCCCACCCCACCCAACCCCAGCCCAGCCCAGCCCAGTGAATTTCAACAGGGAATCAGGTCGGAAGTTGGGGACAGGGTGGAGGACGAATTCAAAGGCGAATGATGTTGTTCCGAATCCTGTCCTTGTCCAGATTCTCCGGTGGGCACCTTACAGCTGGGGTCACTGGACAGTAAGCAGGAGCAGGAAGCCTGATGATTGCCCCCCTCAGCCAAGGGGGTCAGGAGCTTAGGTTGGGGCTGGTGGAAGATCAGTCCGGGTGTTCACACACTCCACGAAATTTCTGATTTACTTTTGCATAGTCTGTTCCTGTATGAGTAAATTGCAAACCTGTTCAGGAGCGTCTTGAAAGGTCTGTTTCTGTGCTGCAAATCCTGTAATTATTAATTAAGTTCATCCTTGTGACCTGGACCTCTGTATAAATGGTCAATAAACCACTTTCTCAATAAAGGATTCAAAGTGTTTTGTTGTGTGTGTGTGAACTACCAAGCCACATTTTGTGTGTTCAGGTTTACTGGTTAACAGCTGATATTTAAGGGGGAATTTTAACCCAAATGAGAGGCGGGTTTGGCTGTTAAAATCTGACCAACCTGTTTGCAAACCTCCCCCCCAACCTGCCCACTTTCGACTTTAATTGAATCTAAAGGTAAGAAGCCAACTGATCCGCTCCAAGGAAGAGCTTAAATGTGATGATGAGTCTTGTTGCTATTCTTTTCCTCAGCTTTAATGCTGGGTTGGCCGAGGGTTGGGAATCCCGGCAGCTTCACTGAGGCGAGGGTTTGGCAGATTCAGGAGGTGAGGGTTTTAAACACCCAGCTCCTAGACCCAGGTACCAGCCTGAGGAATCTCCACAATCAGGTACCCGCCCACTGGGTGGGTTTGATCCCACAGCCAGGTCTCCAACGCCCACTCTCCCGCACCCCATAGGGGCCCAGGTTTTCCCCCTTACAGCAGGACACCAGATCCTGCAACACCACGAGACCCCCATTTTTTCTCCCCCACCCCACCCTCACCCCACCCTCACCCCCTGATCATCGACCCTCAATCCCCCAAACCCTAGCTCAGACATATCTGCTCTGACTGGAAACTAAGTCTGTCAATCTTTGTTAAAACTCCAGAGTGTGTGTGCGGGAATCCAATCTTCCCGTGACTTTTTGACCAAGCGAATCAGGTGAGTTAAAATTCAGCCCTAACTTTGTTCCATGTTAATGTTTCAGCTATTTCTCTCTCTCTCTCTCTGATGCTGACTGACCTCATTTGACACTCTTGTTTCTTGCATTTATTTTGAATTTCCGGCATTCCCAATTTCTCTTTTTATCCGAGGATGTCTCTTGTCTTGTGAGGGACCCCGGTAACTGTTTCCTCGTTCATGTGGCAATTTTGAAAGTCCAAATTTTTAAAACTCCCATCCTTGCTTTCAAACCCACCCATGGCCTCTGCCCTTCCCTGTCTCTGTAACCTTCCCCAGCCCTGCAGCCCTCTGAGATCTCTGCAATCCTCTAACCCTGGCTTCTTAGACATCCGCAGTTTTAATCGCCCCAACATTGGTGGCTGAGCCTTCAGTTGCTGGGGCTTTAAGCTCTGAAATTCCCTCTCTAAACCTCTCCACCTCTCTACCTCTCTCCTCCTTTAAGACTCCCCTTAAAACCTACCTCCTTGACCAAGCTTTTGGTCATCTGGCCCAGTATCCCTTACGTGGCTGGGTGTCAAATTTTATTTTCTTTCAAGATGTTAAAGGTGCTATATAAATGCAAGTTGTTGTTGCATTTCTCCCCCTCTTCCCAATCTCTTCCGCCCCCCCCCACCCCACCCCCCATTTATCTACTGACTGGGATGTGTTTCCCTGGAAACCAGAAGCACTCCGGCCTCCCTAGTGATGATTCTTCAGGCGTCTCCCTGGATGGTGTGTTTCAGCAGGATATTCAACCTTGGAGGCATCGCAACCCAGTCTAATCCAAACCTCACACGTTTTTTCCAGTAGGAGTGAGGAGTGGGGAGGGGGAGTTTGGGGTCACTGGATCCTAATCAAGAATGGGGACCCTAGCTTTTCTCCCCCACCACCTCCACCCCCCCCACCCTACCCCACCACCCTAGCACCCTACCACCCTACCCTAACTGGAGGATGCAGTGGTTAACCTTAATTCCGTATATTTGACGGTAAGAAAGTTATTTCTGAATTGACGAGAGGAGGTGAGGCAGTCAGCATTCATTGCTGGACAGGTTGTTGTCCTGCTTCTGACCCAGTGCTGCTGACTATCAAGTCTTGGGACCTCCTCCAGGTACCACGCCCTAAGAGGGCAGAGACAACCATGGACTTATGTTGGATTGGTCCATTGGTCCATTATTATGCTTGGTAAAATACTGGAGTGGCTTGTCATTGCCTTCTGCAGAATGGCTGACCAGGAAACTCTCCTATTCTTACTGCCTGGCCATGGGTGTATTGGAAGGACACACAGGCTGATAGTTAAACTTTTGGGCAACGTTATGAATGCACCTTCCAGGGCATAAGACCATAAGACATAGGAGCAGAAGTAGGCCATTCGGCCCATCGGGACTGCTCCGCCATTCAATGAGATCATGGCTGATCTGATAATCCTTAACTCCACTTTCCTGCCTTTTCCCCATAACCCTTGATTCCCTTACTGATTAAAAATATGTCTATCTCAGCCTTGTATATACTTAACGACCCATCCTCTACAGCCCTCTGCGATAACGAATTCCACTGATTCACTACCCTCTGAGAGAAGAAATTCCTCCTCATCTCTGTCTTAAATGGGCGACCCCTTACTCTGAGATTATGCCCTCTGGTCCTAGATTCTCCCACAAGGAGGAACAACCTCTCAGCATCTACCCTGTCAAGCCCCCTAAGAATCTTATATATTTCAATAAGGTCGCCTCTCATTCTTCTAAACTCCAATGAGTACAGGCCCAACCTACTCAACCTCTCCTCATAAGAAAATCCCTCCATACCCAGGATCCACCTAGTCAACCTTCTCTGGACTGCCCCCAATGCCAATATATCTTTCCTTAGATAAGGGGACCAAAACTGTTCACAGTATTCTAGGGTGTGGCCTTGTATAGTTTTAGCAAGACTTCCCTATTTTTATATTCCATTCCCTATTACCTGTTGAGCTTGTATGCTAGCTTTTTGTAATTCATGTACGAGGACCCCCAAATCCAAATAAATTACATCTGCTTGTTACCTCCTCAAAGAATTCTAATAAATTTGTCAGGCATGATTTCCCCTTCATGAAGCCATGCTGACTCTGCTTGATTATATTATGCATTTCTAAATGCTCTCCTATTACATCCTTTATAATAGACTCTTAACATTTTCCTAATGACAGATGTTAAGCTAAATGGCCTATTTAGTTTTTTGTCTCCCTCCCCTTTTGAATAAGGGTGTTACATTGGCAGTTTTCCAATCCTTTGGGACTTCTCCAGAATGTAAGGGTTCTTGGAAGATTACTACCAGTGCAGCCACTATCTCTGTAGCTACTTCCTTTAATATCCTAGGATGCAACCCATCAGGTCCAGGGGACTTATCGGCCTTTAGCCCCATTAGTTTCCCAATTACTTTTTCTCTAGTGATAGTTATTGTGTTTATTTCCTCCTCTCCACCACCCCCCCCACCCTCACTTTTGCCCCTTGATTATTTAGTATTTTTGGAATGCTATTAGTGTCTTCTATCATGAAGACTGATGCAAAGTATTTATTTAACTCCTCTGCCATTTCTTAGTTCCCCATTATTATTTCCCTAGCCTCATTCTCTAAGGGGCCTATGTTCATTTTGACCTCTCTCTTCCTTTTTATATATTTAAAGAAGCTCTTACTGTACATTTTTATATCACTTGTTAGTTTACCCTCAAAGTTTATTTTATCCCTCTTATTTTTTGGTCATCTTTTGTTGGTTTTTGAAGCTTTCCCAATCCTCTGGCTTACCATTAATCTTTGCCAAGTTGTATGTTTTTTCTTTCAATTTGATACTATTCTTAACTTCTTTAGTTAACAGTGGTGTATCCCCTTCCTAGGATATATCCCTCTTCCTCACTGGGATATATCTTTGTTGTGAGTCATAAACTATTTTCTTAAACGTCTGCCATTGTTCATCAACCGTCTTTTCCTCTAAACTCCTTTCCCAGTTCACTCCAGCCAACTCTGCCCTCATTCCTTTGTAATTACCCTTATTTAAGTTTAGCACAGTTGTTTCTGACCCAAGTTTCTCACTCTCAAACTGAATGCTAAATTCCACCATGTTATGGCCACAGTTTCCTGGGGGATCTTTTACTCTGAGATAATTTATTAAACCTGCCTCATTACACATTACCAGATCCAAAATAGCCTGATCCCTGGTTGGATCCACAACATATTGTTCTAGGAAACCGGCCCGAATACACTCAATGAATTCCTGCTTGTGGCTACCTCTGCCAATTTGATTTTCCCAATCTACATCAAGGTTAAATCACCTATGATTAATGTACTGCCTTTTTTAGATGGCTTCATTATCTCTTTATTCTCTGTCCTACAGTATAGCTACTGTTAGGGAGCCTATCAGTGTCTTCTTCCACTTCCCCTCCACCCATATGGATTCTCCGGCCACGATTTTCCGGTTGATGTGCGGATGGTGTAGCCTGCACGTTAGTGTGCCAATGTCAGCGCGCGCCATCGCGATATTTCGGTGGGTGGTCGCGCTCAGTTCGCCCACCATTAATTGAAGGGCTCGTTAAGCCCCTTAACTTGCCAATTGTGTCCGATTTTGAGGGGTCCGTGCGAACTTCGGGTTGGCGCACGGGCCCAACGGGCAGGCGGGTAGGAGAGTGTTTAAGAAAACTTTTGCAATGTCGGGGTATGTGGGCTCAGAGGGGTTGTTCATGTTTTTGACCAAGTTATAATTGATGAAAGTGTTTAAAACTTGCCTGTGTGATTGTTAGCAGTTCTCATCGATTTCCAAGAGCTTCTTGTGTAGTTTGAAACCAGTCTGCAGACAGGAATCTTTCTCGGGCCTGCAGCTTTCTGGAGGCCTCCATTTAGCCTGGGGATATGGGTTCTGACATCTCCACTGGAGGCAGCTCCCCTGAGGAGGAAGGGAGGGATAGAATAAGGAGGAGGCCAGGACTGGACAATCAGCCTCCAGGGGAGCCACCTTTGGGAGGCCAGGTGCAGGCGCAAGGGGCGCAGGGCCAAGAGGTTGTCCAAGGTGCAAGGGTCCGCAGAAGACACCACTATCCTGTTACCAGGGTTTACAGGCAGTGAAGCAGTTACCTCAATATGACTGAGGTGCAGTGCCGAAGGAGGCTCTGAGTCTCAAGGGAGACAGTCAACTATATCTGTCAGATGATTGGCCCTGAGATCTCCCCTAACTGTGTGGGCGGACACCCCATGCCAGCGACTCTGAAGCTCACAGTTACCCTCCACTTCTATGCCTCTGGCTCCTTCCAGGGCTCGGTGGGTGATCTTTGCTGTGTCTCCCAATCAGCTGTCCACACTTGTGTCAAGCAGGTTACAGACGCTCTGTTCAGATGGGTATCCACCTTCATCCACTTCCGCTGCGACCAGGCAAGTCAGACACAGTGAGCCAGAGGCTTTGCGGCCATTGCTGGCTTCCCCCGTGTCCAGGGTGCTATAGACCATCAAGGCGCCAGCAGGTGAGCCTGGTGCCTTCATCAACAGGAAGGGCTTCCACTCCATGAACGTGCAGAGAGTGTGTGATCACAGGATGCTGATTTTACAAGTCTGTGCAAGGTACTCAGGCAGCTCCCACAATGCCTACATTCTCAGACACTCCCAGGTGCCGGGGCTCTTCAGTGCTCCAGCCCAGCTGGATGGGTGGCTGCTGGGTGACGAGGGTTATCCCCTCAGAAGGTGGCTCATGACGCCTCTCCACCATCCAAGAACTGAAGCTGAGCAGCGTTACAATAGGAGCCACGGCACCACAAGGGCTGTGGTGGAGAGAGCCATCGGTCTTCTCAAGATGCGCTTCCGTAGCCTGGACCGCTCAGGGTGATGGCCCCACCTGGGAGGAAGTGGCCAGTTCCAGAACTGGCACCTCCCCAGTTGTCGCAGCCTCAACGAAGAAACGTTGACTGGCAGAGGGGCGGAGGAGCTGCTGCCCTCATCCAGAGCGCCCTGAGAGGAGCTCGCAGTGACGACAGGCAGCTGCTGCACCGACGTGAGGTCCAAATCTACCTCCCTGCTCACCGCAGATGCATGGGCACCGAGTGCCGACGCTTGGTGTCCACAACATCTCCCACAATGGAAAACACCACCTGTGGCCAGAACCACTGCGAGGGTTTGCAGGTCAGAGCGTAACCCAATCATATTTTGATCCATTTGGTTGAAGCCCCTCTCTCTGAGAGTCGCCAATCTCTCATTGAAGGAATCCTGATGCTCCGCCCTGAGGGCAGATTCTTCACGTGCACTCTGCCTAGACTCCTCCGTCACAGAGAGCAACTGAACCATTCCCTCATGCAACCCTGCCAGATGCAAACGCACTTCCTGCTGCCTTTCCTGCAGCTGTTGCAATGGGGACAACTCCAGAGGCACGTCATCAGTGCCGGACTCTGCATGTACCTCGTCCCCTGTAGCTCTCCAGCTGCTGGCGCCATCGGCACTCTCTGTCCCTACCATCTCCTCCAGCGATCGTGATGTGGCCTCTCCACTGTGACCCGGGACACTAGCCAACGGTAAAGTCCCCACCGAGGTGTGTGTGTCTGCGTTGGTGCCTGGCTGGCTGAAATGATGTGCTGCAAGTTGCACATGTTGTGGAGGGGGGGCCGTGGGGTTGAGGTGTGGGTCACTCTGGCGGTGATGGTGAAATTAACAACAAGGACAGTGCATCAGTTAGCGTACATTCAGTTCAACTTTTCATCCCTTTCCTCCCCAGCCTCATAAGTCGCTCAACCTTCAAGACCCTAAGGAGAAGAACATTGGTGAGTTGAAAAAGAGTCAAGACAAGCCCCAAATATTAAACACACATGCAGACAGGCTGGTCAGATGGCCTCAGGAATGCCACACGGCATGTTATGAACCATAGGAGTGGGGAGAGTGCAGAGGTACCTGACCTGGATGCATTGTGGCCTGGATAGTTGCGGGGCTGAGGAAATATTGCAAAAAGGAGCGACATTTGCTGTCGATCACAGGAGATTGAGAGGTCACATTATTGGCCTTCATCCGTAAGGAGGGACATAGACCGGGTGGGCAGAAGGCAACATTTCTCCTTGGCGCAGGGATGAGTAACGTGGTGGCATTCATCTAAGTCGAGTGCCATGATGTTCATAGCTGAGGTGCTGAGGACCTTTTGGACAGAGTAATGTGGGGCACACTGGCTGAAAGTGTGCAGGAGGTCCCAAACCCCCTCAGATGAAATAAGTCTTTGGCTGTGCAGCAGCGATCCAATGGCATGTTAGACCATAGTGATGGTGGTCACAAATGGGATACGGTGACTTTGGAAGGTGGTGGAGACGTGATCCCTCAAGGGACGAGGGTCCCTTCTGTATGACCCACACGTCAGAATGTCTCAGTCTGTGAATGAGCATTGTTTCAGCATTAACAATTGCAGCAATCATCAGTGGTTTGAATGGTGGGCAGACAGAGTGGATGGGACTGTGGACCTCAAATATCTGCCCGCTGGACCCCAGCCTCGCCGCCCCCGGCCGCCCTGGCCTCCTGCCTCCTGTCCAGCTCCATAGCCTGCTCCTTGAATAGGGTGAGGCACTGGAGGAGGGTGCGCCCACCTCCAGTCCTCTGGCGCTCCCAGGCATTGTGGTGAGTTTTTGCCTGCAAAACAGATTTATTGGGGCTGATCGCTCATGTACTCTGCACACGCACCCCAACCACTGTGGCCCATCTGAGGCCTCCAGCGGCTCCTGTCCACACTACTGGTGATCAGTCCCCAGAAAATGGCACAGCTGGTCTCAACCCCCTCCCCCAACGGCCACCTTGGACACATTTGGCATCCATCACTTTGAATATCACATGGCTCTTAGCGCCCATGGCAAGGAGGCGCAACTAGGTGTGGTGCCAATGCCAGCAGATGGCACTTGCCCAAAACACCTTGAATCGCCCCTTGCACCATCTCATTACCATCATTATGACATGTATTGGAGCTCTGAGTATGTGTCGTGTGGCCTCCCCTGTAGGTTGCCCCCAGACTACTCAAATGCCACAAAGACCAACATATGCTGCGGGGAGAACCCTTCTTCTCCTCAACCACTAAGGCTGGTGTAAGCAAGGTCAGTACCCATTTGCCCACCCAGCGAGCGACAGATGCCTTCTGCAGTAACGACAGCAAGACATGGTGAGGGGGGGGGGGGTCAAAGGCTAAGGCTGCCTTCTGGGTCAAATGGCCAAGATAGACATGGTGCTCACCCTTCCAGAGCGCAGCCAATCATTGAATCTTTTCCTGCACTGTGTGCCAGTGCACCACACATCATCATGGGCGCTTACAGCATCACCAACCTCCTCTCACGTCTGGCTGGTGACATGGGGGGGCCCTCCTCCTCCCCCCATCCTCCGGATACAGCAGGTGCCAACGGATGCCCACCTCTTGCAGGAGGACAGCCAGGCATGCATCGGAGAATCGAGGGGCACAGTGACCCCCCCGCTGGCCTCTCCTGCAGCCTGCCCCCCTCCTCCTCCTCCTGCTGCTGTCCACTCAGACCTCCCTCCCTCTCTCCTCGATTGGCCATGGTGCACTGCCTCAAGCAGACTGCCCGGCCACTCTTTATACAGGCTGCAGTTCCCCATTGGAACCGGCAGTCTGAGCACGCCCACCCCCACTGCTATTTTCCCGTTCTCCCCGGGAGTCGCTTACCCGCTGGGTGGGCCTTAATTGGCCCGCCCGCGGAAAATGGAGGCGCGGCCCACTTCTCCAGCGGCAATCGGCCACCCGTCTGACCGACAAACGGAAAATTCTGCCCTACACCTTCTGATCCAAGATCATTTTTTGCCATCGTACTTATTTCGTCTGGTACTAACAAAGCTACCTCACCACCTTTCCCTTCCTGCCTGTCCTTTCAAAAGATTACATACCCGAACCAGCATAAAACGATGCGCGATGACATCGGGTGAGCATCCCGTCATCGCCCGCTCACGCAATGTTTTGGTCGGTGGGCCTGTGCGGGAGTTGGAAGCACGCCCGCCGACAGTGAACAGGCCTAGTGAGACCGTTAAAGTCCCAGTTAAATGTAATTTTTCACTGCCCAGTTGGCGGGCAGGCGAAAAGGCCAAGCGGCCTTTGCATTTTTTTGCGAAACCTCATTACTCAATAAGTAAAGACACTCCTTTTTGATCTAATGGCATTAATGATCTTGGTTACCTCTTGATTGAATAAAACCGACAACGTTAAGTGGTTAAGTGCAGATAAGATCGGAGGTCCATTCTACAGCAGGCTTGGACTCAGAGCCTTAAACCTAACTGGGTCATTAGTCACCGCCTGGGAATTCATGATGAGCTGCTCAAGCGATAGTGTGGTCCCATCTGATTTGCTGTTGCCACATCTGTCCGAGAGCAAAGATGCTCGCTTCCTTCAAGACTTTTGGATGCAAAACAAAGTTGTTCACACAGCAACTTGTGTGGCTGACAGCAAGGGAAATTTCTAAAGATTGTTGCAGAGTCTTATCAGTCATCTACCCCCATATGTGACAGGACAGTTCACTACCCAGAGCATTTAAACATTTCACTGGCCATCGCAAGTAGGTCACTTTGATCTTTAATGATATTGGCATTTTTTAAACAAGAGTAACATTTTAAGAAATGGTAAACATCCTTTTAAAGTATATATATATATATATATTCACAAGCAGAAAACAATATTCATTTTCATCTGCCGACTGCAAAACTTACTGCTGCTTATTTCCTCCATGTTGCACATATCTAAGATATTACTCATCCCGGCTACAAGTTTTAAGCAAATTATATTCTTTCCAAACAAATCAATGTGCCAGAACTGATAATGCTTTCCACCTCGCTACATGTCAAACCCATTCTGTATCTCAACTGTTGCCAACTTCCTGCAGAGCTGACAAGCAATGAGGAAGAATTAGATGTGCCCAGTTCTGGACATGCTTAGTCATTTACACAAGGCTGTTTGCCAACAAGAACGACCCCGTGAACTAGTTTACGGGAAGCAGGAGTTAGGATTGAGAACAGTGGAGAATAAAAAAAAAACATTGCTGCTTCCAGTAACTCCAGCGAATGGAGAGGTAGCTTTTAAGAGGGGGGTAACGACACCTCTTTTCAGGTGGCCTTCGACAGTGCCTCGATTCTGTTGTTGACGCTGCTGCAGTTGGGCAGTATTGTTGGGGGGGACATGTTAAACTGAGTTGGAAGTTCTAGGCACTAGTAGAAAGCTGTTGCATTTCTACAAATTAACATCTGTACAGTCATGTCTCTCCCCTTCACTTGCCTTCATTTATGTGGATCATTAAGCTATTAAATGCGACCTTACATGTCTAAAAATAACCATGAAATACGTAACAATAAATGTTTCTGTCCCAAAGGCACAAGATTTAAGGTTAATGCAGAAAATATATTATTAATCGGAATTGAATTGTTGTCAAAGTTTATCAGCCCTTTCCTCCCTCTCTTTTGTCAAGGACTCTGAACTCTGATGGCTGCAGGACCCTAAAGTGTTTCCCTCAAAGATTACATTCTGTGTTACTTTTGAGATCCAGGTGAGAATGCTGACTCCTACAATGGAGGGGTTTCTGGAGTGTGGATATAGTCAATACTGAGGTTGAAACTTCTTGTGGTTGCCGCCTGCGCTGTAAGGATTCCTTATGCAATATGAAAGGGACTCAGTCGGTGCAGAGACAGGCAGGACTCAACTCGGTCTCCATTCCTGCACAGTCTAAACACGGGATTGCACTGCAGCTCTGGCTCAAATAAAATGCTGTCCTATTCTCCATTGGGATGCTCTTTTCTCAATTCCCCTTCCTCATTTTTTTTTTTAATCGCTGCAAAATTTGACCATTTAATTAGCTTGATGTGTATTTCATTCACATCCAAATGCAACCATCCAACTTGATACATTCCTCCTGAATCTAAGGTGAGCCAGCAACAAGTGTCCATCTTCTCCGGTTTAATTGCTTTACATTTGATTTCTTCTGAGCAGACTCCTCGCCTCCTGAGTGCTGCAGCAGTCACATCTTTGTGCAAAAATACAAGAACAAACGTGAACTAAAAAAGATTGTGTGTTTTTCCGCTTCTAGTCGGCAATGTCTAACGATAGAAATTGAAGGGTACTTGGAACAGACGTGGTATAAAAGCCAAGCTCTTGAGAAAGCAAAAAGCATAAAGTTTTCTGGTGGGAAGCTGCTCATAAGTGGATGCAGCAGGATTTCTCTCTCGTTTATACAGCCTTCTCTAAACTCTGGAAAGGAAGGGAACAAAAATTCAATTATGCTGTGTGTAAGATCAAAAATATTTAACATGGAAAAAGTTTGGAAATACATTATAGTGAGGTGGGGTGGGAGGGAGAAAGAAAAGGAAGTGTTGGGGGTGCAGAAATTGGGAAAGAAATGTAGTAAATTAACACACCTTTTGACCAAGCAAGTCACAGTTGTAGAGCGAAAGTATTACTTTTCCAGTGTTCTTTGTTGGGGCAGGTTGAGTTTTATTCTGCACCTTTTAAAGTCATTTTAGGAGTATGAGAATCACTGGCAAGGCCAGCATTTGTTGCCCATCCCTAATTGCCCTTGAGAAAGTGGTGATGAACTGCTGCAGTCCGTGCAGCGAAGACGCTCCCACAGTGCAGGGAGTCCCAGGGTTTGGACCCAGTGATGATGAAGGAATGGCTGATACACATCCAAGACAAGGCGGTGTGTGACTTTTTTTTTCTTATTTGTTCACGGGATGTGGGCATCGCTGGCTGGGCCAGCATTTATTACCCATCCCTAATTGCCCTTAAGGTGGTGGTGAGCTGCCTTCTTGAGCCGCTGCAGTCCGTGTGATGCAGGTCCACCCACAGTGCCGTTAGGGAGGGAGTTCCAGGATTTTGACCCAGTGACCCAACTTGGTGGGGGAGCTTGCAGGTGATGGTGTTCCCATGCACCTGCTGTGGGTGGCGGTTTAAGGCGATATTGTTGAAGAGGACTTAGTGAGCATCTGCTTCCAAACTGCAGGCTGGGGATCGGGATCGAGCATCACACACTCTTCAGTTTCAGGCATTGTTGAAGGTTTAGGTGTGAACTAATCGCAAGGTGAGTCCTGGGGCGTGAGAATTGTGGTTGTGACAGTTTGGCCAGGGCACGTGTACCCTGATATAATGGTATATGTGGTCAAAATTAATGGGCAGAAAATTAAGGGAAGTGTACCAGTTTCCTGACATGTAACTGGTGGCCAAGGGTCCCCATGCCTGTGGAAGAACTTGGGAACTTTGGCTTTACAATCTGACCATCCTGTAGTGGAAGTGGAGCCCTTCTTGTGACAGAGACTCAGTAAAGTTGGGAATGCATAATGCAACAACTTGCATTTATATAGCGCCTTTAAGGCAGTGAAACGCCTCAAGGAGCTTCACAGGAGTGTTATCAAACAAAGTCTGACACCAAACTTTGGTGCAGTTTGGTCAAAGAAGTAGGTTTTAAGGAGCGTCTTAAAGGATGAGAGAGGGGCGGAGAGGTTTAGGGTGCAGATTCCATAGTTTCGGGCCCAGGCAGCTGAACTCTCAGCCACCAATGGTGGAGCGATTCAAATCAGGGATGCACAAGAGGCCAGAGTTACAAAAGCAGGAAGATTGCGGAGGGATTTCCAGTTTCCTGCACTCACCTCTAGTGGCAAACTCTGAACAACTTTCTCATCATCTCCGTAAGTGTGGTTAAAAAAGCTAGTTTCATGGCTGTCTTCTTCATTGTTGCTGGCATTTACCAGAAAGACCTTGTCCAAGGTTGTCGGGACAAAGGTGCTCATGGCTATGATGGCTCCCCCGATTATTAAACAGAGCAAAGCTGCAACAATAAAACAAACAAAAGAGAAAGTCAAACTTCTTTAGCTTCTGAAGCTTCATGTCTGTAAATGACACATTCCATTTGTAACCCCACCACTACAAATTCCATTTGGGGGCATGGGGGCATTGGGGGGTGGGGGGAGGGAGTGTATATTAGTGTAGATGCTGTGAGGCGCCAACTCTGTCAGATCTCAGTTGCCGGCCCCTCCAGATGGGGTCAGGGGTCAATCCCATCGTTGTTGGGTGCTCACAGCCACCAGGGGTACATCTGGGACACCCATCAGATAAGATAAGCACATTGTCTGCACAGCGACGGTTGCAATTCCAGTAGGTTTGGTGCAGGGGCCCATGCAGGGGAGAAGGGCCTGTCACACCTCCCCCTACCCCCAAAACGTCGACCTCAGAGGCTCCCTTAAAAAAAAGGAGCATTTTTTAAAAAAAATCTCTGAGCCTGTACCCCAGATCATTCCGCATTCACCCTTGGTCAGCTGGCAAACTTCTACTACTTTAAGGCCCAGAGTCCTGTGATTTTTCACACAAGACGGGGATATGGCCGAGTTTCTGAATTTGCCAACAAAGGGACATAGGTCATCAACTGCCAGTTGCGTTTCAGTCGGGGAGTCTAGGACCTGACAGCTTCTCCTAAAACTTAGAGGCAGATCTTTCCAGAGTAGAGTTAGGAAATACGTTTACATGGAAAAGGTGGTAAAAGATTGGAGCTCTCTTCCGCAAATGGCATTCAACGTTGTGTCAATTGGTATTTATCAACCTGAGATTTTAAATTGTCAACCAAAGGCGTATGCAGTTAGTTCATAGATCAGGCACTGAATGGCAGAACAGACTCGAGAGTTGAATGCTCTACACCCGTTTCTATGATTCAAAGCATATCTGTTAAATCTATTAAGGCACTGGCTCTTGCTGGGATACTGTTCCACTGGCATCGACAACTCTTTATGATGAGACCATATAGCCTGACTGGCCCAGCCTGTTTTGACCTCCTAACATGGTGTGTGCCATTGGAGCATTGGAAAGGCTGCAGTAGAGATTCATTCCCAGTTGGAGGCAATTTGTTTTTTTCAATCAAGTTGGGCTCGAGAAGCTGAGACTCTAACATTATAGAGAAGAATAGACTTAGAGGGCAATTTGATCACAGGTTATCAAGTGCTGAAGGGGATAGGGTGGGACCCATCGTGGGAGATTCAGTGGTCCAATCAAAAGTCCATTGACTTTCGGTGGGACCGGATGATCCCGGTGGTGGGCGGGGCCAGAAAATCCCACCCATTTGAGTTGGAAGTTTGTTCCAGAGAAGACTAGAAGTCACAATCTGAAATTATGGATCTAGGTTAGATGTCCGGAGGTGGCCCTTTACCCAAGGAATAGCCGGGTCTGTAATAGGCTGCTGGCTTTCGCGGTTGACTCCGATTCACTGAATTCCTCCTGCCAAGTGCCCGTAGGCCCATTCCTGGCTGGGGAGGACTTTACTGCTCACAAAAGGTAGGTAGCGCACACCATCAGTCAACACCTGAGTGATCTCCTGGCCTCATTCCGATCGCCTAGAGAGGCTGAAGAGGAATTTCACAGAGCTACCCCACCTAGTTCCAAGTGGGATGGAAGAGATTGTGTGTATGTATGTGTGTATATACATATATGTGTGGGGTTATGTGTGGGGTTATGTGTGGGGTTATGTGTGGGGTTATGTGTGGGGTTATGTGCGGGGTTATGTGTAGGGTTATGATCAAACTACAGTAGATATGATAGCTTACTCATGTCTGCCCTACCATTCACCCCACCCCCCCCCTCCCACCCCACTCCCCACCCTTTCCCCTGGCTCTGCACTTCCATACAAGCTGTTGAAACTCTAGCTTTTTCAAGTTCTGACGAAAAGTCATCGGCCTGAGACATCATCTCTCCATAGATGCTCTCAGACCTGCCCGGCGTTTCCAGCATTTTCTAAATTTATTTTGGTAAACGTGAACATTTAAGGAGAATAGAGGTCACAGAGCCACTGATTGGCTCATGTCTTGGTCACATGGATGCTTCATGGGTATATCAGCAACTATCTTAAAAGGAATGAAGAGCAGCCGTCAGCACAATGGGTCAGACAGCTTTAACACTTTGTAGTCATCTGCTCTCCAAAGGATTTGGGGATAATAGCCATCTTACACTGCATTGCCGCTGTGTAACTAATTGTACTTGATTATTAAAATTGTTTGAGTTATTGGTTTCACCATTGAATTGGTCTACGGTAGGGTAGGGTGAAATGAATCGACATTCCCGCCTTGGACCCCAGCCCCAAGAATGACTGTACTGGTTACCTACCGGTTACTAAGGTTAGCCAAAAGGATGGCCCGAGATAAGTCTTCAAAGTCATATCATCAAACTGGATGGTGCAGAGTGGAGTATTCCGTGTGGTACCAAATGAGATCAATGAGAAGATCATGAATAAGCCGGTCACCAGTATCATGTATCCTCCATATAAAAAGACCAGCAGCCACAGAAGGATATTAGAAAGCATCCAGCCACAGAGAGCCACCCTGGTGAGCAAGAAGGAAAATATAAAGGCACTTCCTCAATCTCTAAAATCTTTGTACAGATGAGTTAAATCAGGTTGCATAGACTAGGCTTGTATTCCTGATTATAGAGGATTGAAGGGTGATCAGATCAAAGCATTTAAAATGATAAAAGATACAACATGGTGGATACAAACTATTTCCTCTGGTAGGGAAGTCAGATCGAGGGGACAGAGCCTCGTGAGAGCCGGGATAATCGGAGGGGGTGAAATCAGGAAATGCTCCTTCACACAAAGGGTAGAAATCTGGCACTCTCTCACATAAATGGCTGTGGATGCTGTGGAATAATTGAAGTTTTCAACGCAGATTTTGTTGGGTAAGAGTATCAAATGATAGGGAAGCAAGGCTATGAAATGGTTTGAGATACAGACCGAACTGAATGATAGAAAAGGCTCAAGGAGCCGAATGGCCTCCTCCATTCCTATGCTCCTATAGGCACAGGAGTGTAAACAGCTTTAAATTTAACAGTGGAGAACATCCACAGCAAGTATTAATTATTACCAATAGTGAAGTATTAAGACTCACATTTGTACAACTCCGCATCATATTGAAACGTCTCCTAGAGCTTCCCATTGCAAGGGTTGATTCCTCAATAGGGCATTCTGGTGCTTGCCAGGAGCACTGATCCCAAAATCGAAGGCTGGCGGGCTTGGGTCGTCCATTTACTACAATAAACTGGACAGACTATCAAGGGGCTGCAGACCAGTGCTCTTGGTGAGCACCATTCCTCATGAGGAATGTCTGAGCAGAGCAGAGCCCAGCTCTGCAATGAATTGCTGTTGTGCCCAGTGGATTCTATCTATGTGGCAGCGAGTTCTTGTGCACAGCCTGACAGCACCTTAGATAAACTCGCTGAGTCACTGTGGAGGGGGGGAACTTTTATAATTTACATCTAATCCCAGAGAAGAAGCAAACGCTAATGTGAAGGGCGCGATTACCCAGCAACACCTCCGAGCACTAAAATAAGACCTGTTGGTCAGGCCCAGTGGCCTTGCTCCATGCTGTAAAAATTTTGTGCAACATTCTAACCAGCTGATGATTGAATGATGCTTTTGCATTACCAACTTCACATTTGTGCCACAAAAACACAAGAATTAGGAGCAGGAGTAGGCCATTCAGCCCTTCAAGCCTTCTCTGCTATTCGAAAAGATCTTGGCTGATCAGATTGTGGCCTCAACTCCGCCTGCCTGTCTGCTCCCCCTAACCCTTGAATCCCTTGTTGATGTAAAATCTGTCTAATTCAGCCGTGAATATATTTAATGCCCCAGCCTCCGATCCTCTCTGGGGAAGAGAATTCCAGGGGAAGAGAATTCCAAAGACCCTCAGAGAAAAAAGATTCTCCTCAGTCCTAAATGGGAGAGCCCTGATTTTTAAACTGTGTCCCTTTGTTCCAGACTCTCCCGCAAGGGGAAACATAAGGCCATAAGACGTAGGAGCAGAAGTAGGCTATTCAGCCCATCAAGTCTGCTCTGCCATTCAATGAGATCATGGCTGATCTGATAATCCTCAACTCCACTTTCCTGCCTTTTCCTCATAACCCTTGATTCCCTTACTGATTAAAAATCTGTCTATCTCAGCCTTGAATATGCTGAATGACTCAGCTTCTACAGCCCTCTGCGGTAAAGAATTCCACAGATTCACTACCATCTGAGAAGAGATTCCTCTTCATCTCTGTTTTAAATGGGCGACCCCTTACTCTGAGATTATGCCCTCTGGTCCCAGACTCTCCCACAAGGGGAAACAACCTCTCAGCATCTACCCTGTCAAGCCCCCTAAGAATATGTTTCAATAAGGTCACCTCTCATTCTTCTAAACTCCAATGAGTACAGGCCCAACCGACTCAACGTCTCCTCAGAAGAAAATCCCTCCATACCCGGGATCGACCTGGTGAACCTTCTCTGGACTGCCCCCAATGCCAGTATATCTCCCCTTAAATAAGGGGACCAAAATTGTTCACAGTATTCCAAATGCAGTCTAAGGCCCCAAGTTCAATTAGCTGCTAGGCCAGAAAGCAGTAAAGCCCATGGCAATGGTTCTTTCTCCACCACCAAGTGGGCCAATATGTTGTTGACTATGGAGTTTTCAGAAAAAAAAGGTTGATTTGGAGGCCCTAAGATGTAGCAGCATTTTTCCCTTAACACACCGATTCTTTGTTCTATAACTTACCACATTGTGGCCGAGGCGTATTGGCCAGAGACCCTGTGCTGTGAATAAACACCACATGGACTGCTGGGAGTAAACTTCTCTGCTACGTACAGGATTGGGTTCGGAAGGCCCCTCTCTAGCCCTTTGCGATACTGGCCTTCATAGTCCAGACCAAACATCCATAGAAACTCTTCATTGTAGTTGATGATTTCATTCAGTTGATTCTCAGGGAGTCCTGTGGACACATCATTACATGGCTCATGAGTTCTTCATTGTAGTATTTTCCCTGCTTTCATTGAGGGTTTTGACTTGCAACCAATAAACAGATGGTTTGAGATGTTTCATGATCTAATACATGCTATGCCTGTTTTCAGCCTTCATCACTGGTGAACCTTATCCTTCATTTATATATTTGCAACTTAAACATGTTCAATAATTGAGCATAATTCATGATTTTTTTTTCTCTTTATTCTTTCATGGGATGTGGGCATCGTTCTCAATTGCTCCTGAACTGAGTGGCTTGCTACACCATTTCAAAGGACAGTTAAGAGTCGACCACATTGCTGTGGGTCTGGAGTCATATGTAGGCCAGATAAGGGTGGCAGATTTCCTTCCCTAAAGGGAATTAGTGAACCAGAGAGTCACCATTGCTGGGGCTAGTTTTCAATTCAAGATTTTATTAATTGAACTTAAATTCCATCAGTTGCCATGGTGGGATTTGGGTCTCCAGGGTGTTAGCCTGAGCCTCTGGATTACTAGTCCAGTAGCATTACCACTACGCCATGGTGTCCCTCCCTTAAATTGAGAGAATGGGGGATAATGAGATCCTGGAGATTAGCTCAGATGAAAAGGGAAGTCCAAATATTTTAAAATATATTTGTTTTTGGAACATGGACAACAGTGGCAAGGCCAAATTTATTACCAACACTAGCTGGCCTGAGGTGGCAGTTGGCCCCTATACTGGCTCCCTTCCAGATAAGCAGTAGTGAACCAATTGGGTTCTTGCAACCACCTGGCAGCTTCCATAACCATTTTCCTCTTTTCTTGGTGCCAACCCACAAATCAGCAGATTTATTGAATTCAGTGGCACAATTTGCCATGGCAGGATTTCAACTTGGGGGATACACAGTCCCACACTGCAGCCATTGCACTACCACCCACCGCAAACAGGGGAGGACGGAGAAAACTGAAAGCCTTACCTCTCAGGGTTATATTTACTCCTTTGAACCCAACGTGAATCCCAACTTCTGCCTTGACATTCTCATTACTGAAGGACTTATATGTTGTGTTCACTGTGGTGTACCCTCTCTCCCAGTCATTGGTGAAATTCACAGCTGAAAGAGAAATAAAAGGATATTGTTTGACTTACTCTTCGCCAAATGTGAAGACATGCTTTGAATATCCTCCTTCTTTTCCATCACAACCAACTATGCCCAAACAATCTGGCCCAATATCATAAACTAAGCTCAACTTCCTTATTTGGACCTGTATTGTAAATCAGTTGTCAAGTTTATGTTGTGGAGTCATTCAGACTTCGATTGGACATATTAGTAAATTTTGGATCGCTCAGCTTCATACACAATCATCGACAATCAACGAGCAACTGTGTCTCTGAGTCATTCTTCCAGTGTGTACACGTTTATAGAAACTGAAATTTATTTGTTCAGGTATGGCTAGGTCTTGTTGTAATTCCTTGGCTCATAGAGAAAGTCTTTGTGGATACTGACTTTGCCAATTATCTTCCCGAGCAACTTTTGCAGATCAGTTCTAAAACTAATTAATCCAGTTTGCCTGTAGCCGCTTCAGTTTGCTGTATTTTAATCCATGCCCCTTGTACAATAATTAGCCACTACTGAATTGTCCAATCCAAGCTGGCTTTACTACTGCCATCTCCTGGCAACTCACATTGCCTCAGCAAGCCATGACAGGTGCATTGTCTGGGTGCGGTTGTTATTTTTGCTTTGTTTTATTGTGGGAAGAATAGGTGGTTAAATATTAGGCTGAATAGCTTCCCACAGGGACACTTCTCCTGTAGCTTTGAATTTACTTCTATAATTTTTGAGATGTTATATAATTTAAAAGTTTGACCTCTTCAGGGTTAATGGTTTATATGCCTGCATCTTCTGTTTATACAGTTATACAATACAATATAAACCCTTGTTGCTGATGAAAGCCAGTCGGTGACGGTCGATAGAGGGGCTAATCTTTATTCAGTCTTATATTTATTTACAGAGTGAAGTATCACAAGCATATATCTCCTAACTCAACCCCACCCAGTTTCAGTAAGTGCCTTGTTATACCTGCTCAAGTAAAACACCAATTAATGCCCCCCACCCCACCCACCCCCCCCCCCCGCCTGCATATAATTAAAGACAAATTAACAATTTTCACTCTTTTTAAATTCAGATTATGAAACTGCCCTTGGATCATAAATTCACACAGCACACAAGGGAGGCAGCATTTGCCCCATTATACCGTGCCTTCTGTTTCAGTTTCCTACAACATTTGCAGGCTTCTCTCCTGGTCCGCATTTTGTTTTTGAATGCCAACCAAAGAATTGTTAAAATTCAGGTAGGGAGGGAAATACTCTAATATCTACCATTCATGTCTAGACACAGACATCGTGAAACTCCTGAGCTTGAAGGAGTAAGAGCAGGATGGAAGTCAGGCAGCTCCCGGGTCCATTGGGTTCACTACACTTTCTTTTATAAATACACAGGGAAGGGGAGCGAATGTCTTGTGTCTGCACCCACCCACCCCCCCCCCCCCCCAACCCGTTCAAAGGGAGAAGATAACTTGAGAAAAAGCCATCAATGCTACCTTTACTGGAGTTGAAGGATTATTTCCAGTTCTCTAATGGCAATCAATTGCAGATCAAACATCATTAAGACAGTGGTAATCAAAAAAAAACACTTTAAAATCCTAAACCCCATTTGCATTAATATTCCTGAACAGGTTGGACATTTAAGGGACAGTGTTAATGTCACAGGTACCCACCCCTTTCATGAATTAAGGATCCTAACACCAGAATAACTACTTCCTACTTCACTTAACTTTAGTGGTCTTTAGTGGTCTGCTCTCACACAGAGGTTCTTTTTCATTTCCAACATTAAATTGTAGCTCACTGCTGCTCTGACTGAAGCAAAATGCTGGCCAAGTTAACAATGTACAATTACACTTTTCAGTTATTTCTCTGGAGCAATTTGTTGTTGCCATAATTTAGGTCAACACAGGGCTGAATGGTGCAGCCATCACTGCACTGTCAGGCCCTCACTGAACTGTATCCCTTTGATCAAACAAAGTGCCCTTAACAATCTGACGCTACTCACCAACGATAACGGCACCAATGAAGAGGCTCAGGCTGACCCTCACAAACCAGTGGAGTTTCTGGAAAATGGTCACATGTTATAATACAAAGCTGTTATCCAATAGCAAAGAGATATCCCAAGCGCTGTGCCACACCAGTATTTCAGCCACTCTACATTCAGCCCAGGGAACAGGTTGAACCGACCGTCACGATACATCTATTGTGAAATTGCACTGGGTAATATCAGAGAAATAAACTTATCACATCTACCCAGTTCCACGTGTCATATATTCTTAATTATCCGTATACTCATCCATGAGGCCAAAGAAGCAGTGAGCCCAGGTTTACATTTTATGTAGACTGATCAAACAAAGGCAGAACAGCTTGAATTGGAAAGGGGCACATCTCGCACTACGTAGGTATAACTCCAACTGAACGGCTTCTGAGTATTGTAGTAAATCAATACTTATAATCTGCTGACCAGCTTAATACCCTTTCTTAAATACCAATCAAAGGGAATCGCACGTAATGCTTCAGTTGCTAGTGTACAGCAGCTATTGTACTCTCAGCTCCTGACCCCATTACAGCCTTTGTCCAAACATGGATAAAAGAGCTGAACTCAAGAAGTGAGGTGAGAGTGACTGTCTTGATGTCAAGGCAGCATTTGACCGAGTGTGGCATCAAGAAGCCCGAGCAAAACTGAAGTCATTGGGAATCAGGGGGAAAACTCCCCGCTGGTTGGAGTCATACCTAGCACAAAGGAAGATGGTTGTGGTTGTGGGAGGTCAATTATCTCAGCTCCAGGACATCCTGGGGGTTACCATTGACCAGAAACTGAACTGGCCTATCCACATAAATACTGGGGCTACAAGAGCAGGCCAGAGGCTAGGAATCCTGCGACGAGTAACTCACCTCCTGACTCCCCAAAGCCTGTCCACCATCTACAAGTTACAAGTCAAGAGTGTGATGGAATACTCCCCAATTGCCTGGATGAGTGCAGCTCCAACAACACTCAAGCAGCTCAACACCATTCAGGACAAAGCACCCCATCCACTACCCTAAACGTTCACTCCCTCCACCACTGACGCACAGTGGCAGCAATGTGTACCATCTACAAGATTCACTGCAGCAACTCACCAAGGATCCGTCAACAACACTTTTCAAACCCGTGACCTCTACTACCTAGAAGGTCAAGGGCAGCAGACACACACCACCACCTGGAAGTTCCCCTCCAAGCCACTCACCATCCTGACTTGGAAATATATCGGTCGTTCCTTCCCTGTCGCTGGGTCAAAATCCTGGCACTCCCTCCCTAACAGCACTGTGGATGTAACTACACCACAGGGACTGCAGCGGCTCAAGAAGGCAGCTCACCACCACCTTCTCAAGGGCAATTAGGGATGGTCAATAAATGCTGGCCCAGCCAGCGACACTCTCACCCCGTGAAAGAATAAAGTAAAGTTCAAGGTAAATGTAGATCTGCAGCGAGAAGACATTGCGGAAGAATTGTTCCCCTATTCTCCTTTGGACAAGTCACCTTTTTAAAAAAAATGGTTCAAACAGGGATACAGAGGAACAAATTCCTTTGAGTTGGATACAAGCTCAGTCCTTGAAATTCCTCTATTATCTGTAAACAGAGTCAGAGCCAGACAAAATCATTCTGCAACGCCCCACCCACAATCCACTCACAAGGGTCAGGCAAACCCCTCCCTAACATTGGAGATTTGAGCACTAGAATGCAGACTGCAGTGAGGAATAAGGTTTTTTTGTGGTTCAGGATTCAAAGGGCATATTTGAGCCAGGCCAGTGAAGAAAATAACGCTATTGTTACGCAGAAAAATCATTCCTCACTTCTCCCAGAAGATGTTGAAAATATTTTTGGTATCTCTGCTAATGTCGGCTGGGTGTGTTTAGGCATTAAGTAGAATCATACAGCACAGAAGGAGGCCATTTGGCCCATCATAACTTTGCAGGCTCTTTGAAAGAGCTATCCAATTAGCCCACTCCCCTGCTCTTTCCCTGTACACTGCAATTCTTTTACTCCATTTCATGTATATATTCAATTCCCTTTTGAAAGTTACTAATGAATCTCCTTCCACTGCATTAGAAGTCAGGCAGTGCATTCCAGATGACAACAAGTCACGACGTTAAAAAAAATTCTCCTCATCTTCCCTCCGGTTCCTTGGCCAATTGTCTTAAAACCGTGTCCTCTGGTAACTAAACTCGCTGCCAGTAGAAACAGTTTCTTCTTATTTACTCTATCAAAGCCCCTCATAACCGTAAAACTCCCTTTAACCTTTTCTGCTCCAAAGATGAGAACCCACCTAAACCCCTTCATTAAAATTACTCTTGCAAAATCATTCTTGGGTGTTTTCTATGCACTGGATGAAACCCCCAAATAAAACAGGTACTCACTTCTATCCCCCGGAAGCCAACGAGTATAACGAGAAAGGCCACTAGGAAGACTAGAAATATAAGAATGATCACAATTTGGATGGTGTTGAACAATACGGGTGTCCTTGAAGTTGGATAGAAGGGGTAAATGCCATCATAAAAGGTCATCTTTGTTGCCCTTTGCGTATGCCTGAGAATGACAATTGAAGATGTTACAAGTCCAGAGTGAAACTGCACAACTTATTGGATACAGTCAAGCTGAAATGCTTTGATTGGCAATGCTATTACTTAGCGTCATACTTCACAGGATCATAGGACAAGCAGTTGCAAATATTCTGTGGATTGTACCAGGAAAGATAGTGGAATCTTTACTCAGATGTAATGGAAAGACATCTAGAAACTGAAACTATAATAAAGAGTAAAGCACATTTTGAAAGGGAAGAGCATACTTGCCCAAGCTCATCGAATTCTTCCACAAAATAACAAAAAGGCTAACATAGTAGATGTAACATATTTGTATTTTCAATAGATCTTCAATAAAGGTACTGCAGGCAGGACTTATGACTAAGGTAGGAACATGTAGAACAAGGCGACAAATGACAGGATAGATAACAAGCTGGTTATAAAACAGAAAATAAAGAGTAGAGGTTAAGAGGGTTACTCAGACAGTGGAAGATGGGAAGTGGTGTTCCACAAGGATTGATGCTCAAACCACTGTTGTCCATTATTTACATAAACAATTGGACTCAGGAATTGGAAGTACAATTTCAAAAGTTGCAGGTGACATGAAATGAGAAGCTATAGTTAACAATAAGGAAGCCTGACAACAAATACAGGACAACAGCATTAATAAACTTGTAGAATGTATGTGTAATTGGCAAATATAGATAAGCAGGAGCTTTTTTCCATTCATGAGGCATACATGTCACTGGTACAGCTAGCATTTGTTGCCCATCCCTAATTGCTCTTGAACTGAGTATCTTGCTAGGCTGTTTAAGTCAACCACATTGCTATGGATCTGGAGCCAGATGTAGACCAAACCAGGTTCCTTCCTTAAAGATGTGCCAGTGAACCATTTGTGTTTTTATGACAATCAATGATAGTTTCAGGGTCAGCATTACTGAAACTAGCTTGATTTTATTAATTGAATTCAAATTCTGCCAGCTGCTGTTGTGGGATTTGAATCTGTGCCCCAGAGCATTAAACTGGTATCTCTGGATTACTGGTCCAGCAATATTACCACTTCACCACCATCTCCCCCAAACATTTGGCAGGAAGACTAAGGAGGCTGCATACCCCTTAGGAAAAACAAATCTAAATGAGGTACAGGAACAGAGGGATCCAGGGGTACAGACAAATCAGTTACTAAAAGTAGCAATGCAAGTTAGTAAGGACATAAAAATAGCAAAGCACGGGGTTCATTTCTAGAGGGATAAAATTGAAAACTAGAGAAGTTATGTTCGACTTGTATAGAACCTTGGTTAGAACTCACATGGACGAATGTGCATAATTCTGTTCTCCATGTTATCAGAGGTACTGGGGAATGTGAAAAAAAATATACAAGAATGATGCCAGAAGTGAAATGTTATACCTCACTGGAAAGATTGAACAGGCTGGGGCCTATTTTTTAAAAAAATGAGAATGTGGAGGGGGTGGTGGCCTGATTTAGGTCTTCAAGCAACTGTGTAGTTCTGAAAAAGTTTGATAATAAATCTAGGGAAGACATTTCTACTTGTGGGGGAGGCCAAAACTAGGACTCATAAATATGAGAGTCAACAATCAGCCCAGCAAGGAATTCAGGGGAAACTTCTAGGTAAAGAGTGATTGGAATGTGGAATCTGCTGCTACAGGATACAATTGGGGTGAATAGCATAGATGTATTTACGGAGAAGCTAGAAAAGTACATGGGGGATAAAGGATAAGAAGGATAGGCTGATTGCGTAGACACAGGTGGCTCGTGTGTAGCATAAACACTGAATTGTACCTTCTGGGCTGAATGACTCTTTTCTGTGCTGTAATTTCTGTATGATTCTATGAAGGATAACACTTAAGAGTCAGCAAACAAAGCTATTATGCCACCTAAGCACGATTTTTCTTTGGAAAAGGTGAGGCTGAGGTGGGGTAGCCTATTAGATGACGGATGTAATCCAATATACGAGTTCAAAGGAACAGCCTTTAGTAGGATTAATAGCAGTGTAGCTTCATATTTTTTTAAGTTCATTTACAGGATGTGGGATGTGTGCGTCACTGGCTGGGCCAGCATTTATTGCCCATCCCTAATTGCCCTTGAGAAGGTAGTGGTGAGCTGCCTTCTTGAACACACGCAGACCATGTGGTGTAGGTATGTTAGGGATTCAAGATTTTGACCCAGCAACAGTGAAGGAACGGCGATATATTTCCAAGTCAGGATGGTGAGTGGCTTGAAGGGGAACTTCCAGGTGGTGGTGTTCCCATCTATCTGCTGCCCTTGCCCTTCTAGATGGTAGTGGTTGTGAGTTTGGAAGGTGCTGTCTAAGGAGCCTTCATGAATTCCTGCAGTGCATCTTGTAGATGGTACACACACTGCTGTTACTGTGTGCCAGTGGCAGAGGCAGTGAATGTTTGTGGATGTGGTGCCAATCAAGCGGGGCTGCTTTGTCCTGGATGGTGTCAAGCTTCTTGAGTGTTGTGGGAGCTGCACCCATCCAGGCAAGTGGGGAGCTTCCATCACACTCCTGACTTGTGCCTTGTAGATGGTGGACAGGCTTTGGGGAATCAGGAGGTAAGTTACTCGCTGCAGGATTCCTAGCCTCTGACCTGCTCTTGTAGCCACAGTGTTTATATGGCTAGTCCAGTTCAGTTTCTGGTCAATGTTAACCCCCAGGATGTTGGTAGTGGGGGATTCAGTGATGGCAATGCCATTGAATGACAAGGGGCGGTGGTTAGATTTTCTCTTGTTGGAGATGGTCATTGCCTGGCACTTGAACGGCGCGAATGTTACTTGCCTCTTGTCAGCCCAAGCCTGGATATTGTCCAGGTCTTGCTGCATTTGGACATGGACTGCTTCAGTATCTGAGGAGTCGTGAATGGTGCTGAACATGGTGCAATCATCAGCGAACATCCCCACTTCTGACCTTATGATGGAAGGAAGGTTATTGATGAAGCAGCTGAAGATTGTTGGACCTAGGACCTACCCTGAGGAACTCCTGCAGTGATGTCCTGGAACTGAGATGACTGACCTCCAACAACCACAACCATCTTCCTTTGTGCTAGGTATGACTCCAACCAGCGGAGGATTTTCCCCCTGATTATTATAATGCTAGCTCGGTTGATCACTTAGGTTTCTTGTCAAAATTGGAAGAAGAAAACTAAATTGTTGGGAGTGACTGCAACTAGAAGGATAAGCTCTAGTCTATGTTAATGCCAATATCTATGTCTGGTTTGCTGCTTTAGGCCTCAGAGGACAGTTAAGAGTCAACAACATTGCTGTAGATCTGGAGTCACATGTAGGCCAGGTAAGGATGGCAGATTTCCTTCCCTAAAGGACATTAGTGAACCAGATGGGTTTTTACAACAATCAATGATAGTTTCATGGTCACCATTACTGAGACTAGCTTTCAATTCCAGATTTATTGATTGAATTCAAATTCCACCAGATTCCACATTCTAATGCAATGAGTTTTGAGCCCACCACCCAAGAGCATTAGCCTGGGCCGCTGGATTACTAGCCCAGCGATATTACCACTATCCAACTGTCTCCCCCCAATTTCTAGCATCTGTAGTGTTTTGCTTTTGTGTTAAAGTTGAAAGGAGGCAGTGCAACAATCCATTTGGCTCTTTGTTCAGTCTTTATGTCTTTAATAGATTTTTGTAGAATTCTTCAAAATAAGTAAATCTTTATTTGGGAAGTTCCTTTTTAAGTTCATTCATGGGACGTGGGCATTGCTGGCAAGGCCAGCTTTTATTGCCCACCCCTAACTGCCCTTCGGGAGGTGGTAGTGAGCCATTTTCTTGACAACCATGAGGCTTGCTAGGCCCTTTCGGAGAACAGTTTACAGTGCTGTAGGTCTGGAGTCACATATGATTCAAGGTTTCCTTTCTTAAAGAGGGTCTGTGAATCAGATGGGGCAGGATTTTGCTCTTGGTGGGCAGTGCTCGGTGGGGGCGGTAGGGAAGCTGACTACCTCCCGCGATCGGCAGTGCACCGCAACTTTACACGGGCGGGCCAATTAAGGCCGGCCTAGCGTGATACGCGGCCCACGAAGGGACAGGCTGGGGCAGCAGCTTAATGTCCGCCGGGTCCAATGGCGACCTGGCAGCTGATTCAAATGCAACCTCGGCAGCCCCTTGAAGGCTGCCGCTGAAGGACGCGGAAGTCCTGTGCACGGAGACCGCAGCGGGTGGACACGGCAGGCGGGAGGGCAGGTCGGCAGGGCAGTCGGACCCGCATCTCTCAGATGAGTGCCTCGTTCCCCCTCCCCGGAGGAGGTGGCAGCGAGGAGAGGAACCCTTGTCCCCAGGGACGGGAGGGGGAGGAGGAGGAGGAGGAGCCCCTCCCCCCTCACCAAAAAGGCCTGGGAGTAGTTGGCATCCAGGGTCAACAGCCACGACGTGGTGAGGTGCACATGGGTCCAGCACCGGGAGCGGTTTAACGATCGGGAAGGGTGAGCACTGAGTTGGCATGGGTCACTTTTGTAGAACAGGTAAGAGCTGCCCATCCCCTCCCTCTCCCTCCCCCCTCCCGTGGACCTCAGAGGTGTTGCAGTGTGAGTGCCAAATGTCAATGAGGCAGGATCTGGCCAAGGGGGTGAGCCCTGGCTGCTTGGGACAAGTGCCTTGCGGCTCGAGGGCCACAGCTCAGATGTGCCCTGCGAGGTGTTCCTCAGGTGGGATTGGCCAGGCAAATGCTGAAGGAGGCTACCTCTGCCTTAAAAATTGTTCCTTCGTTTTTCTCTCCCCACAGATGCTGCACCGACTTGCTAAGTAGTTCCAGCGTTCCCTCTTTGTGATCCAGCCTCTTAGAAAACATTTGTGACACAGAAGGAGGCCATTTGGGCCATTGTGTCCATGCTGGCTAACAAAGAGCCTAATCCTACCTTCCTGCACTCGGGCCATTAGCCCTGCAGGCCACGATCCTTCAAGCCCACATCCAAATACTTCCTAAGTGCGCTGACAGCTTCTGCCTCTACCACCCTTTGAGGTGATGAGTTCCAGATCCCCGAGCACCCTCTGGATGAAGAAAAATGCTTTTTCATATCCCCTCTAATCCTCCCACCAATCTTCAGCTTCTAAATTTACAGCTGAATTTAAAAAAAAGTAGGATACATGTTGTTAGCCCGAGTTACAGTTAGCATTTGGGTTTTGTTAACTGGCATTCAGCAGGGAACTATTGTCAAGGAGACATTTCTCTCTCTCACACACACATTTCACTGTGTAACAAACCCTGGTTTTAAAATCTATTTCCTATAGGACCTTCGAAAATATGTTGTTAAACATCCTCAATCCAAGTAGGTCTTTGTAATGCTTTCAAACCATTTGATACTGAATAATTAACTCGATCCAAAGCTTAAGTTCTTCTTGCCAATTTTTTCTAAAATTCAA
Organism: Cetorhinus maximus; assembly: GCF_964194155.1. Lineage (NCBI taxonomy): Eukaryota > Metazoa > Chordata > Chondrichthyes > Lamniformes > Cetorhinidae > Cetorhinus > Cetorhinus maximus. The sequence continues at coordinate 3,831,056 of NC_135908.1, forward strand.
CTGGGAGACCCACCCCCGCCCTTCAACCTGCTGGGCGAGGGCGATCTCACTTGTTTTTGCCACCGCTATGTCTGCAGTTTTGGAGACAGCAGGCGCACAATTCATTAGAGAGAGAGAAAAAAACAACCTTGGGGGATAAAAAAGACAATCAGAAACATCTTACCTTAGCAAAGTAGATTAGAAGCTCCAAGACTGAGCAAGAGGTAACTTTCCTTTACCAGGAGGGAAACTGACAGCGACTCGCTGAGAGGAACAGGCTGGAACGAAGTCAAGTTATTTTATATCCGCCTTTCCGAAGCTTCGTCGTGACTTTAGCGTGACAACTATGCAGATAGCATTTTCAGGTGGAAATGTGCGGAATGAAATGAACGCGGATGGTGTTGGAAGAAGGCAATTTTCAAAGGGTAGCCTTTCCTGGAAAATGCATTCCTTCGCTGAAGTTGGTAAAGGTTTAGTTTTTGGACACCGTTGAATGGTTTACGCCTGATGTGAATAGAACAAATGGTCCTATTATAGGCTTAGTTACCAGACAAACGAATAAAGAACGTGTAAATAATACGAGAAGGTGGCAGGGGGAGTGATTGTGGAATCTAAAGTATGATGCTCACTGCATGGACAAGACTTTTACATAGGCACATACATAATCCATCAACAGGCTTCTATCTAAAACACAGATTCATCTTTTAAAATTAAATAAATTGAAATTAATTTAAATGTAAATTAATAAAAAAAAATGAGCACTTTAGGAAAGTGAAGGCTTTGGAGAGGGTGTGGAAAAGATTTACGAGAATGGTTACAGGGATGACAGACTGGTTGACATTGGAGCTGGGGTGTTCCAGGGAAATAGGACTTAGAGGCAAGAGTAGGTCATTCGGCCCTTCGAGACTGCCCTGCCATTCACTAAGATCATGGCTGATCTGGTTGTGGTCTCAACTCCACTTTCCTGTCTGTCCCCCCCACAACTATTGACTCCCTTGTCTATCAGAAACCCATCTAACTCAGCCTTGAGTAAATTCAGCACCCCAGCCTCCCCTGCTTTCAGGGGAAGGGAATTCTACATACTAATGATTCTCTGAGAGAAAAAAATTCTCCTCATAGAACCATAGAAAAGTTACAGCACAGAAGGAGGCCATTCAGCCCTTCTTGTCCATGCCAGCCCAAGGACACCCAGGTGCCCTTTCTAATCCCACCTCCCTGCACCTGGCCCTTAGCCCTGCAATTTACAGCACTTAAGGTGCAGATCCAGGTACTTTTTAAAAGAGTTTAGAGTTTCTGCCTCTACCACCAACTTGGGCAGCGAATTCCAGACACCCACTACCCTCTGTGTCAAAAAGTTCTTCCTCATGGCCCCCCCTACACCTTCTGCCACTTAGTTTGAATCTACGTCCCCTGGTTTTAGAATTCTCCACCAAGGGAAACAATTTTATCCTGTCCACTCTATCTTCTCCCCTCATAATTTTGTACATCTCAATCAAGTCACCTCTCAGCCTTAAAAGGAAGACTTCTTATTCTTAAATTGTGAGACGAGAAGATCGAGAGGAGATTTAATAGAGGTGTTCAAAATCATGAAGGTTGAGGGGGAAACTTTCCATTGGCTGATGGGTTGAGAACCAGAGGCCACAAATTTCAAGTGATTGGCAAAAGAAGCAAAAGCAATATGAGGAAATCCTCTTTCTTCTCAGCAAATGGCTGCATTCTGAATTGTATCCCAGTTCCACCTACAAGATGCACTGCAGGAACTCATCAAGGCTCCTTAGACAGCACTGTCCAAACCCATGACCACCAGGAGGACAAGGGCAGCAGACACATGGGAACAAAACCACCTGGAAGTTCCCCTCCAAGCTACACACCATCCTGACTTGGAAATATATCGCCGTTCCTTCATGGCCACTGGGTCAAAATGCTGGAACTCCCTCCCTAACAGCACTGTGGATGTACCTACACCACATGGACTGCAGCGGTTCAAGAAGGCAGCTCACCACCACCTTCTCAGGGGAAATTAGGGATGGGCAATAATTGCTGGCCCAGCCAGCGACACCGATCCCAGGAATGAATTAAAGAAAAACTGAAGATTGTGGTGGAGGCAGGTTCAACTGTGGCTTTCAAAAGGGAATTGGCTAATTATCTGAAGAGAAAATATTTGCGCAATTATGTGGCAAGGACAAAGGAGTAGGATTCGAGGAAATGGTGGTGTAGTGGTAATGTCACTGACCTAGCAATACAGAAGCCTAGGTTAATGCTTTGGAGATGTGGGCTTAAATCCTATCATGGCAGCTGATGGCATTGTTAAAAAAAAAAAATCAGTTAAATTTTTAAACTCTGGAACATAAAGCTTGTCTGAGTCGTCGTGACCATTGATTGTTGTAAAAACCCATCTGGTTCACTAATGCCCCTTTAGGGAAGGAAATCTGCCGTCCTTACCTGGTCTGGCCGACAAGTGACTCCAGACCCACAGCAACGTGGTTGACTCTTAACTGCCCCTCTGAAATGGCCAAGTAAGCCACTCAGTTCAAAGGCAATTAGGGTTGGGCAACAAACACTGGCCTTGCCAGTGATGACCATGACCACGTCCCATGAAAGAATTTTTTAAAAAATTGATAAATGGTTCCTTCATAGACATAACTGACCGACAAACCTCCTCGGTGCTGTAGCTATTCTACGAATCTGTGAGCAATTTAATGTTCATATTATCCTGTTCCATCACTGTTCTAGATTTTTTTAGCCCTATCATTTCTACATTCTGAAACACCCCTCCCTATATCCCTTCACCTTGTTATTTCTCTCCCTGTTATGCTTTGGTCATCTCTCCTCCTATCCCTATTACAGCTTCATGAACAGTTTTTTTTCTCTATAGCACCTCCTGGCACATTTTCTATATTGAATGGACTTTGTAAATGCAAGCTGTTGTTGTTAGAGTATAACTCTATTCATGCTTTAACCTCCTGCTAGGCTGGGTACAGTAAAGGGTTTTATTCAAGATGTAGTTCTGCCTACAGTTACCATGACTATAATCTTCATATTCCCGGTATTGATTTGCTTCTGCTGGAGGCACAGCTCACAAGAAACGGACGATTGAGAGTTCTATAGTGTCTTTCACAACCTCAGGGCATCCCTGAACACTTAATAGCCAATGGAGTGGCTGCACTTTTGAAACATTAAACTAAGGCCTCGTCTTTCCTCTCTGGTGAATGTAATGACGCCATTTTGAAGGGGAGCAGGTGTGTTCTCCCAGGAGTCCTGGCCAATATTTCTCCCTCAATCAATCCGATTACCTGGTCATTATCACATTACTGTTTGCGGGAGCTTGCTGTGTGAAAATTTCCACATTTCTTACATTACAATACTGCCTACACTTCAAAAAAAAGCACATCATGGCTATAAAGTGCACATGCTGAGGTAATGAAAGGTGCTATATAAATGCAAATCATTCCTTTTTCTTTTGCTGTGATTTGGATGGGACATTAATCTGAGTCCAGATCTGATGATCCAGGTGGGTATTAAAGATCCCAATGTCTGAGGAAGGACAGGGAGTTTTCCCAGTATCCTGACAAACATTTAGACCTCAACCAAAGAAAGATTAATTGGCCATTTTATATTTACTATTTGTGAACACAGAATCGATACAATGACGCATTTCATCACCAAATAAAGTGCTGAAAAAAAAGGCTGTTTCCATTTAGCTGACGGTACAAGAACTAAGGGACACAGGTTTAAGGTTTTGCGCAAGAGATACAGGGGGATGTGAGGAAGAGCATTTTTTACACAGTGAGTGATAATGACCTGGGACTCGCTGTCTAAGAGGGTGGTGGAAGCCGATCAAAGATTTTGAAGGGAATTAGATTACATGAGGACAATTAACTTGCAGGGCTATGGGTGGGGGAGTGTAGAGGCGAGGAATGTGACTGACTGGATTGCTCTACAGGGAGCCGGCATGGGTTTGATGGGCTGAATGTCCTCCTTCTTTACCGTAACGACTTTATCACTACAAGCTGCTTTTGAGATGTAATTTGTTTTGCAACCTTTGGCATCGCATATCCTGAAAGTCTTCCTCATCCCTTCCACCCCTCCCACACACCTTCCCTCAAATCCTTTTCTAACTAAAGCACTGCATGAATTTTAATTTCGACGTTCCACCTGTCCGGCTCGCCCCAGCACCACCACCACCCCCCCGGAACCCCCTGCAACCTCACAGGGACAGACTGGTGTACAGGAATCCAAAACAAAGGAATTAAAATGAAGTGGCTGTAGTGATAAACATTTTGCTTCTCCTAAACCTGCATAGAATGATAATAGCTTTGTCTGGGAAACGTGCCAGAGTCTAACCCCTGTTCTCTAAAAGATTTTTTAGTAATGGGCATGGCTGCTTTGGAAAGGAAAGTGCAGAGAGTTGCCAATGATTGCTAAGAAGACTTGAGAGCAGAAATTTTGAAGGAAATTAGATGGGGGCACATGAGGACAATTAACTTGCAGGGCTATGGGTGGGGGAGTGTAGAGGCGAGGAATGTGACTGACTGGATTGCTCTACAGGGAGCCGGCATGGGTTTGATGGGCTGAATGTCCTCCTTCTTTACCGTAATGACTTTATCACTACAAGCTGCTCTGAGATGTAATTTGTTTTCGACTTTTGCCATCTTTGGCATCGCATATCCATTCAAAAATTTCAGAATTTGCTGGGTCAATAATAATTCAGAACCCACACTATTATCAGTGTTTTAATGGTCCAGCAATTTGCGGTGAGGAAGAGGTATCCTGTGAACTATGAATCTCTATAGGTTGCTAGACAATTCACACTGCTCCAACATTTATATTCCTCCAATACTCAGCCTCTCCAGCCCAGAAAGGGAACCTTGCCCTGAGAGATCTTTTTACAATTAAACCTTCTAAATTTTAAAACGTTCTTACTTTTTCTTTCTTTCCTTTCTCTCTTGCTCCAATTTTTCATTCCCCTTATTTGCCTTCCCTTACCTAACTTGACTCTGTCACTCTATTTCTTTCTCCATCATGGGCAGATGGCCGTGTAGTAGTATTGTCACTGGATTAATAATGCAGAGGCCCAGGGTAATATCCTGGGGGCATGGTTTCAAACCCCACCATAGCCATTGGTAGAATTTCAATTCAATTGAGAAACTCTGGAATGGAAAAGCTAGTCTCAGTGATGATGACCATGAAATTATCATCGATTGTTGTCAAAACCCATCTGGTTCACTAATGCCCTTTAGGGAAGGAAATCTGCTGTCTTAACCTTTTCTGGCCAACTGTGACTCCAGACCCACAGCAATGTAGTTGCCTCTGAAGTGGCCTCGCAAGCCTCCCAGTTCCAGGGCAATTAGGGATGGGCAACAAATCCTGGGCTTGCCAGCGACACCCACATCCCATCAAAGAATAATTTAAAAAGCATTTCTCCGTTTCTTTCCTTAAATCTCATTTGTTAAGGAGATAGACTATTGGTTCTGCCATTCACTAAGGCCCTAGATGCCCCATTACCCTCATGTGCTTTTATTAGCTTACACTTCCTGCAGCTTGCAGAACAAAAGAATTACAAGTTGAAGGGCATGGGCAACAATCTAACTAACTGGGCCATACTGCGAGATAGGAACATAGTAACAGGAGTGGACCATACAGCCCCTCGAGCCTGTTCTGTCACTCTGTGAGATTATGTCTAATCCGTATCTTAACCCCATCCACCCACCGTCTTATCTTTCTATATCTTTGTCTAACAATAATCTACCGATTTCCGAATTAAAATTATGAATTGATGTAACATCCGATGCTTTTTGTAAGAGAGAGTTCCACACTTCTATCAACCTTTGTCTGATAAAATGTTTCTTAATAACCTTCTTGTGTGATTTGAAAGTTATGTCCCCTTGTCCTAGACTCCTCCAGCAGAGAAAAATGCTTCTCTTTATCCAGCCTATCAATTCCTTTCAAAATTCTTTTAAAAAACTCAATTCAAATCTCCCCTTAACCTTCTACATTCCAAGTCTAGTTTATGTAATCTCTCCTGATAATGGAGACCTTGGAGCTCTGGAACATTCTGGATAATCTGCACTGTGTTCCTTTCAGGGCCAATATTTCCTTTCTAAGGTGAGGTGGCCAGAACTTTACACAATATATTTGATATGGTCTAGGCAGGCTTTAATAGTTATTAAAAAAATTTCCTCCATTTTATAATCTATCCCTCCAGTTATAAACACCAACATTCCATCAGCCTTTTGGATTATTTTATATCTGACTACTATAATTTAGTGAACTGTGTACAAGGACCCCTAAATCTCTTTGGGCCAGTGCTGTTCCTAGCTTTTCACCATTTAAAATATATTAATATTTTTCCTTTTTGGTCCAACATGGACAACCTCGCACTTACCCATGTTGGAATCCACCTGGCACAGTTCTGCCCACTCCCTTAACCTATCAGTGTTTCTTTGCCCTCATCTACAATCAAAATGTTTTGGACATTGGTTGAGGGATAAATGTTGGGGAGAACTCACCCGCTCGTCTTCAAATAGCCCCAGAGGATCTTTTCCTATACACTTCAGAGGATGATTGGGCCTTGGCTTAACATCCCATCTGAAAGACAGCATCTCCAACAGTGCAGCACTCCCTCAACACTGCATTGGAGTGCCAGTCATGTGGGACTTAAAGCCACAACTTCTTGTCTCAGAAGTGAAAGTGCTACTCACTGAGGCAGAGCTACATCTCAAGCATAAGGTACAGGTTATGCTATAGGATTATCACACTGGATGTCATGAATTCAGACCCCACCGTAGAAAATTGTCAAATTGAATCCAATAAATCTGGCAATTTATGTATTTGCATGATGAGGGAAAAATGTCATCATTAAAGCGAATGGATGCTTGTGATAATGTCCTTTGGGAAAGGAAGTCTTCACCTGATCTGGTCTACATGACTGTTTATGACTCTATTACAAAGAGCAGATAAAGAGCAAATTTAGGGGAGATGGTGGTAATGTCTGAACTAATAAGCCAGAGGCCCAGGCTAATGCTCTAGAGACACAGATTCAAATCCCACCATGGCAGCTGGTGGAATTTAAACTCAGTTAATAAATCTGGAATTGGAAGCTAGTCTCAGTAATAGAGACCATGAAGCTATCGCCAATTGTTGTTAAAAAAAAAAACATCTGGTTCACTAATGCCCTATAGGGAAGGAAATCTGCCATCCTTACCTGGTCTGGCCTACATGTGACTGGACCCACAGCAATATGGTTGACTCTTAATTGCCCTCTGAAATGGTTTGGCAAGCTACTCATTTCAAGGGCAATTAGGGAAGGGTAACAAATGCTGGCCTTTCATGTGATACTCACATCCCATGAAAGAATAAAAAGAAGCTGGCTAATCCTCAATCCTTTTTCCATTCATCCTAGGGCTGTAAACATCGCTGGCTAGGCCAGCATTTATTGCATATCCCTAAATGCCCTTGAGAAGCTGGTTTTCAGTTGCCTTCTTGAAGTGCTGCAGTCCATGAGGTGTAGATATACCCACAGTGCTGTTCAGGATTTCCAGGATTTCGACCCTGTGATGATGAAGGAACGGTGATATATTTCCAAGTCAAGGTGGCAAGTGACTTGGAGGGGAACTTCCAGGTGGTGGCATTCCCATGCATCTACTGCCCTTGTCCTTCTAGGTGGTAGAGTTTATGGGCTTAGAAGGTGTTCTTGAAAGAGGCTTGGTTTTTTGCTGCAGTGTATCTGGTAGATGGTATACACTGCTGCCACTGTGGTGGTGGTGGTGGAGGGAGCGAATGTTTATTATGGTGGATGGGATGGCAATCAAGCGGGCTGCTTTGTCCTGGATGATATCAAGCTTGAATGTTGTGGGAGCTGCACTCATCCAGACAAGTGGAGACTATTCCATCACACTTCTGACTTGTGCCTTATAGATGGTGGATGGGCTTTCGGGAGTCAGGAGGTGAGTTACTCACCACAGAATTTCAAGCCTCTAATCTGCTCTTGTAGTCCCAGTATTTAGATGGCTGGTCTAGCAATTTTCTGGTCAATAGTAACCCCCAAATGTTGATGTTGGGAAGAATGCCAGATGGTTAGATTCTCACTTGTTGGCAACGAATATTGCCTGACACTTGCGTTGTGCAAATGTCACTTGCCACTTATCAGCCCAAGCCTGAATGTTGTCCAGGTCTTACTGCATGCACACACGGACTGCTTCAGTATCTGAGGAGTTGTGAATGGTACCGAACATTGTGAAATCATCAACGAACATCACTATTTCTGACATTATTTTGGAAGGAAGGTCTTCTCACTATCTTCATCCGGTTGGCAAACTTCTCCACTCAGGCCAGAGCTAATGTAGCAAGCAGGAATGGATGATGGGCAGCCATTCCCTGGTTCATTCTCCATGGCAATGCCTCTGCCAATCAGAGTCCACTTACCAACCATTTATTACTCTCTTCTCATGAATTATAAATTGTCGTTCCCTTTATAATTGGTATTCTTGCGAATCTGTCCTGATGAGTGCAAGGTGAAAAGCTTCGTCAACACGTCTCTTTTCTCAGCAACATTCAGATTCTGATCTGTATGTTTAAGAGAGAACTCGCCTCTGAAGAGGAAGTAAAAATCAAAATCACAGGAAATCAGTGGTTAAGTCATCGTGGGAAATTTAACTACCTACCCACACAGATCCCACTGGGTAGGTATGGGTTAAAATATCAAGATGACCTCTGCCTTATATGGTATGACTGTGTGTTCCATGGTCACATATTCCTGATTTTGGTAAAATCAACACTCCAATCAACTATTGTCCGATGATGACCCAACATCAATAGGATGAGATCCAGACTGGTGCAGGAACTTCCACCTGGTGTAAATATGCCACAGGTAGTCAACTTGAAAACTATGATGCAAAGGTGGTTAATTTACACAAAGGTGTTTTAAACTGGTTCTTCTAGTGTACCTGACATATAACCATGAATGGTTGTAAGCTACAGGAAGAATATTCTAACTTTAAACAATTACTTCCTTAAACTTACCTTTACATTCGGTTGATGAATTATTAAACTGACTCAGGTTTCTGTTTAAGTGAATGTATAAGCGCAACTGGAAAGTCTAATGTTAATGAATCAATGATGAAGAACACTAAAGCACTTATTTATATTTTTTCTCCAAAACTATACTGTAGACTGATTCTGTGCTGTAGATAAACAGTATCTTTATCTTGTTGACTTAGGCAATCAGCCAAATGCCAAGATTTATGGTGTGTCAAGTTTGTATTTCAGGAAGAGAGAGAAATAGCTTTTATTTATATAGCACCTTTCACAACATCATGACATTTCAAAATGCAGCAGCCAATTTGCACACAGCACGGTCCCACGGAGAGCAGTGTGATAATTACCAGATAAGCCGTGTAAAGTTTATTGAGGAATAAATATTAGGCTGGACACTGGAGAACTTCCCCCCTGCTCTTCTTTGAAATAGTGGCTTCGGGATCGTTCACATTCACCTAAGAGGGCAGCCAGCATCTCGATTTAACTTCTCCCCTGACATATAACACCTCTGAAAGTTCAGCGCTCCCTTGATACTGCACCGAAGTATTGGCCTAAACTTTGAGCTCAAATTTCTGGAGTGGAATTTGAACTGGCAATCTTTTAGATTAGAGGTGTGCTCGCAACCCACAGAGCCAAAGCTAAGAAGGCTAGGTTAGATCGGGGAGTATTCAGATCTTATAGCCCATGCGCCAGGCTGCTTGTGAACCAATGAAATATAGGATGATTAGTTTTCCGACTATTTAAATTAGTGATGGAAAATTGAGCAGGCTTCCCCATGAGTATGTGCTCTTATAAAAACAAAAAACTACTGCGGATGCTGGAAATCCAAAACAAAAACAGAATTACCTGGAAAAACTCAGCAGGTCTGGCAGCATCGGCGGAGAAGAAAAGAATTGACGTTTCGAGACAGTTCTGCTGAAGAGTCGTGAGGACTCGAAACGTCAACTCTTTTCTTCTCCGCCGATGCTGCCAGACCTGCTGAGTATGTGCTCTTCTCCCAATTTTACAGGCAGTCAATTAGTCAGGTCCAAGAAATGGAAATTATATTTCTTACACCTCTGGTTTCTACAATTAGAATTCGGCCAGTTTAGAAAGATATTCTATCTTCACTACATGGGCAGTTGTATCTTACATCCTAACATCAATGTGCATTAGCACCGAGGAAGTCTGTTATATGTAAATTGAATCATTTAAACTTAATATGCAATCTGTGAAGTTCCAAGGTCTGCACCTAAGTGTCCCAGGAAGACAAACATTTGGACACTTCCAGTTTAAACAATAACCATCATTGGAGGAAGCCTCCCTATCTCCCTTATTGGGGGTCAGCCATCTGAATATTGAGGTGAATTTGAGACTTTCATGCTCTTTGAGCATATTTTAATCCAACATACATGGCCATCAGTCTAATTTAACACTAATCCAACATACATGGCCATCAGTCTAATTTAACACTAATCCAACATACATGGCCATCAGTCTAATTTAACACTAATCCAACATACATGACCATCAGTCTAATTTAACACTAATCCAACATACATGACCATCAGTCTAATTTAACATTAACCCAACATACATGGCCATCAGTCTAATTTAACATTAACCCAACATACATGGCCATCAGTCTAATTTAGCACTAATCCAACATACATGGCCATCAGTCTAATTTAACATTAACCGAACATACATGGCCATCAGTCTAATTTATGAGAAGAATTGTGGATGCATTAATGTTGTAGTAATGTTTCTAGAATGGGACTTGAAGCCACATCCTTCTGACCCAGGGCCAAGGAGTCCTATTCAGTGGGTCATGGTTTTGCTGATGTGGCCAAATTGAACTCTTTTAGGGAAGTCTTGATAGTGGGTAGCACCCTTGCCTCTGAGCCAGAGGGTTTGGGTTCAAATCCCATTCTAGACATATGAAAATTTTAAGGGAATGGTTACATTACTAGGCTAGCCGTTCAGAGGCCAATAATCTGGAAGGATGACTTTAAATTGATGTGGAATTTAAATTCAATGAATTAAATCTAGAATTTAAAAAAAAAATTTGTATCAATAAAGATGACTATGAAACTGTTGAATTATCATTAACACTGGTTCAGTCCTGCCCCTTCATAATGGAAATTTGCTGTCTTTACCATCGAACCAGTGGCACGTTAATATGGTTCATTATTAAAGGAAGCCTCTCCTTCAAACAGTCTCATGAGATTGTTGACATCCACCTGAGAGAGCAGCCATTTTTGGATGGATAATATGGGAATTTCCAAAATGTAAACCAGGCCCCAAAATGTTTGTAAAATAAAGGTCTGTAGAGTCTATGCTGGATAATGGAGATTCTTCTTTGAACAGAGGCAGGTTCAACTCGTAGAGCCATAACCTCCATCATGGGTAGGGCAAGGAGGCAGGTCCCAAATGCACCCCAGCCAGAACAGGGATCGAACCCTGTGCTGTGGGCACCAGTCTGATCCACACCGGCCATCCAGCCAACTTCCCCCTCCCCCACCCCAAAGGGGACCAAGGGGAGGACTTTCCCCTTGTCGGGCGGGCGCGGTGGACGGGTCCAGGAGCAGCCGCACCACAGTCCAGCCCCCTGCGATTGGACCCCAGCTGCGACGTCATGCTGGCTGGCCAATTAACAGCCAGCCAGTGTGAATCGCGCGTGGAGATGCTCAGCGCTGCCCGGGGGTGGGTGCGGGTGCATAGGGTGGGAGGGGGAAGAGAAGGGCGAGCACCGAAGTCAGCGCATGCGCGCGGGTGCGCTCAGTGAAAGGTCCCCGAGGGCACAGAGCTGCCTCAGGGAGCTGAAGGTTTCTAACATTAAAAAATAAAGATTTTAAAATTAAGGTAAACATGTCCCCTCACGTGACTCTGTCACACGAGCAGGGACACGTTAGAAATGAGATTTAAACATTCTCATTTCATTTTTAATTGGCATCGTGAACCTCATCCCGCCCGTGGATGAGGTTTCCTCAAAAACCCAACGGCCGCTTAGCCTTTTCGCCCGCCTGTCAACCGTGAGGGAAAAGTCAAATCAAATTGGTTAATTAATTGGCTCAACTCAAGACCTCTTAATGGTCGGCGGGCGCGCTGGCAAATCCTGCACGCGCCCACCGACCGAAATATCGCGCGCTATTTCACGCTCGTGCGCGCCCACTCGCCGAGCCGAAAATCCAGCCCCAAGTTGCTGTGGCAACGTGTACGTTTGCGTGGAATTCTGGATAGTGATGGTAGAGCCTCCAATGTTCTTTCCATCACAATTGCTGACCAGGAATCTCTTACCGCCTGCCATTGGGAGGATTCACAAGTTGGCACCAATTGGGCCATGTTATGGACGCATCTTCCCTGTAGTGGGACTTGAAGCCGGAGCTTCCGGCTTGGAGGCCGGGGTGCTATCCACGAAAACCTCCTCAATGGGGAAATAGGATTTTCAAATTAATTTGTATGTTCATGAAAATGTGTGTTGACTATTTTTCCCCTGTATACTAGCAGGTGATAAATGGCCCAGCATTATGGTCCAAGGAGTTTGAACAATTGAGAAACAGTGATTAAGGATCGGACAGTGCCATGCAGGCCAACACTCCTGATAAGACCTGATTAGCAAATACCAGAAAGGAAGTGAGTTAACTGATTCAGGACAAGAATATTGAAACAAAAATATAAGGTGCTTCCAGATTATTAACCTGCCGCTTTTCTGTTGTTAGAAATTGTTCAAACTACCCACTTCTTCATGAGTTTGGAGGCTTTGTTGTTGCCTGATGTCTGGTAGAAATTGAGGTTAGGTAGAAGCACAAACGGTGCTGGGGTAATTTCACCAAACCAGCCCAGCATTGTTTAAGTTTGTAGTCTTCTGCCAAACCCAAAACTGGGCCGCGAGTGGCACTTCTCAACATTTAATTCATGGACAAGTCCATAATGAAAAGTAATAGCCCATGGGCCAACCTCTCTTTCCTTCTCAAAGGTGAGGAGATGAAGGCAGAGGCAGTGAATCGAACAGAAACAGGAGGTTCCTGTCCAACTCTTGATAGACCATAAATCTTCAGTATGCTCCATGTGAGGATTAACAATTTTACAATTGAATTGATCATTCAAAACACATTGAAACTGAGGTTGTTGGTCTTGTGGGCAATAGGAAACCACTAGAGAAAATATGTGAGCAAATGGTACAAGCTTTACCTGATGCAGTAATCTTGCTACCAATGAATCCTGTAACTTGATTTTTTAAATATTTGTCTATGTTGTTATGTTTGAATTGAGGTTTGAACAAAACGCTTTCTGTTTTTGGTATCTATAAAATGTTATAGTATAAAAATAAGGCACCTTATGTTTGAACCAGTAATTTTCTCTACATGAGCCACTTAACCTAATAAGTGAAATAGTAAAACCTGCCTACAGACCTGTTTGATTTGGTGTGTGGCATTGTTGGAGGTACCATCCTCTGGATGAGATGTTAAATGGATGTTGCACTTTCCTTCTTACAATCTGACTGGACATTCAGGATCCCACGCTATTCAAGGGAAACAGGGGGTTCCTCCCTCAACATTTTTTTACTCATTCTCGGGATGTGGGCAGCACTGGCTAGGCCAGCATTTATTGACCAATCCTAATTGCCCTTGGGCAGGTGGCGGTGGTGGTGAGCCACCTTCTCGAACCATCCATGCGGTGGAGGTAAACCCACGGTGCTGTGACAGAGCGAGCTCCAGGAGTTTTTGACCCAACACCGATATACTTCCAAGTCGGACTGGTGTGTGTGTGTGTATGTGACCTGGAGTTGAACTTGCAGGTGCTGGTGTTCCCATGTGCCTGCTGCCCTTGCTCATCTGGGTGGTAGAGGTTCTGTCGAAGGAGCCTTTGTGAGTAAGTGCATTTTGTAGGTGGATTGACACTACTAAATGTAACAGGTTACTGGTTATGCATCCTATTGCTGTTTGTGGGACCTTGAAGTGAGTGAAATGGCTTCCATTGTACTTCAAATTACTTCAATTTTATATGAAACAATTTAAAATGTTGCTGAGAATTGTGTTTTTGTTTATCACTGTAATCTGAATAAGAGCTTACATTTATAAAGACCTGTATAATATCAACAGGGCATCTAAAAGCATTCGACATTGAATGGCTATCACTATTCTGTTACTGAACATGGCAGACAATATGCGTGCATTAAGATGCCATAAATGACAGAAATGAACGATCAGTGGGCCTAAAATATGTGCCCTAAGTCCTATAGTTGGGCCTGAACCCCCAAATGCTTTTTCACTGAAGAGTGCTTCCATTAGAGCCAAATTCACTCTCCGCGCTGCAAAGACCAGTAGGAAGGGTTCCAGGAGTCTCTGATTTGTCAGGCGTGCTGTCAATTACTTCAGTCAGCCACGCTCCACACCACCATCCCCACCCCCCCAACACCCACCCCGGCAGGCATTGACCACATGCCCATCTACACATGCGCGGGTAGTTGTCAGGCAAGGGGCTCATGCACATATTGCTTCTTTTGGGAGGCCTTGCAGAAATGGATGCCCACCTGTCAGCGATTAAAATACTTGCCCTCTGTATCACTGAGGGTTCTTACTGAGATATAATGCTACCAAATTTGGGGATATCCAAGGTAAGACTCTCAGGGGGAGGGGTAACCTGTTGATTGACAGCCCAGTTGACTGACAGCCCTGTTGATTGACAGCTCTGTTGATTGACAGCCCTGTTGACTGACAGCCCAGTTGACTGACAGCCCAGTTGACTGACAGTTCTGTTGATTGACAGCTCTGTGATTGACAGCCCTGTTGACTGACAGCCCAGTTGACAGACAGCCCTGTTGGTTGACAACCCAGTTGACTGACAGCCCAGTTGACAGACAGCCCTGTTGATTGACGACCCAGTTGACTGACAGCCCAGTTGACAGGCAGCCCTGTTGATTGACATCCCAATTGACAGACAGCCCTGTTGATTGACAACCCAGCTGATTGATAGCCAGTTGATTGACAACCCTGTTGATTGACAGCCAGTTGACTGACAGCCTTGTTGCTAAGGATCTGGGTCAATGATGTGCAAAGACCAGGGCATTGCTTGGGTTTGGGGCCTTCCAGTGGTCAAGTTCTTGGATTCCTCCTGATGTGAAGCTTTATAAAATACAACAGAAGAGCAGGTATTTCGAAGAATATGAACTAAATGATACAATTTCACAACAGGGTACAGGAACAGAGAGACCTTGGGGGTGCATTATATACAATTTCACAACAAAGAAACAGGCCATTTGGCCCAACTGGTCTGAGCTGATTCTAGTTTATGCTCCACATGAGCCATCTCCTGCCCCACTTTAGCTAACCCTCTCACCATACACTTCTATTATTAGGACACAACCAAGTTTATCAATCTGATTGTGTCTAATTAATAATCTTATACATTTTTCTGTACAGGTTTTGGTCAGGTTTTGCAGTTAGGATAGGGATATAAATTTCACAGTTTTTGCACTGACTTGATGAAAGATGCACTGCATAAAAAAGAACCATTTTCAGCAATGTAGATTCACTATTGCTTCGGAATAGTGACCCAGAGAGGTGTTAGGAATGGATCCTAGACTCTCTTCCTCATTGGTGGATTTGCATTTACATAGCATTTTCATAAGCTCACACCATCCCAAAGCGCTTTACAACCTGTGAAGTACTTTTGCAATGGAGTTGCTATTGTAGTGTAGGAATGCAGCAGCCAATTTTGCGCACAGCAAGTTCCCACCAACAGCAATGTGACGATGGCCAGATAATCTGTTTTTAGTGATGTTGATTGGCCACGACACCAGGCAAAACTCACCTGGTTTTCTTTGAACGATGGCCTTGGGATCTTTTGTGTCTACCTAAGAGAGCGGACAGGACTTTGGTTTAACATGTCATCCAAAAAGTGGCACCTCCGACAACGTAGTGCTCCCTCAGTATTGCACTGGGTGTGTCAGCATTGAGTTTTGCGATCAAGTCTCAGAAGTGTGACTTGAAACCACAATCTTCTGACTTAGAGGCAAGAGTGTTGCTAACAAACTGCAGCTGACACTTTCCAATGTGTTCAGTTCTGCGCACTATATTTCAGGAAGCATATCAAGGCCTTAGAAAGAGTACAGAAGAGTCTTACTACAATGGCACCATGGCTGAAGGTGCTTCAAATTGTGTGAAACGATTGCTGAAGCTGGTTTGCTTTTCTTTGAGCAGAGGAGGTTAAGAGAGGATTTGATAGTGGCATTCAAAATTCTGAAGGATTTTTGATAGACTAAATAAGGAGAAATTGTTTCCAATGGCAGAAGGGTGGATAACCAGAGCGACACAAATTAGAAATATTGTGTAAAATGCTTGAGGCAACATGAAGAAATAGTTTACTGCACTGGTGTTCTGAGATTGGGTCCTTTATCTTGGAATTTAGGCATGGGTTGTGGTTCTTAGACAACTGTAGACATTCTCTGGTATCTGCTTAACACTTGTTTATTAGTAATACTTCTAAACAGGTTGCAGAGTAGGCACATAGTTCTAAGGCATGATTCCAACCTCTCTCTCTCTCTCTCGCCTAACACAATTGACTAATGTCAGCAGTACATCGTCATCTACATCTTACATTAGAATCTGTTAGCCCTTTGTACTACAATGAGGGATTGTTGTGGAATGCCTTGCCTGTAAGGGTCGAAGCAGATTCAATAGTAACATGCAACAGGCAATTGGATAAATGCTTGAAGGGAAAGTAATTACAGGGCTATAGGTGGAAAGAGCAGGAGAATGGTATTAATTGGATAGCTCAACCAAAGAGCTAGTACAGACACAGTGGGATGAATGGCCTCCTGTGCTGTATGTTTTTATGAAGAGCAGGGGAGTTCTTCTGCCACCCCCAATCACCAGTGCCAACCTGTCCCCTCCCCAAGCCCTGAAGCCCAAGCATACCCATACATCTAGGTCCTTCATTGTTGAATATTGAAGAGCATTGACAGGGCTGATAGGGAATGATTCTTTGCTCCAATAGAGGAAACTACAATTGAGGGATATATTCAAATTAAGCTTTAATTCAGATTAAAGGTGAATCCGGGTTGGAGAATTGTGGAACTTGCTGTCCCAATAAGGCTGTAGATAACAATTCAACTGAGATTTTTAAAAGAAAGTTAGTTACTGACTTGTGAAGGAAGGATATTAATGGCCTTCCGGGAGAAAAGGAAGAGGATTGAGACTGTTGCCATTTCTTGGAAAGGTATAATGGATCAGGTTCACTGGATCAAATGGCCTATTATTCCTACAACAAAACACCAAATGAAGGGTCTTTCTGCAGAAAAATGAGCTCATCTCTTTCTTGATGTACCTGCTGTGTAATCCTGACATTTCACGTGGCAGGTTAAAGTGTTATAGTTTAACCCACCTCCTCAGCTCCCTTTTTAATTCAGTGATTAATTTAGTCTATCTTTCCTTTTAATTAAGATGCTCCAAAAGGCTGTTCTGCCTACCCCACAAATGACTAACGTGGTAGATTAATTTCAGTGCTGGTGCATTGCCAGGTAACAACTGGTGGCTTGTATCAAATAGGACACCCTTTGTCTGTTTGCAACAGGCAGAACACTGACTGTACTCAACCAGCCGGTGCTTGCAAAACTCAGAACATAACGTCTAACATTAGTGGTGATTCCGCAATTGCTCAACAATCCTAAATCTGCCAAGGATTACAATAACAATCAATTTAAGATTATCAGTCAGGCTCACAATGTGACTCACTTACTCTTGCTAGAAGCTATATATATATTCATTTGCAAGGACACATCATCTGCAGGTAAAAGGAAATTTTCCAGGCATTGTGCATTTTTGAATTAAGCTGATGTCTGGGAGACAATAGCTCCCTGGTATATTTTCGATGGCAATGCCTTGACCAATCAGAACCAACTTGCCAACCAATCAGCTCATGAAGTGTACTTTGAAATTTGGCATTTTTGTGTCTGTCCTGATGAGTGCAAGATGAAAAGCTTTGACAGCATGTCTTTTCTTTCAGCGATACTCAAGTTCTTTACTATCAAGTGACTAATTACAACACTGGTTATCCTAACTTTCCGTGTGTAGTAAAGGATGACAATCAAAAAGTGAGATTGATTGTTAAACCCTTTTTAGGAATGTGATATTTTCAGAGTGCGGTACCTTAGCAGAAGTTACTTAAAATTCCAGTTTTCTTTTGGCCTCTTCTGAAGGTGCAGCCTCTCGCTGACTGACAGTTCTGTTGGTGTGGGAAGTCGCGCAGTATTTCATCCAAGTGGCACTTATACTTGTGAAAGGCCCAACTGTCAATGTTAGGCTGTTCAACTGTGATAGCAGAGCCTGACCATGTTTGCCTACAAAGTTCACACATTTCTACCAGGAGTTATTGGATGTTAATCAGGAGCACTAACCCTGGCTGATTATATATTTTTTTGCTATGTTGCTTTTTTTCCTGCTTTCATGAGAGCCTATGAACATAAGAAATAGAAGCAGAAGAAGGCCATTTGGCCCTTCAAGCCTGCTCTGGCACTCAATAAGATCACGACTGGTCTGATTGTGAGCTTAACTCCACTTTCCTGCCTGCCACCCCCCATAGCCCTTGTCAATCAAAAATCTGTCTAACTCAGCCTTGAAAACATTCAATGACCCAGCCTCCACTGCTCACTGGGGGAGAGGATTTCAAACTCCAACCACCCTCTTGGAGATGAAATTCCTCCTCAACTCCAGAGCGCAGGACTAGATGATTCATTTTATTCCAGGAAGTGGCCAACACTTGGTAATTTTTTTTCGCTTTATTCTTTCACTAGGACGTGGGTGTCACTGGAAAGGCCAGCATTTGTTGCCCATCCCTAATTGTCCTTGAGCTGAGTGGCTTGCTAGGCCATTTAATAAGATAATAAGAAATAGGAGCAGAAATTAGGCCATTTGGCCCATCGAGTCTGCTCCGCCATTCAATCATGGCTGATAAGTTTCTCAACTCCATTCTCCCGCCTTCTCCTTCTCTTAATAGTCAACCACATTGTTGTGGATCTGGAGTCAAATGTAGGCCAGACCAGGTAAGGATGGCAGATTTCCTTCCCTAACAAACCAGATGGATTTTTATGACAAGATTACCTTTCAATTCTAGATTTATTAATTGATTTCAAATTCCACCAAGATGAGATTTGAACCCATGTCCCCAGAGCATTAGCCAGGGTCTCTGGATTAACTAGTCCAGTGACTTTACCAT
Source organism: Cetorhinus maximus (assembly GCF_964194155.1). NCBI lineage: Eukaryota > Metazoa > Chordata > Chondrichthyes > Lamniformes > Cetorhinidae > Cetorhinus > Cetorhinus maximus. The sequence continues at coordinate 3,850,268 of NC_135908.1, forward strand.
GACCACCACACAGCTATCTCCCAGGGAAGGAGGAACAATGACATTGACTGAAATGTAATATCATGAAATAATCCAGCAACACTGAACCAACATGCAGAATACATTGTTTTTATTTTGCAACTGTATACACCCTGAAATCCAACTTGGCAAGTTATAATATTGCTGCATAGGATTTATTTCAATGCTTCTGTGTTCATAACATTCTTAAATTTGATTTATATGATTCTTGGTCCACTGAACAACATGCTTCCTCATCAATGAACCAGTTTAACAGGTATTTAATGTCATTGTTGTGTGGGGTATATTGTTGGTTTGGAACTGCTGATGCTTAACTCCCATTGTTACACCCTTACAATTTTGCAATCTTTCAGCAATGATGTGACGCTCTCTTTTCACTTTCTTTCTTGCTGTACGTTTATGTTTCCATACAATTTTTTAAAAAATCCTTCTGCTTTGAAAACGATGCACAGTTTTATGCTGCTGCACTGCTGAATGTACTGACCTCAGTACAATCCATGCTTGCTCTGAAGAGTGCTTCAGAAACATCTCCTCCTCGTGGATGGATTATTTTCAATTGCACAGATCAAATCAGAAGTGGCTTCCGTGGCAAAGGTTTGGGAAGAACCTGCGGGTGCTTTTGGGTGTGTCTCTGGGGATCAGTGAATGGCTTGTGGGGGAGGTGGGGGGTAAATTGTGGTTTCTTCATTAACCTCTTGGATTGGTTCCTCTACATTGAAACCAGTTTTCCAAGGCAGAGGAAGCAGTGCAGCAACATAAACTGATAAATTTTGCTTAGCATAAAAGACAGCCATTCTCCACTCTGAGTCAGAGCCCCTGCTGTATGACATTACAGTTCCTGAGTTACACAAGTTGATACAGACTAGTCTTTGTTTGAGAAAGGTTCAGGAAACCTGGAGCGGGCAGAAGGAGGAACAACATTGAGCAAAACATAATGCCATTACACTGAACAAACATATACAATTAATTGATTTTATCTTTAGACCATTAAAGGTGAGGTGAGAGTGACTGCCCTTGACATCAAGGCAGCCTTTGACCAAGTGTGGCATCAAGGAGCCGTAGCAAAACTGGAGTCAATGGGAATCAAGGGAATACTCTCAGCTGGTTGGAGTCATACCTAGCACAAAGGAAGATAGGTGTGGTTGTTGGAGGTCATCCATCTCAGCTCCAGGACATCACTGCAAGAGTTCCTCAGGGTAGTGTGCGAGACCCAACCGTCTTCAGTTGCTTCATCAATGACCTCCCTTCCATCATAAGGTCAGAAGTGGGGAAGTTTGCTGATGATTGCACAATGTTCAGCACCATTCGCGACTCCTCAGATACTGAAGCAGTCCATGTCCAAATGCAGGAAGACCTGGACAATATCCAGGCTTGGGCTGACAAGTGGCAAGTAACATTCGCGCCACACAAGTACCAGGCAATGACCATTTCAAACATGAGAGAATCTAACCATCTTCCCTTGACATCCAATGGCATTACCGCCACTGAATCTCCCACTATCAACATCCTGGGCGTTACCATTGACCAGAAACTGAACTGGACTAGCCTTATAAATACTGTGGCTACAGGAGCAGGTCAGAGGCTAGGAATTGTTCAGTGAGTAACTCATCTCCTGGCTCCCCAAAGCTTGTCCACCATCTACAAGGCACAAGTCAGGAGCGTGGTGGAATACTCTCCACTTGCCTGGAGGAGTGCAGCTCCCACAACACTCAAGAAGCTGGACACCATCCAGGACAAAGCAATCCGCTTGATTGGCACCCCATCCACAAACATTCACTCCCTCCACCACCGACACACAGTAGCAGCAGTGTGTACCATCTACAAGATGCACTGTAGGAACTTACCAAGGCTCTTTAGCCATCACTTCCCAAACACACAACATCTGCCATCTAAAAGGACAAGGGCAGCAGTCACATGAGAACCTGGAAGTTCCCCTCCAAGCCACTCACCATCCTGACTTGGAAATATATCAACCTTCCTGTACTGTCGCTGGGTCAAAATCCCTTCTTACCAGCACCTACACCACATGGACTGCAGCGGTTCAAGAAGGCAGCTCACCACCACCTTCTCAAGGGCAATTAGTGTTGGGCAATAAATGCTGGCCCAGCCAGTGACATCCACATCCCATGAATGAATAAAAAAATAAAAACTGGCATGGACTGGTGGGGTCTAATGGCCTCTTTCTGTGCTGTATGTCCTACGTCATCCAATGTGATCAAAACTGTACAACAGTGGAAAACTAGGGGTTACTTGTCCTGCACTATTACTTTCACTAGCCTGGATCCACAACTTTGGATTTCCCTGTCCCAGCTGTAAGGAGGTGTTTGAAAAGCCACCTGATTGCCTCGCGCTCAATTGCTGCTAAATTACAGGGATTATCTCTACTGAGTTATTTTGACACTGATGTGAGGCTGTAAATGCCAGATGAAGGTTATTTGAAAAGCAAAGTTTTAATTGGGAACAAAAACGAGATTTTAAAAGTAAGCTCTTTGGCTCGAAGCCAAAAAGCCTTGGGCTACAACTCGACCCCCCACCCGGTCCCTCAATAATTAGAGAATAGCTTTGTTTGGAATTAGGAAGAGAGTGAAAGAAAATGAAATGAAATGGTTCATGTAGTTCAGGTGCCAGAAAACTGAACCAAAAGCAGAAAATGCTGGAAAACACTCAGTAGGCCAGGCAGCTGAACATTTTCATTTCAGATTTCTAGCATCTGCATTATTTTGCCTATTAGTGTTTAATTCGTGACCACATTCCTTCCAGGAACGCACACCATGAAGATGGGAATGTTATTTGCCTCCTTTTTTGCATTGCTGGCCTTCATTGATTCTGTTCCCCTGTTCGTTGTTTGACCAAGTGTCTGCCAAAACTGGCTTTCATGGCCACGTTGGCTGGATTTTACGTTGATGGTGGGCTCCCCTCTTCGACTTGGCCCGCTCGCCCCCGCTTTAATTTTTTAGGGCGATAGCCCTTTAATCAGTACGAGGTGGAACATCTGCCTGCCTCCAGGAGGGCGTCCTAGGCCTCAGAGCAGGTGGGCCACCCCTACTGCCGGTGGTCACTGCCGGTATTGCAGGAGGCCCAGGAGGAAGGGGATGCCCCAAACTCAGGATCTCACCAGGGCCGCGTTGGCAGGGGACATGTCGGACAGGGTGGGGGGTAGGGGTGGTGGCTGGATGCGAGGAGGCAAAGCTGTGGGGTGTGGTTGTTGGGGGGTGAGGGGGGTGGGGAAAGAGGGGACTCCACTTGGCACAGGGGGCCCAGGAATGCCCAGGAATGTGGAAAATGGCACCCCACCCCCCTCACTTTCACTGACAAGCAGCCCACATGGTTAAACTGCCAGGCTACATGTTTGGTGCAGTCCTCTCTCGTCGCCCATTGTATCAGAGCCGTGCTGGGATGGGGCCCTTAATTAAGCATTAATTGCCCACTTAAGGGCCTCAATTAGGCCTTGGGCAGCCCCCCCAATGCCTGCCCTGCTGCCTGTAAAATCATGGTGGGAGTGGATGGGCAGGCAACGAGCACACTGCTGATGGCATGGCACCCTAATTTACAGGTCCACCTGTCTGTTTACCCACCTGTGGGTGAGCTATAAAATGCAGCTGGTTAACTCTGTTTCCTCCTCCACAGATGCTGCCTGACCTGTTGAGTATTTTGCGTTTACCTATCGTTGCGGCGCAGCACCAGGAAGCATCACAGCGGAGAGGCTGTGCCAGAGCTTACGGTCCCTCCCATTTTGGTGAATTCCCTAAACCCAGCTCTGACACTGCTGGCAAAACCTGAATGGCAGAGAGGAATCGCATTTACATACATGCATTAAAAACCTGGCAGCAAAATGCACACCAAGCAGGAAAGGTTTTTATTTATCTAGTATCTTTATCTTTCCTTTTTAGAATTGCTTGCTTGACATAAAGGGCCCAGGTTCCTCTGCTCTCTGGATTGTTGGTGACCCAAGACTGGCGTCGGTACCCCCGCAAGATGCGCCTCAGGACCCCGTGGAATTCCCAACGCACTGACCTTCGTGGGAATTACCCAGGAATTTTGAACTTCCAATGGGCAATACCCCTGCTGCCCAAGACCCTCCAAAACAATCTCCGACTCTGAGTTGGTGTCAGTGACTTCAGACAGTTATGACTTACTTACCTGGATAGTTACCCAAGAAATGCTAGACAGTGAAGTCACAGAATCACAGAGTGCAGAAGAGGCCCTTCGGCCCATCGAGTCTGCACCGACACGTGAGAAACACCTGACCTACCTACCTAATCCCATTTACCAGCACTTGGCCCATAGCCTTGAATGTTATGACGTGCCAAGTGCTCATCCAAGTACTTTTTAAAGGATGTGAGGCAACCCGCCTCCACCACCCTCCCAGGCAGCGCGTTCCAGACCGTCACCACCCTCTGGGTAAAAAAGTTTTTCCTCACATCCCCCCCTAAACCTCCTGCCCCTCACCTTGAACTTATGTCCTAGTCTAACTCCTGGGTGACTATCCAACTAACCCCATAGTCACTCACATTGACCCGCCTGACTCTCCTCTCCCTGATTACCCTTCCTGACTACCCTTCCTGACTGCTGACTGCCACGCTCCCCCCATCCACCTGCTACCCTACTTTGAGATCCTTAAACACTCACCAGAATACACCAACGAGTGGTGTAAAAAGGGACTGATTTTCTTAGCTGCCCTGTTTGTGGACCCCTGCGCTGAGAGAGTCCTTTTACATCGTGGATCGGAAGTTTGGCCAGGGAAATTGTATCCAGGTAAGTTGGTAGGTTTCGGTCTGATCAGCGTCAGAAAAAGCAGTTCTGATGCTGATTGGATGATTTGGGCCAATATCGATTAGTTTGCAGTAGTTGCTGTTAAGTTAGTAATCACTGCAACGTTGTTGCACACTGTTAATTGTCCAAACGACAATGAGGTGAATGGTTGGTCAATCTGTTTTCTTGTTAAGTTAATATATAATTGGAGTATTATATTATTGTTTAATATCCTGCAGCATAAAAAAGACTTGCTTTTTCTCTTACTGCACTATCTTACTTTACCAATGTGGCCATCACCAGCAAGGCCACCTAATGGCTCTTGGGAAGGTGGTGGTAAGTCCATCTTCTTGAACCACAGCAGTCCATCTGGTACGTGGACAGTGCAGTCAGATAGGAAGCTCCAGGATTTTGACCCTGAGACAATGAAGAAGCAGTGATAGATTTCCAAGTCATGGTGGTGAATGACTTGGAGAAGAGATGGCAGGTGGCAGTTTTCCTCACACTCCTGGTTCCCTTGCCCTTCTAGTTGGTTGAGGTTGCGGGTTTGGAAGGTACTGTCACAGGAGTCTTGGCGAGTTCCTATAGTGCATCTATGTGGTTCTCTGCATGGGCTGCATTAATACCATAAGAATGGCCACTTTCACACCAACCTCAAATGCCCACATCAAGATCGACAGTTTGTTACTGCACATTATTGGTGCAGCATTAACTGTTCTAATAATGCAAAGTGTTTTAAAATCTTCAATCCAAAAATGGAAACCTTTTGAATTGTTTAACTTTATAGATTATTGGATTAGATTTGAATGCTGCTGTTTCTCTTGTGTTTGCATGTGCTCCAGGACAGTTACTGACGAGTATATGACTCCCAAAGCTTGTCCATCATCCACAAGGCACAAGTGAGGAGCTTTTCTCTCCGTTTTTTTTTATTCATTCATGGGATGTGGGCTTCGCTGGCTGGGCCAGCATTTATTGCCCATCCCAGTTGCACTTGAGAAGGTGGTGAATAGCCGCCTTCTTGAACCACTACAGTCCATGTGGTGTAGGTACAGCCACAGTGCTGTCAGGGAGGGAGTTCCAGGATTTTGACCCAGTGACAGTGAAGGAACGGTGATATATTTCCAAGTCAGGATGGTGAGTGGCTTGGAGGGGAACTTCCAGGTGGTGGTGTTCCCATCTAGCTGCAGCCCTTGTCCTTCTAGATGGTAGTGGGTCATGGGTTTGGTCTAAGGAGCCTTGGTGAATTCCTGCAGTGCATCTTGTAGATGGTACACACTGCTGCTACTGTGTGTCCGTGGTGGAGGGAGTGAATGTTTATGGATGTTGTGCCAATCACTTACCTGGATGAGTACAGCTCCATCAACACCCATGAAGTTTGACGCTATCCAGGACAAAGCAGCCGCTTGGCACCCCAACTACCAGCTTAAACATTCACTCCCTCCACCACCATCACATAGCGTCAGCAGTGTGTACCATCTACAAGATGCACTGCAGCAACTCACCAAGGCTCCTTCAACAGCACCTCCCGAACCCATGATTTCTTACCCCTTAAAAGGCAAAGGGCAGCGGATTCTTGGGAAGACCACCAGCTGCAAATTCCCCTCCAAGCCACACACTATCCTGACTTGGAAATATATCGTCGTTCCTTCACTGTCGCTGGGTCAAAATGCTGGAACTCCCTTCCTAACAGCACTGTGGGTGTACCTACACCACATGGACTGCAGCGATTCAAGAAGGTACCTCACCCCCACCTTCTTAAGGACAATTAAGGATGGGCAACAAGTGCTGGCCTTGCCAGAGATGCTCATATTCCATGAAAGAATAAAAGAAAATGTTCACAGGTGTTACAGGACAGAAACAGGCCATTCAGCCCGTCAGGTCCAAGCTGGTATTTATGCTCCACCCAATTCTCCTCCTAACCCTCTTCATCTCACCCCACCAATAGGTAATATCCTATTACCTTCTCTCTCATGTTTATCTATCTTCCCCTTAAATGTATCTATGCTATTCACTCGAATACTGCAATACTGTTAGTGGTTGTGAGTTCCATATTCTGGCAGCTCCCTATAAAGAACTTTGATGTCTTATCTTTATGGCCCATAGTTTTGGTTTTCCATTCTGTTAAGTGTAAATATCTTTGTTATGTCTACGATCTATGTCTATGATCAAACCCTTTGATGATCCAAATGAAACAGATAAGGTTGTTATGCAGTAAATTGATGTTGATGGAAAGATTCGAATCACATCAGTGACACCTCGAAAGGTGCAACATCACTATGAGAAGCATTTAGACTACCGAGATTGTAATTCCATGCCACCAGATATACCTGTTGAACGCAGTAATGTTTCACGATTTAGCTCCAACCTCCTTTATTTTTCATAGCTTTCGCAAAACCTATTCTTATCAATGGGGTCAATAATACATATGGTTCATATGAGAGTTTTATGTTAAGTCCTAATGCTCAGTCTCTGTAGCTTTAGAACACCACTAGTAATTGTTCTCTGTTCATTTCATAGATTAATTTGATGCAGAGAAAAAGACTTTCAAAAGAGATTTTTCTTTTTCATTTTTTGGTTTGGAATTCATGCTACCACTGCCATTGTGATTCAATGTGCAAGCTCCTTTACAGTTTGGGTTTCTTTAATCACAATGTAACATAGATCCAATTGTCATAATCTTAGTTTAATTTTCACTATTGCTAACACTGGGTGTGTTTTGTTCTGTTCTTCTGTGCTAGATTTTACAGTCCCTTTGTCTTCTTTAGCACAGTGGTTGGTTTTTTTGAGGCCACGAACACATTAATTAGGAGGGTCAATGACAGTGCAATGCGCTCACAGCTTCAAAATGATCGAGCTGGGCACATAAACTGGTAATTACTGACGCCATTAACAAAACCTTGGTGGTGCTAATGCTCGATGTTTCATCTGTTGTAGACTTGGGGAAGGGGGAAGAGGGAAGGATACTTACAGTACTGACACAAGATACTTACAGTACAGGCCCAGGGGAGATGATGGCTTAGTGATAATGTCACTGACACAAGATACTTACAGTACAGGCCCAGGGGAGATGGTGGCTTAGTGATAATGTCACTAGACCAGTAATCCAGCTGCCCCAGCTAATGGGTTCAAATCCCACCGTGGCAGCTGGTAGAATTTAAATTCAATTAATAAAACCTGGAATTGAAAGCTAATCTCAGTAATGGTGACCATGAAACTATCATTAACTGTTGTAAAAATCCACCTGAGAAGGAAAACCGCAGTCCTTACCTGGTCTGGCCTAGATGTGACTCCAGATTCACAGCAATGTGGTTGACTCTTAGCTGCCCTTTGAAATAGCCCAGCAAGCCACTCTGGTCCAGGAAACATCCCATGAAAGAATAAATTAAACAAATAAGAAATCAACAATTAGACAATATGAGCAGAAGTAAACCATTCTTCAGTGTCCAGTAAGACCAAATTAATGTGCTGCAGTGTACATCTTCCTGCTAATTTCCATGGTTGGTAGCTAGACGACCCAGCAGAATCGTAGACCCAATTTCCATGCTCCTGGATAAGGGAGCTGAGCTTAGTAGGGTAGAGACAGGACCTTGTGGAATCCAACCACTATAAATGTGTCTCAAGTGACAGAATAGGAAAGGCCATGAATAATAGCATCCAGATCAACTAGACCCGAGCACCACTCATCACAGGTGCCAGTGAGGATGCAACTCCTTTGGACATTAGCCCAGTCAGGGAACAATCCTTCCATCTAGATCACGATAGTTTCCTTTTCCAATGCTGTTACGACCGGGTGAGGAGGAGTGAACTGGTTCCCCTCTATTCAGCCTCTTTGGTTGCTCACAACAAAGGTTTTTAAATTTCTTTTCCCCATGGATGCCTTTCCAAATCCAAATGTCTTTTTTCCTTCTGAACAAAGAAAAGATGGTTGCTACAAGTCACCTGACCACAGGGTTGGCCCTTTTTCTGGGCGCTATCCCCAGGAGTTTCAAGGACAAAAACATTCTTTTCACAGCTTCTGGAATCCCACACTTCATCGTACAAACTCCTTGTAATCAAAGAAAACAGAGGACGTACAGTCGAACTGGCTCCCCCATCCCAAACTATCATAAAAGAAAGAGATTGAAACTTGATACTGGAAGAGATGCGAACAACCACCTTGTCTCGCCTAAGGAGGAACAATGGAATTCTGGCCAGAAACACAGAAGCTGATTGTTAACCTGCATTTAACCATTCATAGGCCATGCCACATGACCCAAGCCTCTAGCCTTTTGGACAGTTTAACAGTTTAATAGTTTAACATTGCATCTTTGGGCTTTACAGCCTGTCTGCTGTTTTAGCATCCAACTGGCGAGCCACAAAGATGCAGGCTCCTCCAAGCAGCACACCCTGCCCATCTAGCCTGTCTGTGCTGGAAGGTTTTGTACCATCACCGACAGAATCAGCTCAATCCCTGCGCACCTACTTCATCTTGCGATATCAGCACCGACTGAAAAGCGAATACTACAACCCTGGTCTTCAGCCAGCTGAACTTGAACGCCTACATGAAAGAATTCCTCACTGGACTCTGGCTTTCAACTCTGGAACTCTCGTGAACTAATATTCATGTTCTGTGGTCCTTGCACTGGAAAACTCCGTTTCTCTATCCCCCCTTTCCTGGACGGAGATGTGTGTGTGTGTGTGTGTGTGGAGAACACTCTTTTCGCAGGGTTTGAATATGGAAAATGAACTAACATTCTGAGTTAATCCTAACTTGAGTTTACTGGTGGATTATTAATGAATTAGATCACCAAAAATGAGGGATTGGGAAAACTCGCCACTGCCTATTTTTTAACGAGGCAACTTGATTGAAGCCAATAAGATCCTGAGGGGTCTTGATGGGATGGATGTGGAGAGGATGTTTCCTCTTGTGGGAGAATCTAGAACTGGGGGTCATTGTTTAAAAATAAGGGGTCGCCCATTTAAATCAGAGATGAGGAGAAACTTTTTCACTCAGAGAGTTGTGAGTCTTTGGAACTCTTCCTGAAAAGGTGGTGGAAGCAAAGTCTTTGAATATTTTTAAGGCAGAGGTGGATAAGTTCTCGGTAAGCAAGGGGGTGATAGGTTATTGGGTTAGGTGGGGTGCAGATTTCAGGTTACTATCAGATCAGCCATGATCTTATTAAATGGCGGAGCAGGCTCGAGGGGCTGAATGGCCTCCTCTGCTCATTGTTCATATGTTCGTGACCACTTGCAATTATGTAGCCCCTCTCACTTAACAAAATTCCCCAAGGTGCTTCACAGGAGAGTTATCAGATTAAATTTGACACCAAGCCACAGAAGGTGGAGTGGGGTGGTGGTGGGTGGAGGGGTAGCGGAGAGTAGAGGAGGGTCTCAGGACAGATGATCAAGACCTTTGTCAAAGAGGTAGTTTTTCTCGAACGTCATAAAGGCAAAGAGAGAGAGGCTAGAGAGGCAGAGAAGGGAATTCCAGAGCTTAGGGTTCAGGCAGCTGAAGATACACCCACCAATGGTAAAGCGATTAAAATCGGTGATGCATAAGATGCTAGAATTGAAGTAGTGCAGAAATCTTGAAGGCTTGTAGGGTTGGAAGAGGTTACAAAGATGGGGAGGTCTGAGGCCACGCCCTAAGACTTGAAAACTAAGTGATGATGATGCACTACAGACTAGCACTACTGACCAAGATTGTATTACAGTAAATTTCCCACGTAAACTGCAGCAACATAACCCGTACCTGATTTAATTCAAACACTATGAATAATTAACACGAAATGGGCACATTGAAGAACAAATAGGGAATGGTTGACATAGACTGGCTTATTTCTATAGCCATTCACTAGGTCCTTTAATTTTTACCTTTAAGCAGTCTGACTATTCCCACAAGCCAATCAGAACTGCTCTGCTATTTCAGCATTGTTTCTTCCAACCCATTCATTTAAGTCTCCCTTGCAGAAATGACCTTCAGATGAACTCATGAATAGTAATTTAGAAAAATGCTAATTACTGTCTGAAACCTATGGTTATTTGTAGGTGTAAATGACGAAGTCTGGCAGCGACGACGCCATCTCACAAACTATGAAAAGCTGCAGCTATTTATTGCTACCTCTGTCATAGGCCACATAATGGATTTTTTAAAAAAGCTTTAAGAATTGAAAGGTCTCTCAGGTCCAACCCTGACATTGTCATCAAACCCGCTGACAAGGGTGGTGCTGTTGTTGTCTGGCGCACTGACCTCTACCTCGCAGAGGCTAAGCGTCAACTCGCAGACACTTCCTCCTACCTCTCCCTGGACCATGACCCCACCACTGAACATCAAGCCATTGTTTCCAGGACTGTTACTGTCCTCATCTCCTCTGGAGATCTTCCTTCCACAGCTTCCAACCTGATAGTCTCCCAACCTCGGATGGCCCGCTTCTACCTCCTACCCAAAATCCACAAACAGGACTGTCCCGGCAGACCGATCGTGTCAGCCTGTTCCTGCCCCACGCAACTCATTTCTTGCTATCTTGACTCCATTCTCTCTCCCCTTGTCCAGTCCCTTCCCACCTACATCCATGATTCCTCTGACACCCTACATCATATCAACAATTTCCAGTTCCCTGGCCTCAACCGCCTCCTCTTCACCATGGACGTCCAATCCCTCTACACCTCCATCCCTCACCGGGATGGTCTGATGGCTCTCCGCTTCTTCCTTGAACAGAGGCCCGAAAAATCCCCATCCACCACTACTCTCCTCCGTCTGGCTGAACGTTCTCACACTGAACAGTTTCTCCTTAAACTCCTCTCACTTCCTCCAAATAAAAGGTGTGGCTATGGGTACCCGCATGGGCCCCAGCTATGCCTGTCTCTTTATGGGGTATGTGGAACATTCCTTGTTCCAGTCCTACTCTGGCCCCCTCCCACAACTCTTTCTCTGGTACATCGATGATTACTTCGGTGCTGCTTCATGCTCTCGTCTGGACCTGGAAAAATTTATTAATTTTGCTTCCAATTTCCACCCCTCCATCATTTTCACATGGTCTATCTCTGACACTTCTCTTCCCTTCCTTGACCTCTCTGTCTCAATTTCTGGTGATAGACTGTCCACCAATATCCATTACAAGCCTACCGACTCCCACAGCTACCTCGACTACAGCTCCTCACACCCAGCTTCCTGTAAGGACTCCATCCCATTCTCTCAGTTCCTTCGCCTTGTCGCATCTGTTCTGATGATGCCATTTTCAAAAACAGTTCCTCTGACATGTCCTCCTTCTTCCTTAACCAAGGTTTTCCACCCACGGTGGTTGACAGGGCCCTCAACCGTGTCCGGCCCATCTCCCGCGCATCTGCCCTCACACCTTCTTCTCCCTCCCAGAAACATGATAGGGTCCCCCTTGTCCTCACTTATCACCCCACCAGCCTCCTCATTCAAAGTATCATCCTCCACCATTTCCGCCAACTCCAGCATGATGCCACCACCAAACACACCTTCCCTTCACCCCCCTGGTGGCATTCCGTAGGGATTGTTCCCTCCGTGACACCCTGGTCCACTCCTCTTACTCCACCCCCCTTACACCTCAACCCCCTCCCACGGCATCTTCCCATGCAACTGCAGAAGATGCAACACCTGCCCCTTCACTTCCCCTTTCCTCACCGTCCAAGGTCCCAAACACTCATTTCAAGTGAAGCAGCATTTCACTTGCACTTCCCTCAACTTAGTCTACTGCATTCGTTGCTCCCAATGCGGTTTCCTCTACATTGGAGAGACCAAACGCAGACTGGGTGACCGCTTTGCAGAACACCTTCGGTCTGTCCGCAAGCATTACCCAGACCTCCCTGTCGCTTGCCATTTCAACACTCCACCCTGCTCTCATGCCCACATGTCCATCCTTGGCTTGCTGCATTGTTCCAGTGAAGCTCAACGCAAACTGGATGAACAGCACCTCATCTTCCAACTAGGCACTTTACAGCCTTCCGGACTGAATATTGAGTTCAACAATTTTAGATCATGAACTCTCTCCTACATCCCCACCCCCTTTCCAATTTTCCCCCCTCCTTTTTGTTTTTTCCAATAATTTATATAGATTTTTCTTTTCCCACCTATTTCCATTATTTTTAAATGTATTTCCATCCATTGTTTTATCTCTACGTTTTAGCCTATTTCGATCCCTTCCCCCCCCAACTCACCCCCACTAGGGCTATCTGTACCTTGCTCGTCCTGCTTTCTACCCTTAATTAGTACATTCCTTTACATAATATCACCACCTTCAACACCTCTTTCTCCTTTCGTCTGTGACATCTTTTGGTTATCTCCACCTATCACTGGCCCTCTATCCAGCTCTACTTGTCCCACCCCACCCCCCCCACCCCCCCTCCTTAAACCAGCTTATATTTCACCTATTTTTACTTAGTTCTGTTGAAGGGTCATTCGGACTCGAAACGTTAACTGTGTTCCTCTCCGCAGATGCTGCCAGACCTGCTGAGTTTTTCCAGGTATTTTTGTTTTTGTTTTCCACCAAAAATAACTACAGCCCCTGGCAATTCTGTTCAATATGGTTTTTCAGGAAGAAAGCTCACAATAATTAGCTTTGTGACTTGCATTTATACCCAATAATTAATCTGATTCTACGATCTGAAAAGCCTGACTCAAATGGAAAGTCTTCAAGATAATCTGAGCGACTTATATACTGAAAAGGTTCACTTCCATATTTGTCAGTCACTTTAAGCAGGCTTGTCAAGTCAAGTAATCGTTAAGCCTCAATTTTAATTGCCTGAGCATGTCAGTTAGTTGGTTTACTCCGGTAATTCCTCAACTACAATGAAAAAGGAACTAAACAACCCCAGATAAAGTGGCAGTCTTTTTTCAATCTCCCAACATGCTATCTTTAAGTAGGATCGCCAACCCTCCAGGATTAGCCTGGAGTCTCCAGGAATTAAAGATCAATCTCCAGGACACTGCTGTGTGCAACCCTGGAGAACAATCATCAGGACATTAAAAAAGGCTGCTTATCTTTACAAGATATAAAATACTGAAAATGGGGGGAAAGAAAAGGCTGCTTGGCTGACATTCAAGCATGATCCAAACTGGTCATGAGTCTTTTTGCTTTCCAATTGGCATAGGGAGGCAGTAGGTCACAAGGATGGACACGTTGGCCAACTAATAGCTGGAGCGTGGGGGAAAGTCATGTAATGAAACCTCCAGGAACACACTTCATCACATTAATGCAACAGAATTGCTTGTAAAATACTTGGGGACGTCCTGAAATTTGGGACGTTGTGAAATGTGCTATATAAATGCAAGTTCTTTCTCTTTAATGAACGCTGTCATGGGAAAATAGCCCACTGACCATATAATAGAAATGTTTCTCAGCTGGAATGTGATCTTTGACCCACATGGTGGTGCTATAAACAAAGCGTCTGTGAAAGTCATGGGGGTGGGTGGGCATACAGAGTAGGGCCTGATTGTGCCATAGATCCGAAAGAGTTGGACACTTACATGGAGAAAAACATGGTAAAGAGGATTTTGAGAAATATTGTAATACTTTGAGAACTGGCACCAATCTAATGTTTCCCTCCACCCCACCATCACCTCCCCCACCCCCCACCCCCCCTCACCACCCCCAGTCTAGTATATTCTTGTGTTTCTGTCATAACTTGTAATCAGGTCTGATATTTTGAAAACAGGAGACTGCTTGCATTATATTCTGATGAATGTCACATTTTAAGTAAAGTTATTCTCGAAAGAGATGTAACAAAATACACCCATTGAATATCTAAACACTGTCTGATTTTTCCTAATCCCATTTAAATTTAATCCTGTCAGGTTGCATTTCCTTTTTCAGTTGTTACAAAAACAAGGATGCAGACAACCAAATAAATTAGATTTCCTAAGAACATAAGAAATAGGAACAGGAGTAGGCCATTTGGCCCCTTGAGCCTGCTCCATCATTCAACGAGATCATGGTTGATCTAATTGTGGCTTTAACTCAACTTTACTTCCTGCCCCTCCATAACCCTTGACTCCCTTGGAGATCAAAAATCTGTCTAATTCAGCCTTGAATATATTCAATGACTCAGCCTCCACTGCTCTCTGAGGGAGAGAATTCCAAAGGTTAATGACCCTCTGAGAGAAGAAATTCCTCTTCACCTCTGTCTCAAATGGGACACCCCTTATTTTGAAACTGTGCCCCCTTGTTCTAGATTTCCCCCATGAGGGGAAACATCTACCCTGCCAAGCCCTCTCAGAACAGAATCTTATATGTTTCAATAAGATCACCTCTTATTCTTCTAAACTCCAATGAGCATAGGCTTAACCTGCTCAACCTTTCCTCATAAGACAAACCCTTTTATACCAGGAATCAACCGAGTGAACCTTTCTGAACTGCCTCCAAAACAATCACATCCCTCCTTAAATGAGGAGACCAAAACTGCACCTAGTACTCCAGGTGTGGGCACATCAATGCTCTGGGCAATGGTAACAACACTTCCCTATTTTTATACTCCATCCCTCTTGTAATAAAGGCTAAATAATTAAGGCTAAAAATTAATTCAGGGAAACTATTGACCATTTTGAGGCAATTTGTCATTTTACCTGTTACAACCCACCTTGCTAACTCTATCACCTCCTTTATTGCACTCATTAAAACCTACTCAGTTGTCCTGATGGCTTGGATTTTGCAGACAGCAGCAAAGGAATTAGGCCTGCTGTTCATCAAGCAGACAGCTGCCCACAGACTTTTCATGAGCTTTTGAGCAGCAACTTGCTGTCATCAGCTGAATTATCCAGTGCCGCGATCTCTACAGGGAACCTGCGGTTACGTGTGAGCAGAGCAAGCTGTAGCACGACTCTTCGACCAACCAGATCAAAGAATCCTCACTGAACTATGCAGAGTGTGAAGCAGGAATAACAAATTAAAATATTCAGCAAATAGTAAGATCGTGACAGAAAGCAAAATAAGGAGGGGGAAAGAAAGACAGAATTAAAAGCGAGAGAGATGAAATGAAAAAGGAAGAAGAGAAAAAAGTTTTTAAAATATAATTTAAAAAAATCTCCAACAAGAATCAAATTCGGAAGGAATGAGACGTCATGCTTGTAAAAATTTATTTTGCAGGACCAAAATGGTTGGTTGGTAGTAATTTAGACTTACCACACCATTAAAAAATTCACTTACACCTGAGTGAACTAACCCAAACTTTTATCGGTGTGTATTTGGGTAACTGTTACATGGGTTTCAATGCTGATTCTATCCGTGAAGTTCATTCTAGAATAGCTTGTGGAGGAGCAGGGCAACTAGGATAGCAGTTTTCAGATTTCTGCATTTAGCTGTGCATGTGTTGTCTGATTTACTCCATAATAATGGCGAGCGCTGTTAGCCTTACTGGTATTCTTAACGTGAAATCTGGGCCATAATCTCCTTATGTGGCTCAGCATCAAATTTTGAAGTCCTGTAAGAACTTTGGGATTTTTCTTAAGGCACCATATGAATTCAAGTTGTTAAATGTCCACTGGGCCCAGTTGTAAATTTGCAATCAACAAAGCCTCAATTGTCTTGTGGCCCACCTCAGGAGTAGGCTATAAATCAATTGCATCATAATGCACGAGATTGATAGCTTACATTAGAAATTCCCATGTCTGTTTCAGCGCAGCCGAAGGGAAATATTGCTGCTGGGTTCGCAATGTTCGTGTTTTGCCTATTCACTCCGAGTAAATTCTCAAATGAATGAATAGTTGTATTGGTGGATGTGGTACCACCCTCCTGAAATTTACATTTGCTCCTTTCCTTTTTGACTATATCACCATAGCACCCATGTTCACTCCGCTCCGTCCTAGAGGGAATGCAATCTTTCTGTCACTTTTGACTCTCTCCCCTGAACCTATTTTGCCTTGTTATCCTTCTGACTTCCTTCAAAAGCCATTGACCACCCTCGTATGTTTTAGTGCAAAGCACTACAAGACCTTTCTCTATATAAATATAAATTTTATATTACTTCATCCTGGCTGAAAGCACACCTCCCTGCCAATGGACACACATTTCCCTTTACGAATGTGACCATTTTGATAATCTCACACTTCAAAACAAACACTGCTTCTTGTACCTTAATGTGCATTTATGATCACAAGCAAGGCTGCATGCTCTCCCAAGCCAACTTGCTCATCATCAAGATGCTAACCACTCAAAAGCAGCTCTGCTGGGCTGGACATGTTGTTTGTGTGCCTAACACGAGACCCCTGAAGCAATTACTCTACTCTGAACTTGGTTGGGGCAGGAGACTCCCGGGAGTCTTGTCAGTTGACCCTTGTTCTGCTGATAACACCTTCTGCTACCTTACCTTAATGCCACTATCAGCACCTTCTTTAGCCTTTACCATACCATTAACACCCACTTTGTCTTGTGTCCACGACATCTTTGTCAATGTCTCCTTAGCTGTCATCTATCCCTGACCTTCTATCTTGCTCCACCTTCTCCACCCCCTCTGAAACAGTATAAAATTCATCACATCACATTTTAACTCTTTAGCTCTGAAGAGTCATACGGACTTGAAACGTTGGGCAGAATTTTGCCCTTGATGGGCGGTCGGGCCAATTAAGGTCCGCCCAGCGTGACGCCCGGCGGGAAGCACTATGTACTTCCTGTGCGGGCGGGGGGGTGGGATTACCCAACTGCCAGAGTGCGCTCTTTCACACATGTGCGCAAAAGTGCTCACATCTCCCTGAGGCAAAGTGCTGCCTCAGGGAGAGCACTGAAACTCTGTGAAACTCTAAAAATAGAAAAATTAAAAAATCATTACCATTGTCCCCCTCATGTGAAAATGTCACACGAGATGGGACACATTAGCGAAGAGCACAAACGCTTCATTAAAAGTTTTTAAACCCGATATCAAACCTCATCCCGCCACTGGATGAGGTTTGTTAAAAAAAAAAATCACTCACCCGCCTGCCCGTTGGGCCCGTGCGCCGACCCGAAGTTCGCACGGACCCCTCAAAATCCTGGTCGATTGGAGAGCTAATGGCCTTAGCAAGGCCTTTAATTAATGGCGATGCCGCGTGCTGACGTCGGGACGCTCGTGTGACGTTAGCGTGCGACATGCTAAGCGCTGGCGTGTGGACTCCGCCACCCGCACACCAGCCAGAAGATCCTGCCCGTTAACCCTGTTCCTCTCTGCACAGAAGCTGCCGGGCCTGCTGAGTTTTACCAGCGTTTTCTGCTTTCGTTTCAGATTTCCAGCACCCACAGTATTTCGCCTTTATGGTTAAATGTATCCCTGGAGGTTCCATCACGTGACTTGCCCCCACACACCAGCCATTAGTCGGCCAACACATCCATCCTTGTGACGCTCTGCCTCTCTAAACGCCAATTGGAAAGCAAAAAGACTCGTGACCCAATTGGATGGGGCTTGACTGTCGGCCGGATGGCCTTTATTTCCCATTTTCAATATTTTTATAGCTGTTCAACAAAAAAGTACCAATAAAAAGCTACCTTTTTTTTAAAGACCCCAATTTTTTTTCCCACCCTTGCACACAGCAGTGTCCTGGAGATTGACCTTCAATTCCAGGTCAATCCTGGAGGGTTGGCAACCCTACTTGACTGTGCATTATAGATGTCTCCAAACTCAATGGGTAACAAGGAAGCTCTGATTTAAAGGGCTCGTTTATTTAGATGGTCCGGACAGTGCACACTTTGGCCCCTGATTGGCTGAAAGGGAGGGTAAGGGGGTGGTGCTAGGTTTCAGCCAATGAAGGCCCCCCCTCTTTCTAAATAATGACGAGAGGGGGATGTCACAGGGAGAAACATCCCATGCCTGAAAGGTAACCCTGGCAGTTTTTGTGACGCAACTTGTGTTAAAACACCCCGGCTCTGGGCTGGACAGGTCATACCGAGGAAACGGTGCAGTGAGGGTGTATGTGCAGCCAACTTGGGTGGAAATAACAGCAGCGCTGACCAATGATAGCTTCATCTCAATAGGAAAGGCGCCTCGCAGCTGAACTTGCCTCCGAGCCTATTCAGAAGCCACTAGTCAAAGGGACAAGCGGGTAGAAGATGTCGGAGAATTTGGTCGTAGTGGTCAGTGGATCAGGCGACATAAAATTGGTAATCTATTCGCCTTGAAAGCTGACGATCTTGTCTATCATGTGCGCTCCCATCGCGACCCTTCTTCTGCACAGAAGGGATTTTGGTCCCCGGGATTAGGGTTGCACTGGAGAAGCTGGAAGTTGTTCACCTGAGAACAGAGGAGGCTCAGAGGAGATTTGATAGAGGTGTTTAAGATAATAAACAGCAACGAAAGAGAAACACTGGCCAAAAGGTTCATTACCAGAGGGCACAAGGTTAATATGATTGGCAAAAGAACCAGAGGTGACATGAGGAAAATGGGTGTTTACCCCATGATTGGTTAAGATTCAGAGCGTCTGCCAGAGGAAATAGAGCCAAATAGGGATTTGGATTAAAAAAAAACATGTTCTCTGTATTCTTTCATGGGATGATGGGTGTCGCTGGCAAGGCCAGCATTTGTTGCCCATCTCTAATTGCCCTTGAACTGAGTGGCTTGTGAGGCCATTTCAGAGGGGCAGTTCAGAGTCAACCACCTTGCTGTGGATCTGGACAGACCGGGTAAGGACAGCAGCATTAGTGAACCAGATGGGTTTTTACAACAGTCCACGGTCACCAATTCTGGGACTAGCTTTTTTTAAAAATTCCAGATTTATTAATTAACTTCAAACTTCACCAGCTACTATGGTGGGATTTGAACCTATGTTCCCCAGAGGATTGGCCTGGGCCACTGGATTACTAGCCCAGTGACATTACCATTACACCACCATCTTCCCTCAATAATTGGAGAAGAAAAGATGCGGGCATATGGGGAAAAAGTGAGGGAGTGCGCTTCATTGGATTGTTCCTTGAAAGAGCTGGCACAAACTTGAAGGGCTGAATGGCCTCCACTGTGCTGTACAAAATCTATGATATGTGCTCACATTGTGATTGTATACCCTGTACTCAGATTGTGATCTTGTTTATCCTGTACTCAGACTGTGATCAATATACCCTGTACCCAGACTGTGATCTCATATACCCTGTACTCAGACTGTGATCTCATATACCCTGTACCCAGACTGTGATCTCATATACCCTGTACTCAGACTGTGATCTCATATACCCTGTACTCAGACTGTGATCTCATATACCCTGTACTCAGACTGTGATCTCATATATTCTGTACTCAGACTATGATCTCATTTACCCTATACTCAGACTGTGATCTCGTATACCCTGTACTCAGATTGTGATCTCGTATACCCTGTACTCAAACTGTGATCTTGTATACCCTGTACTCAGACTGTGATCTTGTATACCCTGTACTCAGACTGTGATCTTGTGTACCCTGTACTCAGTCTGTGATCTCATATACCCTATACTCAGACTGTGATCTCATATACCCTGTACTCGGACTGTGATCTCATATACCCTATACTCAGACTGTGATCTCATATATCCTGTACTCAGACTGTGATCTTGTATACCCTGTACTCAAACTGTGATCTTGTATACCCTGTACTCAGACTGTGATCTTGTATACCCTGTACTCAGTCTGTGATCTCATATACCCTATACGCAGACTGTGATCTCATATACCCTGTACTCAGACTGTGATCTCATATATCCTGTACTCAGACTGTGATCTCATATATCCAGTACTCAGACTGTGATCTTGTATACCCTGTACTCAGTCTGTGACCTTGTATACCTATACTCAGACTGTGATCTCATATATCCTATACTCAGACTGTGGTCTCGTATACCCTGTACTTAGATTGTGATCTCGTATACCCTGCACTCAGACTGTGATCTCATATACCCTATACTCAGACTGTGATCTCATATATCCTGTACTCAGACTGTGATCTCATATATCCTGTACTCAGACTGTGATCTCATATACCCTATACTCAGACTGTGATCTCATATATCCTATACTCAGACTGTGGTCTCGTATACCCTGCACTCAGACTGTGATCTCATATACCCTATACTCAGACTGTGATCTCATATATCCTGTACTCAGACTGTGATCTCATATATCCTGTACTCAGACTGTGATCTCATATCTCCTGTACTCAGACTGTGATCTTGTATACCCTATACTCAGACTGTGATCTCATATATCCTGTACTCAGACTGTGATCTTGTATACCCTATACTCAGACTGTGATCTCATATATCCTGTACTCAGACTGTGATCTTGTATACCTTGCAATCAGATTGTGATCTCTTGGTGGGGGGTGGTGGGGTGCTGGTGTTTAATTTAACTGCATGTCATAGAAAGAAAGTTACATAAAGTTGTATGTATATTCCAGCCATTGTGATCCTGTTGCATTTAAATCTTTGTTGCTGGAGGTTGGGAACTGAAGGAAAAGGGGGAGGAGGTCACTTGCTATCCACCATTCAGGATAGCAGGCTTGCTGATGGCAAACATTCTATCTGCTTGATAATAAAATCTCAATGTTTATTTCTATCACATAGTACATTTCTTCTCCCAACAGGAGAGCCGCCCAATTCCGGAACCAGGCGCTGGTGGTAAGCACTCTCTTGAAAAGGTTCCCTGAATGAAGCCTCCCTCGGTCCTTTTGAATTTTTTTTTATTCATTCACGGGATATGGGCTTCACTGGCTGGGCCAGCATTTATTGCCCATCCCTAGTTACCCTTAAGAAGGTGGTGGTGAGCTGCCTTCTTGAACCGTTGCAGTGCATGTGGTGTAGGTACACCCACAGTGCGGTTAGGGAGGGAGTTCCAGGATTTTGACCCAATGACAGTGAAGGAATGGCGATATATTTCCAAGTCAGGATGATGAGTGGTTTGGAGGGGAACTTCCAGGTAGTGGTGTTCCCATCTATCTGCTGCTGTTGTCCTCTTAGATGGTAGTGGATTTGCAAGGTGCTGTCTAAGGAGCCTTGGTGAATTTTTTTTATTTTTCCTTTTTTACACAGCTTATTTTAGAGACACTCATTGTGCAAAAATGTATGTGTCCTAGCCCTAAGCTATGGGGCAGACACACAGTTCAGACCTTAATGCTATGATTTGATGGATTGTGGGATTTTCAAATCCTGAATAGTACTTCCACCATTATCCTCTCTCAAACATTGAAGAAGATACTTCAGGCGAAAGGTCAGGTAATAGTTGGAGTGAATTGATTGGCACCGCATCCACAAACATTCACTCCCTCCACCACCGCCGCACAGTGGCAGCAGTGTGTACCATCTACAAGATGCACTGCAGCAACTCACCAAGGCTCCTTAGGCAGTACCTTCCAAACCCACAACCACTACCATCTAGCAGGACAAGGGCAGCAGACACATGGGAACACCACCACCTGACTTGGAAATATATCGCCGTTCCTTCACTGTTGCTGGGTCAAAATCCTGGAACTCCCTAACAGCACTGTGGGTGTACCTACAGCACATGGACTGCAGCGGTTCAAGAAGGCAGCTCATCACCACCTTCTCAAGGACAACTAGGGATGGGCAATAAATGCCTGGCCCAGCCAGCGAGGCCCACATCCCTGTGAATAAATGAAAAACAGAAATAAGTGCTTTGTTATTACTGGGCGCTCGATGTCTGTGATAAAGTTTGCATCGTTCTCTGACAAGAATGGGAGGCAGAGTTTTAGCTCACGTTTCCTGTTAAAAGTAAAACCCACATGTATGTATTGGAGTAAAGCTTCCCCTAAAACTTAATCAGGATGTTTGACACATGCTGCTGGATGTAAGTAATTAGAACATGGCTTTCATGCAAGCTGATGTGGGGTGGGGGGTTGGAGGGGGGGTGGTGGATGGCTTTGAGAAATGGGTTTTTGAGAAATGATCTTCCTAAACTTGTTTCTTGGTTGACCAGAATCAAGCAAGATTCTTTGCAAATCCCCAGTGAAAGCTTCTTTTCAACTCTGTAAAGAAGGAAAGTAAACCAATCATGAAGCAGCGCATCATCCATTATATCCTTACATAAAGCAGCTCAACAACTATTCTTTATAACCACACCTCTTACTGTGCACCAGTCTTTCCCTTGTGTTGGTTTAGTCACATATAACTTATAAACAAAAAGGCCATTTGCTGCCAAGTTTTCATTTTTTTTTCAGATATAGTTTCCTTCTTTCACCTATTCCTACAGAAAATTTTTAGAAATGCCCATTTTCCATGATCTGTGCCACTTTAGGAGCTTAACCTGTGTTAGAGATTAACAGCCAGCCAAACTTTGCACTTTCAGTTATGACGGGGAAGAACCCAACTTTTTAGGGGCTGTCCAAACAGTTTGATTGCCAACTTGGAGGTCCTGTTAATCGGAAGATCGCCCTTTAGAAGACAACAAGTTGATAGTTTTTCATCAGTGCATTCAACATCAAACACGATTGATGAAAACAATATAACCCGAGACCAATGCTCTGCACAGAAACCAAATCTGAATAATCTAGGATGCTATCTATTTAATTGCACTATTTCAATTACACCTTACATTTATCTCTTTTTTTTTTGTTAAGGCATGCCTTTATCTTAAAATGGTTCACATGTTCCAAAGTGCTTACATTCAAGCTGTAAATTTTCCTCCTGCTGAGGTTTGGGTTTGAAACATATTTTAATTTTCTTGCTATGTTGTACTTTTAGAGGTCCTGCTGAAGATGCATTCGGTCGGGATTTGTGGCACTGATGTGCATTTCTGGCAACATGGAAGAATTGGTGATTACGTTGTCAAGAAGCCTTTGGTTTTGGGGCATGAAGCCTCAGGGACTGTGCATAAGTTGGGGACTGGAGTGCAAAACCTGAAAGTAGGTCAGTCCAAAAAAAAAACATTATCAAAACATATAAAGAAAACACTTACAATTATAAAATTTGTTTTTTTTTACTTAGTTCTGTTGAAGAGTCATACGGACTCGAAATGTTAACGGTGTTCCTCTCCGCAGATGCTGCCAGACCTGCTGAGTTTTTCCAGGTACTTTTATTTTTGTTTTGGATTTCCAGCATCCGCAGTTTTTTTGCTTTTGTCTACAATTATAAAGCACTTTTCATAACCTTGGAATGTCCCAAAACACTTTTACAGCAGTGAGGGCAACCTGCAGCCCATCAGAATTCTGAGTGTGGCCTGCGAGACTTTTTGTTGACCTTTGCCCATGAACAAGGTTGCCCGATTCCACCGGTTGCTGTCCGCATAGTTTTGTCCTCCTGATATTACTAAAGCGATACACACGCAAAGCAAGGGCACGTGAAGTGGGGTGCGTGCTGATTGCACACGACATTGACTATGAGAGCCATGCACTCCCTCTGCGTCCAAGCAAAGCTCTGCTTGCGAGCAAACTTTTTCTGCTATGGGACGCGTCAAATGCATGAACCGCGACAGACTAACAGGTGGAAACCTTAGTGCTGAATTGCAAAGCATCTGCACAACCCTGAGTCCTAACCTAAGAGAGCTTGTGGAGGACAGATCAAAGCAGAAGTTACACTGAGTATGATGTAAGGTAAACATAAATATTTATTTTCCTTTTCCCATTTGAAGGTGATGACAGTTCTATTCATATATGAGTGATTAAGCATCACTGCTTTATAGAAGGGTCGCTGTCTAAGACCTTTCTGCCATAGTGCACCTGGGAATTGCATAGACCCCTCTGGTTGTACGACTCACAAAGATTGTATGTAGTGAATACTAAATGTATCATAATTGTATTGAAGCAGCTCAGAGTGCAACATGATGTATGTCGATAGTGCAATGGTATTGGAGTTGTCTGTAATGACCATAATGAAATGACTGTAATATTCATTGATTGTATTGAAGCACCTTGTGATCCACATGTAAAAGTTGAATCTGATTGCACTTTTTGTGGTGGCCATTTAGAAATGTTTTGTAATGTTCTTTCAGATAATTTATGAATAAAGTATATTTTTCCAAAAAAATAATCACTGCTTTATAGCCAATGATGTACTTTTGAAGCATAGTCACTGTTGTAGGAAATGCGCCAGCTAACTTGCCCACAGCAAGTTCCCTTAAAGAACAATGAGATAACAACAAAATAACCTGTTTTAATGATATTGGTTGAGAGGTAAACCTTGACCAGGACACTGAGGAGCATTCTCCTCCTGATGAATAGTGCCATGGGATTTTTTTCTATTTACCTGAGAGAGTAGCACTCATTCAGTAGTGTGTCAGCCTAGAGCAGTGATGGACAACCTAGGCTAGTGAGTGGGCCGCATGAGTGGCCCTCCTTCATCTCAGTGGGCTGCAAGACTGAAATCGGGCATGTGCACTAACCATGACCCTATGAATCAGGTTAAATGCATTTAATACACGCCGAATATTTCAGAACAAGTTATAAAAAATGCTTAATCATTCATATATGAATAGAACTGTCATCAATTTCAAATGGGTAAAATCAAAAGAAATATTTACGCTTGCCTTACTTACGTCAGTGTAACTTCTGCTTTGATCTGTCCTCCACAAGCTCTTTTAGGTTAGGACTCAGGGTTGTGCAGATGCTTCGCAATTCAGCACTGAGGTTTCCACCCGTTAGTCTGTTGCGGCTCTTGCATTTGATGTGTCCCATTGCAGAAAAAGTCTGCTCGCATGCAGAGCTTTGCGTGGACGCAGAGGGAGCGCATGGCTCTCACTGTCATTGTCGTGTGCAATCAGCACACACCTCACTTCACGTGCCCTTGCTTTACGTGTGTATCACTTTAGTTTAGACTACACTTCAAAAGTACCTCATTGGCTATAAAGCAGTGATTTTCTTTTTTTTTGGAAAAATATACTTTATTCATAAAATATCTGAAAGGTCACTTTAGTAATACCGGGAGGAAGAAGACCACCTGGGCAGAAACCAGCGGAATCTGGCAACCCTGCGCATGGGCAACAGTCAACAAAATGTCTTGCAGGCTGCACTCAAAACCCTGATGGGTTGCAAGTGGCCCATGGGCTGCAGGTTGCCCATGACTGGCCTAGATTTTGTGCTCAGACTTGAGCCCACAATCTTCTGACTGTAAGGTGAGAGTGCTATCAACTGAGCCAAGGCTAACACTAACTTCCAAGTGTAAATGTACCTGACATCAGTACATCGTCAAAAGTATATATTTTCCACTGAACGTAAGGGCAATAACTCGCACCCACATTTGAAGAAGTGCCATTTATTCCACTTTTCCTCAATGTAGTTAAATATAGTTGCACATTCATAAGTCCTCAGGGTTTGAGTTCATTAATTTGAAAAGTAAGATTCAGAGTAAAGTAAAAAGCCTCAGAGCCCATGTGCAGTTGCAGAGGGAAATATGTTGTATGGGACAAATGCCAAAATGGTCTTCCCTTGAGCAAAGGCATTTTCTTTGGGCAAAACTTAAGCTGAAGCCACATATCGAATCATAAAATCATAGTGTGGATACATGAGGAGGCCCTTTGGCCCACGGTGCTTGTGCCAACTCTCTGAAAGAGCTGTGCAATTAGTCCCACCATCCTGAGCTTTTCCCATAGCCCAATTTTAACTCAAGTGTTTCTTCTGCTATAGGTGACAGAGTTACTATTGAGCCAGGGGTCCCAAGAGAATTCTGTGAATTTAGCAAAATTGGACGCTACAATCTCTCTCCGACACTTTTCTTCAGTTCTATTCCTCCTGACGATGGGGCTCTTGGTCGGTACTATGTCCACAATGCCAACTTCTGTTTCAAGTAAGTTCCTCATACACGGCAGAATTTTGCCCTTTTGTCGGGTTGGCTCGTTGGGGGCAGGCGGGGGGGGGGGGGCGTTCGGGAAGCCGACTGGCGCCCACGATCGGGGCCGGACCGCGATTTCACTCATGCTGGCGGGCCAACTAAGGCCCACCCAGCATGAAACACGTGCTGCAGCGCTCAGCGGTGCCTGTGCGGGGGGTGGGGTGGGGGGGGGAGGAGGGCAAGCAGGGTGAGCGGGGAACTTCATGCATGCGTGTGGGTGCATGCTGGAAAAGGTCCCTCAGGGAGATGAAGAGTTCCGAAAAACAAAAATAAAGAATTTTTAAATGTCAAAAAACGTGTCCCAGTCACGTGAACAAGGACACGTTAAGAATGGGATGTAAAATTTTTAATTTTATTTTTACTTGCTGTTGGAAATCTCATCCCGCCCGTGGATGAGGTTTCCTAAAAAGTGCAAAGGCTGCTTGGCCTTTTCGCCTGCCCGCCAACCGTAAGGCTGGATGGGCAGCGAAAAATGTAAGCTAATTAATACTTTAATGGCCTTAATAGGGCCTCTTAATTGTCGGTGGGTGTGCTGCCAATACCTGCGTGTGCCCACCGACTGCGCGTTGACGTCGGGGCGTTTGACTGATGTCATCATGCGTCATTTAACACTCCAGTGGGTCGGACATGCGCCCGCCCACCCACCGAGGTGAAAATCCTGCCCATTGACTTGCTTGCTTGCCCTGTATGGTAGGAGGTTACTACACTGGACCTCAGCATCACTGAGTTTGGGAATGGGAATGTTGTTGGGGACTCCTGTTGAAAGTGTGTATGTATGGATGTTGGATCAAGGTTAGCTGTGAATATTGGGGTGGGAAGACTGGCGTGAAATCAAGAGGGTGACTTAGGCTCTTAAGAACAGAGTTGTATACTGGTGATTGTTGTATCCGTGGTAATTATCTATTGATACCACTATGTGCTGTTTAATCTGCAAATAAATATGCTAGCTATTTATAAGGGAAAATGGTGCAGTTAAAAATGTAGCACAAGCCTCCATGAAGTACATAAACGACTGCATTTGGGAAAGTTATCAGTTTCGGCTAACCTGCTGTTGAAGGAGTCTCGTGGTGCAATGAGTAGCGTCCCTGTTTCTCGATGCAGAAGCTCTAGGTTCAAGTCCCACTCCAGGTGTATTTGTAATGCTGTCAAATAATCTGTCTAATATTCACCAAAGGCACACAGTAAGAGTGGGAGAGACTCCTGATCAGCTGTGTGATGGAAAGAAAAGTGGAGCCTCTACCGACACTCTCCATAGCTCCAGACTATAACATGCAACTACGATTTGGATGGCTGGTGTGGATCAAGATCAGTGCAGCGTTTGGTTCCTGTCCCAGAAATTCCCTGCTTTCTTGACCTACCTGTGTTGGAGTTCACAGTGCTGTGGTCAGACCTGCATTTGGGCAGAGAACTCAAGAAAAGAACACGCTATCTACAAGGGCAGGTTAAATAATGCAAAGTGGGGGGGGAGTGGGAACCATTTTTCAGGTCTCTGACAGAATTTGAGGAGAGGACATCTGAGCTCGCAGGAGTGGAGCAGGACAGAGCCGTTGGCAATGGGGAGCACGAACTTGGGTGTCCACCTGGTAAAGATTCATCCATTCAATGCAATGCAAGGCCAAATGTGCTTCCATGTTGGAGGTAGCTGATGCTGTCACTTGCACTCTTCTATCTCACTTATAGGTGCCTCCAGGAAGAGACCAAGGCCCGAGGGAGGGGGAGAAGGGGGACTCCCTCTCAGGCGTCAACCCAACCCCAACACAGATAGGCCAGGAGGGAGCAGCAGAGGAGAGCTCCACGCCTGTAGAGGCGTCACTGTGGTCACATACACCCTCCACCAGCTCAGAAACACACATCTCGCTGGGTATTTGTGCTAGTTTAGGAAGGGTCTCACAATCTCGTGGTCACTGCATGGACTTGTGTCTGCAGCAGGAGGAGGCAGTTTTGGCCGAGCTCTCTGGCTCTCGGAAGGCTGCTGGGGAAGAGGCACCTGTGAGGTCCGAGTCAGATGACGAGCCTCTGGAATCGGTCTTCTAACTCATGGTGGAGAGTCAGCAATAGGCGGGGGAGCACCATGCAGAGCTGTGGGCTGCCCTCAACAGAATGGCAAGCGAGTTGGAGGAGTCTGCTCTCTGATGAAGTGGTGCCCACATATTCACACATGGAGGTCTTGATGGGGAGGATGGCGAACACCATGGAGACCCTCGTCCAGCAGAACACCCAGTTTCTGCCGGAGATGCGCACAGACGTGCGCTCCATCGCTGTTGCCTTGGGTGAGTTCATGCAGTGGCACCGTGAGAGGGGAACGGGGGTCTCGCTGTCCCTCCAGGTGCCCCTTCCCCTCAAGGAGTCAGGCCGGGACCCTCGGCCACCCAAAGGGAGAAGGAGCAACATCTGGGCAGCCCTGGGCCATCCATTCAGGATTCTCAGATGTTGTCCGCCCCCTCTGCCAGTGACCCCTTCAGCCTCATCCTCTATCACCGCAGAGGTGGCCCATTGGGGTGACAGCCAAAGCAAGCAGGGGCCCTCCAGGCCTCGGCTCTCCAGAGGACGGCCACCAAAGTCATCAAAGGCAACAGGGCAAGCAGTTCCACAGCTTCCTCCACCCCAGCTGCAGATGTCAGGGCAGCACCCAGAAGAAGTGATAGGCAACATAAAATCAGGACAAATTGATCTGAAATGGTTTCACGGGTGAACACCGTCACTGTATTAGCTGCAAATATATTTACTCTCACTAAGTAATGTCTACTGTTGTCATTCAGTGTCATTATATAGGCTTCGCAAGACCTCCCCTCTCCACCCCATGCAACCAACACTAGCAGTTCAGCTGCACACAGCTGGACCATGAGTGAATCTGGAGGGAGAAGTGTCAGGGGCAGGGCCTTTCAAAGCCTCATGCACTCTCCCTGGCATAACCTTCAGCCTCCACCTTCACAGAGCTGCTTCGTTGTGGAGCCATGCGCGTGAGGATCCACCCAGCATATGGCGTCACGTGTTCCTCCAGGGCCTGGTCACTATAGGCCTCCAGCACCTTCTCCTCCTCGGATGTCCGTGACCTGAGCAAGGCCCTAAAGGTGAATGCCGACGCCTGGACGCCACGCTTGTCCAGACGTGTTCTGGTCTGGCGTGTTTTCCCACTGGCGTAATGGAGAATTGGGCGTGGGGGTTGGGAGGGATGCGATTCAGGTCAGGCCTTCATTCGCATCGCATTAGCGGGATGCAAATCGGCTTCACGCCGGCCTCTGGTGAGATCCCCGATGCGCCAAGGCGGGCGGCAGCGGAAGACCCTGCTGGAAAACTCACACCAGCGTGAATCCGATTTTTGGGCCTCCCGCCGAATTCTCTCCCTTACACCCCCCACCCCACCCCAGCCCACCATTGATCCCGCTGGCGGGGGTAGGGAAGAATTCCGGACCCGATTGTGAAAATTTAAAACAAAAGCATTAATTAGATGAGTTGGTCTTCAAAATGCCAGGAATGCTGGGAAATCCTCGGAAAACTGTCCACATAGCCTGTACACTGTAATGGCTTTGGAAAGATTTTTAAAAATTAGGGTATCAGTACAGAAATAGGCGCATTCGGTCCATTGTGCCCTGCTCTTTCCCCATAACCCTGCAAGCATTTCCTTTTTATTAATCATTTATTTTTTTTTAAAGAATTGCCAAATATAAATATAATGCCGAATATAAATTTTCCAATGTATGTACATTCCCAATGCATTGCACATGCATTCCCATTGAGCTGTAATAAGACACTGAAACAACAAAGGCTTTTGAACAGTTTATCGGCATCACCCTGAGATGTTCACGCTTGAAGCAGCACCAACCAGTTTATTCTTATTTTGAATCCCCTCAACTTGATATCTGAATTGGACTATCAAAGCCACCTGTAGTTGCCATTGCGTTTCTCCGTATTAAATTAAATGGTTTTGCATCAACATTCCAAAAGAGACTCTGTTTTCCCTTCTGTCAACATCCTGCGGTACAATATTCCTTCTCATTAATTGGCTAATGATCTGTAAATAGTATTAGTGGGTAGGGCCATGTATCGAATGTTGGTAAGTGGAGATAGCCAGGGATGGAATTAGCTGACAGAATACCCCTCAGCGCTTCTTTTAATATTTTGCTTCATTGGGTCACCATCTGATGCTTCCCGGCCAAACGCAAGGAATGACGTGAAAAACTTCCCACATAACGAAAAGTTTAACATTTGTGGTCTCCCCTTGTTTCAGGCTTCCTGAGTGTGTGAGCTATGAGGAAGGTGCATTGACTGAGCCCCTTTCTGTTGCGATACACGCCTGTCGTAGAGGTGGATTGCGCATGGGTCAAAAGGTCCTCATCTTTGGGGCAGGTAAGTAGAGGGGAGGTGGTGGTGTAGCGGTAGTGTCACTGGGCTAATAATCCAGAAAAGTAGGGTAATGATCTGGGGACCTGGGTTCAAATCTCACCATGGCAGATGGTGAAGTCAAGTTCAATAAAAATCTGGAACTAAAAGTCTAATGATGACCATGAAGCCATTGTTGGTTGTTATAAAAACCCATCTGGTTTGCTAATGCCCTTTAGGGAAGGAAATCTGCTATCCTTACCTGGTCTGGCCTGTGTGTGACTCCAGACCACTCTGAAGTGGCCTAGAAAACCACTTAGTTCTCAAGGGTGTGAATGAATAAAAAAAAGTTGCTTATGTAGATTACTTGTCCCTGACACCAGCAACTAAATGGGTTTCTGAGAAATCATTTTGCACTTAAAGTGAGATCAAGGCGGAACAGCCTGTATTATGGGTCAATTGAAAAAAAATTTGGAATGCACCATTAACAAACATAGGTAAACAATTTCAGAAATTGCCAGATAGCAACCAAGATAGCTTAATAATATTTGCAGAGATGTTTGTGATGGATTACATTTTTCTCACCACTGATTGAAGGTTGCCTCTAGATTTAGTTCAATGTAGATATTTATGGTGCACATAGATAGTAGGGCTGATTTTTACAAACCCTGCTTCTGTTGACCTTTGTGAAGTCAATCACTTTAACCGCCCTGCAGTCTCCAAAATTCTGAAATTAATTTTAATTGTGTGAATTTGCAGTGTCTCGCTCTCTGTGTGGTTACAGCACTGTGACTCAAAGTCAATCAGGAAGAGTTTCAATTGCGTCTGCTTGCAGTGAATGCACAGTGGGTGTACTTATACTGCAATCCTGAAGTGGAACTTGCTCTGGTGGCCACGCATTGAATGTAGTAAGCAGAGATAGTCAGAGATGAAGCCAAAGTGTCAAAGTGGGCCACCATCTGATACTTCCAGGTGCTGCCAATAGACATGAAAAACTTCTTGAATCAAAGCAAAGATGAGATTTAGAGAGCTCAGAGTCCTGGTGAAGTTGGGTCTATGATTTCTCACACAGTTACTCTTGTTCTCTATTATACCCTTGTGGAGAGACACTGCTTGACTGTGAGAGAAAGCCCTTCTCACACTGGCCATGCTTGCTGTCTAGGAGGAAGATGTTTACCTGGTCTTTGTCTGTGGGATACTGCATTGTGCGAGAGTAATAAAGGGAACAAGATTATGTTTATTACAAAGCAAAATAAGCTGATGTCCATATGTTAGATATCTCTATTTGCATTAATAATGCAGCTCTGTCCCAGTACTTCGCACATAATCTAACTTTCAACCTTTCACTTAGGGCCAATCGGACTTATGCACCTTCTTGTTGCCAAGTCTATGGGAGCAAACCCAATAGCGATTATTGGTAAGATTACTTTGTGTGATTTTAAAATGTTCTTTTTAAAACAGTTCTGGCTAAGATGTCCAAATTTCATGTTTTTTTTGGCTTGTCGTATGGTAATGTTATTTTCTGGCTAAGCAATGAGGTGCTGACTTTGTAAAGTACAGTACTGCAGAGAGAGCAGCTTGTGTACTCGAGGCATGGGCATCCAAAACATAGCTTTTGGATCTGATTGCAAAGCCCAGGCAGCTCAGTTCTGTCTGTGCATTTAATTCCCACTCAGATTTTCCTGTTTTTAATTTTGATTTCAGCAGGGGATTTGGGAAGGGCTGCTCTGCTAACATCAGCAGCTTCAAACGGATGAAAAATAAGTGGAATTCTATGTAATGCTTAAGCTTTACACTTATTGGTTCATTTTCATGAAGGCGAAAAGATTGGGCACTGCTTTAAAGTTAGGAATTGGAGAGTAAAGCTTGGTGCGTTATCTCACAGATTGTGTGTCAGAAATGCTTTGTTACAACTTTATTTCCCAATTCACACACTGCTTATCCCCAAAAGCCTAACTGACATTGGCATCTTCAAATAAATTTTGTATAATTTGCAATTTTTATAAATGACGAATTAACCTCAGGATATTTACAGAAATGTGGCGTTGTAACTTCCACATCACTGCAGGTGAATGCCTCCAGGGTCTATCACTCCATTATTTTATCTGATCTCTTTTCCATGTATTGATAATTCTATGGGTTGGGTTTTACTTCCACAAACTGGGCAGGCCTCCCCCTCCCCCACTTACATAAAGGATGGCATGATGACATCAGGTTGGCAATCCTCGCCAGTCTCTGACAATATGGAAGGCGAGCGGATTCCAAAATCAGAAGCCCTTTAGAAAAAAAAATTAACAAGCTATTGAACTTGTTTAAAAAGCCAATCGAATGCAATTTTTTGTTGTCCACTCAATTATTCACCAGTCACGTGGGTGAAAGGCATTGAGAGTGAGTTACCTCAGGTATGAGGAGGTGGCACAAGGGCAGATGAAAAGGTCTGCAAATGGAAGCATGTAGCAGCTGAGTCTGCTGCCGAAGGTGGATGTAGCCCGAATTTGTTCAGTTTCTTTCGTAGGCTGGCTTAACAATTAAGAAGTTAGTGAGAGGGAAGGGAATCTTTAGTTTGGTGGCCAATACCGACTTCCCATTCATAGCTCTCCCTTCAGACACCCTGCTCTAGATACCTGATTGGGCCTTGAGCCCGCCTTTATGTTGCTGATTGGTCGGCATTCCCTCCAGCTGGCTGCTGATTGGCCAGCCAGTGCTTGATTCGATGTGCTGGAATGGGCGGGAGGGAGCGAGTGGACCATGCACTTGCCATTCCACCTCCCCTTCCTACTGGAAACTGTCAAATCTTGCCCTTAGTGTGAAAAGAATTTCATTATTTCAGTCTTAAATTTGCCTTTTACTAAGTTTGAAAGTGTAGCACTTTCTCTTTTTTCGCAAGTAGTTTTCCAATTTTGCCTTTAGACTTTATTTAGATCATTTTGCAGGTGCCTCCTTTTCAAGGCTGAAAAGCCACTTCTCTCCAATCTTTCTTCGTAGTCCAGGCGCTAACACCAAGAAGCAGCCGTGAGTCTCTTCTCTGAACTGCCTCCAATGATTGAAACTCTTGCTCGTGTCTTGATAGCGAGAACCGACCAGATATGGTCTGACCACAATAATGTCCTGTTTGATTATGACTTCTTCTGATTTGTAGTCTACTATTTTGGCTGTGACATCCAATGTTCTACTTGGTTTATCCATTACTGCTCTGCATTGGTTGAACAAGTTGTGCATCGATCTTCTGAGGCTTCTAGGTATTAATTTCATTCTTACCTCTTTCGACATTGCTTTTCCCATATGAACATTTTGTCAAATAAATATTGAGATCTTTCTTTTCTGATCTTTCTTTTGCAAATTTGATCAATTAACTTAAGAGTTTCCAATTCACATCACTGATGTAAATTGATCCAAAGCTGATTCTTCCTGACATGTAATACATTCCTGGTGTTTTCTGCTCTGCATTCAATTTCTTTTCCATATTCAAGATTTACCCTGTGTTCCCACAACTTTGAGCTTAATATCCTTTAATGCTGAACTTAACCAAAAACTTTCTAGAACTCTCATTACAAGTCACCACAATTCATTTGCGAATTCTCGAAGAAGTCGAGGAATCGCCTCGGGCAAGCACAGTTTCAGAATAAACGTCCATTTAAAGAGATGAGGAAGAACTTCTTCTCACAGAGGGTCGTTAATCTTTGGAATTCTCTACCCCACAAAGCAGTGGAGGCTGGGTCATTGAATATTTTAAAGGCTGATTTAGATAGACTTGTGATTGACAAGGGAGCCAAGGGTTATGGGTCGGGGGTGGGGGGGAGGGTGGGGGGTGCTTTGGTGGTGGATGGTGAGGCAGGAAAATGCAGTTAAGGTCAAAATTAGATCAGCCATGATCTTATTGAATGGCAGAGCAGGCTGGGGGGTAAAATGGTCTATTCCTGCTCCCATTTCTTATGTTCCTCTTCTGAATCGATGTTGACTGCAGTTTATTAAATTTAAAAATAGCTTTATAACTCCTCAATTCTTAGATATCATAAGCAAAATTATATTATTGCCTGGTCTCCCTTACTTTAGAAAACTTTATGTGGTATAGTTTAAAGAAAAATAAGTTCATTTTTATTGGCTGTATCAGTCTCACTAGGGAGAATTCATAGGCGTGCAGAAGAATTTTACTTCTTATTATTACTATTATTATTATAAATATATCTGTGATATAAAGGCCTTAATTTATTTTAAAACTTCTGCTATAGATTTATCACTAACCATTTTCGACCTCATTGTCTCATCATTCTGTTTCAGATATGGTGCAAGAGCGACTGGATATGGCAAAGTGCATGGGTGCTTCTATCACCTGTAAAATGGAAAAAAACACATGCCCTCGAGAAATGGCATCGAAAGTGAAGGCTGCCCTTTGCGATATGCCAGATGTAACTCTTGAATGCACTGGGGCAGAGCAATGTCTCCAGACTGCTATCCATGTAAGTATTGAAATTGTTTGGCCTGAACTCCCGAGGGTGAGAGTGACTGCCCTTGACATCGAGGCAGCATTTGACCGAGTGTGGCATCAAGGGGCCCTGGCAAAACTGGAGTCAATGAGAAACAGGGGGAAAACCTCTCCACTGGTTGGAGTCATACATAGCACAAAGGAAGATGGTTGTGGTTGTTGGAGGTCAATCATCTCAGCTCTAGGGCATCACTGCAGGAGTTCCTCAGGGTAGTGTCCTCGGCCCAACTATCTTCAGCTGCTTCTTCAATGACCTTCCTTCCATCATAAGGTCAGAAGTGGGGATGTTCGCTGATGATTGCACAATGTTCAGCACTAATCGCGACTCCTCAGATACTGAAGCAGCCCTTGTCCAAATGCAGCAAGACCTGGACAATATCCAGGCTTGGGCTGACAAGTGGCAAGTAACATTCACAGACACACACAGTGCCAGGCAATAACCATCTCCAACAAAAGAGAATCTAACATTCAATGGCATTACCATCACTGAATCCCCCACTATCAACATCCTGGGAGTTACCATTAATCAGAAACTGAATTGGACTAGCCATATAAATACTGTGGCTACAAGAGCAGATCAGAGGCTAGAAATACTGCGACGAGTAACTCACCTCTTGACTTCCCAAAGCCTGTCCACCATCTAGAAGGCACAAGTCAGGAGTGTGATGGAATACTCTCCACTTGCCTGTATGAGTGCAGCTCCAACACTCAAGAAGCTTGACACTGTCCAAGACAAAGCAGCCCACTTGATTGGCACCACATCCACAAACATTCACTTCTTCCACCACCGATGCACAGTAGCAGCAGCGTATACCATCTACAAGATGCGCTGCAGCAACTCACAATGTCCCTTAGACATCACCTCCAAAACCCAGGACCCCTACCATCTGGAAGGACCAGGGTAGCAGACACATGGGAACGTAACCACCTGGAAGTTCCCCTCCAAGTCACTTACCATCCTGACTTGGAAATATATCGCCGTTCCTTCACTGTCGCTGGGTGAAAATCCTGGAACTCCCTCCCTAACAGCACTGTGGGTGTACCTACACCACATGGACTGCAGCGGTTCAAGAAGGCAGCTCACCTCAAGAGCAACTAGGGATGGGCAATGAAAGCTGACATAGCCAGCAACGCCCACATCCCGTGTATGAATAAAGAAAAAAATGTTTTGTGGTCAGTTACTTTTGCATGATTAGCTAGTCATTGATCTCTGCCCATTTTATTTGCAAGGCTGCATTTATTGCCCATCCCTTGTTGTCCTAAGGGAAACTAAGAGTTAACACGTGGTGTAGGAGTGGTCACACATTTAGACTGTTCTAGGTAGGGTTGGCATGTTTCTTCCTGTAGAGGGAATTTGTGAAACCAGTTGGGTTTTTAAGACAATATGCTAGATTTCCTCATCATTTTGTCTGGTGGCACCCTATAAGTTAACAAATTTGTGCAATCTCTCCTTGTCATTTAACCCCTAGAGTCTAGGTATCATGCTGGTAAATCTATGCTGTGCTCCCCCCAAGGCCAATACATCTTTGATGTGTGGTGCTCAGAACTGCTCACAGTTACTGCAGGTGTGGTCTAACCAGGGTTTTGTGTAGCTGAAACAAGACTGAAGCTGTTTGTATTTGAGTCCTCTCGATATAAAAGCCAGCATTCCATAGCCTCTTTCCTTACTTTCTGTACATGTTTGTGACTTAAATGATCTCTGTACCTGGGCCCACGTGGTCCCTTTGGACTTCTGCCGTTTCTAGTTTTCATAATTTGGATGTACCCTGTTCTATCTTTCTTAGGTTCAAAGTGAATGACCTCACATTCACCTGCATTGAAATCCATTGGCCACAGTTTTGCCCATTCATTAATGTATCGATACCACTTTGTAATTTTATGTTTCCATCTACGCTGCTTATAATGCTGCTCAACCTCCCAAAGATTTCCTTTATTGACCTGAGATTATTCATATGCCTCTTTTGGGTCTCCCTGCAGTTAAATTTAACAGTGGATGTTTTACTCTGCAAGGGTCATAGAGAGACATCACTCTGGTAACCATTGTGACTCCACTGTGCCGATCTTTAAAGGAATGTGTCGCTAGCCCCTATTTGATTGAACTAAAGATAACGCAGTGAAGCAATTCCATTTGAAGTGTTCAGCCTCGCAAAAGCACCATGTTGCTTTCTAGCTGTTGGTGGCAAAAATAATGGATTTTATGAAAATGATCTCTTCGCTGGGAATTTCCTCATCAATCCCATCCCTGTTTGGAAGCTATAAGTCACTATAGAAGCTATAAGTTTATCTCAGTGTTCAACACGGACTCGTATTTAAAATTACTGGTGAATTGGATTGGAAGGTGCACTCTGCTGACTAACTTATTTGATCTAAATAAATCAACACAAGCAGGTTTTAGGTGTTGGCCATTGAGGTGCAGGGCATGAGATTTCTACAGTAGCTACTACACTTGGATCCAGCTGAAAACATTCACTTCAGCATATCTGGTTTCCCAGGTGACACAGCACACAGTGAAATGGAATATATAATGTCCAGTGATTAGGGCAAAAGCTCATTCACCTCCCTCAATGAAACCAGGGTGAGGGTGTAGTCTAAAGGAGATGAACTTGTAACTTCTATCATCTCTAGCCCCTGGAGCAGGGATGGGGGCGCATCTTTCAGAGCAAACTCTGAGTACAGGGAAACCAGATATCACTGTAATAGTTGGTGGTGCTCACTTGGAATATATGAGAAGGCAGGGGAATGGCACTGGATGAGTTCTTCATTCGGAGTGCTGAAAGGACGAGATGGGCCAAATGGCCTCCTTCTGCACCATAACAATTCTGTGATTCTGATTCTGAATAGGGTTGTGCATCCTCCTTGGTGAGTTTTGGAAGGAGCAAATCCGTTTTTATTGGCTGTATTTGAGAAAATTAAATAATGAATCTAGATCTTTATTAAATCTAAAGAAATCCTCATAAATAGCACAGCAATTTTATGTATATAAAAACAAAAAACTACTGCGGATGCTGGAAATCCAAAACAAAAACAGAATTACCTGGAAAAACGCAGCAGGTCTGGCAGCATCGGCGGAGAAGAAAAGAGTTGACGTTTCGAGTCCTCATGACCCTTCAGCAGAACTGAGTAAAGTTAGGAGAGGGGTGAAATATAAGCTGGTTTAAGGTGGGGGGAGAGAAGTTGGGGGGGTGGTGGTGGTGGTAGTAGGGACAAGCAAGCAGTGATAGGAGCAGATAATCAAAAGATGTCACAGACAAAGGAACAAAGACGTGTTAAAGGTGATGATATTATCTAAGAGAATGTGCTAATTAAGAATGGATGGCAGGACACTCAAGGTACAGCTCTAGTGGGGGTGGGGTGGAAAGACTGACAGGGCATTACAGATTTAAAAGTAATGGAAATAGGTGGGAAAAGAAAATATTCCGACTAGGCACTTTACAGCCTTCCGGACTGAATATTGAATTCAACAACTTTAGATCTTGAACTCCCTCCCCCATCCCCACCCCCTTTCCATTTCTTCCCCCTCCCTTTTGTTTTTTCCAATAATTTATATAGATTTTTCTTTTCTCACCTATTTCCATTACTTTTAAATCTGTAACTGTAATGCCCTGTCAGTCTTTCCACCCCACCCCCACTAGAGCTGTACCGTGAGTGTCCTGCCATCCATTCTTAATTAGCACATTCTCTTAGATAATATCACCACCTTTAACACGTCTTTGTTCCTTTGTCTGTGACATCTTTTGATTATCTGCTCCTATCACTGCTTGCTTGTCCCTACTACCACCTCCCCACCCCCCAACTTCTCTACCCCCACCTTAAACCAGCTTATATTTCACCCCTCTCCTAACTTTACTCAGTTCTGCTGAAGGGCCATGAGGACTCGAAACGTCAACTCTTTTCTTCTCCGCCGATGCTGCCAGACCTGCTGAGTTTTTCCAGGTAATTCTGTTTTTGTTTTACAGCAATTTTCTTTACCTATCTTTTCATGGTGTCGCTCATGGTGACTGAGCTGGTTGTATAACAACAGGAGTGAAATACTATATAATGCAGGTTGGCACTGAGGAGCAATAACTGTACTTTTCCTTCCTACTTTCCATAGAACAGGGCAGCGAAGGGAAAAGCAAGTCCCCTGCACCTGCCCACCCAATAATTACTCAATTTAAGATCATATAATTAAGCATAGTTGAGGGCCTGAACATGGGACTTTTCTGGTATATAATAGGACTACACCATGTTTTACAGTTCACTACTGAGCCATCGGTATCGGAAACATTGTGTCCAGTAATTTTCATTACTTTAACAGCATCAACAACACTGTGTACAGTATTAACATCTCTGATACTTTTTTTTAAACTATTCATTCATGTAACGTGAGTGTCGCTGGCTAGTGTAGTATAAGGGTCTGGCACATAAAGCGTTAACGTGGGACCGAGTACAGTGTCGCCCACACAGTGATATAAGAGAACACATGGCCTGCACCTAAGAGGCAGTGTAGTGTTGGACAAAGCCATGTGTAGAAGCAAGTATGGAGCCAACTCTGAGCTTGGACCTTTACTGTATCTATGTATATAGTTTCTAGTAGTTAATAAATACTTACTGTTGAACTACCTAAGACTATGAATACCTTCATAAGACCGACCAAACTACGCCCAACATCTTTCAACAGCTAGGTCAGCATTTATTGGCCAGCCCTAATCCTCCTTGAGAAGGTGATGGTGAGCGGCCTTCTTGAATACAACCGAGTGGCTTACTAGCCCATTTCGGAGTGCATTCAAGAATCAACCACATGACTGTGTTTTTGTCGACAGACTGGGTAAGGATGACACATGTCCTTTCCTAAAGGACACTGGGGAACCGAATGGGCTTTTGCAACAGCCCAGTAGTTTCATGGTCACCATTACTATTACTAGCCCTTTTTTTCAAGCTTTACTTTAATTAGCTGAATTCAAATTTCCCAGCTGCTATTGTGGAATTTGACTCTTGTCCCCCGATCATTGGTCCAGGGCTCTCAATTTTCAATCGACACAATCACTGTACTAACGTACTCATATCGCTGAAATAGCTGGTCTCAAATGACCATGTTGATTGCAGGAAAGTAATTAGAATACTCGTTTTCTTCAGTTGGCTTTGTGTAGTTATTGCATGGAGTGTCCACATGGTGGACACTCTCCTTTGAGGGAAGGGAGAAGGCGAAATGCACAAATAATGCAATCAGTAATGCTTCCCATGCCAATTCAATGAGGTCACACAATTGTGTCATTGGCAACAGCTATGGCAGCTTAGCATTCAGTTCCATTATGGAATATAGTGCGGGAAGGTGTAGCTGAGGTCAGGCTTGGAGGGCCGAATGGCCTACACTTGCATCTGTTTCTTATGTGCTTATTTTACTCTGCTGCTCTGGAGCAGTTAACTAGTCTTTGCATGATTCAGGTGGTAAAGGTACAAAGGGGAGAATTTAGTCTGAATGTAGACTAAAGAAAAGGCTGGTGATATGCTTGCTAATTGAGGAAGATCCATTGTAGGAAAAGTGCATTTTTGGCTTTGTAAATTAGGTACATCAAAGCACTAAATTGCAATTTTGCTGTACTGAATTCAAATTATTTGGTATTTCAATTTCGTAACACAGAATTATTAGGATATTAATAGGTAATGTTTGATGTTCTTTAAAGATAAAACTAGAACTAAGAAATTTGACTTATTCCTGTTTATCTCCTTTTCTTAGGCTACCAAGCCTGGAGGAGTTTTGGTTCTGATTGGATTGGGTAACGCATGTGCAACTGCCCCCATGATAACTGCAACAATCCGAGAGTTGGACATCCGAGGAGTTTTCAGATACACTAACACGTGAGTGGCAAAGAGAAAATAAGGCAATTTACAACAGAAAAAGTTCCACAATTTTTGCCTGCGAGTCTGTGGATGTTGTTTTCTTCCATAACGTGGATTTTAATCCAGGTGGTAGGGGTCTCACCCACTGGCTGGAGAGCTGGCAAAGGCTCTGCATCTGCTCCTTTGGGGAAAGCCTGCTGTATTAAGTGCCAATAGCCAGCGGCAGGCCTTCTTCAGGGTCGAGAATCTCCGGGGACGGAAATCTACACCCCGCCCCCTCACCCGCCAAAAAACCTTCAACCCACCCCAAAGAGCGTCCGGCCAATTGGAGGCTGCAGGCAGCACCAATGGAAGAGGTGGTAGCTGCCAGCAATGTACTCCACCAGAGGCCCAGGATCAGCAAGGGACCCAGGCCAAAGATGAGTGAGGGGGTGTGTTGGGGATCACGGGGAGAGGTCACTGACGTAGGGGTGGAGAGCACAGGGTTCAGAGAATGGGCAGGGAGGGTGGCTCCTCAGCAGACCCTGGCCTTCCTGATGCCAGCTTCTTTGATCAGGCACTGAGTGCCTGTCAATGAGGGAACCCCCGGGAGCCTGAAAGCAAAGCAACTGTGCCACCTGCTGCTGGTTGATTAACTGGTTGGATAATTGTCCAGTTTGCATTGGGGTGGGAAGGTTTCCACGGGACTCAATTGGGACAGAGGCAGGAAGGCAGCAGGGTTCCCATCCCGCACCCTCTAGCCTGATTAAATACCATTCCTGCCTCCAAACTCACCTCAGGGGAGGGCATTTACTTCCACCCATTGAATTAACAGCACAGTAACAGGTGATTTATTTATGATGGTGTCTATCTCCACAAGAGCCTCTTCCCATCTGTGTAGACCATCTTACCCTATCAGCCTAACCTTCTATTCCTTTCTCTCCTCAAGTACTTACTTAGCTACTCCTTGAATTGATCTATACTATTTGCCTGAACCAATTCCTGTTGGTAGTGGGTTCCACAATCTCCATTCTTTGTGCACGCAAGTTGTTCCTGCATTGGATTAATTAGTGACTATCTGATATTTATGGCCCTTAGTACAGACATGGAAGGTTTTGCGGCACAGGGTGAGTAATGTCCCCACCGCCGGGCCAGAAGCTCCAAGTTCAAGATCCACTTCAGGAGTGGAATTTTATACCGCCGGGAATTTATGGTCCCACCAGAGTCGATGGAGTTTTGAATGGGATGCTGCATTTTATGGCCCCCACAATGACAGCGCTATAAAATGCTGCAGGACTTGATAGCCATGGAAGGTGTGTTCATACATGGCCAAACAAGTTGGTTATCAGCCTGTAAATCCTTCCAGTATGCCTGATGGCAGGCGGTAAGAGTGGGAGAGTTACCGGGTCAGCCATGCTGCAGAAGGCAACGGCAAACCACTGCAGTACTTTGCCGAGCATAATCATGGACCAATCCAATGGAAGTCTAAGGCCACCAATGCCCTCTTAGGGCATGGTACCTGAAGGAGGAGGAGGAGTGCAGGCACCCCTTAGCGGTAGCATCTTTCTATGCCTAAACCATGCAGCCTATATAATTCTGGAATTCAAGACGGAGAGTGCAACAGGATTTATGCTGTGGGATGATAAGCATTGAGTTTATCCCAGAGGGTTTGGTCTTCGGTGCAATGATATACTGAAAAAAACACAATTAAATGGGAGCTCTGAATCAGCAATAAGATACCATTATTGAACAGGAGGAGGATTAATGCCGTGAATTTTGTA
Source organism: Cetorhinus maximus (assembly GCF_964194155.1). Lineage (NCBI taxonomy): Eukaryota > Metazoa > Chordata > Chondrichthyes > Lamniformes > Cetorhinidae > Cetorhinus > Cetorhinus maximus. The sequence continues at coordinate 3,893,128 of NC_135908.1, forward strand.
TCTGCCTGTCACATAGATTCATTCTGAAAATGATGTGTCTCTTTACTATTAATGGTAGCAAACAAAATTATTACAGGGCCTTGTACTATCATATTTTAATTTACCTCATAATCAGATTTTTAATAAGTGTCCATTCCACTGAAGACATCTCCATTCATGATCACTGCAGGAACCAGCTATTTGATTATCACTGGACATTTTTAAACAAATGCCCATCTAAATTGTCAACCTGTTTCACATCTCTGCACACTTGTAGGAACATTCTTATTCCCAGTGCCAATTGAGGCTGATTTATTTCTTCAGCTTGTTTTGCATTTCTGTGTTAGCTTAAGTTAACTAACCTATTCGAATCAGGTACTATGTATATAAACCAGCAACTGGGGAAGAAGACGGAGAGGAAAATTTGACAAGGAAGGTGGCACCTCCTAGAGTGGTGCCTGTCTGCTTGCCTTTACACCCATTGAAACAGAGGGACTATCGAATGGGATCTGTTATGGGCATGCAATCCTCTCTTCCCAATTTTCCTCTCTGCCCTTCATCCAGGGTGTGCCCAGGCAGTTGATAAAAAAATCTTCTCCAAGACCAATTTCTATCTCATCCCCAGTTACCTGTGTAATTGGACAACATGACTGATTTGGTCAGTTAATACTTTCCTTATTTGATTACAAAAGTCGATTGTGCAGCTTGAAAAAGTGTTAACCTGCAAAATATTTTTTTTTTAACAAACTTGATACACAAAGGTTTGGATGAATCTACTTTCTCTGCTTTTTAAGTGCTGGTGTTAGCCTGTTTAACAGAAAGCGGTCAATGCCTGCTTTGAAATAGCAGTAGGAGAACATCACACAAACACACAGGTTGTAGTAATTTCTAGGCACTGGTAAGTTAATAAGGGATTCTAAACATGGGGAATATACCATTTTAATATGAATGAATTAAATGGTACTTGGTGTATGCATTTAAAAAGTTCCTGTTTGTAGCAATTGCAGGGTACTGTGAGTGCTGTGAGAAATGGTGCTGTTGCTCACCTTATGTTTTTGTTGCTATTTTAGGTGGCCCACAGCAATTAACTTGATGGCTTCAAAGATGGTAGACGTGAAACCTATGATCACACATCGCTTCCCCCTGGATCAGGCCATTGAAGCATTTGAGTTCGTAAAGAAAGGTACAGGACTCAAGGTGATAGTGCAGTGTGAGGAGCCTGAAGGAGCCCAAAAAGAACAGCAACAGATGAAGACACTTGAACAGTGTCAGCAACAGTGTCAACAGTTGCTGCAGCAGTGTCAGCAACAGTGTCAGCAGCTGCAGAAAGAACAAAAAGATCATTGTGGGCGCGTTGGTGGCGGTGGTCGTTCCTGAGTTTGTTTGCGCTCTTGATTTGTGACATCCTTGACATAGACCTCACGCACTGTGTTTTCACCAAACATCTGTCCCAAGCCTGTAATAAACACACTGAATGATTGCACTTGTGAGATTCTTGTTTGGTAGAGCTTCATTATTCCTTGATTTCCTCCAGCTCCCTAAACCAGTCCATTTGTAGATGCGAGGTGCACTTAGGATCTCCGCGTAGTCCGATTGTCGCTCTCAAGCGCTATGTTACGACTTGCTTTTAGATAGTGCCTTTATTGTAGAATGTCTTAAGGCACTTCGCAGGAGAAAAACGAACAAAAAAAAATAATGAGCAAGGAACGAGACACTATGCCTAGTTATACTCCAATTTTAAAAAAATGAAGATGGACAGGATCAAGAAGACAATAATTTGATATGAAAGGTAAAACGTTGCAACTGCTGAATGGTAGCCAGGGGCAGATGACCAGTAAGATGCCCAAAGCTCCATTTGCTTGCGTGACATGAAGGCCCTAAACGTCGATTGTCGCAGACTTGGGAGACACCAGCTGACAACAGAGGGAAATGCCGACATCACCTGTAGGCCGATGTGCGCTACCATTTCGCTCAGTGACCTCAGCTGTTTGGCAGCAGGCACCAAAACAACAACCCACAGTGGCGCTGACAACCACTTCCCATGCAACACCGTGGGAGAACCTGCCTCTCACGGATTGGTCTCTTCAGCCTTCAGCAGAAGCACACCAGAATTAAGCTACTCCACCCCCAATAGATTTGACTTGCTGCATGTCCATCGCCTTGCGTAGATGGAAGGATGCAGGAAATCTGAAACATGAACAGAAAATGTTGGAATAAACTCAGGTCAGGCAGTATCTGGGGAAAATGTTAAGAGGTGTACCAGGTTTTTTAGCAAGCACTGGTGTGGGAGGAGGGAAGGGAAGAGCTAAAGAGGTCATGCTCACAGTAGATGGCAGTGTTAATTTAATGACAAAATGAATGATTGGGCAAGGTAAATGGGGGCGGTAGTGGGACAAGTAAAGAAACAAAAGATTGGTCTGGAGGAGCTGTGATTGGCAACAACAGAGTCAGAGTCAGCACTTGCTGTTCTGAACATTAGGATCTCAGCTCGGCGGATAGAACTGGCCCTTTTCTCCAGATGTCCTGTACTTGTCCAAGAACAGACTCGGCATTCAAAATCAGTTGCTCCTCAAACACAAAGTTCAAGCTATCTTGGATCATAAAAACATAAGAAATAAGAGCAGGCGTAGAGCACATGGCCCCTTGAGCCTGCTCCGCCAATCAGTACGATCATGGCTGACCTTGGGTTTCAGCTCCACTTTCCCGCCCACTCCCCATATTCCCTAATTCCCTAGGAGACCAAACATCTGTCTATCCCGGCCTTAAATGTAGTCAACGATGGAGCAGCCACAACCCTCTGGGGCAGAGAAATGCAAAGATTCACAACCCTTTGCGTTAAGTAATTTCTCCCCATCTCGGTCCTAAATGACCGGCCCCTTATCCTGAGACTGTGCCCCCGTGTTTTAGATTCTCCCGGCCAGCGGGAACAATCTCTCAGCGTCCACCCTGTCAAACCCCTTCAGAGTCTTGTATGTTTCAATGAGATCATCTCTCATTCTTCTAAACTGCAGAGAACATAGACCCAATTTACTCAGACTCTCATCATAGGACAACCCCCTCATCCCAGGGAGCAAACTAGTGAACCTTCGCTGTACCACCTCCAATGCGAGTGTATCCTTACTTAAATGTGGAGAGCAAAAAACTGCACACAGCAAGTACGCCCAGGTAATTATGCGGCAAGCGGCCACAGACCCAATTTATTCTTTTTTTAAAGTTTGTTTTTCTCACTTTTTTTTGTCTGTCTGTTGCCTCCTTCTCCCACCACCCCTTGCCCACCCGCCATTCTCTCCTCACTCCAGGACCCAATGCGGTAATCTTGACTGCGTTCCTCGAGGATGTCAACTGAGAACCTCGTTGAGATTCCACAGGTTTGATCCGTGTGAAATATGGGAATGTCACATCAGCGTGGCGTGTCACCCTTGACAGGCAGTGCCTGTGATTTTCTACAGTCACAAAACAACTCTCTGGTATCTATGAAAAAGGACCCCAGTTCTGCTGACCTCTTGGTGTTCGGGGAGGTGTGTCCTTTTTTTTAAAAAAAGATATATTTTGGATTCATTTTCCTGAAGCTAGGTAAAATACCTTCTCTCTGGCACAAGCTTTGTCATACTCTCCCCCCCAAACTCTCCACCCCCCCCCCCTCAAAACAGAGGAGGGCCGTTAGATCTGGGACCATCCATAGAGACTGAAGTCGTCCTCTCTTGAAAAAATGGATATCATCCTAAGACATTAAGTGAGAAATAAGGAGGATCTCTAAAGGTCACAGACACATAAACAGTTAGCTGGGAATGTTTGAATCAGATTGTTGAGCCAGTTTGAAGGTAAGCTTTTAGTTAATGGATAGAGAGTGCTTCTCAAAGCACTCCAAACATTCAGTTTTGATCCTGAAAAATGGCAGTGATTACCACTTACTGCAGCGAGAAACCGAAGCAAACCGTGGGAGTGCAGCTTAAAATAGTTACCCAGGACATGACACCGGTAACTTTAAATAGACTGCATCGGGTTTCTGCCTCTATGTCTTGATCTACTATATATATAACATATATATAACACATATAACACATATATGTAACACATATATAATACCGCCGCCACCTAAAATATAAATGCACGCCACCACAATCACAAAATCGCACCCCATCCCGAATTAAACCCAACCCTTTCCAGGATTTGCACTTCACTGAAATCCCAAATCCCCGCAATCACGCCTCAAGCAACCTCCAATTCCTGAAATCTCAGCTCCAGCAATATCAAGCCTAACAAATGCAGTCGATCAGAGTGTTTACATGCAGGGGGTGGGGGGTTTGTTGTTGTTGTTGTTTTGGCCTGTGCTCAACGCCACAAACCCCTTGGGGCAAGGGCAAAAGCAAAAAAGCACAAACAAGCCCAGGGGTGGCCGTTGACATGGCGCCCAGTGGACGTCTGTGTTTCTGCAGCTGGTTGTTGTTGACACTGCTATGCAGGCTCGGCATTGCTCCCAGTCCGCACAATGTACCTTGAGAGTCGGTAGCTGGCGATGGGTGAAAGGTCTCGCGTCTCCTGTACGCTCTAAAATAGCAGCAGGGAAAAAAAAAATACACTAGCAATAGTAATATTACTCACAGCACTGTAGCCCACCGTTATGACAATTTTAAAATACCTACACCGAGCCCCATTCAATTCATTCACACTAAAATGATACATTCCCCACGTTTAGAATCCTACACCCGTTCACCAGAGGCCAAAAACTACTGCTGACTATATCAGCTACCACACACCTCAAAGTGTTGGTGTGATATTCTGCTGTCTGCTGTTTCAAAGCAGGTAATGGCCACTTCCCGTTAAAAGGAAAGAAAGGGAGTCGACACTTCCGAACAGTTTACACCTTCTGTGTATCAAGTCTGTAAAAAGTAATTTTCAGTCAAACGCTTTCCCAGGAGGCACCGTCTCCTTTTTGTAATCGGAAAATAAAAGAATTAACGTAAAATAAAAGCAAAATGCTGCGGATGCTGGAAATCTGAAACAAAAACAAAAAATAGCTGGGAAAAACTCAGCAGGTCTGGACAGCATCTGCGGAGAGGAAGACAGAGTTATAACTCTTGTCACCTGGACTCGAAACGTTAACTCTGTGTTCCTCTCCGCAGAAGCTGTCAGACCTGCTGAGTTTTTCCCAGCTATTTTTGTTTCTGTTTCGTGATTTTTGCATCTCTATTCATCCTCTGCCGCTTCTCTTGCTAAGCAGAATAACTTAACCTGCTCCCTGCTTTTGAAATCAGTGGATTTCAATGGTTGGTGGATTTTTCTTTTTTAGCTGAACTGACTGGGCAAAAGCCTGGCCGGGGAGCAAGAGGAGAGTTAGGAGAGAGGATTGCATGTCCATAAAATATTATTATTGAAATAATAAAAAATGTTGGACAGTTAGAAGACAATCAGTCAGGTGCCTCTAGGAGGTGCCACCCTCCTTGTCTCTCTCTCTCTCTGCACAGTTGGTACTTTTAAATGCACAATAGCATCTGAATCAAGGAGGTATGAATAGTTAATTTGAGGAGAACAAGCTAAATAAATAAATAAGCCTCAAAGGAACTGGGAACCAAGAGCATATATTCTTCCCGCAAGTCGGTAGCGAAGTGAATGTAACAATTTCAAAGTAACTGTGACAATTATTTTGATTGACAGAGGGTTTGACCAATGAGGAGCTCAGAGCTTTGTAGCGCTAGCCCTATAGGAAGTGGCCGTTTGCGCGTTCTGACCAATCAGTGCAGGGGGCGGTGCCCGGGGGAGGGGGTTGTTGGTCTGAGCTGCCGGATGGTGAAGGGGTCGGTGTGGTGACTGCAAGCGGCAGCAGCACAGAGAGGGAGACAGGGACAGAGACAGAGAGAGACAGACAGAGAGAGCTCCTGGTAAAGGAATTGCTGCAGCGCTGCGCCCAGTAACTGGGCGGATTTCCCGCCCCTTCCGCGGTTAATTCCCCAGCCTGGGGGCTTTTTATTGTTCGCAGCGGGCGGAGGGGGTGAGGGCAAATACCCTGGACTGTGCCCAATGTGTGTCAGTGACTCCCCTGGGCTGTGCCCAATGTGGGTCAGTAACTCCCCTGGGCTGTGCCCAATGTGTGTCAGTGACTCCCCTGGACTGTGCCCAGTGTGGGTCAGTGACTCCCCTGGACTGTGCCCAATGTGTGTCAGTGACTCCCCTGGGCTGTGCCCAGTGTGGGTCAGTGACTCCCCTGGGCTGTGCCCAATGTGGGTCAGTAACTCCCCTGGACTGTGCCCAATGTGGGTCAGTGACTCCCCTGGACTGTGCCCAATGTGGGTCAGTAACTCCCCTGGACTGTGCCCAATGTGGGTCCGTGACTCCCCTGGGCAGTGCCCAGTGTGGGTCAGTGACTCCCCTGGACTGTGCCCAGTGTGGGTCAGTGACTCCCCTGGACTGTGCCCAGTGTGGGTCAGTGACTCCCCTGGGCTGTGTCCAGTGTGGGTCAGTGACTCCCCTGGACTGTGCCCAGTGTGGGTCAGTGACTCCCCTGGACTGTGCCCAGTGTGGGTCAGTGATTCCCCTGGACTGTGCCGAGTGTGGGTCAGTGACTCCCCTGGACTGTGCCCAGTGAGGGTCAGTGGCTCCCCTGGGCTGTGCCCAATGTGGGTCAGTGACTCCACTGGGCGGTGCCCGGTGTGGGTCAGCGGGTCTGCCCAGTGCTTAAGTCACTGCAGCAGTTCTATTGGAGCTTCTCAAATTGAGTTTTGAGGTTTGATTTACACTGTAAATTTCACCTGATGATCGTAATCCTTCCCTGTGCAGTCTCACTGGGTGTTAAATTTTCTGCAGCATCTTCCCCAGTCTCAGCTGATGCTGATCTCCTCTTGACTGCTGGAAATGTCCTGCTTTTTATTTTATTCATTCACGAGATGTGAGTACCAGTGGCAAGGCCATCTGATGTATTGCCCACCACTGAGTGGCTTGCTAGGCCATTACAGAGGGCAGTTAAGGGTCAGCCACATTGCTGTGGGTCTGGAGTCACATATAGACCAGACCAGGTAAGGATGGCAGATTTCCTTCCTTAAAAGGGCAGATGGGTTTTTACATGGTCACTATTACTGATATTAGCTTTTTAATTGTAGAGTTATTTAATTAATTGAATTAAAGTTTCCCAGCTGCCCAGGATTTGAATTTGTGTCTCCAGTAACATTACCACTATTACCACTTTAGCAGTAGGAGTGGCATTGGGTTTCGCCACTGCTATCTGAAGGGAAAAATAATCTGGTGTGGAGGCACAACTCAAATTTAAAGTCTCTTGAAAACACAATGAAATTTATAATCCAAAATCATAATATCATTATTTGTGTTTAGATAGTATTCTATCGCTGGCAATATCCACCAGTCTTGGAGGCCTCACTGCAAAGTCCCTTACATGGGCCATACTTGGCCTGGTCCTGTGAGTGACTGTTTTTGCCAGGCCAAGAAGGACCTTCCACCTGTCCACTTCCCTCTGCACACTGGGTGGCTAAAGATCAGGTCGACAGCTTAACCAAAAAATTGTGGAGCAGTCCCCCAAATAATCAAATAAGAGCTGTAACCTCTCACACCCCACATTATTTTTACTTATTCTTTCACAGGATGTGGTTGTCGCTGACTAGGCCAGCATTTATTGCCCATCCCTAGTTGCCCTTGGAAAGGCGGTGGTGAGCTGCCTTCTTGAACCGCTGCAGTCCATGTGGTGTAGGTACACCCACAGCGCTGTTAGGGTGGGTGTTCCAGGATTTTGACCCAGCGACAGTGAAGGAACGGCGATATATTTCCAAGTCAGGAGGTTTGGAGGGGAACTTGCAGGTGGTGGTGGCCCTGTGCATCTGCCGCCCTTGTCCTTCTAGGTGGTAGAGGTCGCAGGTTTGGAAGGTGCTGTCTAAGGATTATGAAGGATATAAACTGTTTGATCCAGGTTACAGGGAGCCTGGGTGTCTGTGAAGTGACTTAACAACTTCACCCCAAACCTCCAATGATGCAGAGAAGGATACCAGTTTAGTGATGTCCTGAGATCTGCCTTTTTGCAATTCCCCTGATTTTTGTTTGCCTCTCTGTTCTTCCCCTGGATCCATTTAACTATATATTTTTGAGCGGTGCCCTGTCATTATATAATTTACTTAGTTTGTGTTGGTGCAGTACTTGCTGTTCTGGTGTTTGTGATCTAATAAGATGTGAAAAGCATGTGAAATCTGGATAGCGACATTGCATGTTGCTCTTGACTGCTTTGATAACCCAAGTGAACTTTGGTGTGCCTAGACTTTCAAAAGGCTTTTGACAGAGCTTTAAATCATGTGGAAATAAAATCGGGAAAGACTTTTTCACAACAAAAAGGGTGGAGGAAATATCGAATTCCCTGCCCAATGGTGGATGCTGGGCCTGTTGAATATTTCAGGACTGAGGTTGACAGATTTTTGAGGGTAATGAGGGATATGGATCGAAGGTGGGTAAATAGAGCTGGAGATCAGCCAGGATATAACTGAATGGTGGAACAAGTACAAGGCATTGAAAAACCTACTGCTCTTAATGGTTTCCTACATGGAAAGATGGTTAAGCTCAAACTTTCAGGAAAGAATATTTGGAACGGAATGGACAAGGAACTGGTTTAAGTGTAGGAAGCAGTGAGTCTGTGTTAAAGGAGTTACATCAGAGAGGGGGAATTAATAAGTGAGGTGCTTCAAGGCTCACTGCTGGGACTCCTGCTGTTTCTAAATTATATAAACCACCATGATTCATAAACTCAAAACAAAGTCGTCAAATTTGCAGATGATGCCAAACTAGGAGAGACAATGGAACCGGAAGAGGCAGATATGAAAGAGTTGGACAAGATGTGTCAGTGAACAGAACAGCAGTGGACGAATGCTTACTGCAGACACGTGTAAAATGTGGCACGTAAGAAAGAAAAATAGATGACACACATAGACCACGCACAGTGTTAAAATAGCTAAGTTAGGAGACATGGGAGCCTTGGTAAAGCCAACAAGTAAACATGATCAGCTAATTCAGACCAATGGTCAACAAAGCCAATAGGATAACAAGCTACATAGCAAAAGTAGTCAAATGCAAGTTAGAGGAGGTAGTAATCGAATTTTAGAGTGTTCCACCCTTTGATTGCTACATCCAATTCTGCTCTCCCAGTGACAAGAGATCTTCGCGTACTGAAGGCTGTGTGGAGAAGAGACTGATCCCACAAGCAGCAGTAGATAAACCCTTGCTGTAAGTACCAATACGGTTTATCTTTTATTTATTTCAATAAGTGTCGCTGAATGCGGTCAGTGCCAAAAGCCAGGATATTGGATCAGGCCTAGCATGTGAAGTTAGCTTGTCGCCCCTGATATGACACGTGGACTGAGGGTGAGAAAATGGTCAAGCATTCGAAGTTCTGTGAGGGCGCTAGGGGTGTTTATCAGTGAATATGTACAGTAGGGCAGTCCTAATTGTGTTGTCTTTTCTGACTTATCTCTTGTGTCCCATGTCGTTTCATGTCCTGTCTAGGCTTTCCCTAATTTTTCCCTCCAGGCTGCGGCCGTGCGGTAACCCGCAAGTCCCCGCTCCTGCCACGCGCAACTCAGCCCCTTTAAACTATCACCTGCGTGCTACCATCCAAACAAATTTAAAGGGGTCCGCTCACTTGACCAAGTCACCTGTGCACTTGAAACAAAAATAGAGGGAACATTGGTCGCTGCCCATAGCTTTTCCAGAGTAAAAAAAAATTTTGCATTTATGTAGTACCTTCCACAATCTCAGGATATCCCAAAGCACTTTACAGTCAAATAGTAGGGAAATACAGTCAATTTGCGTATAGGAAGATCCCACAATTTGCAATGAGGTGTGAGTGGTGATATGTGTTTTAGTGACCTGTCTGATGGATAAACATTTGGCCAGGACACTGCTCTTTCTTGAACAGCCCCATGGCAGGAGGGACCTTGGTTTAACATCTCATGTGAAAGGTTTTACCCCCACCCCACTCCCTGCCCCGCCACCCCACCCTTCCAACACTGCAGCATTCCTTCAGTACTGCACTGACAGCTTAGATTATGTGCTCCAGTCTCTGGAGTGCTGGAGATGATTCTGCACAAGGTCTTGGTGAAATAATGTTTCTTTTTTAATGAAATAATTATGTTCTGATCAAGGGAATCAAAGGCTATCGGGGCTAGATGGGAATGTGGAAATCGAAACACCAGAAAATCAGCCATGATCTTGTTGAATGACGGAGCAGGCTCGAGGGGCCGAATGGTCCACTCCTGTTCCTATTTCTTATGTTCTAATTGTCGTTACACTGTGCCCTGTTAATCGCAGGCTACCTAATACATTTTTTTCAAATTCCTGCTGACCTTCACCAGGCTTTTGGACACAATGGCCAGCTGACCTAGTGATTTGTTTGAGGAAGGTCAAAATTTATTGAAGTGTAAGTAAACATTCATACAGCATAAGTACACTTTGTACGAACCTGAATTTTGACTTGTACCAATGAACGGTTGTGGTTAACAAGGAAGGGCATGTTTAACATTTTGCCTGCAGCCAAAGCTTAACATAATTTGGCTAAAGTAAGCCCACAAGGTCCAAGTATTGTTAATGCTGCATTTAGTGTTTTGAGATATTTGTAGAAAATGGCTAACAGGTGGCTTCACAGTGAGGTGGAGATGTGAATCTGACCAAGAATTACAGCAAGTTTTACATTTAGGTTGTCAGGTCTCCAAGCCCTAGAGTATTTCCATTATTTTCCCCAAAAATATACTTTATTCGTAAAATTTGTATAAGTGCATTAACAATTCAAATTTGGTGTTGAGCAAAGTGCATTATAAGGTCAGTTTCTATCGATACAGTACATGAGGTGCCTCAATACCTTTGCCATTACAGGTTCTATTTGCAATGTACGTTTACATTTCGTGTCAAATGTTCTCTGCTGCATACTGCCCGAGGGAGTTTACACGGTTTCCAGTTTCTCACTGTACTATGTTGGGCAGGCCTTAGACAGTGAATTTTTTTCCCCCTCAAAAATATGCTTTATTCATAAAATCTGTAAAGGTGCATTAACAATTCAAATGTAACATTTCATAAAGTGCAAACAGTTCAGTTTCTTTCAGTATGTGACACTGAGAAGCCTCACGACACTTACAATTACCGGTTATTTTTTTACAATATTCATTTAATTTCAACCATATGGCCCAAGGGGCTTTACACAATTTCCAGCCCCTCAGCGTAAGGACAACAGATTTCCTTCCTTAAAGGGGGCATTGGCGAATGCCCTTCAACTGACAGGTTTTTACAACAGTTTGTTTCATGGTCACCATCACTGAGTCTAATACCAGATTTTGAAACAAAATTAACGGAATTTAAATTCCACCAGCTGCTGTGGTGGGATTTGAGCCCTCATGTCCTCCAAAGGATCGGCCTGGGCCTCTGCATTATTAGTCCAATGACGTTACCACTACGCCACAGTCTCCTCTGGTAACGCCGTTTGGAGATACTGTCAGTTGAGTGGACAGCGGTGGACGTTCCTGCAGGCTGAGGACTCCGGCAGATGACTTCCCGTCTGCCAAGAGCTGCCGGCCAATCGGAGGAGCCTGAGGATCTCGGAGCCATCCAGGAAAAAGGTAAGTGCTGTTTGGTGGGGGGCGTGGGAGGTGGGGGTGGTCACAGGGAAAGGGGGCCGTGGGGGTTGATAGCAAGGACTTGGGGTGGCTGTCAGCAGCCAACCCCCTGCCATATGTCCGTGCCCTTGATCATGCATGGATCAGTGCATCGAGGAACCCCCAACCCCCCACCACACCTCCAGCTGACCGACACAGTTTTATCAGATGAGCCTGCCTGGAGCTGGTAAGGTTGCAGCAGAGGCGTGAAGAGACCCTGAAGTGGTCCTTATTTGACCACTTCAGGGACGTAAGTGGAGGCGAGATGGGAAGGTTGACCTTGGGCCTTCCCGCCCAGGACTCACTTCCGCCGCTGTCCACTTAACTGCCTGATGGGCAGCAGGTACGGTGGGCTTTCTTCCTCAACGCCGGTGCCTCGCCGCTTTTTCAGATAGTGAGCAAGACACCTGTCAAGAGGTGAAGGTTCTGTCCCAGTGTCTGCAGTGGCTCAGTGGAGGCTTTATAACACCGAATGAATGGTTCTGCATGTTCTATACCAGCCCAAAACTGCTAGAGATTATCTAAAACTAGATCCAGCCTGTACTACGTTTCCCTCATCTTCCTTTGCTCTGTTTTTGTTTCATATCTCACCCTACTGACAGTATCTCCAAATGGTCTTACAAGAGGAGACAGTGGTGTAGTGGTAGCATCACTAGAGTTTTTTTTATCCATTCACGGGATGTGGGCTTTGCTGGCTGGGCCAGCATTTATTGCCCATCGCTGGCTGCCCTTGAGAAGGTGGTGGTGAGCTGCCTTCTTGAACCACTGCAGTCCATGTGGTGTAGGTACACCTCTAGCACTGTTAGGAAGGGAGTTCCAGGATTTTGACCCAGTGACAGTGAAGTAACGGCGATATATTTCCAAGTCAGGATGATGAGTGACTTGGAGGGGAACTTCCAAGTGGTGGTGCTCCCATCTATCTGCTGCTCCTGTCCTTCTAGATGGTAGTGGTCGGGAGTTTGGAAGGTGCGGTCTAAGGTGCCTTGACGAATTCCTGCAGTGCAACTTGTAGATGGTACACACTGCTGCCACTGTGAGTCGGTGGTGGAGGGAGTGAATCATTTGTGAATGTGGTGCTAATCAAGTGGGCTGCTTTGTCCTGGATGGTGTCAAGCTTCTTGAGTGTTGTTGGAGCTGCACTCATCCAGTCAAGTGGGGAATATTCCATCACACTCCTGACTTGCGCCTTGTAGATGGTGGACAGGCTTTGGGGAGTCAAGAGGTGAGTTACTTATTGCAGGATTCATAGCCTCTGACCTACTCTTGTAGCCACAGTATTTATGACTTGTCCAGTTCCGTTTCTGGTCAATGGTAACCCCCAAGATGTTCATGGTGGAGGATTCAGTGATGGTAATGTCATTGAACGTCAAGGGGTGATGGTTAGATTCTCTCTTGTTGGAGATGGTTATTGCCTGCCACTTGTTTGGCGCAAATGTTACTTGCCACTTGTCAGCTCATGTCTGGATATTGTCCAGGTCTTGCTGCGTTTGGACATGGACTGCTTCATTATCTGAGGAGTTGCGAATGGTGCTGAACATTGTGCAATCATCAGCAAACATCCCCCCTTCTAACCTTATGATGGAAGGAAGGTCATTGATGAAGCAGCTGAAGATGGTTGGGCTGAGGACATTACCCTGAGGAGCTCCTGCACTGATGTCCTGGAGCTGAGATGACTGACTTCCAACAAACACAACCATCTTCCTTTGTGCTAGGTATTACTCCAACCAGTGGAGAGTTTTCCCCCTGATTCCCGTTGACTCCAGTTTTGCTAGGGCTCCTTGATGCCACACTCGGTCAAATGTGTCCTTGGTGTCAAGGGCAGTCACTCTCACCTCACCTCGGGAGTTCAGCTCTTTTTTCCATGTTTGAACCAAGGCTGTAATGAGGTCAGGAGCTGAGTGGCCCTGGCGGAACCCAAACTGGGTGTCAGTGAGCAGGTTATTGCTAAGCAAGTGTCGCTTGATAGCACTATTGATGACCCCTTCCATTACTTTACTGATGATCGAGTGTAGACTGATGGGGTGGGAATTGGCCGGCTTGGATTTGTCCAGCTTTTTGTGTACAGGATGTACCTGAGCATTTTTCCACATTGCCGATTGTAGCTGTACTGGAACAACTTGGCTAGGGGCGTGGCAAGTTCTGGAGCACAAATCTTCAGTACTATTGCCGGAATATTGTCAGGGCCCATAGCCTTTTCAGTATCTAGTGCCTTCAGCCGTTTCTTGATATCACATGGAGTGAATAGAATTGGTTGAAGATTTGCATCTGTGATGCTGGGGACCTCAGGAGGAGGCTGAGATGGATCATTCACTCGGCACTTCTGGCTGAAGATTGTAGCAAATGCTTTAGCCTTATCTTTTGCACTAATGTGCTGGACTCCTCCATCATTGAGGATGGGGCTATTTGTGGAGCCTCCTCCTCCAGTGAGTTGTTTAATTCTCCACCACCATTCATGACTGGATGTGGAAGGACTGCAGAGCTTAGATCTGATCCGTTGGTTGTGGGATTGCTTGCTGTGTATGCTGTTTGGCATGCAAGTAGTCAGTTCTGTGTTTATAGCTTCACCAGGTTGACACCTCATTTTTAGGTATGCCTGGTGCTGCTCCTGGCATGTCCCCCTGCACTCTTCATTGAACCAGGGTTGATCCCCTGGCTTGATGGTAATGGTCGAGTGGGGGACATGCCAGGCCATGAGGTTACAGGCTCTGTTTGAGTACAATTCTGCTGCTGCTGATGGCCCACAGCGTCTCTTAGATGCTCAGTCTTGAGTTGCTAGATCTGTTCGAAACCTATCCCATGTAGCACGTTGGTAGTGCCACACAATACGATGGAGGGTATCCTAAATATGTAGGCAGGACTTCATCTCCATAATGACAGTATTGATAGGAGTGACCACCGCACAGTCATACTAATACTCCAGAGACCCAGGCTGATGCTTTGAGAACACAAGGGCTGAAATCCCACCACAGCAGCTGGTGGAATTTAAATTCAATTAGTGATTTTTTAAAAATTTGGTTTCGACTTGGTAATGGTGACCATGAAACAAATTATCGGGAAGGCGTCGTGTATTGGTCCTGACGCCAATCCGCCATATTCTCGCACCTGCCCACCTCCTCCCTCGCATTCTGCAGAGGCAGAATATTCTGGCCCTGGACTTTTCAAGCAGTGCAGTGCCGGAATTGTAGGGATTGATATGATTGTATCATGCTGATGACTCCCAAGTCTTTGACACATTTTAAAGTAGCGAGTTATCTGGCCTACAACAAAAGGGAAGATTTAAAGCGATTTTTGAAATCCAGCCAGTGAACATTTTGTAGGCAAAAGAGTGAAACAAACAGAGGTCATTCGAGAATGGTAACATGTTAAATTCGATTCAGTCTTCAGCCAAGACCTCTGTCGTTTGTTAATTGTATGGAGGGATTTCTGTAACTGTTGAAATATTCATTCATTGAAATTAATCATTATGTATGCGGATTTGTTAGCCTATCATAGCATCTACTTGTGCTGTTTTTTTCAGTAAACAATTTTAAAATTGTGCAATTCACGTTTCAGCTCACAGACTCAGTCAGTCACAGAAGGACCTTTGGACTTATTTAGAACTGACCTTCGACTCTAAGCGCAAGTGAAAACCACACACTTTTCACCAGTGAGATTTTGAATATGGCACAGCATGAGAATCTGTCTGTGGTGCTCTATAAGAAACATGATCTGAGACTGGTAAACAATTTTTATTGTTTTATGGTTAATCTTTTTTTTGTGTGTCTCATTTTCGATCTGATAAGTGCAGGGAAGTGAGAAGGTCTGATGAACAGTGGCGATCTTGCCTAGGGGGAAAGTCAAACAGATAGAATACAGTGCCAGCACCTCAATGCATTTTATTAAAGCCAAAAACAGAACAATTAGCTTGTGAATCTTGGGAGAATTGTAATCCCTGTAAATGTTAGAGGGATTTATTTTAATCCTGCTGTAATTACTGGAATATTATCAAATTTATCTCAAGATCTCATTTTACTAGATTTTTAAAAAAACAAAACATGCTGGGAAGAAAATCTGTTTAGCCTGGATTAATATTAAACATTGAAGAACGAGGGGGGTTTTTATGGACAGGGGTATGGTGGCATAGCAGCTTGTGGTGCTGGGCTAGAAGTCCTGAGACGTGAGTTCAAATCCCATCGCAGCAGCTGGAAAGTTTAAATTTAGTGGAATTAAAAAGCTAGCATCAGTAAAGGTGACCATGAAATGACTAGATTGCTGTAAAAACCCATCTGGGTCGCCAATTTCCTTTGGGAAAGGAAATTTGCCATCTTTACTCTGCCTGGCCTACGTTAAATAGATCCTAAGCCAGATGGTGAAGTATGAATTTAGGCACGGATCCTTTTCTTCTTGATAGTAGGTATATTTACAGAATGCAGCATTACATATCTCTGCCTCCGACACTACCAACCAACCCAGTGTCCCAGCTGCCCTTCTTTATACTCTCTAGGCAAAACAAGTTAACAAATATAAACTAATTAACTAACTTGAAGGGCCACTGTAACAAAAGCAAACAAAATTTTCAAAGGAAACATCAGATTAAACCAAGATATGGCTTTAGGGCTGATGATACAACTCCAGCCCCTGCGGTGCCCACTGGGGTCGGGGAAGGTCTCAATATCTGAGGAGCAGCCCCTCAAATAGTCCAATGGGGCTGCCAACTCTCACAATCTATATATACGTGGGACACAGACGCCTGGAGGCTGCAAAAAAGACAAGTCCATGGACCACCTTAATATTCGCTCTTTAATAAACCAAACTCACAAAGATAAACTAATTAGCTAATTGAACTTCCAAAAGGAACATATCAAATTAAATTAAGATGATGTTCCTGGGGTTGATGATGCACTCCAGCCCCTGCAGTGCCCACCAATCGCAGAAGACCCCCAGCGGACACCTCATGCTTCCGCTCCAGGGATACCCGGTGGCGAACGTGGCTGTGGGAGAGGGGCAGACAGTCGGGCCAGATGACCCCCCACCCTCCTCTCAACCAGCCGCTGCCCAGACCTGTAAATGGCCACCTTGGGCAGGCCCAGGAGCAGGCTTACAAGGAGGTCCTCCTCCCCGCCTGTCCCCCCCACCCCCCCCCACCTCTGCACTGGGAGTGTGGGGCCAAAGTGCAGCCAGAACCTGAGGAGCAGCCCCTTCAAACAACCAGAAATGGGCTGCAGCCTCTCTCAATCTAGATACACATGGAACACGGACTCCCCGGGGCCACAGTAAAGGCAAGCGGCCTGGGGACCCGTGAACCATCTTAATAGGCCCTGTTTATATGCTCTTTTTAAAACCAGTAAAATACACAACTTAACAGCCCCTTTAAAGGGGCACTGTAACAAAAAGACAAAACTTTAAAGGGAACTTATCTAACTAAATTAAAATAGTGTTTCTGGGGCTGGTGATGCCCTCCAGCCCCTGTGGTGCCCACTGGTCGGGGAAGGTTTTTAAGGTATTCCCAGGTGGTCTCCTATCCAAGCACTAACCAGGCCTAAGTCTGCTTAGATTCTGAGATCAGACAAGATTGGGCATCTTCAGACTAGTCTGGTTACAGGCTAGTCCCTCTTTACAGGCTCTTTTGATAACCCATAAAACTAATTAACAAATAAACTCTTTAAGGGGCTTTCAATTAGTTAATGAGGCAACGTAACAGAAAAGCAAACTTTAAAAGGAAACTTAATAAATTGAATTAAGATGGTGTTCCTGGGGCTGATGATGAACTCCAGCCTGTGCTCCCTCTTCAAGGACACCCAGGCACAAACGTAGCTGCAGAATGGGAAAGACAGTTGGGTCTAAGCACCCCTTCCGTGGCCACCTGCTTGGACCTGTGAATGACCACCTTGGCTGGGCCCAGAAGCAGACCCATGATGAGGTCCTCCGATCTTCCACCCACCCCCCCTCCCCGCCCCCATCTCACACCCCCCCCCCCTCCCCCTCCCCCGGCACTGGGTGGCCAAAGGTCCAGAGCACGGGGCTGAAGTGCAAAGAAAATTTGAGGAGCAGCCCCTTTAAATAACCAAGAAGGACTGCGACCTCTACAATGGACTGCAGCAGTTCAGAAAGGTGACTTGCCAGCTCTTACGCATGGGCAATTAGGGACGGTCAACAAATGTTGACCTTGTCAGCAGTGTCCACATCCTGTGAATGAATAAGTAACTTAAAAAACTCCAAAATAAATGTTTTTTGGATATCAGATAGTCTTGAAAGGTGATGGGGTTTGAGTGTGAGGGTAGCTCGGGAGGGAGTCTGTACTGTGCCTGCGCTGGCATTGTGTGTGATTGTGACTTTTAACCAAAGGAATTTTGGCAGTGAAAGTTATGACACGTGCGTACATTCGACAAACTTGTTCAATGATGCAGTAATGTTTGACAGAGCATGCTGTCAGAGTAAAATTATATATTAACATTGTAAATTTATTTCTATTATCCATTCATGGGATGTGGGCTTCGCTAGCTAGGCCAGCATTTATTGACCACCTCTAATTACCCTCAAAGGTGGTGGTGAGCTGCCTCCTTGAACTGCTGCAGTCCCTGTGGTGTAGGTACACCCACAGTGCTGTTAGGGAGGGAGTTCCAGGATTCTGACCCAGCGACAGTGAAGGAACGGCCGATATATTTCCAAGTCAGGATGGCGAGTAGCTTGGAGTCGAAGTCCAGGTGGTGGTGTTCCCATGTGTCTGCTGCCTTTGTCCTTCTAGATGGTAGTGGTCATGGGTTTAGAAGGTGCTGCCTAAGGAGCCTTGGTGAGTTCCTGCAGTGCATCTTGTAGATGGTACACACTGCTGCCACTGTGTGTTGGTGGTGGAGGGAGTGAATATTTGTGGATGGGGTGCCAATCAAGTGGGCTGCTTTGTCCTGGATGGTGTCAAGCTTCATGAGTGTTGTTGGAGCTGTACTCATCCAGGCAAGTGGGGAGTATTCCATCACACTCCTGACTTGTGCCTTGTAGTAGGTGGACAGGCTTTGGGGAGTCAGGAGGTGAGTTGCTCGCCACATGATTCCCAGCCTCTGACCTGCTCTTATAGCCACAGTATTTATATGGCTAGTCCAGTTCAATTTCTGGTCAGTGGTAACCCCCAGGATGTTGATAGTGGGGGATTCAGTGATAGTAATGTCATTGAACGTCAGAGGGTGATGGTTAGATTCTCTCATATTGGAGATGGTCATTGCCTGGCACTTGTGTCATGTTAATTGCCGCTTGTCTGCCTAAACCTGGATATTGTCCAGGTCTTGCTGCATTTGGACATGGACTGCTTCAGTATCTGAAGAGACATGAATGGTGTTGAACATGGTGCAATCATCACTGTAACTGTAAAGATAGATGAAAATAGTGGCATGAGAAGGAGATTCTTTTATAGATGTCTTGTTAAGAAAAGAATATCAAAATGTTTTTACTTGTCCACCTGCTTTATTTCTCATTTTCATTATTGTTGGCCACACCTTTCTGCCAAGGTTTACCATTGGAAATTTGAATATCAACACTTCTTGTTCAATTTTACTGTTGACCGTCACAATGTACTGGCCTCCAACTAGTTTTGTGGAGTAAGTTAGTGAAGTGAAGACCAATTTCACCTGAACACTGTGCCCACCCCCACCTCACCCCAATCTGCCTACTTCCAGTGCCATGGATAATTTACTATGGCATATGTGTATTTCACTGGAGCTCTTGTGGTGCAGTGGGTAGTGTCCCTGCCCCTAAGTCAGAAGCTCGAGGTTTGAGTCCCAATCCAAGACTTGATAGCCATGCAAGGTGCGTTCATCACGTGGCCAAACAGGTTGAGTATCAACCTGCAAATCCTTCCAACACATGCCAGTGGTGAGAATGGAAGAGGTTCCTGGTCAGCCGTGTGATGGGAAGAACATTGAAGCCTCTGCCATCACTATCCATTGCATCAGGCTACAACATGCATGGAAAAGTGCATGTTGCCACAGCAACTCGGACTCCTTGAGTGAAATGTATATTTTGTAGAGTTTGGTCACATGATACAAATAAGAGATTGGATTGTCACATATAAAGTCGTCATATATAAGTGCACGCCTTAGGGGAATTCACAGTATTTGTTCCTAGAGGGTGAAGTGCAGTGTCTGGTTGTTGGGGTAGGGGTGGTCTTTTGTAAAATCACCCTTATAATACTGCAGCTTCTCATCCAGTGTGGCGTTCCGGAGTTTAATGAAATTTTCATTAAGAGGTAGGTTCTGGATGCTGGATATTCCAAATGATGTGGTATGGAAAGGTGAAAGAAGGTTCACCCTCATGACTCCCCAAATGGCCCAGATACCATGTCCCAAAATGGCGCTAGCTGTAGACTAGACTCTCATCATTAGAATAGAGAAGGGAAAAGGGATGATCGGACCATCTCTGAAGGGTATTGAATTTTGGAAAGGTTTTGGTGAGTTAAATTAGGAAGGACTATTTTGTGCATCAACAACCAGAGGCCATAAAATTACAGTCATCACTATAAGGAAAGAGGAAGAAGTTAGGATAAATGTTTTATGTGGGCGGGGGGGTGATAGGACGTTAAATGCCTACCAGAGACAATGGTGGAAGCACGGCTCATAGCTTATGAAGGGAAATGGATAAATATTTGGAAAAAAACTAAAAGCATAGGGAAAGAACAGGGGCTTGAGACTGACTGACACTGGATACCTTTCAAAGATATGGCATAGGTGCAATCGAAAGACTAGTTTCTGTTCTTTTTTTATTTATGCATGGGATGTGGGCATCACTGACAAGGTCAGCATCTGTTGACTATCCAGGGCAGTTAAGAGTCAAGCACATTGCTTTGAGTTTAGAGTCACATGTAGGCCAGACCGGGAAAGGATGGTAGATTTCCTTCCCTAAAGGGACACTAGTGAACCAGATGGGTTTTTACAACAATCGATGATAGTTTCATGGTCATCATTACTGAGACTAGTTTTATTTATTTATTGATTTATTATTGCTGCTGATGTGGTGAGATTTGAACCCATGTCTCCGCAGCATTAGCCTGGGTCGCCGGATTACTAGTCCATTACCCCTACGCCTGCTGTGTTGTAAAATTCTATGATTTTACTTTCTTGCACATAGAATTATACAGAGAATAACAAGCACAGGAAACAGGCCATTCATCCCAACCAGTGCATGCTGGCTTTTGTGCTCCACTCAAGTCTTCTATCCTTACCCATCTACCACTATCAGCATTAACCCTCTGTTCCCTTCTTCCTTGTGAGCTTATCCAGTTTTCTCTTCAATGCATCCGGCTTAATGGGTCTAAAACGCAAGATCAGTAAATGCAGATGATGGAAGTCATTCGATCCATCTTGGCCAGAAATACAACCTGCAGTACTTCCCCATTGCCAACACCAACAGGTTCTCGAATGACACTGAGGTTTAAACTTGATGAAGGAGATTTCCCAGTAGCTTTTCAATGTAGTTCTGTTTTATTTGTAATGGAATGTCAAGGTTTTGATTTCTGTCACGAGGGTTAGATGTTCCTCAAGTAGATTTCCCATCCTTTCTTCCCAGGAGAAACGTCCTGTTCCGGAACCAGGCCCTAAAGGTAAGTTGTTTTATTCGTTCTTGTCCGGATAATTCCCGTTCAGTTATCAGGCAGGGCACTGGAACTTAAACTCAAAAGGGAGAAAATGTTGGAAGGAAAGGGTCCCTGGTTTACAACGGTGAATCAGCTAACTCCGAAAGGTAAAGCAAACTGAACCTGACATAACACAGAAAGTGTTGGAAACATTCGGCAGGCCAAGCAGCACCTGTGGAGAGACAAAGAAAGTTAGTGTTTCAGTTTGTGTACTTGCTTGCAAGCTATTCATTTTCTGGTCCTGATGAATGGCCACCATGCATGAATATTTAGAGCTGGCAGCAGAAACAGCAACTTGTATTTATATTGTATCTTTAATGTAATAAATTACCCTAAGGCACATCACAAGGAGCATTATACAACAACACTTGACACTAAGTCACTATTGGGGCACATGTCCAAAAGCTTGGGCAAGGAGACAGGTTTTTTTTAAAGAGCATTGTAAAGGTGGAAGGAAAGGCAGAGAGGGTTTAGGAAGTGAATTGGGGCCCAGGGCAGCTGGGGGCATGTCCGCCAGCGGTGGAGCGATGAAAATCGGGAAAGCTCAAGAGACCTGAATTAGAGGAGAGCAGATATCTTGGATACTTCTGGGGATGGAGGGGATTACTGAGATGGCCAAAATGTTAATGACCCCTGATCCATTTGTATCAGAGCTCCTTAAACTGGCATGAATACGCTGTGCCTGCTCCTCTAAACATCCGCATTTTGTCAAATCTTTTCTGTGGAGTAGTCAAAAGAACCCAAAATGTGGCTGGCACCAGTTCTAACATGCAGCTTTTCCCAAGGTTGTAATTTATTTCAGAGGTTCTGCTGAAGATCGATTCTGTTGGGATCTGTGGCTCCGATGTCCATTACTGGCAAAATGGAGGAATTGGAGATTTTGTTTTAAAGCAACCGATGGTTCTGGGGCATGAGGCCTCGGGGACAGTGTTGAAAGTGGGATCGGGAGTTCAACACCTTCAGGCAGGTCAGTCCACCAAAACAGGAAATGTTTATGTTACCTCGGTAGTTACAGGTGCGAATGCGCAAGGATTCAGATTCATGGGCAAAACTTAAATGTACTCACTGAATGTGGGCTGGGGAAATATGAAAGTGCTAATTATAAATGCTAATTTGCTAAGAGCTCAAATTCATCCCACTTGGCTGTGGGTCATGAAAGGGAAAAATGCATACCTGGTGGTTTATGATATGAAAGGTGGTGGTGGGGGTGGTTGCGGGGGGTGGGGGAGGTGTGGCAGGGCTGTAAAATCCTGGCCCATGACTTTGGGCCAATATAAAGGTGACCCATCCAAAGATAACACCCACTTGTTTACAGCTGCACTGATATTTGCCGGTGTTAAAGGATATCATTGATTATCCAAGTGTTTGCTCTGCTGCAGGTGACAGAGTCGCCATTGAGCCTGGAATCCCCAGAGAAATTGATGAGTATTGCAGAACTGGGCGCTACAACCTCTCCCCGACCATTTTCTTCTCTGCTACTCCTCCCGACGATGGGAATCTTTGCCGATACAATACCCATGACGCCAGTTACTGTTACAAGTGAGCACCAGTTATTTAGGGAGAAGTGACCCTGATGGGGTACATTGCGGGGGGGAGGGTAACATTGGGAATTTATGACAGTCGAAAGTTTGACGGTTTCCATGCATGGAGAACACTGAAATCTTTCTTTTGTACATTAATCTGGTTTATATCCTAGTTAAGCCATTAAGCCATTAGCATCAGCAACTGCTTTACCATTAGCATCTCCATATCAGGGGATATGGTGGTGTAGTGTCAATATCATAGGAGGAGTAATCCAGAGGTCCCTGCTAATACCCTGGGGACATGGGTTCAAATCCCATCAAGGCAGCTGGTGGAATTTAAATTCAATTAATATAATCTGGAATTATAACGCTAGTGTCAGTAACAGTGACTGTGAAACTATCATTGATTGTCATTAAAACTCATCTGGTTCACTAATGCTCTTTAGGGAAGGAAATCTGCCGCCCTTACCCGGTCTGGCCTACATGTGACTCCAGACCCACAGCAATGTGGTTGACTCTTAACTGCCCTCAGAAATAGTCTAGCAAGCCGCTCAGTTCTAGGGTAATTGGGGATGGGCGACAAATGCTGGCCTTGCCAGTGACACCAACATCCCATGGAAGAACAAATAAAAGCATGTGTGAATGGCATTTCAGGCTTCATGAAATATATTTTATTGTGGCTTTCAGAAAGGGCAGTCCCATAGGCAATGTACTAACTTCTGTGAACTGATGTGTGTTTTTGTTCACAAAAGCAAATATGAGATGGCATGTGCTGAGCAAACAATAGACCCATTGATCATTGGATTGCATGTAGACTTTCCTCTGCACGTCCCTGACATTTGACGAAACAATGAATATTGGTCATGTTACATTGCTCCATAAGAATAACCTATCGAACCGGTTTATTCAAATTGTTATTTGAAGTAACAATGTACTGGCGTGTATTTGAAACTAGCTGATTAGAAGATTAAACGGAAAAACGCTTGACTGTGCTTCATGGGTTGGCTATTTTGTAGACCTTTCCAACAAACTCTTACCGGAAGGAGAATTTGTCACCCAATTTTATTGGAATTATTGGCATTTCCGCCAATATTGGCGCTCTGCTTGCCCCACTGCTGTTGCATCGAGAAACAATCTGTAACTAACTGGTACAGAATGAAAGGCACCCACAAAACCCATTGAAGTCCAGCCTTACTTTTGAAAAGCCAGTCCGTGAGGCAAGTTGCACAAACAGTGGAATATGCCGGCCGGGTAACTGCTCATCCAGCCACGGAGAACTTCAAACATTTGGTGTGTTGGGTCAAATGACTGGGTTATCCAGTGTTGTACATACGCCCTCCAGTTGAAATCAGAATCTCCCAGCTCTTCTGCGATGGTGGTCACTCTCTCCCCTGATCCACCATCAAGGCTTTTCCAGTATTTCTACTGCATTGCCTGTCCATGATGTCCCTCCTAGAACCATAGAAAAGTTACAGTACGGAAGGAGGCCATTTGGCCCATCTTGACCATGCCAGCCCGAGGACACCCAGGTGCCCTTTCTAATCCTCTATCGTTAAATCCAGGACATATGGCTCGGGACTGCCCCTTGCTTGCATGTGACTTGACCTCTGCCCAGTTTTTGTGTTTGAAATTGGATTGAAAATGAAAAATGAGGAATAAAGAATTTATACCCAAGGTTTAACTCTTGGATGGGTAAAGTGGATGTGGGAGAGCTTGAATGTAACAGCATTTCACTAATTCTGTTACTAAATTTTATATGATTCTGGCAACATGCAGTGACTTAAGCCTAATGGATTACAGTAAATCTTGGGTTAATCAATCACTTGAAAAGAATTTATACATTAATGGCTAGCCGCTGATTGGGAGGTGGCAGCTTCCTGTTTATACCATCTGGGTATGAATCCAACTTGTTTGCCCAAGGGATCCTTCTGGTAGGTGTCCTTGCAAAGGGAGGTAGGGTTACGTTATCATAGCACCAATATTCTCAATCAGCTCCCTGTTGGAACTCCGAATTGGCAAATTCATGCTGGACTGCCTAAGCTGATTTTGGATTCAAAGAAGGCTGAGAGGCGACTTGATTGAGGTGTATAAAATTACGAGGGGAATAGATAGAGTGGACAGGGTAAAATTGTTTCCCTTGATGGAGAATTCTAGAACCAGGGGACATAGATTCAAGATAAGTGACAGAAGGTTTGGGGGGACATGAGGAAGAACTTTTTTACGCAGAGTAGTGGGCGTCTGGAATTTGCTGCCCAAGTTGGTGGTAGAGGCAGAAACTCTAAACTCTTTTAAAAAGTGCCTGGATCTGCACCTTAAGTGCTGTAAACTGCAGGGCTATGGGCCGGGTGCAGGAAGGTGGGATTAGAAAGGGCACTTGGGTGTTCTCTGGCTGATGGGCCGAATGGCCTCCTTCTGTGCTGTAATTTTTCTGTGGTTCTATGGATTTAATCACGGAATATCGAAGGATATCTAACCGTTGCTAGACATCTGTTCAAAAACAAACTGCGGCCAAGCCAGACCCCTGGGGAGACCAGAGGTTCCAAAAAATGTCATGTGAAACAGTGGATTATGTAGGACAGAGTCCATCATGCACTCATCTGGTTACATTCCTAGTAGAAACAAAATGACTGTCTGGGTCCAAAAGTACAGAACATGTCATGCTGAAAATTGCATAGTCTCCTATAGCCTTTAGTAAAACTGGCGAGGTTAAAGATCGGTTTTCAAATGTCACAGTCGACTCGTGTTCATTCAAAGTCAATGAATTTGAATGGAAATGGCTCTGAAAAAGCTTACCATCGCGTTTTAATACAACTGGTTCATTTGCATTTCTAATTAACATTTGGAGAGTGAAAAAATGACTTTGAATTAGCAGAAGTAAACAGTGCCTTCTCCATTTATGCCCTTCAGTTGTGAGCGACAATTCTCAAATTGTGTTTGCCAGAAATAAAGACAGAAAATGCTGGAAAAACTCAGCAGGTCGGACAGCATCTGTGGAGGATGAAACAGTCCAATATGACTCTTCTCATAAACGTCCACAGCACAGAAGGAGGCCATTCAGCGCATTGTGTCTGCACCGGTCAACATAGTAGTTCTCCAGAACTACTACTACTTTGAGTTTTAATTAAGAGCCATTTTGGACTCGAAACGTTAATTCTGTTTCTCTCTCCACCGATGCTGCCAGACCTGCTGAGATTTTCCAGCATTTTCTGTTTTTATTCCAGATTTCCAGCATCTGCAATATCTTGCTTTTATTTTAGTATTTGTCAGTTACTGGTGCACATGCAGGGATTTATTTTGAGAAAAGTGCTATTTATGCCTAATCTAGTAGTTGGGAACTTTTGGAAATGCAGTTTTATATATTATTTGTGGTAATTATATACTTGCTAGATTTTTCCCTCCAACTTGCCCTTGATTTTTTACATGTCTTGCTATGACACATCACCAGCGAGGATATGTGCTGAGAAATCTTCCCCTTCCTCTCAGTGCAGCCTGAGGTGTGAAATCGATTCCTTTCCCTTAGGAAAGTGTTCTTTTTATTAATTCACAGGATGTGGGCGTCGCTGGCTGGGCCAGCATTTATTGCCCATCCCTAATTGCCCTTGAGAAGGTGGTGGTGAGCTGCCTCCTTGAACCGCTGCAGTCCATGTGGTGTAGGTACACCCACAGTGCTGTCAGGGAGGGAGTTCCAGGATTTTGACCCAGCGACAGTGAAGGAACGGCCGATATATTTCCAAGTCAGGATGGTGAGTGGCTTGGAGGGGAACTTCCAGGTGGTGGTGTCCCCATCTGTCTGCTGCCCATGTCCTTCTAGATGGTAGTGGTCGTGGGTTTGGAAGGTGCTGTCTTAGGAGTGTTGGTGAATTCTTGCAGTGCATCTTGTAGATGGTACACACTGCTGCCACTGTGTGTCGGTGATGGAGGGAGTGAATGTTTGTGGATGGGGTGCCAATCAAGCGGGGATGCTTTGTCCTGGATGGTGTCAAGCTTCTTGAGTGTTGTTGGAGCTGCACTCATCCAGGCAAGTGGGGAGTATTCCATCACACTCCTGACTTATGCCTTGTAGATGGTGGACAAGCTTTGGGGAGTCAGGGGGTGAGTTACTTGCCTCAGGATTCCTACCCTCTGACCTGCTCTTGTAGCCACAGTATTTATATGGCTAGTCCAAATCAGTTTCTAGTCAATGGTAAACCCCCAGGATGTTGATAGTGGGGGAATCAGTGATGGTAATGCCATTGAATGTCAAGGGTCAAATGCTGCCATGATATCAAGGGCAGTCACTCTCGCCTCACCTCTGGAGTACAGCTCTTTTGTCCACGTTTGAACCAAGGATGTAATGAGGTCAGGAGTTGAGTGATCCTTGCGGAACCCAAGCTGAGCATCAGTGAGTAGGTTACTTCTAAGCAAGGGCTGCTTGACAGCACTGTTGATGACACCATCCATCTCTTTGCTGATGACTGAGAGTAGTCTGATGGGGTGGTAGTTGGCTGGCTTGGACTTGTCCTGTTTCGATTTGTCCTGCTTTTTGTGTACAGGACATACTGGGTAATTTTCCACATAGCCAGGTACATACCAGTGTTGTAGCTGTACTGGAACAGCTTGGCTAGGGGCACGGCAAGTTCAGGAGCACAAGTCTTCAGTACTATTGCTGGAATATTGTCAGGGCCCATAGCCTTTGCAGTATCCAGTGCCTTCAGTCATTTCTTGATATCACGTGGAGTGAATCGAATTGGCTGAAGACTGGCATCTGTGATGCTGGGGACCTCTGGAGGAGGCCGAGATGAATCATCCACTCGGCGCTTCTGGCTGAAGATTGTTGCACATGCTTCAGCCTTATCTTTTGCACTGATGTGCTGGGCTTCCCCATGATTGATGATGGGGATATTTGTGGAGAATCCTCCTCCAGTGAGTTGTTTAATTGTCCACTACCATTCGCGACTGGTTGTGGCAGGACTGCAGAGTTTAGATCTGATCATTGTGGGATTGCTTAGCTCTGCCTATCACTTGCTGCTTACAATGTTTGGAATGCAAGTAGCCCTGTTTTGTAGCTTCACCAGGTTGACACCTCATTTTTATGTGTGCCTGGTACTGCTCCTGGCATGCCCTCTTGCACTCTTCATTGAACCAGGGTTGACCCCCTGGCTTGGTGGTAATGGTAGAATTGGGTACATGCCAGGCCATGAGGTTACAGTTTCTGTTCGAGTACAATTCAGCTGCTGCTGATGACTCACAGCGCCTCATCGATGGTCAGTCTTGAGTTGCTAGATCTGTTCGAAATCTGTCCCTTTTAACACTGTGGTAGTGCCACACAACACGATGGAGGGTATCCTCAATGTGAAGAACTGTGCAGTGGTCACTCTGGCTGATACTGTCATGGACAGGTACATCTGCGGCAGGCAGGCTGGTGAGGATGAGGTCAAGTATGTTTTTCCCTCTTGTTGGTTCCCTCACCACCTGCCGCAGACCCAGACTTCATGGAGTCCGGAGTCAATGTTGAGGACTCCCAGGCAACTCCCTCCTGACTGTATACCACTGCCGCCACCTCTGCTGGGTCTATCCTGCTGGTGGGACAGGACATACCCAGGGATGGTGATGGTGGTGTCTGGGGCATTGTCTGTAAGGAATGATTCTGAGAGTATGACTATGTCAGGCTGACTAGTCTGTGGGACAGCTCTCCCAAATTTGGCACAAGTCCCTAGATGTTGGTAAGGAGAACTTTGTAGGGCAACAGGGCTGAGTTTGCCATTTCATTTCTGCTGCCTAGGCCAATGCTGGTTTGATCTGTCTGGTTTCTGTTCCTTGTTATTGTTGTGGGTCTGAAGTCATATGTAAGCC
Source organism: Cetorhinus maximus (assembly GCF_964194155.1). Taxonomy (NCBI): domain Eukaryota; kingdom Metazoa; phylum Chordata; class Chondrichthyes; order Lamniformes; family Cetorhinidae; genus Cetorhinus; species Cetorhinus maximus. The sequence goes on from NC_135908.1 coordinate 3,921,687, forward strand.
AGACCTGGTAAGATTTCCTTCCCTAAAGGGAGGAAAGGGATTAGTGAACCAGATGCATTTTTATGACAATCAACACTGGTCATTTTTCGATTTTCACTGAATTCAAATTCCACCATATGCCCTGGCGGGATTCGAACCTGGATCCCCAGAGCATTACCCTGAGTCTCTGGATTACTAGCTCAGTGACAATACCACCCTGCCACCTCCCCATATTGGGTTGGGCTAGATAATCATCTTTACAAAAGTAGAAGGCCTGAGGATTTTTTCATGTATTGTCCTCGTCCATCAAAAGGAGAGAACTTGCATTTATCTAGCGCCTTTCTGATCTCAGGGCGTCTCAAAGTGCGTTATAGCCAACGACGAAACTTTTGAAGTGCAGTCACTGTTGCGATATAGAAAACATGGCAACCAATTTGTGCATAGCAAGCTCCCACGAAGAACAATGTGATTATGATCAGAGAATCTTTTTGAATTTGGTGGTAATAGAAAACAAAAAGTTCTTTTTTATATAAGTACAGTTGTCTCGTGCCTGTTTTAAATCCCATTTTAAAAGAATGTAAGAGAAATTTTGCTTGACAGAGCTCTGGGTGTTATTCCTGAAATTGTGCTTCTGTCAACATTTTTTTAAAAGTCCCTTTCCATCTAACAAAGATTAACACATAATTTGCTGGGAAAATAGACATGCTGTCAAAGATAGTATTCTGCAGGCAAAAAAAAAAGGCGTTGAGCCCTTTTGCAATTAAACAAAAGCGTCGGACAAAAGCTCCCTGGTCCATGGACATGCTTTGACCAATCAGAGCCAACTTGCCAACCAATCATCATCCTTTTCCCATGCGGTATAAATTATTGCTCCCTTTGAAATTTGGTGTTCTTGCATCTGTCCTGATGAGTGCAAGACAGGAAACTTCGACAGCATGTCTTTATTTTTTCAGACTAACTTATGTCCTGAATGTTTAGTGTCTCTGGTGTTTTGTTCTTGTTTCAGGCTCCCTGAATCTGTCAGCTTTGAGGAAGGTGCATTGATTGAGCCCCTTTCTGTTGCGATTCACGCCTGTCGTAGAGGAGGGGTGACAATCGGCAGCAAAGTCTTCATTTTAGGGGCAGGTGAGCAATACACTGTGTAAATTACCAATAGCAGCTACTGAACGTTTACTTGGATTCTTTTTGTCTCATTTTCTATTTATTTTTTTGCTTTTGTTTTTAACCTCCATACACACTGAAAAGGGAAACAAACAAACCCCTCAGTTTTGGCCTTCCTATTTGAGGGAGGTTCACTAGGTTAGTTTGTGAGATGTTGCTCTGGGTAAGTGAGTTTTTACCTTGGTAACAGCAGTGGCTGGTCTTTACAGTAACTTCTGGAGCATATTGAGATGTGCTTGAGGTTGAGGATGTGATAATGAGCTCCATAAATGTAAATCTTTCCTTTTATTTCTTTAGAGATCCTGTGTTCTGCAGAGGCATTATTTCTTTATAGATCCTGCAGAGGTATTATAACGACTGGAGGTTGAATGACTGTCCGTAATCTCCTCCAGCCCCATAACCTTTCTGAGCTCCTCCAATTCTGCATCCTGTGCGTCCCTGATTTTAACCACTCTATCAATGGTGGCCATGCCTTAAACTACCTGGCCCTAAACTCTAGAATCTACCCCCACAAAACCTCTCGGCCTCTCTACCTCACTTTCCTCCTTTTTAAGGCATTCCATTAACCTACCTCTTTTGACTAAGCTTTTGGTCACCTGACCTAATCTCTCATGTGACTCGGTGTCACAGTCTGTTACCTAATGCTCCAGTGAAGCGTCTTGGGATGTTTTATTTATTCAAAGGTGCTATGCAAATATAAGTTGTTGTTGTTTGTTTCTAGATGCTGTGTTCTGCGCAGTCATTAAAATGCAGGTGCTACAATGACAAGAGATTAAATGACTAATCTTCTCCAGCCCCACAATCCTTCAAGATCTCTGCACTCCTCTCATTCTGGTCTCTTGCACATCCTGACTTTAATGACTCTTATCGGCCCTGCCTTCAGCTGCCTGGGCCCTAAACTCTGGAATTCTCTCCCTGAACTTTTTTGACACTCTCTTTTCCTCCTTGTAAGATGTTCTTGTAGCTTCCCCTCCGGCAAGTTTGCTTTTTGGGGGGTGGGTGCATTTAATCAAATTTAATGCAATGTTGGCATTTATTTCGAGAGGACTAGAATATAAAAGCAGGGATGTGCTGCTGAGGCTTTATAAGGCTCTGGTCAGACCACGTTTAGAATATTGTGAGCAATTTTGGGCCCCGTATCTCAGGAAGGATGTGCTGGCCCTGGAGAGGGTCCAGAGGAGGTTCACGAGAATGATCCCAGGAATGAAAGGCTTAACATATGGGGAACGTTTGAGGACTCTGGGTCTATACTCGATGGAGTTTAGAAGGATGAGGGGGGATCTGATTGAAACTTACAGAATACTGAAAGGCCTGGATAGAGTGGACGTGGGGAAGACGTTTCCATTAGTAGGAGAGACTGGGACCTGAGGGCACAGCCTCAGAGTAAAGGGAAGACCTTTTAGAACAGAGATGAGGAGAAACTTCTTTAGCCAGAGAGTGGTGAATCTATGGAGTTCATTGCCACAGAAGGCTGTGGAGGCCAGATCGTTGAGTGTATTTAAGACCGAGATAGATAGGTTCTTGATTGGTAAGGGGATCAAAGGTTACGGGGAGAAGGCGGGAGAATGGGGTTGAGAAACTTATCAGCCATGATTGAATGGCGGAGCAGACTCGATGGGCCGATTGGCCTAATTTCTGCTCCTATGTCTTATGGACGGTAGTGGCTGGCGAGCTCACCACCTTCCTGCCTCCGCCCTGATTTATGTCAGTGCCCATTGACGGCCTTGCTGTTCCGCCGCCAATTGAGAGCCCTTAGGTGGGCAGCTAATGCCCACTTAAGGGCCTCATCTTGCCGCTTCTGGTATTACCCCAGTGGGCAGGTGTGGGGAGCACAGCAAGGAGACCCTGTTGGGGTTGCCTGCAGGCTCCCAGGAGGGAGGTCCCTTGTTCCAAGGTACTCAGTGCCTGACCGAGGGCCTGGCATCAGGAAGAGGGGGGATGGGGGAGCCACTGAGGGCCATCCCCTCCCCTCCCAAAACCCTCCGTCATGAGCCTTGCCACCCCTCCTGACCCCTGTCTTCACTCACCTGTGCGCTGGGATCCAGCAACGATACTCAGCGCCAGGTGGGCATCCTAATGGCCAGTGGCGCTGCCGCTCAGTAGAGATGCCAGCCTCTGACCAGCAGCTCTCAGCGGGCAGGACCTTCGCACCCCAGGTCCAGGAATCCCGGTGAAGGCCGCTGGCCTGTCAAGTGCCTGAGTGGAACAAAATGCCGCAGGCCTTCCCAAAGAGAGGTGACGTGGGCCTCTCGATGGCTCCTCAGCTGACCAGCCGAGATTCTGTCCAATGTCCTTGGGCAAGCCTTTGGTCACCTGCCCCAATATCTCCTTATGTTGTGGCTCGGTGGTACGTCTTGTTTTACAATGCCCCTGTGAGGCGCCTTGGGACGTTTTATTACATTTAAAGGCGCTATATAAATACACGTCATTGTTGTAGCAAAGCAGAAAAAGTAGAAATCTGAGATTTAGGCAGAACGCTATTCAGGATGGGATGGTGGGTGTAGTGGTAATGTCACTGGACTAGTAACCCAGAGGCCCAGGCTAATGCTCTGGGGACATGGGTTCAAATCCCACCACGGCCGCTGGTGGAATTTAAATTCAATAAATAAAACCCGGAACATAAAGACTAGTCTCAGTAATGGTGACTTGATTGTAGTTAAAAACCCATCTGATTCACTAATACCCTTTCAGGAAATGGACATCTGTTGTCCTTACCCAGTCTGGCCTACATGGCCCACAGCAGTGTGGTTGACTCTTAACTGCCCTCTGAAATGGGCCCAGCAAGCCACTCAGTTCAAGGGCAATTAGGGATGGGCAACCCATACCCCATGAAAGAATAAATTAAGAGAGGGAGAGAAAGAGAGAGAGATTGAAACAGAGAGACAGAGAGAGAGAGAGCGAGATGGTGAGAACAGGAGAGGGAGGGACAGTAGTAGAGAGGGAGAGAAAGACAGTGAGATACAGACAGAGAAAGGGAGAGGGAGACAGATATAGACAAACAGATAGAGAGACAGGAATATAGAGGGATAGAGAGAGAATGGTGGGTGAGTGAGAGAGACACAGAGAGTGTCAGAGAATTGTACAGTTTCTCATCCGACATCCTAGTTGCAGAGTTTTAACCAAACCTGTTCAGTAATTCCTTCCAAATTCCTTGCTCTACTGTAAGTGCCAGAGAATTGTATTCGCCAAAAAACCAAGAGCATCATGCCCCAACCGCCTCTCCTGTTAAATGAGCGGCCTGACGCCAGGTGAAGATTTTCTTTTAACCCTGTACCTGCCAAAGGTTTTTCTAACAGATAACTTTCTTTTCATGTACAAAAGGGCCAATTGGGCTTGTGAATCTGCTCGTTTCCAAAGCTATGGGAGCCTCTCAGATTGTGATTTGCGGTAAGTTGTTTGTTTATTTTGTGTGTCTCTCTCTCAACTTTAAATGCAAAAGGAAGCCTGCTGTTTCCAGAATCGATGTGTTGTTAACCTGTGGTGGGTTATTGTCACTAAGATCCAAATTGAAACATGTACAATTGATTAAACGTTTCACATGTTTGTGCCAGGGCGCAGGAGATAATTATAAAGTATAAAAATAAAATATAAAATTATATATCTTTTCACGCTCCTTAGCTCTAAATTCTTTACTTTCTCCTTCAGCTTCACGCAGAGGATTGTTTCGTTATATTACCTGTGGGTCTCACTGCCTTAGAATCTTACAGCACAAGAAAAAGAGGCCCTTCGGCCCATCATTCGTGGGCCTGCTCTCTGAAAAAAAACCTATCAGTTTAGTCTCACATCCCTGCCCTCTGCCCATACCAGCTTCTTATTTGTTCTTTTAAAATGTATCTTTCAGCCATTTGCTTTTTACACGTTTTGCTTTCAAAAATGTGAAGAAGTATTTAAAATAAGGGCCGGCATTTGTCTTTCAGACCATGTGGGGGAATGGAAAAAGCAAATTTTGCTAAAGCTTTATAATGCACTCCAGAATTGTTACTTCATATACATCTGTGACGCCCCAATGGTCGAACAGCTAACTGGCTTGACATAGAACAATGATCACTAGTGTCATTGCATCCATTCACCATGGAAACAAAATGGTCAGTGAGGACAGAAATAGGAAGTGGGACGGACAAGATAGATGGTCATTTGAACCATTTTGTTTCTGTTCTTTGAAGACCGATCATCTTTTGTTCGTTGGTTCGTGGGGGTCATCATCTTCCCAGAAGGTTTACTGTCATGGATTTCCAGCTCTGTCTGTCTTGTGCTGACCCTGCATAGGGTCAGTTGCATCCAGTCCATTATTGCATCCAGTCCATTTTCTCCTCTGTTTTGCTGTCCTCTGTTGTCAGTTGCTCTTCCCCTCCAGTAACCACCTCTGTATCTACTGTCTGCTTCAGGACATTTCACAAGCATACCAATATAAGGGGAAAACAACAATTTGTACTATATGAGAAGAGAGTGCTGATTGGTTGGCAAATGGACTCTGGTGGGTCAAGATGTTGCCCATGGAGAATGCACCAGTTGATGGTGACTGACAGTTAACTGCCAGCATTGTTTGACATTTGGCAATGCCTCTACCAATCAGAGTCCGCCACTCAGACTCCAACCAATCAGCACTCTCTTCTATCACAGTACAAGTTGTTGTTTTCCCCTAATATTAGAATTCTTGCAAAGTGTCCTGATGAGTGCAAGACAAAAAGCTTCAATATCTCTTTTTTTTTCAGCTTTACTCACGTTCCATACTTCCAAACGGCTCATAGTCTCTGTGTGTTGTCCGTATCTCCAAAGCACATAACCTAGACAACAAAGGTAGCACCTCAGCATCCTTTTCCCAAAGACTCAGGTCCGGTGTCTTTTGATGTCAACACTGGCCTCCTTCGTCTTTATTTACTGTTAATAAATATTAATAAAATCCCAAATGCTACCACCAGTGTCGCCCTAACCCCGCTGCACCCTTTCAGATTTGTCACCGAATCGACTGGAGAAGGCTAAGCAGATGGGAGCCAGTGTCACCGTGACGGTGGAGAGGAGCGTCGGTGCTAAGGAGCTGGGCCAGAAAGTGAAGCAGGCTCTGGGTGGGGCCATGCCTGATATATCCATCGAATGCACTGGAGCGGAGTTCTGTGTGCAGGCCGGTGTCTTTGTAAGTATGGAAACTCTTTCGAGTTATCGACAGTCACAGATTGCAACTCTTTTGAGTACAATCACAGTTCTTGGTTTCCGGGAGTGGGACATGAACCCACAACCCTCTGATTCAAAGGCGAGGGTGCTATGAACTGAGCCACAGCTGACACCCCCGGTCTGCAAAGTTCGACAGTCCGGTACCTGTCTGATTTTAATCCAGCCAATTGAATGCAAGGCAGCAGACGGCCAATTAGTATTAATTAAAAGGCCAATTAGGGGCCGTTTCTCAGCGCCATCAGCATGTCACCGACGACAGGGCCGAACTCCTGCTGCACGGGGGACACTGTCAACTTCTTTCCTGAGATGTGGGCGTTGCTGGCAAAGGGGTTACCCATCCCTAATTGCCCTAGTTCGAGTGGGCTTGCTGAGGCCATTTCAGAGGGGCAGTTAAGAGTCAGCCACATTGCTGTGGGCCTGGAGCCACACGTAGGCCAGACCGGGTAAGGGTGGCAGATTTCCCTCCCTGAGGGGCATTAGTGAACCAGATGGGTTTTCACGAGGAGAAGTGATCGTTGTCATGGTCACCGTTACTGAGGACTAGCTTTCAATTCATGGCACTTAAATTCGGCAGGTTTTGAACCTGTTTCCCCAGAGCATCAGCCTGGGCCTATGGGTTGCTAGCCTGGTGACAGCACTACCACTACGCCACCGTCTTCTCACTGAGGAGCTAACCGGAGGCAGCATTGGGAGTTTGCGGGGTGGGGGACGGGGGTGGTGGTGGGTGGTCCCAGGCTCAGTGGCCCAGAGAAGGGGAGGCAGCCAGGGGGAGGCAGCCAGCTGCTGTGGTCCCAGCGCCCCCCTGTGAGGGTTTAACCCTCTGACACTCAGCCCCCTGAATGTTGAATTTTTTTTTAAAGAGAATGACCTTGTCCAGCTCCTGAGGGCCCCATCCGGCCTCAGCATCTCTCCTGGTGGCACCGCAGATACTTCAAAGCAGCCAGGAAGCCGCCTTGGGTAAAACTGTCACCGCGTTGGCAAGAGGGAGCTCATCACCCACTTTTCACCCCATCGCGGGCGCCCCAACAATTCTTGTAAAATTTAGGCCAATATTTCAGGCCAGTGACCTTTCATCAGAACTGCTGAGTATCTCCAGTATTTTTCTGTTTTTTTGTTTTAAATCAGCCTTCCAGCATCCACACTATTTTGCTTCTGCACCCAGAGTCACAGAATCTTTACGGTGCAGAAGGAGGCCATTCGGCCCATCGGATCTGCCCTGGCTCTCTCAAAGAGCTTTTCGCCTAGTCCCACTCCCCTGCCTTATCCCCGTAACCTTGCACATTATTTCTTTTCAGGTCGCAATCCAATTCCTTTTTAAACTCCAGTTAAAATAAGCCCATTAATAATCTCATTAACCATTCATACACTAGATGATGCAGACTAAGATTGTTAGAATTAGGGCAATTTTCTTTTTTTTATTCATTCACGGGATGTGGGCGTCGCTGGCTGGGCCAGCATTTATTGCCCATCCCTAATTGCCCCCTTGAGAAGGTGGTGGTGAGCTGCCTTCTTGAACCGCTGCACTCCATGTGGTGTAGGTACACCCACAGTGCTGTTAGGGAGGGAGTTCCAGGATTTTGACCCAGTGACAGCGAAGGAACGGTGATATATTTCCAAGTCAGGATGGTGAGTGGCCTGGAGGGGAACTTCCAGGTGGTGGTGTTCCCATCTATCTGCTGCCATTGTCCTTCTAGATGGCAGTGGTCGTGGGTTTGGAAGGTGCTGTCGAAGGAGCCTTGGTGAATTCCTGCAGTGCATCTTGTAGATGGTACACACTGCTGGCACTGTGGGTCAGTGGTGGATTGTTTCTCAGTAGTTTGGTGGTGCAGTTCCTGTCGCTCTGTCCTCAAGAATGGATGTGAGAATTTGTGCATTTGAAAATTCACTGTCACTTTGTTTTGCTCTGTATTGCAGATGTGAAACATGGTATCAGCTCCGTCAATAGCATTGATAACCCAAGTTGTTTTAATACATATTTGCTTTCATGAGATGGGTGTCTGGCAAGGCTGATTTACCGCCCATGCCAAGAATCGGAGGATGGTTATAACACTGAAGGAGGCCATTTAGCCCTTTGTATCCATGCCAGCTGTCTGCAAGTGCTAGTCCCATTGCCTCCGCCCTTTCCCTCTAGCCCTGCAAATATTTCCTCTCCTGATTCCCTGCTTGCCCTGGGAAGCCTTCTTGAGTAACGATTGTTTTACAACTTGTTAAGCCTACTTTCGGAGTGCCATTGAAATAAGATGAGTTCCGGTTTCTGGTCTGAATGTCCCGGGACACAGGCATGAAAACAAACTCCGCCACCCTTGTACTACTTAACCATATTCCCAATATCTGGGTTCGGTACCTTACCTGCTGTGCCCCTGTGTAACCTGATATATTGTTCAACCAACGTGAGGAGGTAGCTGCATATTCTTGTAATTTCTCTGAATCCCAAATGGGGAATAAGAGCTACTAAATATCAAAAAGCAGAGTTTGTAATTGAGTTTTATGAAAGGGAGTTGATGGGGTCGTCTCGATTAAGAAAGTTCCTTTTGTTTTAGGAAAGCCTTAGCTATGATTGCACGGGTGCAGAATCCTTTTAAGGGGGGAGAGTTTTGACGTTGACTTTCAACATCCAGCCATGTTTCTGAATGAAGGTTTGTTGTTCATCGCCTGTATTTTATACTTTTCCTTAGGCTACCAAGTCCGGAGGCGTGCTGGTTCTCGTTGGTATGGGCAAGTCCTCAACAAATATCCCTGTGTTGGATCTGATAATACGAGAGATTGATATCCGAGCCGTGTTTAGATATTGTAACACGTAAGTAACCAGAAAACGAAACATACATTCTGAACCTTATTTGCAAAACAAAAAAAAATGCTCCTGGGTTCACCCAATCGACCGTCAAAACTTCAGGGAAATCCTGGATGCACAATAGTCAATCTGGTAGAACCCCCGAGGGAATTCCGGACGAGTTTTCTCTCTCAGCGGGACTGGTGAATGATCTTCTTTAACCTGACCAACTCTGGATGTTCATTAGAACAATCGAAGGGATAAAAGAAACCAATCACCCAAATACCTTACAATTAACTGCGCTTAAATTAATTTGAAATTACAACTTAAAGGCTTTTCTGCAATAAATTTAGTTCAGGCACTTAAAATGCTCCCCGCAATTTCAGGTAGAGTTTTTGCTCAGAGATAAAAACAAAAAGCTAAAAGCTATTGCGGATGCTGGAAATCCAAAACAAAAACAGAATTACCTGGAAAAACTCAGCAGGTCTGGCAGCATCGGTGGAGAAGAAATCAGTTAACGTTTCGAGTCTTCATGACCCTTCGGCAGGTAATTCTGTTTTTGTTTTGGAGTTTTTGCTTCCTTGGACGCAGCAAAGGCTTGTGGGAACGGTTCCAGGGCCGAGGGACTTCAGTCGCCTGGATACGTTGGAGAAGCTGGGATTGTTCTTCCCTGGAGAAGGTTGAGAGATTTGGGGATTCAAAATCATTGGGGGGGGTGGGTCTGGAAAGAGTAGACGGGGAGAAACCATTCCTGTTGGTGGAAGGGTTGAGAGCCAGGGGACAGCAATTTAAGGTGTCAGCAGAAGAACCACAGGCGACACGAGGGAAAGCTTTTTCTTTTGGCCCAGAATCTGGAAAGCGTTGGCTGAGTGTGAGGTAGAGCAGATTCAATTGCAGGGATACGGGAAAGGCGAGGGAGCGGGGTTAACTGAGTTCCTCTCGCAGTGAGCCTGTGCAAATAGGGGAGATGGTGGCATAGTGGTAATGTCACTGGCTTAGTAATCCAGAGGCCCAGGCTAATGCCCTGGGGGGGGTCAAGGGTTCAAGTCCCACCATGGCAGCTGGTGGAGTTTAAGTTCAATTAATATAATTTGGAATATAAATAATAATCATTATGAAACCATTATCAATTGTTGTAAAAACCCATCACCAATGTCCTTCGGAGAAGGAAATCTGCTGTCCTTACCTGGTCTGGCCTACATGTGACTCCAGACCCACAACAATGTGGTTGACTTGTGACTGCCCCTCTGAAATGGCCTCGCAAGCCACTCAATTCAAGGGCAATTCGGGATGGGCAACAAATGCTGACCTTGCCAGTGACACCCACATCCCATGAAAGAATATTACAGAATCTTAATGGCACAGAAGGAGGCCATTCGGCCCATCATGTCTGCACCGGCTCTCCAAATGAGCATTATGACCTAGTGCCATTGCTCCTGCCTTTTCCCTGTACCCCTGCACATTGTTTCCATTCAAATAATCATCCAATGTCCTCTTGAATTCCTCGATTGAACCTGCCCCCACCGCACTTTCAGGCAGTGCATTCCAGACCCAAACCACTCGCTGTGTGAGACAGTTTTTCTCACATCGCACTTGCTTCTTTTGCAAATCACTTTAAACCTGTGCCCTCTCGTTCTTGGTCCTTTTACAAGTGGGAACAGCTTCTCCCTATCTACTCTATCCAGCCCTCTCAGGATTTTGAAAACTTCTATCAAGTCTCCTCTAAGCTTTCTCCTCTCCAAGGAAAACAGTCCCAACTTCTCCAATCTATCCTCATAGCTGAAGTGTCTCATCCCTGGAACCATTCTTGTAAACCTCTTCTGCACTGTCTCCAATGTGTTCACATCCTTCCTATAATATGGCGCCCAGAACTGTACACAATATTCCAGCTGAGGTCTAATGAGAGTCCTATATAAATTCAGCATAACCTCCCTGCTCTTGTACTCTATGCCCCTATTAATAAAGCCCAGGGTACTATATGCTTTATTAACTGCTCTCTCCACCTGTCCTGCCACCTTCAATGGTCTATGCACATATACATCCAGGTCTTTCTGCTCCTGCACCCCCTTCAAAATTCTCTGTCCATGTTCTTCCCACCAAAATGCATCAGTTCACACTTCTCCGCATTGAACTTCATCTGCCACTAACTGCCCACTCCACCAACTTGTCTGTGTCCTCTTGAAGTTCCACACCATCCTCCTCCTTCACAAAACTCCCAAGCTTTGTATCGTCCGCAAACTTTGAAATTGTCCCCTGCTCACCAAGATCTAGATCATTAATATGTAATCAGGAAAAGCAGGGGTCCCAATACCGATCCCCGGGCAACTCCATTCCTCCAGCCTGAAAACCATCCATTGACCATGATCTCTGCTTCCTATTTTTCAGCCAATTTCGTATCTTCATTGCTACTGTCCCTTTTATTCCATGAGTAATAATGCTGCCGACTCTTGCACATGCCTGAAGACGATTACGAGACCTATTAAGGCCATTAATCAGCTAATTAACCTGCATTTTTCACTGGCCGCCCAATGTTACGGTTGGCGGGCGGGCGAATCAGCCAGGTGGCCTTTTGGATTTTTGGGGAGACCTCATCCACAGGTGGGATGAAGTTTCTGTAATTAAATTTTTTAAAAGTACATAAAAATTTTTGGGGCAGATTTTTTTCGAATCTACTTGTTAAGGCGAGTGAGTCCACTGTGTGGACATTTTAAAAACTCTCTTCATTGGTTTTGCAATACTTCAGTTCCCTGAGGAAGCTCTCTGCCTTCAGGGAGTTTTCACTGTGCATTTTCCCTCAGGCCCGCGCTGACTTCAGCGCTCGCCCTCCTCCTGCCCCCCACTTGGGCAGCGCTGAGCGCTTTAGTCGGGGCCGATTGCGGGCGGCGGGCTGTTTCCCAGCTTCTCCCAGGCCCCGTCTGCCCACCGACCCTGAAACCCTGCCCGAGGAGGAATGCCAAATTTCAAATGATCACAACACTTAACACTACAGAAGAAAAGGGTGCTGTGGTTGGCAAGTCAACTCTGATTGGCTGAGGCGTCGCCATGGAGAAAGCAATAGGGAACCATAGGCTCCCCGAGCTCCCAGGTAATTCCTCGGCCAATCAGAGTCGACTTGACAACCACAGCACCCTTTTCTTCTGTAACGTTAAGTGTGGTGATCATTTGAAATTTGGCATTCTTGCATTTGTCCTGATGAGTGCAAGACAAAAAACTTCAACATCTCTCTCTCTTTTCAGTGATAAATGTGAAATAAATAATATGAAATGCTTTGTGACTTTTTCTTTGTATTGAAGGCACCAGATAACTTCAAATTGTTAATTAACTGTAAAACAGGACAGCGCTCAAAAACATAATGGGTGAATATGGAAGATTATCAAGGTGTAAAAATTGAATAAATACTTTGTTCTCTTCTCCCCTTTGTCCCTGTCAATTTAGGTGGCCTGTAGCAGTTGACATGTTGGCTTCAAAGAAGATCGATGTGAAGCCTCTGGTCACCCATCGCTTTCCCCTGGAGGAAGCTCTTGAAGCTTTTGAAACCACAAAAAAAGGGGTGGGAATCAAAGTCATGCTAAAGTGTGACCCAAACAACCAGGATCCCTGAGATTTCATTTTCTGGTCATGTGTCGGTGTCTCCAAAGCCGTAATCACTCAGCACTTGTCTCCCCGCCCCGACCCACCGGGATTATTGTGCATGTGTAATCGACGCGGTCAGTTATTTAGCTGTTAGGTTTCCCTTTGGTGTAATAAATATCAAGTCAATTTGATTCAGGTTTAGGTGTCATTGGCACTCCCTGGATGCTGCAGTGAGGTACAGCTCCAAGTGATGGGCAGTTATTTAATGGGAGGGTGCAGCTGATATTCAGAACAAAGTGAGTGGAATTCGGAGTGTTTGTTAATGTCACACACGCCCCCAAAATTAACTCGGATTTTTTTCTCGTGTATTTTTTCTTTCGAATCCTTGCACTAATTAGCACCGAATGTTTAACCTCAATGATTTCAATCTTCCAAAATTTTGATGCAAGACCAGATTTGCAAAATACTTGAATTACTGCACTGAGATAGGTGATTGGGGTAAATATTGAGGCTGCTTTTTAGGACATACCGGTTACAGAACAGCAATATCATGTAGTTCATTGAAGGATGAAATACAAGAATAAAGATGATGATAAATGATTTGGACACATACTTCCATCCCCCATCGCACCATATCTTCCCCCATTTTACCCTCTTTACTAACATAAAACATTGGCAGATCTGAAAAACGTCAGCTGGTCTGTCAAACCGACACCGCACTCATGGGTGGCTGGAGCATTATAACTGGACACTTCCTAGCTTGCTCAGGGTGCAGTAAATGTTAAGGCGCAGAAATATCCATTAATCCTATTAAAGCACAGGGTATGCACAAAAGTTCCGGAACAGTGATCCTTTATTCCACCAGCATCAAACCTGTAAGTACAACCTCATGAAAAAGCTTCTCCTAAAGAAATGAACTTCGTACAAGGGACAACCATAGCCCCAACACCCCAGGCACACAATAAAAACTTTGAGAGCTCAATTCCTGGCCTTAAATCAGCCCATGTGCCAGACGTGGTTGTTGAAAACTGGAAGCAGGGAATGCCTTAGGTTTAGCAGGAGCGATGGTTAGTGATCCTGAACCTTCCTCTTTACCTCTGCACTCTTCGCAAACTGGGCTTGGGATTAAAGCTGGATTTGGAGTGCGGCAGAGAAGCAAGGTGGTGTACTCATGGCACTCCTCCTGCCAATTCCCCTCGACCAGACCATCTTGCCATCCAGACCACCAAAGGCATCTTCCGCACCTTGGGGGCTTCTCAGATTCGAGCTGGGAGGGGGAGGGGCGGGGAGTTGTTCTGTGCTGTCCAGACTGACCTCCTTGGTCTCCTAGCAGCTGTGTGCCCTTAACTGGTTGTCCACACATTGACACAGGCTGCAGGGCTGCTCTCTTTGTGGCTCTCACTCCGACCGTTCTGCCGCTCACTATTCAGGGTTCCTGCTGCTGCTGCTCCTCCTCACTCCTTGTGGCTTCTGTCTCCTCCTCTCTGCCTCTGCCCACGCTGCTGCTTCCTGCCAAAAACTACTCTCCAACCCCCCCAAAGCCATGACCGACAGCCACCACAGGAACCGCGGGGAATGCCCCTCAGAGATTACCCCGCAGAAGACAGGATCCAGGCCTGAGTCTGGGCTCAGTGCACTGCTCTCCTGCTACACTGTTGAGTTCTGTTCATATTCTGGAACTGCTTGAGCAAACAACGCTCTTACTCCTCGTCCCTCCAGCCCAGCTCGCTGTTTGTGAAATACAAGTTGGGCTGAATTGCAAAAATCGAATGTGAAGGGAGCAGGTCACTCAGTCAGAATACCTGAGGCACTGGAATGCGCTGCCTGAGGCTGTGCTGGGGGTGCTGCTGACCCAACCATGGCTTTCAAAAGGGATCTGGATCACTACCTGAAAAGAAAATATTTGCAGGGCCTTGGGGAAGCAGCACCCGGTGAGTTGGCCCTGCAGCGAGGCAGTTGACCTCCTCCTATGCAGTAACCATTCCAAGATTTTCTGATCTGACAGTTTCTCTGTTGCTGTTGGGGGAAGAGGGTGGTCGTTTTTTATATTAAAAAAAACGTTCTGCAGTTTCAACCCGGTTTCTTGAGAGGAAACCTGAAGGTACTCACTGTCAAACCTTTTGCAGAAAGGCTTCAAAGTACCTGGTGTGGAAGAGGTCAGATTGTCACAGGGTGGTCACTTGTGCTGTGATTCATCGAGACAGTGAAGAAGGAGCCCGGCTGGTTTCTGGAATGTCGATGTGACTGGTTCAGGCATCTCCAGCTCTCTGCTAAAAGCAAAAAACTGCGGATGCTGGAAATCCAAAATAAAAATAGCTGGAAAAACTCAGCAGGTCTGACAGCATCTGCGGAGAGGAACACAGTTAACGTTTCGAGTCCGTGTGACTCTTCAACAGAACTAAGGAAAAATAGAAAAGAGGTGAAATATAGAAATGGAAAGCAATGAAGGTGAACAAGGCAAAAGAGACGGAAATCCTGTCGGAGAGAAGAGCAAAACTTCTTCAAGGTAGGCATTCCTCGAAGAGAAGTGGCAGTCAATTAAACACTAAGACAAAAGCAAAAAACTGCGGATGCTGGAAATCCAAAATAAAAATACCTGGAAGAACTCAGCAGGTCTGACAGCCTCTGCAGAGAGGAACACGGTTAACGTTTCGAGTCTGGTCTTAGTTTCTTTAGATCAGTTCATTTGGTGTTTTCTGTATTCTACAACATGCAGTCCCTTGGACTTGCCAGTTGCTATCTCCAGCTCTCTGCTGACCTCTGGTGGCAGTATTAACACACGCGATCTGATTGAAATGTTCAAGATCCTGAGCTTGACTGAGTGGATACCGAAAGGTTGTTTTCCTCTTGTGGGAGAGGCCAGACCTGGGGGACTGTAGTAATTGTGGTTTTATTTAACGTGTAATATGCCTGTTAAGGAAGACCAATAGGAGATTAGCGTAGGCTACCTCAGCAGTCAGCGTAGAGATGCAGTTGGAGTTGAAAGCTCACGTGTAGTTGCTGCTCAGTATGTTGTAAATAAACTTAATGTTTCCTCCCAAGAAGTGACTGCAGATCAACTCTATCACTAATAGTACAACTCGGACACCCTACAACAGGGACACAAAATAAGGGTCTTAAAAATAAGGGTCTCCCATTTAAAATGGAGATGAGTGGAATTTTGTTTTCTCCAGATGGTTGTGAGTCTGTGGAACTCTTCCCCAGAGTGCAATAGAGGCAGGGTCATTGGATATTTTTAAGGCAGAGGTAGATAGATTCTTGACCAACAAGGGAGTCAGAGGGTATCAGGGGTAGGTAGGATAGTGGCCTTGAGACCACAATCAGATCAGCCGCCCTCTTATTGAATGGTGGAGCAGGCTCGAGGGGCCTAATTTTGTACATTCATATGTTCATTTTTCCTTGAGGGAATTGTAATAACTTCTCTTGGAGCACAGTCTTAATGGAAAGCAAGAGACCGACATCAGGGACCCTGGGTATCTATCGACCTAAAGGAAAAGAATTACTTGAGGTTAGCAGCCTTGACTCAGTGGGTGGTGCTCTCACCTCTGAGCCAGACAGTTGTGGGTTCAAGGCCCAATCCAGAGATCTGAGCACAAGAATTTGGCCTGATGTTCCAGTGCAGCACTGAGGGAGAGCGGAACTGTCAGAAGTGTCACCTTTCAGATGAGATATAAACTGAGACTCTTTCTGCTTTTTCACATGGATCTAAAAGACCCCATGGCACTATTTTGAAGAGGCGCATTAGCGGGAAGGTTATGCCAGGTGTCCCAGCCAATATTTATTCCTCAATCAATACCATTAAAATAGATTACCCAGTCATTATCTCATTGCTGTTTGTGGGAGCTTTCTGTGTGCAAATTGGTTGTCGCGTTTATTACATTACAGCAGTGACTACACTTCCAAAAATATTTTATTGGCTATAAAGTGCTCTGGGACATCCTGTGGTTGTGAAAGGCACTATATAAATGCAAATCTTTCTGTTTAGCACTTTTCATGACCTCAGAGCGTCTGAATGCACTTTATAGCTAATTAGGTACTTTTGGCGTGCAGTGTCTCTTGTTACATATGAACACGGCAGGCAATTGTGCACAGCAAGCTCCCACAAACAGCAATGAGATCAGTGAGCAAAAAAGTCCTAAAGTCATGTTGCAGCAACCAGACTCGCTGTGTGAGGTTATCTAAGCAGCTGCACAGATTCAACAGGACGTAGAAGAGCAAAATACTGCAGATGCTGGGAGTCTGAAATAACAGAAAATGCTGGAAATACTCAGCAGGTCAGGCAGCATCTAGGGAGAGAGAAACAGAGTTAGGTTTCAGGTCGATGACCTTTCATGAGAGCTCTGAAGTCAAAAGAACATGTCTGAGTAAAGGCAAACAATAAATTCTTTTAACCATACAGGCTGGGCCCTTTAAAATGGATTCGACAATGATGTTCAAATCAGATACAAGTTTGTTGCTTATTGCATCTCACTTTAGAATGTGTGATCTTAGATTGTGTGATTTAGATCAATATATGATTCTATATGTGTAAAGCACATATTATAAGATATATATTACAGGCATACAGATTGTAGATAAAATATATGCCTATAATGCACACACACAGCCACACACATATAGATATATATTTATATACAGCATGGAAATGAATTATATCTAATAAATAACATAACTTTAGTTTCACATGAGGGTTAAATGCCACATTAAAGTTTTGACATAACATATAAATATGTATTACTTTTTATAGTCATTTGACACAACTGAGTTACTTCGTTAATGCTGCTTTTAAAAAAAAATATATGATCCTGAGAGCACTAAAAGCCACACCATATTAGTCAGATTGTATTGTCAGCCCAAGAACAACCAGTTAATTAAGAGAGCAGTCATCAGTTAGTGCTGCAGTTTATCACCCTATTCCCTACAACAAGGAGAGCCATGTGAGAGAGCATTTGTAAAATAAATTAAAGATGTGACCTCTGACCATGAACCAGCTGAAGATGGGTGGAGCGTATTGAATTCACTGTTCGGTCCATTGGGAGTTTGGTGTAGCGCTTTTTCCCGTTGAGCTATCCCGTTTGGAGATCTGAATGTAACCTCCCGGGATGAGGAAAATAGTCTCTGCTCATGTGAGTTGGGTGCAATGAGAAATCCTTGGTTGTCAAGAAACCTTCCTCCAGATATCAGTGAGCCAAAGGTTTAAACCATGATGAATGATGGTTACAGCTATATCTCTGGAATGAGATGAATGGATTTTAGATGATAGAGTCAGTGAGGTCAAATTGTACATCAGCTAGCAAGTCAAAAATTGGCAGATGTGCGTAAATATGTTTAAGCCAAGATAAATTAGATGCTTTTGTGTTGGGCCATAAATACAAAAAGAATCATATGAGCCAATCTATCCCATATGCCAGAAAGATGAACCTAATTTAAAATCAGCAATAAAGGTGGTAAATAATACAGATTAACTGTGATCGATCAACAAAGGACATAAAATAATGCAAGCCCATGGATATGAATAAGACAAGACATGGGACCAAGTACAGTTCATTGAGAGCAACGAACTGACCTTGTGCTGGACAAGGCTGCATTGTAAGCAGAATTATTAACGTGTGGCTATGATTTCACTGTGATTTATCACATCCAGAGGGATCTTCCCTCATTGTGCTGTTTCTGAGAGAAACCATTTCTTACAGAAAACAAGAACAAAGCAAGGACTTCCCCATGCACCCACCCCCCTTCCCCAGCCCCTCTCTCCCAGACCAGGATCCCTGTCTGAGCCCCTCCAGTGTAGCACCAATCAGGTACTTTTTCCAATTGTCCCCTCTGATGGGGATGTGAAGTCTCTCAGACTCATAGACGTTTGCAGCACAGAAGGAGGCCATTCAGTCCACCGTGGCACGCTGGTCAACAAAGATCTGACCACACTAATCCCATTTTCCAGCACCTGGCCCATAGCCCTGGAGAGTTTCTGACTCAACCACCCTTTCAGGCAGAGGGTTCCAGACTCCCATCACCCTCTGGGTGAAAAAAATTCTCCTCAACTGCCCTCTTAGCCTTCTACCGCTTACATTAAATCTATGCCCCATGGTTATTGACCCCTCTACTAATGGAAAAAGTGCCTTCCTATCCACCCTATATATGCCCTTCATAATCTTATACACCTCTATCAGGTCCCCTCTCAACCTTCGCTGCTCCAAGGAAAACAACCCCAGCCTATCCAATCTTTCCTCATAGCTCAGATCCTCCAGCCCAGGCAGCATCCTGGTAAATCTCCTCTGCACCCTCTCCAGTGCAATCGCATCCTTCCTATAATGTGGTGACCGGAACTGCACGCAGAACTCCAGTTGTGGCCTAACCAGCATTTTATACAGTTCCAGCATAACCTCCCTGCTCTTGTATTCTATGCCTCAGCTAATAAAGGCAAGTATCCCATATGCCTTCTTAACCACCTTATTTACTTGCCCTGCTACCTTCAGGGATCTGTGGATATGCACACCAAGGTCCCTCTGATCTTCAGTACTTTCTAGGGTCCTGCCATTCATAGTGTAATCCCTTGCCATGTTAGCCCTCCCCAAGTACATTATCTGACACTTTTCCGGGTTGAATTCCATTTGCCACTGCTCTGCCCACCTGACCAGTCCATTGATATCCTCCTGCAGTTTACAGCTATCCTCCTCAATATTTACCACCCTACCAATTTTCGTGTCATCTGCGAACTTCTTAATCATACCCCTTACATTTAACTCTAAATCATTTATGTACACCACAAACAGCAAAGGCCCCAGCCAGTGGAACCCCACTGGAAACAGACTTCCAGTCACAGAAACATCCCTCTACCATCACCCTCTGCTGCCTGCCTCTCAGCCAATCTTGGATCCAATGTGCCAATTTGCCTTGGATCCCATGGGCTCTTACTTTCTTGACCAGTCTGCCATGAGGGACTTTATCAAAAGTCTTGCTAAAGCCCACGTAGTCCACATCAAATGCATTACCCTCATCAACACTCCTGGTTACCTTCTCAAAAAATTCGATCAGATTTGTCAAACATGACCTTTCCCTTACAAATATATGCTGACTATCCCTGATTAATCCGTGTCTCTCCAAGTGCAGATATATTCTGTTCCTCAGAATTATTTCTAGTAACTTCTCCACCACCGAGGTTAGACTGATTGGCCTGTAATTTCCTGGTCTAACCCTTTTTTAAATAATGGAAAAATGTTAACAGTCCTCCAGTCCTCTGGCACCTCACCTGTGGCCAGAAAGGACTTGAAGATTACTGCCAGGGCCCCTGATATCTCTTCCCTTGCCTCCCTCAACAGCCTGGGATAATCTCATGCGGGCCTGCAGATTTATCTACTTTTAAGGCCGCTAAACCTGCTAGTACCTCCTCTCTGTTAATTTCCTCTAATACTTCACAGTCCTCCACCCTGATGTCTATATCTGCATCGTCCTTTTTCATTGTGAAGATTGACGCAAAGTATTCATTGAGTTGTGTACCCAAGTCTTCTGGGTCCACACACACATTACCTCTATGTTCCCTAATTGGCCCTATTCTTTCCCTAGTTATTCTCTTGCTCTTTACATATTTTTTAAAAATCCTTTAGGTTTTCCTTTATTCTACCCACCAATGCTTTCTCATGCACTCTCTTAGCTTTCCTAATTTCTTTTTTAAGATCCCCCCTGCACTCCTTTAGGGACTCTGCCGCATTGAGCCCTCGATATCTGCCATAAGCTTCTCTTTTTCTCTTAATTCTAACCTTTATGTCCCTTGACATCCAGGCTTCTCTGGACTTGGTCCCCCCCTTTGTCTTTACGGCAACATATTTGCCCTGTACTCTCACCATTTCCTCCTTGAATGCCTCCCACTGCACTGACACAGTTTTATCTGCAAGTAGCTGCTCCCAGTCCACTTGGGCCAAATCGTATCTCATCTTAATAAAATTAGCCTTTCCCCAGTTTAGAACTTTTATTCCCGGACCAACCTTATCTTTTTCCATAACAATCCTAAATCTAACTGAGTTATGATCACTACCTCCAAAATGCTCCCCTACTGATACACCTTCCACCTGCCTGGGCTTATTTCTGAATATTAGGTCCATAACTGCCCCCTCCCTTGTTAGGCTTTCTATATATTGGCTAAAAAAGTTCTCCTGGATGCAACTTAAGAATTTTGCTCCCTCCCTACCTTGCACACTAAAACTATCCCAGTTAACATCTGGGTAGTTAAAATCCCCTACTATTACTGCCTTATTATTCCTATACTTCTCTGAAATGTGATTACATATTTGATCCTCTATCTCTCCCTGACTGTTTGGGGGCCTATAGTAAACACCCAACAGCGTGTTTGCCCCTTCTGTGTTTTTTACTTCTACCCATATGACCTCATTTGATGATCCTTCCAAGATATCATCCCTCCTCACTGCTATAATTGATTCCGTGATCAATATTGCAACCCCCCCCTTCTATCCCCCTCTCTATCTCGTCTGAATACCCTATAACCAGGAATGTTGAGCTGCCAATCCTGCCCTCTTAACCAAGTCTCGGTCATGGCTATGATATCACATTCCCACAAGCCTATCTGTGCCCTCAGTTCTTCTGTCTTATTCCTCAGGATCCTTGCATTCCATTTAGCCTTGCTAAATTCATTTCTTTCTTATCAAACCTGTGTATCCTCTGCCCTCCAGACTCACTTACTAGCGTTTTAACTTCTAATTCCATCTCAGCTTCTCTACCCTCTGAACTACTTTTCAGGATCCCATCCCCCTGGGTGGAGAGGTGGAAGATTTCTGACAAGCTGAGCTATGGTAATTTGTGCTTCTTTCTCTTTCATGGGGTGTGGGTGTCGCTGGCTGGGTCAACATTTATTGCCCATCCTGAATTGCCCTTGAGAAGGTGGTGGTGAGCTGCCTTCTTGAACCGCTGCAGTCTGTGTGGTGTAGGTACACCCACAGTGCCGTTAGGGAGGGAGTTCCAGGATTTTGACCCAGCGACAGTGAAGGAACGGCCGATATATTTCCAAGTCAGGATGGTGAGTGACTTGCAGGGGGAACTTCCAGGTGGTGGTGTTCCCTTGGCCTTCTAGATGGTAATGGTCATGCCCAGAAGGAAAAAAACAGTAAAAACTGAGAAATAAGAATACTGGTCCAAACTGGTCTTATATACCTTAAAATGGAACACCAGTAAAACTGGGAAATAAGAGTACAGGTCCGAACTGTTTTTCCCTTCTGGTTGGGTTTGGAAGGTACTGCTTAAGGAGACTTATGTGGGGAAACTCTTTCAAACCATTCCTATGTGAGCCATTACTAAGCAGTTTTATCAATGATGGAGTGTGTTGAATGTGAGGCATTCTGTTGGTAGAGGTTACACACTGTAATAGAATTACAGTGACAGGTTCGATTGAGTGAGCAGGCAATCTTTCAATGGGAGGGGTTCAAGTGACATCAGAAACAGTGAGAATTAAGTTCTAACTGATTATTAACATCGCATGGTCCACAGTATTAAATTGCGGTACTTTAATATCTCACATTTTTTTCAGTTTATATACACTAATTGTTACTTGTTATTAATAACATTGACAGCATTGTAAAGTAAGCCCCTTGAATTGGTAGATAGTGGCATGTCATTGGGGCTGAATTGGTTAAATATTATGACTTGCTTTTATAAAATACAGAGTAACAACATCATGTATTTCACTGAAGGGACTTATGTTTCAGTTTTCAAGCCAAATTCTAAGGAAACTTGCACTTCTGTATATATTACAGTAAATGCTATTGTTTCAATAGAGCAAAAACTTACTACGACGCTCCTGTCAGTAATAATTGTATCATTAATCTGTCACAGCGTTAAGTACATGTAATCTGAACATTCTTTTCAACTGTTATTATCTTATTGAGAATGCGGGACCAATTTTCACATACCAGTGTAAGGCAGCTCTGGATGATTAAGAATGGGTGCAAGTCTCATTGGAATTGTAATGTGCTAATAGTAGTAAGTTTTGGTGGGTGAACCAGCAACGGTGGCATAGTGGTACTGTCACTGGACCACCAGGCCAGCTAATGCTTGGGCCACGTGAGTTTGAATCCTACTGCTGCAACTGGTGGAGTTTGAGTTCAGTTAAAAAAAAATATCTGGTATTAAAAGCTAATCTCAGTAAAGGTACAAAATTATGAGGGGAATAGATAGAGTGGACAGGATAAAATTGTTTCCCTTGGTGGAGAATTCTAGAACCAGGGGACATGGATTCAAGATAAGTGGCAGAAGGTGTAGGGGGGACATGAGGAAGAACTTTTTTATGCAGAGGGTAGTGGGTGTCTGGAATTCGCTGCCCAAGTTGGTGGTAGAGGCAGAAACTCTAAACTCTTTTTAAAAAGTACCTGGATCTGCACCTTAAGTGCTGTAAGCTGCAGGGCTATGGGCCGGGTGCAGGAAGGTGGGATTAGAAAGAGCACCTGGGTGTCCTTGGGCTGGCATGGACAAGATGGGCCGAATGGTCTCCTTCTGTGCTGTAACTTTTCTATGGTTCTATAGTTACTGTGAAGCTGTCATCGGATATATTTTTTTAAAAACTGGGTAACCATTCACAGCTCTGGGTTCTGATATGCTTGGCTGACAGGCATGAACCAACAGTGGGAATGGAAAATTGGAGGAAGGTGGAATTTAGAGGGATGTGAGCAGCTAAAGAGGTGTAACGTGGAAGGGCAGTTTTTTTTTCCAGAGGCATAACACACTTGCAACCTTTTCCAAGGCTGAAGGAGCAGAACGGCATGAGGAGGCTGGGCAACAATGAAGACAGAAGAAACCTAATCTGCACAGGAGTGGCAGAGCCACCTGGCACATCTGGCCCTATTCCCTGGCTGCTGACGTGACCTGGGGCAGCACAGGGTGTTATTAAAGAGGGCGGCCACCCCATAGATCAGCATTGCAGCATGCCTGGGAATGAATTGGATGCAAGTTTGAGGTTGCAGCAGGCCACTGTCACTGGCAATGCTACTGTGGTAGGACAGGTTGAGGAAGCGTTAATTTAGTTATTTAAGTTATTTTAGTTATTTATTAAGTTATTGAGGTGTACAGGATAACTTTACTTACTTAATTAGTCATTGTCCACAAACAGCCATAGGCAACTCTTTCCAATAGAGAGAGAGAGAGAATTGGTTAGATAGCTTTAGGGGCACCACTCCACATCCAGTGTGGGCCAAGATAAGGGACAGGCTTCCATGAATTACCACTGCGCTTTTTCAATAGAAGAATGGAGAACAAAGGCAAGGAGAGTATAGTGAACATTATAAACCACTGGTTTGGCCTCAACTGGAGTATTGTGTCCAATTCTGGGCACTTCAGGAAGGCATTAGAGAGAGTGCAGGAAAGAATGGTTCCAGGGACAAGGGCCTTCGGTGTGGATCGATTAGAGAAGATGGGGCTGTTCTCCTTGTGAAAAAGAAGGTTGAGGTGAGACTTGACAGAGATATTCAAAATCATGAGGGGTCTGGACAGAGTAGATAGGGAGAAACTATTCCCACTGGCAGAAGAGCAAGAACAAGAGGACACTGATTTAAGGTAAAGGGGAAGAGAACCAAAGGCGAGATGAGGGAAAACACTGTTAGAATCTGGAATGCACTGTCTTAGAGTATGGTGGAGGCAGATTCAATCCCAGCTTTCAAAAGAGAGTTGGATAATCATCTGGAGGGAAAAAAGAATGCAGGTCTAGGGGGGGAGGGGGGAAGGAGAGAGAGTGACACTATTTGTGTTACTCTTCCAGGTAGATGACATAATGCTTGCATTTATACATTTATACCTTATTGAATTAGATAGAATTTTACCACACCAGAACAGGCCATTTGGCCCTTCAGGTATGTTTCTGCTCTAACCTTACTTCACCTCACCCTGTCAGCATATTTCTTCTATTCCTTTCTCCCTCATACACCTATCTAGGTTCCCTTTAAACATACCTATTCTGTACGTCTCAACCACACCGTGTGGTCCCAGGTTCCACATTCTCACCACTCTCTGAGATAACCTCGGGGAATACACTCAATCAGGTTTTGTTTCCAAGGAAGCATCCAGCATTGTGGCTAATCGAGCACTCGAGTAGCTTACTGCCTGTTGCCCTCTGTTTCTTTGTTGCCTGACTAACCCAAATGGCTGGCAATAGCCAGCAGCTGACAGGAAATAAGGGAGAGGGAGTGGGGCAACACTCACCCCTCAAGCGAGATGGCTGGTGAAGTCGGAGTTGCCGTATGAGGTGAGAGTTGTCCTGTTTGCCTCCCCCCTTTGGACAACATTGCCTGGCACAGCTGACTGGCACTGGCATGACACTGACAATAGACGTCACAATCCTCTGGTTCCCTGCAAATTCAAAATACTTGCATGTGGAGCTCCTCTGACACATCCTGTAGACATGTCTGCACGTCAAACACAGGTGTGAGGACACGCAAGTAGGTGCAGTCTTTCTCTTGAAGCCTTACTTCACCAACACATAACAAAGGGATTGCCTTTTTTAATTGGAATCTGGTGCTATTCCTGAAAAAGGTGCTGTCATCTAAATGACAACACTGGAATAATGGCGGGTGTGTCTTATACGCTTGAAAACCCAACCAGAAAATTAATTGGGGCACTAAATTCGCAGAGAATGAGCTAAATATTTTTTTAGCTGGGAAGTGCTTTGCGACACCTTGAGGGTGTGAAAGACATGTTCTATGTGCAAATTCTCTCCTCTTAACTGTTGCGTGGATTAGGAAATCAATTTACTATTAAGTCCCAAAAGTGAAAGTCATGATGATTAAGCACAGTTTCATAGAATCATACAGCACAGAAAGAGACTATTTGGCCCATTGTGCCTGTGCCAGCTCTTTGAAAGAGCTATCCAATTAGTCCCACTCCCCACCGCACCCCCACCCACCCCCCAACTCTCTCCCCCCACCCCCCAACTCTCTCCCCCCATAACCCTGCAATCTTTTTTCAACTATATGTATATAATTCCCTTCAGAAAGTTATTGAATATGCTTCCACCGCACTTTTAGGGATGACTTTCCAGATCATAACAATTCACCAGTTTAAAAAGAAACTCTCCTCCTCTCTCCCCGCTCTTGGGCCAGAATTTTTACGGCCCTGTCATCGTGGGGACGGGACCATAAAACACAGTGAGCTGTTCTTACTCCGTTGACTTTGGCGGGAACGTAAAACCCTTCTGCCGTAAAATTACACCCTTGGGTCTTTTGCTTATTAAACTTCATTATTGTTGCAAAATGGGATATCCAGCTCAACATTTAATCCGGTGCTTTTCTGCATAGTTTAGTGAAGGAAACACTAATGAAAAATAGACATGCATGTCAATGTATCAGTAATTACATTGCAAAGCATTTACATTGTTAAAGACAATTGCTAGTTAAAACAGGTGATGGGCATTGGTTCTTCCATCAAAACCACATAAATAGATCCAGCTGGATCACTCGGGTGTGGAAGATACTGGAGCTGAGTCACTCGGGTGTGGGAGATACTGGAGCTGGATCACTCGGGTGTGGGAGATACTGGAGCTGGATCACTCGGGTGTGGGAGATACTGGAGCTGGGTCACTCGGGTGTGGGAGATACTGGAGCTGGGTCACTCGGGTGTGGGAGATACTGGAGCTGGGTCACTCGGGTGTGGGAGATACTGGAGCTGGGTCACTCGGGTGTGGGAGATACTGGAGCTGGGTCACTCGGGTGTGGGAGATACTGGAGCTGGGTCACTCGGGTGTGGGAGATACTGGAGCTGGGTCACTCGGGTGTGGGAGATTCTGGAAGTCTGTTACACGGAAGAGCTGTCTTATTAATAAACCAACTTGTGGAAAAAGACCAGCTTTGGACTTGTTCTTCCATGACTAGCACTTATTGTGAGTGACAATGAGGTCTTTAAATTGTTTGACATCACAATGCCAGAGCAACATCACAATTTATAGTGTAATAAATACAACCATGGAATAGCAAATGCTGGAAATACACAAACAGCCTCTGTGCAGAGGGAAAACAGCTTTGGACACAACTACAACATGAAAAGATGGAAAGGCAGGTTATCAGAAAAAGGATAAGGCAGAGGGAGAACGTTAAAAAAAAATCCAATCACAGGAAGTTAAAGGGCTGAACAGCCTGTGACATGGAATAAAAGAATAGAAAAGAATAAAAGAAAGATTGGGGAAATTATCAAAGATTATGTCAGGCAGGAAGACATTAAAGAATTTGCTGAAGGGATCCACGCAGCTAACCAGACAAGTGTTCTGACAAAGGGGTTTACAGCGAGAACATAAACCCACCTTCCCCTGGGTCTCTGACAGGTCCATGTCTCCACCGTGCATTTTGACGGTGGTAGCAACGTAGCAAAAAATTGACCTCTGATATTGACCTTCAAACAGCTGACATCTCCAAGGGTAAAGATGGAGAGATTGACTTGGTCGTGTGAAGAGATTGATCTTTGACATGAATTTTTCCACGTCAAAACATCATTAGTGTGCGCTTCGCACATCTTGCCGGTGGGGCCCAGGCAATGAGCTTGCACCCAGCCAAGCCAACAGCCAGCGTTAACTTTAACCCACAGAGATACAAGTTCAGAAAGCACTTCTGCTTGCCTTGCATTCCTTTCCCCATTCTCTCCGTTGTTCACTCTCAGATTGTTTATCGTTTTACTATCAGTACACATATAAAATAATATAATATAATAGTATATAATAAAATAATATAATATAATAAAATATATATAAAATACTTTTAATAAAATCACTTATAATGTTCTCTTTCACTGTTTAAATACTTTTGTGGTATTTCCTCTGTGTCCTTAATCTCCCCTTGTGCCCATGTCTACATTTAATAGATTTTATCAATAATCAGTCAGCTTAGCCTTGCAAGGCGAAGTAACTCATTTTTGGTGCAGGAACTGTAAATGTAATATAAATTCTAAGCATAGTTGAAAAATGGAATAAAGATCCAGAAAAACTGACATGACTAATAAGCGATGACAAACTCTGTTTTAAGTTATTCGACAGTACCTTCACAGCTACATGTTTAGCATTAGAAATACCGGTTTGGCGATTTGTACAAATATCCTTTACATGTAAATCCGAAAACTGAACACATACAAAAACTGCATCTAAAAACAATATCTCATCAACCTTTCGCGTGAGAAGCCGCTGACTCAAGCCGACTACGCCTGACCTTTAGCGCAGGAAGTCCAGTTGTTTGCCTTCCCTTGTGCCCAGCTGTTGTGAGAGCTTTTGCTTCCGACCCAAAGCAACTAATCTGCCCCTCGGGCAAATAACGATAATGATTCAAAGGGAATCAGCAAGTCTTTGGAAGTACAGGTATGAGTGCCAAGTCCGCTCTGCCAGTGGCTGCTTTCCCTTGCTTCACAAACTCTTTAATGTACACTTAAGAGACACAAAGCCTTTTCTCCAACTCATCATTACTAACTAGGTTTACAAAAGTCACTACTTGTTTATTCATCCCAACTATATGGCCAATATTTATCACTCAGCCTCAACATATAACAGATTCTCTGGCCATTGCCACATCGCTTTGTGTGGGATCTTGCTGTGTGCAAGTTGGATCGCTATCTTTTCTACCTTACGGCAATGAAGACAGTTCAAAAATAACTTAATGGCTGTAAGAGCATTTTGGAACATGCTGAAAGGTACTGAATAAAAAGCCAGGATTTCTTTCAGTGCCAGATTGAGCCATCACACTTGCATCCTGGCTGCAGATACACTATAAACGTGGGACTGTATCGTAAGTACATTCATGGAAAGCTGAAGTTTCAACAGTGCCTTGGAGTGGTTCCCGCAATGGAAGCTGCTGCCTTCTCGCTAGGCTGAGGGTCAACTGGTATCCTAGAAACTGGTACTTTCACCTTGGTCCTGCTTCATGCGCGCCTTCCACAACCAGGAGAGGTGTCAGCTGTGGCTCAGTTCATAGCACCCTCGCCTTTGAATCAGAGGGTTGTGGGTTCGTGTCCCACTCCCAGAAACCAAGAACTGTGACTGTACTCGAAAGAGTTGCAATCTGTGACTGTTGATAACTCGAAAGAGTTTCCACAATCAGGAGTTTTGAACAAGAGTGGGGCGGTTGGAATCACCAGTTCCTGTTAAAGTCAACGGGAGTCTGGGAATTTCTCCCGTGGATCCAACCCCAGAAGTTAGACCCAAAATGTGCCCATTCCCTCACTTACTCTGCCAATGTCAAAATGCCTGCCAATCTCATTAGAACATGCCTGAATGTAAAATGGGTGCAAATCAGCATTAACAGTCAGAGCCGGAGGGAAATGCAAACTCACATCACTATCGAATCATAGAACAGTTACAGCATAGGAGGAGGCCATTCTACCCGTCATGTCTGTGCCAGCTCTCTGTAAGAGCAACTCACCCAGTCCTATTCCCCCATTTCTCTCCCCATAGCCCTGCAAGTTTTTTCTCTCTTTTAAGATAATTATCCAATTCTCTTTTGAAGGACTCAATTGGATCTGGCTTCACCACACTCTCAGGCAGTGCATTCTGGACTCTAACCACTCACTGCTTGAAAAAGTTTTCCCTCATCTTGCCATTGCTTCTTTTGCCAATCACGTCAAATTAGTGCCCTCTGGTCCTCAATTCTTCCACCAACGGGAACAGTTTCACCCGCTCTTATATTCCTTAAGTGTGAAAATTGAAGTTTTAAATCATTCATGCACATTAGGTACAGCATATTTAAGAATCTACAATTGGGAAGCTTTTCAATTTTTTAACTTATGCTATAAAAATGTATTGATGGAAACAGAAAATGTGGTGGAGGTCTCACCGAGAATAAATTTAAAATTACCACTCAAATGATTGGTTTAAAACAGCAGGAAAACGCCCTTGTTTGCTGGAACGCTTGAATATTAGATCAGAATCTGAATCAACCTTTGGAGGAAGGAAACCAGTACATGAAGCTGTATAATTTGGAGACAGTTTTCCATTTCATGAGATGACGGTTTGTGCCTTGGTGCGCCGTGTGTTAACCATCAACTGGTGGGGCTCAGGAACTCCACTCTGATATGGCTGTCTGCAGGGGAGGACAGTGGGCTGAGAAGGTACACGATTCACTGTTCCCTGTTTTCTCGGCCAGCCGATCTTTCCATTTCTGCTCGCTTCTTTAATGCACTTCCAAACAGTCAGCCTCCAGAGGCCAAGGCCATCAGCAATGGTTGCCCAGTTGTCAGTATCCATGTCCGCCATCTTCATAACTTGCTTGCAAGTGTCCTTGCAATGGAGGCATAGGCGGCCAGGAGGTCATGACACAGCAGCCGGTTCACCGTACAGAAGGCCTTTGGATATATGGTCGTCATCCATCTGATGATCGTGGCCGAGCCAGCACAACATCATTTGCTTAGCAATGAGTGTAGGCTGGTGGGATCAGCGTGCTCCAGAACCTCTGAGTTGGTGACCCTGTCCTGCCAAGAGATGCTGAGGACACGTCTGAGATGAGGCGGTGCTGTTACATGGGCAGAAATATTTTTGGGCAGGGGGATTGATGGTCGCAAAGGATCAGGGAAATTTGAGCGTCATAAGCACATCCCTCATTTAAGTCCAAGTTTCCACAAGCTATTGACCATGTTAACTACTTGCGCCCCCAGTTACCCATATTACTGGGTGCAAATTCAGAGGAAATTCTGGCCAATGACTACCTTGGCAGTGCAGGAGAATAGTCAGGACACAAAACTTTGGTCTTCAGATCAAAACTCCAGGCCTTTCACTATAATTTATACTAGTACTGAAAATCCTGCGGAAGTTAAACTTATTTTCTAAAGTGGACAAAGTGAGATCCACACGAGAAAGTACCCTCCCAAGCCACATCACATCAAAAATAATTTGTCTCCTCTGTTGATGGTGGGAGAGGCCGAAATGGGGTAGGGGGGAGGGAGTTGGCTTTTGATTGGTCCAAAATCTGCACGAGGGCAGGTATCTCGACCAATCATGGCCCTGAGGGGTAACGACTGATGTAACCTTCATAGGCGTAACCATGGGAGCTGGTGATGCACCCCTACGCCTCAAAGGTTGCCATGGATGTTGCCTGTGACATGGGTATATTAAACCTCATGCAAAGGTTAACAGAGTAAATTACACAGTCACGCTGGCGCAGCAAGGGTGGGCATCTCAACCAGCTCGGGGGATAGGGGAAGGTTTGCTTAAATTCAGGGACGCACATATACTGCAAGTGATCTTCCAACCCAAGATCCTAGCCAGTCAACTCCATAAAAGAAGGAAACCAATAACAGACTAAAAATGTCGCAGCAAGAGAACCAAGCTTTGGTGCTATCCTGTGGAGAATTGAAACTGGTAATCAAATTGTCTCTTATGTTACAATATATCATCTATGTAGAACATCAGAAAGTCGAAGTCACCTGGATGAAAGATTAGTTTCTTATAGAGGGAGAAATAGATTATAAATGAACAGGAAACCCCATTGAAAGTGGACTTGGGGGAGAGACATGGGATTAGTGGTGATGGAACTGGGGCAAAGGTTGTGCTGTCCAATGTGTTAACTTCACTACAAATGCTTTCTTTGGAAGATTAACTTCTGTTCCCTTCCGTGTGGGGGTAACGGTGGATTGTCTTGCATTTGCAAAGGGGCTTTATTGTGGGGGTAACTTTCTCCCTATTGTTGTCAGTATGTACGTGTCAGAGTGATGTATGTCACGCCCGTGTTGCACTGTTAGGGATACGTTCACGGTGCCGCTTATCCAAAAAGACTTATCCAAACTCCCCCCCACCACCAAACCAACCCCCCACCCCCGTCTCGGTATTTCTTGCCTTTTAATTCTTGTTCAAGTGCAACTTGGCTTATGTGGTTTGCTTTAGCTACTGTGAGGTCAGTGAGGGACCAGAAGTTTCAGCGAATCAGGACTAAAGGTTCTTTTAAATTTAAAAATATACCCCTCCCCGCCCCCAAAAGTGAAGCATTTCAATTATTTAAGCTAGGTTTAGCTCTTGGTTAACAATGCATCTTATGGAAAAGTGCATAGGAGGTGGGGAAATTGTTAATCTGTGTCTGGTGTTAATCACTTTGCAAAATGCTATTAATGGGATTTCTGGCAGATTTATGAGCTGGTCCTGGAGTATTAGGACCATCATTAGGCACATAAGCCATTCTGGTTAGAGGTTGGCCTGTAAATGTAATAGTATTTTGTTCCTTCCTAGTAGATTCAAATGGAGCATTAAAATAAATAATATGCATTTTGGTTCAAGTACTCTCAAGTTGTGCGAGTTGATCGATCAGCATTGTAGAATCACAAGCCTGTATTTGGGTTGGGCCTGTACCCATTGGAGTTTAGAAGAATGAGAGGTGATCTTATTGAAACAAATAAGACCCCAAGGGGACTTGACAGGGTGGATGCTGGGAGGATGTTTCCTCCTGTGGGAGAGCCTAGAACTAGGAGACGCAGTTTAAAAATAAGGGGTTTCCCATTTAAGACGGAGATGAGGCAAATTTTTTTTCTCTTGTCGGGTATTGGCTAACATCAGTTGTTGGGAAAATGCTGGAATCTATTATTAAGGAAGTGTTAACAATGCACCTATGGTATGGTTAGAACAAGTCAACATGGTTTTACTAAAGGGAAATCGTGTTGAACAAATTTATTGGCGTCTTTTGCAGATGTAACTAGTAAGGGTAGGGAGCCAGTAGGTGTAGTACACCTGGATTTCCAAATGGCTTGCAATAAGGTGCCACCCAAAAGGTTAATAGGCAAAACAAGTGTGCTTGCAATTATAGGTAATACATTAGCATGGATAGAGAATTGGTTAACAAATAGGAAGCAGAGAGTGGGCATAAATAGGGTTTTTACAAGTTGGCAAGTAGTGAAGTGTCAGTGCTGGGGCCCCAGCTATTTATACATTAATGACTTAGATGAAGAGACAGAGAGTAATGTATCTAAGTTTGCTGATGATACCAAGCTAGGTGGAAAGATAAGCTGTGGGGAGGACACAGAGAGGCTGCAAAGAGATATATACAAGATGAGTGGGCAACAAGATGGCAGGTATAGGGAAATGCGAAGTTATTCACTTTGGTTGTAATAGAAAAGCGGAATATTTTTTTAAAAAGTGAGAAACTTTTAAGTGTTGATGGTCAGAGAGACTTGAGTGTGCTGGTACACAAAAAGTTAACATGCAGGTGCAGCAAGTAATTAGAAAGGCAAATGGCATGTTGGCCTTTATTGCAAGGAGATTGGAGTCCAAGAATAAAGAAGTCTTGCTAGAGTTATATAGGGTTTTGGTGAGATCACATCTGGAATACTGTGTGAAGTTTTGACCTCCACATATAAGAAAATATATATTTGCGTTGGAGACAGTACAGCAAAGGTTCACTAAATTGGTCCTTGGGATGAGGGAGCTGTCCTATGATGAGAGGCTGAGTAAATTGGGCCTATATTCTCTGGAGTTTAGAATTATGAGGTAATCTCATTGAAACATACAAGATTCTGAAGGGGCTTGACACTGAGAGATTGTTTCCGCTGGTTGGGGAATTTAAAACACGGGGGCACGGTCTCAGGATAAAGGGCCGATCATTTAGGACTGAGATGAGGGGAAATTACTTCACTCAAAGGGTTGTGAATATTTGGAATTCTCTGTCCCAGAGGGTGGTGGATGCTCCATCGTTGAATATATTTAAGGCTGGGATAGACAGATTTGTGATCTCTCAGGTAATCAAGGAGTGTGGGGAGCGGGCAGGGAAGTGAAGTTAAAGCCCAAGATCAGCCATAATCATATTGAATGGTGGAGCAGGCTTGATGGACCGTGTGGTCTACTCCTGTTCGTATTTCCTGCATTCTTGTGTTGGTCTGTGGAATTCTCTTCCCCAGAGAGCAGTGGGGGCTCAAGCTTTTATAGTTAAGTTGGATTGATTCTTGACTGATAAAGAAGTCAAAGGGTGTAGGGGGTAGACAGGAAAGAGTTGAGGCCACAATCAGATCAGCCATGATCTTATCAAATGGCAGAAAAGGCTCGAGGGGCCGAATGACCTTCTCCAGCTCCTAATTCTTATGTTTGTATTCTGGAGTAAGGACTCACCTCTAGGCAATGTAGGCATAACAAGGAGGCCTGAAGCAGCATTTTATTGACCCAGCAGTAAGGACCTAGGTTGGCACCTTCTGGTCATTTTGCTAGACAAAGTTAATAGAATTGAATTACCATTCTCTGGATTAGGAAATATTTTAAATTAATAGTCTCTGAAATGCAACTGAACAAGGTGTAGTAAATAGTCAAGATACGCACTGCTGATTTTCCAAATAAAAAGTGATGGACAAGATGCTAAACAAGTCCATTAACCTTGCATTCATGATACAGAAGCAGTACAGATAAGAATCAAAAAACTGTTCTCCCAGCATGAGAGAGTTGAGCTGTGAGGAAAGAATGGAGGAGGTAGGACTTTTAGTCTTAAAATAACGTAACAGACAAGATCTTATAGAGAGAGGGTAAATATGATTTGGACTAAGTAATTTTGGAGCTATACATCAATGTTGAGGCTCAGTTTTGATCTACAAGGGAGTCAAGGGTTAAGGGGAAAGGCAAGAAAGTGGTGTTAAGGCCACAATCAGATCAGCCATGATCTTATTGAATGGCAGGGCAGGCTGGAGGGGCCGAAGGGCCTATTCCTGCTCCTATTTCGTATGTTCTTACCTGCTCATAGTGTTGGCCAAGACATGGAACAAGGTGACATGGGCTACAGCTAAAGACCAATTTAGGAGTCATGTCAGGGAGATCTTCTGTATGTAAAGAAAGGTCTTCAGGGACAGCATGG
The DNA here is from genome assembly GCF_964194155.1 of Cetorhinus maximus. Taxonomy (NCBI): domain Eukaryota; kingdom Metazoa; phylum Chordata; class Chondrichthyes; order Lamniformes; family Cetorhinidae; genus Cetorhinus; species Cetorhinus maximus. The sequence continues at coordinate 3,956,109 of NC_135908.1, forward strand.
TTGAAGGCAAGCATTTCAGATATGTTTGAAGACCCAGAGAGAGGAAGTGATGAGGGAGTTATAAGATTTTTCCTTGTTTGAACAGCTAAGATGGCCAAATGACCTCCCTCACCTACCTCGTGATGACCAGGGAGATACAAGGATCCATTCTTCTTTGAGCATCAATTCTAAAAGCTTAAAAAAATGAGTTGACTCCAAGCGAACATCCAATTTAACTGGTCTGATGAAGGAGGTAGTTTTCTTTCTGTAAATTTCCTGCTTACATCTACTTAGCAACAGGAATCATTATACCTGTTATCTCTATCACACGTTTTTTTAAATCATTCATGGGATGTGGGTTTCGCTGGCTGGGCCAGCATTTATTGCCCATCCCTAGTTGCCCATGAGAAGGTGGTGGTGAGCTGCCTTCTTGAACTGGTGTAGATACACCCACAGTGCTGTTAGGAAGGGAGCTCCAGGATTATGACCCAGCGACAGTGAAGGAACAGCGATATATTTCCAAGTCAGGATGGTGAGTGACCTGGAGGGTCATCTATCTGCTGCCCTTGTCCTTCTAGATGGTAGTGGTCATGGGTTTGGAAGGTGCTGTCTAAGGAGCCTTGGTGAATTCCTGCAGTGCATCTTGTAGATGGTACACACTGCTGCTACTGTGCATCGGTAGCAGAGGGAGTGAATGTTTGTGGATGTGGTGCCAATCAAGCGGGCTGATTTGTCCTTGAGTGTTGTGGGAGCTGCACCCATCCAGGCAAGTGGGGAGTATTCCATCACACTCCTGACTTGTGCCGTGTAGATGGTGGACAGGCTTTGGGGAGTCAGGAGGTGAGTTACTCGTCGCACGATTCCTAGCCTCTGACCTGCTCTTGTAGCCACAGTATTTATATGGCTAGTCCAGTTCAGTTTCTGGTCAATGGTAACCCCCAGGATGTTGATAGTGGGGATTCAGTGATGGTAATGCCATTGAACATCAAGGTGCAATGGTTGGATTCTCTCTTGTTGGAGATGGTCATTGCCTGGCTCTTGTGTGGTACTTGTCAGTCCAAGTCTGGATATTGTCCAGGTCTTGCTGCATTTGGACATGGATTGCTTCAGTATCTGAGGAGTTGCGAATGGTGCTGAACATGGTGCAATCATCACGTGAATTAGCCCAGAAGAACCTGACTTCCTTTTGAAAGGTATATTTCCTCTCTTCACAGGAAAAACGTCCTGTTCCAGAGCTCTGTCCTGGCGGTAAGTCTGTTTTTCCTGACTCAGAACCTTGAATGTCATTGTGTGCTTTTATTATTACCCTTATTATTTCCCAACACAGTATCATATCTTTTGTCAGATAAATGTGTATAATACCATGAATCTTTGTGAAGAATGGCTCAGCCTTTAAAGGAATATTCCATGAGCTCCTGTGTTTGATCGATTAGCTTCAGGCTGTACAAGTGTTTACTCCGCAGTCCTATCAGATCCTGGCTCTTAATTTGTACAAAGTATACTGGATATGTTACTGTTTTTTGGAGCTGCAGTGTCCATTTTAAAAGCATCATCTGTGATCTTTCCGCTTAATTCGAAAATTCTCAACAGGAACTGGTTTACAATAAAATTATGAACGTTTATTTCAGTCCTAAATTATTCTTTTATGCTAATTTTGCACAAACTTGTCCTCTGCAGCCCTATCAGATTCTGGCTCCCAGTATAGCTTTAGCATTGCTGCTGAGTATAAGTGGAACTTGTAGTGATCAGAATTTGCTGCTGCCTGGCAGAATTGGTCAATGTTATTTCTTGGTTGGTAAACCAGGCCCTGTGCAGACTCGCAATTTCCCTCTTGGTGCTCCCTGTGAGCGTCAGTCCTCACCAGGAGCATTTGATCAAGGAAGCAGTCTTCCAGCCAATAAAGTTATGCACTCATGAAAAATGTTTTGATGCATCTGGTGCATGTAACATCTGGTGTGCCACTGACCCTCTTTACCTGTTTAATTTTTCTTATAGCAAGTTGTGGGTTGCATTTAGTCAGTCTTCAATGAAACCCATTACACCCTTTGCTGAATATATCCAGCACTTTCTGTCTTCTGTGATGTACTGTGACATCTTTCTTCAATACCTCCATCGACACATTAACCTGTTGCTGTTCCAACGCATGCCAAGTTTAATCCACTCATGTTAGCTACATAAATTAAAATAAATGTCTGAACTTATTTTCAGTCCAGTTAGCATTTCACCTATTCCTGCAAACATCATGAACACTAACTTCTAAGTTATAGATTAGAAATATTTTCAATAGACCTAAACTCAAGTCAACAGCATAATTCTCTCCCTCACCTTTCTTAGCTTTGATTACAGCTCATTATAATTAGGTTGTATTTGTGAGTGATGAGCTAGATAGGCAGAAACTGTTCCCAGCGGTGGAAGGATCGAGAAGCAGAGGACATTTCTTAAAGGTGATTGGTAAAAGAAGCAACAACGACATGAGGAAAAGCTTTTTTAAGCTTCTGGTTAGGCTCTGGAATGCGTTGCCTGAGGGTGTGGTGAAGGCAGATTCAAACGTGGCTTTCCAAAGGGAATTTGATCAGTACCTGAAGAGGAAAGAATTGCAGGGCCAGGAGAAAAGGCGGAGAAGTGGCACTAGGCGAATAGCTCTTGCAGAGAGCCAGCACAGAAACTCCAGGCTGAATGGCCTCCTCTGTGCTACAACGATTCTATGATCCTATAACAGGAACATTTCAGAGAAGCACAGACTTTTTCTTTGCCCTGGGACTAGTGGAATGGAGCCCGCCCACATTTACATTGCAGGGTGGACCCGTCATCACTGGACCTGCACATGCCCACTTCATCAATCACAGCTCTTTTTTTAAAACTTGCTCTAGGGATATCGTTGTCACTGGTAGTTATTGCCCATCATTATTGGCCCTGAGAAGATAATGAAGGATTGCAACTTTCAACAACTCACGGGTACCAACATCCCTCTGGATGCTTCTTCCCCTTCCCTACTCCATCTCTCCTTGAAATCTCACCCCTTGCCATGTATTTTTTTATTTCTTCTTCCATGGGATGTGGGCGTTGCTGGCTAGACCAGCGTTTACTGCCATTCCCTAGTTGCCCTTGAGAAGGCGAAGTCACGGCTGGGGGTCGTCTATAGACCCCCGAAGAGTTGCCTCACTGTAGGACAAAGTATAAATTGGGAAATAATGTCCATGTAAGAAGGACACTATAATTGTCATGGGTGATTTTAATCTGGATATTGACTGGGCAAATCAGATTGGCAGGGGTAACATGTAAGATGAATTTGTAGAGCGCATCAGGGATTGGTTCTTGGAGCAATACATTGCAGAACCTACCCAGGGACAGGCTATTTTAGATCGAGTAATGTGTAATGAGGTGGGATTAATAAGAGATATCGTAGTTACGGATCCTCTAGGGAGTAGCGATCACAACATAGTATAATTTCAAATTCAGTTTGAGGGTGAGCAATTCTGGTCTCAAACCAGTGTCCTCAACTTAAATAAGGGCAATTACAGAGGCATGAAGAAAGAGTTGTCTAAAGGAGGCTCGGAAAATAGACTAAGGGGAAGGTCAGTGGATGAGCAGTGGCAAACATTTAAGCAGATATTTCATAACGCTCAGCAAAAATTATCCCAGTCAAAAAGAAGGACTCGATGGTTAACAAAGGTGGTCAAGGAGAGTATCCAGTCAAAAACTAAGACATACAAAGTGGCAAAAACTAGTGGTAGGCCAGAGGATTGGGAATATTTTTAGGAATCAGCAGCAGATGAGTAAAAGGCTAATAAAGAGGGAGAAAATTGATTATGAAAGTAAATTGGCAAGAAATATAAAAACAAACAGCAAGATCTTCTACGGGTATATAAAAAGAAATAGAGCGGCTAAAGTGAGCGTGGGACCCTTGGGGAAAGCGTCTAGCGAATTGATAATGGGGAACAGGGAAATGGCAGATAATTTAAACCAATATTTTGCATCGGTCTTCATGGTGGAGGACACTATAAACATCCCAAAGATATACGATAAGCAAGGAGCTAATTGGAGGAAAGACCTTGTAACAGTCTCTATCATAAGGGACAAAATATTTGACAAACTAGTGGGACTAAAAGCAGACAAGTCACCAGGACCTGATGGCCTGCATCCAAGGATTTTAAAGGAAGTGGCTGCAGAGATAGTAGAGACATTGGTCGAAATATTCCAGAACTCACTGGATTCCGGGAGGGTCCTAACGGATTGGGAAACTGCTAATGTGATGCCCCTGTTCAAGAAGGAAGGGAGACTAAAACAGGAAACTATAGGCCAGTCAACCTAACATCTGTCATTGGGAAAATGCTGGAGTCCATTATGAAGGAAGAAATAGCAAGACATTTAGGAAAGCTTAATGCAATCAAATAGAGTCACCATGGTTTTGTGAAAGGGAAATCATGTTTGACAAATCTGCTGTTGGAAGGGTGGGGGTTTGTGGCAGGTTTGTGTAGGGAGACAAACTTTTCAGACTTTCAACCCCACCCAGCCCAAACCCACCTGTTTTTAGATTATAAATACCAATGTTCAAATGTTTCAAACAACCTATTGGGTTAAGATAGGGAAAGCAAGCAAAGTATAACGCCATGTACTGAGCAGATGGATATGATAGACATCCTAGAGTCTGAGAACAGTTGACTTATTTTACCTACAAGCTTTGCACACATTGGCTGTGGAGAGGATCATTGATAAGGAGTTGACCTCAGGGTTCGATTGGCAACTTGAAGGACAGGGTTTTTTTTAAATAATGGTATTTTCATCTCAGTTTTAAATAAGTGTCCCTTTATTCTGTAACTATGTCCCCTAGGCTGATTCCTGGGATGAAGGGGTTGACTTATCAAGAGCTGCTAAACAGTTTAGGCCTTTATTCATTAGAGTTTAGAAGAATGAGGGGTGATCTTATTGAAATGTGTAAGATTCTAAGGGGCCTTGACAGGGTAGATGTTGAGAAGATGGTTCCACTAGTGGGGGAATCTCGAACTAGGGGACATAGTTACAGAATAAAGGGACACTTATTTGAAACTGAGATGCGAAGGAATTTCTTCTCTCAGAGGGTAGTGAATGTCTGGAATTCTCTACCCCAGAGAGTTGTGGAGGCTAGATCACTGAAAGTATTTAAAGAGGAGGTAGATAGATTTTTGAAATACAGGGGAGTTGAGGGCTATGAGTTGCTGGCATGAAAGAGGAGTTGAGGCCTGGGGCAGATCAGCCATGATCTTATTGAATGGCGGGGCAGGCTTGAGGGGCTGATTGGCCTATCCCGCTCCTATTTCTTATGCTCTTATGTTCTTGAACCGCAGTGGTCTGTGTGGTGTAGGTACACCCACAGTGCTGCAAGGGAGGGAGTTCCAGGATTTTGAAGATTACATGTTTACAAGTCTTTTAGCCTGATTGCCTAGTCTAATTTTTCGATGTAAGTCACACTGCAATTCAGCCTTCAGGCTGCAGATGTGTTTGTGGATGAAAATACAATTATTTTTAAAAAACCCTGTCCTTCAAGTTGCCAATCGAACCCTGAGGTCAACTCCTTATCAATGATCCTCTCCACAGCCAACGTGTGCAAAGCTTGTTGGTAAAATAAGTCAACTGTTCTCAGACTCTAGGATGTCTATCATATCCATCTGCTCAGTACATAGCATTATACTTTGCTTTCCCTATCTTAACCCAATAGGTTGTTTGAAATATTTGAACATTGGTATTTATAATCTAAAAACAGGTGGGTTTGGGCTGGGTGGGGTTGAAAGTCTGAAAAGTTTGTCTCCCTACACAAACCTGCCACAAACCCCCACCCTTCCAACTTTCATTGAGACTGGAAGGTGTGCAGGAGACTAACCCATCCCAGGGAGGTGGGTTGGAACTTGCGTTATTTTTAAAAATTTGTTCATGGGATGTGGGCGTCACTGGCTAGGACCAACCAGCATTTATTGCCCAATCCTAATTATCCTCGTTCGGAGGGCAGTTAAGAGTCAACCACATTGCTGTGGGCCTGGAGTCACATGTAGGCCAGACCGTTTCCTAAAGGAAACCTGATCAGTGAATCAGATGGGTTTTTACAGCAATGGTTTCATAGTCATCATCAGACTTTCACTGAATTCAAATTTCACCATCTGCCATGGTGGGATTTGAACCTGGGTCCCCGAGTATTAACCTGGAATGCCAGTGCAGTGATAATACCCACTACGCCACCACCTACCCTGTATGACAATGCGACTGCCAGTCTCATTGCCATTCAGCTTTTTTCAACTTTAACTCTGGTTGACTGAGTATCGGGAAAGCCAGCTGCTTCATCAGGGTGAGGATTTGGCAGATTCAGAGGTTGAGTTGCCCTTAGACCCAGGTACCTGCCTGAGGGGCCTGCAAGAATCTGGCATTCCTTCCGTGAGGCCTCTGAGCAGCACATCCCTCCCCACCATTCAGATCCTTGATTGGGAATACTAATTAATTAAAATATCAGATTATACTCTTTTCTATCAAGTAAGCATAAATGCATCTTATCATCTTTTCAAGGTCCTAACATTTCTCTGACATTCCACAATATAAACAGGAGATCCTGCCTTATCTGGTTCAGCATCCAGTGTTTCAGCTTTCTTGCTGTGCTGTTGTTTCAGACGTTCTACTGAAAATGGGTTTTGTTGGGATCTGTAGTACAGACGTCCACTTCTGGTCAGATGGAAAATTTGCGGATATGTGCGTCAAGAAGCCCCTTGTTCTTGGGCATGAAGCCTCGGGGACTGTGGTTAAAGTGTCCTGTGGCGTAAACCATCTCAAAGCAGGTCAGTCAACATACATTTTTGCATTGAGCCAACAGCATCATTTTCCCAACTTCTTCCCATTTCCCATCTAGCCTGGGCACCAGAAATAACTAGTTAAGTGCCTGGGAACTGGTTACCCAGGGACCCATTGGATTAAAGCCAAGAGCAAAGGAGCTGATTGATAAAGGGCTAAGCAACTCGTTGATAATAGCCAAAGGACTGATTGCTAAGGGCCACGGGGTTGGCTATTAAGAACCATGGGACTGGGTGCTAAGGGCCATGGCGATTGTTACGAGCCACGGGGCTGATTATTGAGGGCTGAGGAGCTGATTTCTAAGGGCCAAGCAACTGATTGTTAAGGGTCAAGGGACTGGTTTCCAAGGCCATAGTATTGGTTTCTAATGTCCATGGGACTGGCTGCTAAGGGCCTTGAGACAGGTTGTAAAGGGCCAAGGGGCTGGTTTCTTAAGGGCCAAGGGACTGAACGCTAAGGGCCACATTGGAAGGGTAAATGTGACGTGAGTCCAAAAGCCCTCTTTCTCCAGGGTTGCATGCAGCAGTGTCATGGGGATTGCTCTAGAATTCCTGGAGCCTGCAAGCCAATCCTGGCGGGTTGGCAGCCCTATTGGTTAGGCTAAAATTAACACCCACGAGCTTTAGCAGCTGAATTGTATATGGGATCCTATAGCGAGCAGGAACAAGTTTCTCCCACCGAAATGTGTCTGCGATTCGATGCTGTCCCCGTTAACAGTACTCAGACCTACACTGTTAAAAGTGTTGTGCACTAAGTATCCAAGTTTTCTCCCTTTGCTACAGGCGACAAGGTTACCATCGAACCCATCGTCCCCCGAGAGAACGATGAATATGTTAGAATTGGGCGTTACAACCTGTCCCCAACAAGCTTTCAGGCCGGCTTTCCACATGATGATGGGGCTATGTGCCGATTCTATGTCCACAAAGCCAACTATTGTTACAAGTTAGTCCTTCGCTAACAGTATTAATGATATTATTATTATTATGGAAAGTTATTTTATCGTTGAACCACATCCTCTTCAATGTAGCCTCAGTTTGGAGGAGAGATACAAACAAGGACAGTTGGAGTAAAATATATACTCTAACAACCCAGTTAATAGTTCCTGACTTTTTGAGGGGCTGGATGACACAAAGTTTGCAGAATAGTTAATTCCTGACCAAAGCTACACATGCATGGTTGCTACTATTCTTTGTCAGACTAATGTTGGCATCTACCAGATGTTACACTGGGTGGACAAGCATTAGATTTTATTGTGATATGTCTTATGATGATGTTGTGACTAGTTGAATGCTCCACTATAGAAAAGTTGATACGATGGTCTCTGGTTGTACATAGGTAGGGATGAAGCCTGTACAAATCCCCTTGGTGCAATATTTGTGAAAGCTTTGCCCACAGATATTGTGCCAATGAGTGTTTCCCACATTGTAAGTGTGCCATTTTATTCGGTAACGGGAGTTCATGGAGCATGTCAATTTGAGAATGGGAGCCCTTAACAGATTTAATATTTCTGAGGCAGTTTAACACTCTTGAGCAGTGTTGCTGAGATATTTTGCTCCAGTTCCAAATTACTGCTCTGGACTGCGATGGGAATGAAGACACACAAAGGTAACTTTCTCACTTGCATAACATTGCAAAGGAGATGTTCAGGAGCACAGGGAAGTTTTCTCGATACGACAGTTACACTTGTGAAGCAAAACGGCCGTGATAAAGAGAGTGATGGAAACTCAGGCCTGTGTTAGCCAAGCGCCAATAATGGCGGCTGCCAATGAGATCTGTTATTCAGGGACTTTATTACATCCAGTCACATTGTATTTACAGCAGGTAAACAGGCCATTCTGCCCAACCACTCCTTGCTGGAGCACCATGTGAGCTTTCTTCTACCCTAAACAAAAACAGAATTACCTGGAAAAACTCAGCAGGCCTGGCAGCATCGGCGGAGAAGAAATCAGTTAACGTTTCGAGCCTTCATGGCCCTTCGGCAGAACTGAAGCATAGTTAGAAGAAGGGAGAAATATAAATTGGTTTAAGGTGGCGGGGGGGAGGGGGTGGTGGTGGGGGGAGAGAGAGACACATTGAGGGTGTGGTGATTGTGGAGATGTGCAGATAATCAAAAGATGTCACAGACAAAAGGGTCAAAGAGGTGTTTTGTCTGAGAAAAGTGCTAATTAAGAATGGAGGACAGGATATTCAAAGTACAGCTCTAGTGGGGGTGGGGTGGAAAGGCTAACAAGGTTTTAGTTTTAGATTTAAAAATAATGGAAATAGGTGGGGAAAGAAGAATCTATATAAATTATTGAAAAAAAAGCAGGGGGGGTGCGGGGGGGGAAGAAACGGGGTGGGGATGGGGGGAGGGGGAGTTTAAGATCTAAAGTTGTTGAATTCAATATTCAGCCCGGAAGGCTGTAAAGTGCCTAGTCGGAAGATGAGGTGCTGTTCCTCCAGTTTGCGTTGGGCTTCACTGGAACAATGCAGCAAGCCAAGGACAGACATGTGGGCAAGAGAACAGGGTGGAGTGTTAAAATGGCAAGCGACAGGGAGGTTTGGGTCTTTCTTGCGGACAGACCGCAGGTGTTCCGCAAAACGGTCGCCCAGTTTGCGTTTGGTCTCTCCAATGTAGAGGAGACCGCATTGGGAGCAACGAATGCAGTAGACTAAGTTAGGGGAAATGCAAGTGAAATGCTGCTTCACTTGAAAGGAGTGTTTGGGCCCTTGGACGGTGAGGAGAGAGGAAGTGAAGGGGCAGGTGTTGCATCTTCTGCGTGGGCATGGGGAGGTGCCATAAGTGGGGGTTGAGGAGTAGGGGGTGATGGAGGAGTGGACCAGGGTGTCCCGGAGGGAACGATCCCTACGGAATGCCGTCAGGGGGGGTGAAGGGAAGATGTGTTTGTTGGTGGCATCATGCTGGAGTTGGCGGAAATGGCGGAGGATGATCCTTTGAATGCGGAGGCTGGTGGGGTGATAAGTGAGGACAAGGGGGACCCTATCATGTTTCTGGGAAGGAGGAGAAGGCGTGAGGGAGGATGCGCGGGATATGGGCCGGACACGGTTGAGGGCCCTGTCAACGACCGTGGGTGGAAAACCTCGGTTAAGGAAGAAGGAGGACATGTCAGAGGAGCTGTTTTTGAAGGTAGCGTCATCTGAACAGATGCGACGGAGGCGAAGGAACTGAGAGAATGGGATGGAGTCTTTACAAGAAGCAGGGTGTGAGGAGCTGCAGTCGAGGTAGCTGTGGGAGTCGGTAGGCTTGTAATGGATATTGGTGGACAGTCTATCATCAGAAATTGAGACAGAGAGGTCAAGGAAGGGAAGAGAAGTGTCAGAGATGGACCATGTGAAGATGATGGAGGGGTGGAGATTGGAAGCAAAATTAATAAATTTTTCCAGGTCCCGACGAGAGCATGAAGCAGCACCGAAGTAATCATCGATGTACCCGAGAAAGAGTTGTGGGAGGGGGCCGGAGTAGGACTGGAACAAGGAATGTTCCACATACCCCATAAAGAGACAGGCATAGCTGGGGCCCATGCGGGTACCCATAGCCACACCTTTTATTTGGAGGAAGTGAGAGGAGTTAAAGGAGAAATTGTTCAGTGTGAGAACAAGTTCAGCCAGACGGAGGAGAGTAGTGGTGGATGGGGATTGTTGGGGCCTCTGTTCAAGGAAGAAGCTAAGGGCCCTCAGACCATCCTGGTGGGGGATGGAGGTGTAGCGGGATTGGACATCCATGGTGAAGAGGAAGCGGTTGGGGCCAGGGAACTGGAAATTGTTGATGTGACGTAAGGTGTCAGAGGAATCACGGATGTAGGTGGGAAGGGACTGAACAAGGGAAGAGAGAAGGGAGTCAAGATAACGAGAAATGAGTTCCGTGGGGCAGGAACAGGCTGACACGATCGGTCTGCCAGGACAGTTCTGTTTGTGGATTTTGGGTAGGAGGTAGAAGCGGGCCGTCCGAGGTTGGGCGACTATCAAGTTGGAAGCTGTGGGAGGAAGATCTCCAGAGGAGATGAGGTCAGTGACAGTCCTGGAAACAATGGCTTGATGTTCTGTGGTGGGGTCATGGTCCAGGGAGAGGTAGGAGGAAATGTCTGCGAGTTGACGCTCAGCCTCCGCGAGGTAGAGGTCAATGCGCCAGACAACAACAGTACCAGTACTTCTACCCTACTTCATCTAACCTCAACATATCTGTCTATTCCATGTGTTTATCTATCTTTTGTGCGTCTAGGCTAGTTGCCGTGTCCTCTGAATACATCAAGTATTTTCTTGGACTGAATTTCCACTTTTTAGTTCATACCAGCACTTCTGTGGATTCTGATAAAAGTATCAATGGAACATCGAGGCCCTGAAATTGCTTGTTTGACCTTGCAGACTCCCACTGTGACTGCAGCGAGTTCCCGTAGAATGGTCATAATTTCCGGCAGGACCTGGACGGGTCACTCGCTTGACATGCGACGGAGTTTCCCGTCGTCCTGCCTGAGGGACAGAGCCTCTGCCTAACACCCTAACGCACAAGAAAGCTGGGTTGTGGGAATGGGGTTCCCAATGCTGAGAGCTTCGGTTTCCTCAGCTTCAAAAGGACAGGGCTTGGGTTTTGAGGGCCAGTGCTGGATTCCTGAGGCTGGAAAATGAGGTGACAGGCAGAATTAGGCCCCAGTGGGCGAAAATAGAATAAGATAGAAAATAAAATAAAATAAAATAGGTGCTGGCCGACCACCTGTAAGTTGCCATCACTCGATCACAATTGTGCTTCAGAGTGTGTGTGTCGAGCATATTGATTAACTGATTCCTGGCATGAAGGGGTTGACTTACCAAGAACAGCTAAACACGTTAGGCCTTTATTCATTAGAGGTTAGAAGAATGAGGGGTGATCTTATTGAAATGTACAAGATTCTGAGGGGACTTGACAGGGTAGATGTTGAGAAGATGGTTCCACTAGTGGAGGAATCTCAAACGAGGGGACATAGTTACAGAATAAGGGGATACTGAGATGCGAAGGAATTTCTTCTCTCAGGAGGGTAGTGAGTGTCTGGAATTCTCTACCTCAGAGAGTTGTGGAGGCTAGATCACTGAAAGCATTTAAAGAGGAGGTAGATAGATTCTTGAAATGTCGGGGAGTTGAGGGCTATGAGGAGCTGGCACGAAAAATCAGTTGAGAGCTGGGTTAGCCATGATCTTATTGAATGGCAGGGCAGGCTTGAGGGGCCGAATGGCCTACCCTTGCTCCCATTCCTTATGTTCTTATAAACCAAGAAAGTGGGCCTATGCTCCTGAACACCCCCTTTGAAATGTTACACAAGTGAGAGGGCTACCTTTGTGTGTCCTAATCCCCATCTGAGTCTGGAGCACTAATTTGGAATGGGAACAAAATATCTCAGCAACACTTCTGAAGTGTGCTAAACTGTCTCAACAATGTTAAATCTGTTAAGAGGTCCCATTCGCAAATTGACATACCATGAACTCCTGTTAGCAAATAAAATGGACGTGGAGAATTGGGGAAAAAAAACTTCTACAAATACTGCACTGGAGGGATTTGCACAGCCTTGATCCTTACCTATAGATAATCAGAGACCACTGTATCAACTTCCTATAGTGGGGCATTCATCCAGTTAGGACATCTTGGACACTGATAAAGCGGGGGGCAGGGGAGGGAAATGGACAGGGGGGGTTTCCAAACCTTTAAAGAATCCTGATCCACAACAGCGTTGTGAGAAGGTGCTGGGAGATGCGGAGGGGGACATTGCATCCCTCACGCCCAATCCGAGACCACTCACCTACTGTAACCTTTACAGGGGCTTGCTGCAGAAGTGCTCCCAAACCACTGAAAAGCTGGAGAACCCTACCCGTCCCCTGGTGAACTTAGGAAGATATAGCAGCCACCATGATCCCAGGAACAGCTGGGATTCTCCACAAGCTTGCTGAGGCAGAGTCATTATGACTTGCGAGACAGGATTAGTTACTTCAACTAGGACCACTGGCGGTTTGTCTCTGTACTTTTAAGTGGGGGTGGGTGAGGAATCTCATGGCAGTTTTTTTTGGGATCACCTGGAGTGAGGAAGAAAGTTTCACAAACTCAGGATTGAGATTTTAACTTTGAAGTATCAGTGAATAATGATAATCCAGTCCTGGGTTACTGGTGTTATTGTGGTTTACAGAGAGAAGAGAGACGGACATGAGCATTGCTCTTGTGACTGGATTCAAGGCCGGGATTTTCCGTGCCCACCAGCGTCGGGTGTGTTCGGTGGCACGAGCGGACAATATGGCGCGATCAGTTTCACGGTGGCATGAAACCAGCTTGTGATTGTCCGCTCAGCCCGCCGATGGTGGGCCGGGTTTCCCACCGCCGGACGTTGGGATTGTAATACATCTGTATATATCATTATCAGGCCTGCCCGCTGGAATCCTCCACCCACCCCACCCCACCCCAGCTGGATCGTCCACCCCTGTCAGCGGGAAAGCACGCCGACGTGTTTCACAGCAGCATATAAAAGGCGTGCACTTGGCGGGCTGCACTTTGAGGGGAACTCGGAGGTGAGTGCACAGTAACGTTGTGGAGCACTGGCCAGGGTCGCCTGCTGGACTTCAAGCTTGAGGCATGTTGGGGTGGAGGGGACAAGGCCAGTCCTGTAGTCGAGGTGACTTGGGGGTGGGCGGTTGGTAAGGGCAGCCCTGCAGTTGAATATAGCGCACAAGCACTTGCGGTGGGGGGCAGGGTGGGCGAGGGAAGCAGCCAGACATTAGGGACACTTTATATAAAGCGGCCATTCCTCTGCAGCCGAGACAGTTCAGGCGCAGCCATTGATATAGTTGGAGTTGGGTTTTTCTGCCCACTCAAGCAACGTAGAGGCATCAAAGTGCCACCAAGTGCTCCAGAGCTTTTCACCCCTCAAGCACAGACTGTAAAGTGAGTGTTTTAGTTGGCTGCAGAATGTTGTACAATCTCGCTGCTAAAGCTGGGCCATGGAGCAGTCACTGGTGGAGACGCTCACAGCCCCTTGCAATGTCATCATCCCGGTTTGGCCCAGTTTCCCCCATGGTTCAAGCTAACAGCGCAGCCTTGCAGTGTGGGTTAGGAGAATGCCTCCACCTGAGCTGAGAGCACAGTGTGCAGTCCAGTGGGCAAAGCTGCCACCAATTGGTCGGGTGGAGTAGGCTGGTGGTGAGTGGGGTTTCGGGCAGCCATGCAGCGCACTAAACTCTGACCATGCAAGTGGTGGCCAGCACTCTCCGTGGTGCATTAATGGGCCTTCAGACTTAACCAGGATAGGTTCTTAGTATACCCATGCTAACCCACGTGTCTCTCTCTTTCATCCTGCAGGAGGAGTACATCAGGATCGTGGAGCTTGGTGAACTATCTGTAGGCCTCATGGCCCACAGAGAGTGAAGACAACAGAGGAGAGAGCGACTGAGGCTCCTGGCTGCGCAGAGTGGGGTGGGATATCACAATCCGCAACCCACAAATGCAACCATGAGGTCACGGATGCCATCTTTGCAAGGGCACTCAACTTTGTGCATTTCGCTGGGGACCAGGAGAGCCAGGGTGCAAGAGCCCAGATCTCGGCATTCCCACAGGTGCAGGGTGCGATTGGCTGCACTCACATGGCGCTCAGATCTCCATCACAACACGTGGTCACTATGTCAACAGCAAGGGATTCCACTCACTGAATGTGCAGCTGGTCTGCGACCAACAGAAACGCATCCTGCAGGTCTGCGCACGCTTTCCATGGAGTGTGCACGATGCTTACATCCTCATTCACTCACAGATCCCTGACATATTCCAGGGTCCACAGAAGCTGCGGGGTTGGTTCCTCAGGGACAAGAGCTACCCACAGAGGCCGTGGCTGATGATACCCGTGCGGTGTCCTCAGACTGCAGCAGAGCGACGCTATAATGAGGCTCATGCAGCAACTTGGTGGAGCAGACCATCGGGATGCTGAAGATGCAGTTCCGGTGCCTGGACCAGTCTGCAGGAGCCCTGCAATACAGTCCACAGAGGGTGTCACACATCATCATCGTCTGCTGTGCCCTTTACAACCTGGTACTGCAACGGGGAGAGGAGCTGCCTGAGAGGGAGATGGAGGAGCTGCACGTCTCCTCCGATGAGGAGGACGCCGACAGGGATGAGGCTGAGGAGGTCCTCAAAGGTAGCGACAATGACTGGGATGAGGCCCTCGCATTGGCCAGATGAGGCAGGCGCATCGAGAGGCCCTCATAGCTGCTAGGTTTGTGGAGGATGGTGACAGCATGCAGCGAGGTGACCCCATAGATCCTCACATTGCAGCTGTGAATGTTTGACTCCAGTCTGGCTTATAGCAGCGCACATACCCTCTGTAGAATGCTCCTGTCACGGAGACACAGTGGAGGCTTTAATTGTTGCTAGATTCCAGGAGGATGATGACAACTTGCAGTGAGGACACTCCATAAATCTTCACACAGCCTCTGAGAATGTCTGACTCCTGTCTGGCCGAGGGCAGCTCACTTATGCTCTGTGATCAGAGTCATATCATAGAGATGCAGCCATGAAACTTTAGAAGCATCTGATCCTTTGTCCGCCTTCAGCACCTTCAGGAGCACAGAGTCACCGGTTACAGATGCTGAAGGGATGGGGGCCAGCCCCACCTTAAAGGTGCTGAGAGCACACAGAGAGAATGAGGGAACTCTGTGATGCCTGCCCACTACATTCTGGCAGCAATAACCAGCACCATCAAGGTGCAGGCATCAGTAATGTTTCCAGGGAGTGTGAGGCTGGACCATCACTTTGGTCTGAAGGCTGCACAGACACAGGGAAGAGGCCCTGGACTGAGACACCTCCCTTTATCTTGTGCAGAAAGGTTTCACATCTGAGTGACATGAACACTGCTCATCAGAACAAGGAGCCATAGGCAGGGAGACATCCTTTGGAATTTATTGACAATAATGAGCAATATGTACAAGTGATTAACACCCATGCCCAGGCTGTGCAACCATTTTGGTGCCCCCTGGACATCCACAGCGGAGGTGGAGGGCAGCCTGCTGACTGCTACACCCTGACTGTGATGACCTTGGCAGGCGTCCTTTGGAGGGCTGAGATGTGGAGGGCCCCAGCCTGCTTTTGGGGTCCTGTTGTTTGGCAGTGACACCCTCCTTGGCCTGTGGAGCTGGAGCTGCTGAGGTCACAGGAAGAGGGGAGTTGGATGAGCTGGACACTACTGGTGTCACCTGGATGGATGGCCCCGGGGAGGGGACACCTGCTGATCTCCCTCCCTATGGGTGTCCAAGGGCCCCAGGCTGACTCTTTGAGGAGAAGCTGGAGTGAGATCAAGCTGCCCCACACCCCTCTCACGTATACACTGTTGGAGGCCAACTATGGCATCAGCGATGGAGTTGGGCCCATGCAGCAGTGCAGGTGTGAAGTCCTGGACCAAGGTCTCCATGGCGGCCCCCATCCTGCCAGTGTTGACCTCGGTGCGTTGGCAATGCCGGCGCTATCACCTCAGCCTGAAGGCGGACGGACCCCTCCATCGTGCCTTGCAATCTGAGGAGTGCAGCGGACATCCCTTCCTGATGTTCTCGAGCTTGTCTTTGCAGCTCCAGCAACTGTGACATTACTGAGTCCAGAGGCTCATCATCTGACTCGGACTCAGCAATTTCCTGGCCTCCAGCAGTCCTCGGAGTGCCGGATGGCAGGGAGATCCTTGCCGCCGCCTGTGTGGATCAGACAGTGCGATGCGCTCAACAGATTGAGGTCGCAAGGCTACTCTAAAGCTCGGTCCCACCGAGGTATGTGCCCTAGCGCTGGTGGAGTGTATGGCTGAGTGCTGTGACAGGACTTCAGGGAGGGTGCCTTTAGATTTCTCTTCAGAGGTTTCTTCGGGGCTTGATTGGAGGCCCTGGGTCATGGCCTCCGTCAGCTGTTTTCCAGATGTGCTTGTGGAAGCAAGGAGAGATAATTAGTGCATGGCAGTGGCCTGTGAAATGGGACACATCACTCACAGCATGGTTGTCTGATGGACGTTGCACTGCTGGGGCCTCACTTGGTAGACCAGAGCCGACCTCACCATTAGCACAGGACCGGTCCAGACCCTTACCAGCCAGCTGGATGGCTCTGATTTCTAAGTCCGTGAGGACCTTGATTTCAGGCATCCCTCCACCAGTCTGCAACCTCCCCCTCTTGTTGTGTGCCAGCTTGCCCTGCATGAATAGAGATGGAAAGAGTGTAAGCAGGATGCCTGTCAGGCCAGCTGCCTGGCATGTGTGGCTGGTGAGTGGGTGGTCCCATAGATGGGATGAGGACAATGACGGTGAATGTGAGAGAGTGAATGGTGATGTCCCTTGAACCGGCAGTGAGTGAGGGCCCTGTGGATGTGTAATGGGTTTGTCAGTGTGTGAGTTGAGAGTGTGAGAAGAGTGACTTACCCTGGTGGAACGGAGGAGATCATTCATCCTCTTGCGGCACTGGGTGGCTGTCCTCTTTTGAAGGGCATTAGTGCTGACCACCGCTACCACCGCCTCCCAAGCCTGGTTGGTCACGCCGCTGCCCATTCTGCGGCCAGAGCGGGGGTAAAAGACATCACGCGGGACTCCATGGCATCCAAAAAGCGTTCCAGTGACGCGTCGCCAAACCTGGTGGCTGCAGTCTTTTTGCCGTTCATGGACATCTTCCCTGCAGCAGTCATGGGCTGAGAGGTGTGCACGTGGCTGGACGTTAAATATGGTGATGAAGTGGTGAGGCGATGGCGTGGTGGGCGAATGAGAGCCCACCTACCATGGAAATGGCGTGTTTCCCGGGAATGCGTAGGTAATGCAGCAGGTTTGGGATGATACGGCGTGAAAACCTGCCAATGAGGCTGGCGGGAAAACATCATTTTACCCACCCACTACCGCACTTAGTGCAAATCTGGGACAATTCCACCCCAAGTCTTAGCTCCAACCAGAGTCTTCATCAAAACAAATGAACAAATGCTCAATGACCCATCTATTCTGCTCCATCATTGTGTTTTGAGCTGCTCTCCTTATCTCTTTTCTCCCTCCACACACACACACACACACACCGTCTCGCAAATTCAATCTTGGTCTTAGGGGAGCTTCACGAGTTGTGTGACCCCATACATTCTTGAATAACGCTCACAAAAATCTCAAAGCGGAAAAGCTGATGATACTATTTAACATCTGACACCTCATTCCAAAGTATACCTTTGTAGAGACAGGTACAATTTTATACCAAGCAAGTTATATTTTTGCTTCCTTGGGCTGTGAGTGCCATTGGCAAGGCCAGCATTCATTGCCCTTCCATAATTTACTCATGAGGAGCTAAACTGATGCAGTCCATTTGGTGAAGGTACTCCCACAGTGCTGTTGGATAGGAAGTTCCAGGAATTTGACCCAGTGACGATGAAGGAGTACCCAGTTATATGTCCAAGGCAATACGGTGTGTGCCTTGGTGGGGGAGCTTGGAGGTGATGGTGTTCCCATCCACTTGCTGCCTTTGTCCTTTATAGGTGGTGGAAGTCATCAGTTTGGGAGAGGGATGAAGAAGAAGCTTCGGAGACCAACTGTAGTACATCCTGTGGATGATACCCACTAAACCATGGTGCATCATTGGTTGAGGAATTTAGAAATCAATGTAAGGGAATATGTGAGTGTAATGCAAATTTCTACCAAAATATGGGCAGTGCAGTGTGTTTTGGCCCACAAGTGCATTCAAGTTCCCTCAACTCATTTAACACCGGCCTATTCCAGCCTTCAGAAAAGAGGGAAACTTCATCACATCAACCTGGCCTGATTTAAACCAGAAAAGTACAATTTATAAGTTTGTGTGTGATTATTCACCAACACTGCTATTCATCTTATTGCTTCATCTCAAGAGAAATTATCTGCATTTCCATGGTTTCACGCAGATAGTTGCTAGAAACACGTTGGATTGTCTAATGAATTAGCTCAATAAACAAGGTAACTATTTTGAGATATTTATATAAGGGGTATGCACCTTTTGAGGCATTATATGATATCACCATGGAGGTCTTTCCATGTGACCATATCCACTCCAAATAGTTTTTTAAAACTTATTCTTTCATGGGATGTGGGCAAGACCAGCATTTATTGCCCATCCCTAATTGCCCTTAAACTGTGTGGCTTATTGGCCATTTCAGAGCACAGTTAAGAGCCAACCACATTGCTGTAGACCAGATGGGTAAGAACAGCAGATTTCCTTCTCTAAAAGGCATAAGTGAACAAGGTGGGATTTTTACAACAATTAATGATAGTTTCATGGCCACCATTAGTGTTCCAGTATTTAATTGAATTTAAATTCCACAGATGCCATGGTGAGATTTGAACCCAGCTGGGCTTCTAGATTGCTAGTCTGGTGATGTTACCACGATGTTACCATTTCCCCATAGCTCCCCATAAGCACACCTGTCATGGAGGATCTGCTTGTTTACAAACCAAAGTTACAACCTGCATGCCTTGCTCAATGGGTAGCCAGTACATCACGTAGACAATGTCCAGTAGAAGAATGAAGACCCGCGTTATGTCTCCTTTTGCCTTTAGCATTTCCCCCATGCCACTGGTGACTGATTGTCTGTAAGGTATTGAATGATGTCCCAGACACTACCATCGCCATCCTTGGGTACGTTCTGTCCCACTGGCAGGACGGGCCCAGCAGTGGTGGTGGCACAGTGGTATACAGTAGGAAGGGAGTTGCCCTGGGAGCCCTCAACATTGACTCTGGACCCCATGAAGTCTCATGGCATGAGGTCAAACATGGGCTAGGAAACCTTACTGATTACCACGTATCACCCTCCCTCAGCTGATGAATCAATATTCCTCCATGTTGAACACCACTACTTGGAGTAAGCACTGAGGGTGGCAAGGGCTCAGAATGTACTCTGGGTGGGGGACTTCAATGTCCATCACCAAGAGTAACTCGATAGCACTGCTACTGACCGAGCTGGCTGAGCCCCAAAGGACATAGCTGCAAGATTGGGTCTGCAACAAGTCACGAGAGAACCAACAAGAGGGGAAATCGTACTTGACCTTATCCTCACCAAGCTGCCTGCTGCAGATGCATCAGTCCATGACAGTGTCGGTAAGAGTGACTTCTACACAGTCATTGTGGAAACAAAGTTCTGTTTTCACATTGAGGATACCCTCCACCGTGTTGTGTGGCACTACCACTGTGCTAAATGGGATAAATTTCAAACAAATCTATCAACTCAAGACTGGGCATCCGTGAGGCGCTGTGGGCCATCAGCAGCAGCAGAATTGTGCTCAATCACAATCTGTAACCTCATGGCCCAGCATATCCCCCACTCTACCATTACCATCAAGCCAGGGGATCAATCCTGGTTCAATGAAGAGTGCGGGAGAGCATGCCAGGAGCAGCACCAGGCATACCTAAAAATGATGTGTCAACGTGGTGAAGCTACAATTCCGGGCTAATTGTGTGCCAAACAGCATAAGCAGCGTGCGATAGACGGGGCTAAGCGATCCCAAAACCAATCGATCAGATCTAAGCTCTGCAGTCCTGCCACATCCAGTCGCAAATAGTGGTGGGCAATTAAATAACTCACTGGAGGAGGAAGCTCCACAAATATCCCCATCCTCAATGATGGGGGAGCCCAGCACCTCAATGCAAAAGGTAAAGCTGAAGCATTTGCTACAATCTTCAGCCAGAAATGCCGAGTGGATGATCCACCTCGTCCTCCACTGGAGAACCCAGCATCACAGATGCCAATCTTCAGCCAATTTAATTCACTCCACATGATATCAAGAAATGGCTGAAGGCACTGGATACTGAAAAAGCTATGGGCCCTGACAATATTCCAGGAATCGTACTGAAGACTTGTGCTCCAGAACTTGCCACCCCCCCTAGCCAAGCTGTTCCAGTACAGCTACAACACTGGCAACTAACCGGCTATGTGGAAAATTGCCCAAGTATGTCCTGTACACAAAAAGAGGGCAAATC
The DNA here is from genome assembly GCF_964194155.1 of Cetorhinus maximus. Classification (NCBI taxonomy): domain Eukaryota; kingdom Metazoa; phylum Chordata; class Chondrichthyes; order Lamniformes; family Cetorhinidae; genus Cetorhinus; species Cetorhinus maximus. The sequence continues at coordinate 3,976,834 of NC_135908.1, forward strand.
CAACCTGGAGAATTACAGCCCCATCAGTCTACTCTCAATCATCAGTAAAGTGATGGAAGGGGTCATCAACAGTGCTATCAAGCAGCACTTGCTTAGCAATAACCTGCTCACTGATGCTCAGTTTGGGTTCCACCAGGGTCACTTAGCTCCTGACCTCATTTCAGCCTTTGTCCAAACATGTCCCGAGGTGAGGTGAGAGTGACTGCCCTTGACATCAAGGCCACATTTGACTGAGTGTGGCATCAAGGAGCCCTAGCAAAACTGGAGTCAATGGGAATCAGGGGGAAAACTCTCCACTGGTTAGAGTCATATCTAGCACAAAGCAAGATGGTTGTGGTTGTTGGAAGTCAATCATCTCAGCTTCAGGACATCACTGCAGGAGTTCCTCAGGGTAATGTCCTAGGCCAAACTACCTTCAACTGTTTCATCAATGACCTTCCTTCCATAAGGTCAGAAGTGGGGATGTTTGCTGATGATTGCACAGTGTTCAGCACCATTCATGACTCCTCAGATACTGAACTCCCAAATACAGCAACACCTGGACAATGTCCAGGTTTGGGCTGACAAGTGGCAAGTAACATTCATGCCAGATAAGTGCCAGGCAATGACCATCTCCAAGAAAAGTGAATCTAACTATCGCCCCTTGATATTCAATGACATTACCATTGCTGAATCCCCCTCTATCAATATCCTGGGAATTACCATTGACCCAAAACTGAACTGGACTAGCCATATAAATACTGTGGCTACAAGACCAGGTCAGAGACTAGGAATCTTACAGAGAGTAAAACTCATTTCCTGACTCTCCATAGTCTGTCCGCCATCTATAAGGCACAAGTTTGGAGTGTAATGCAAATACTCTTCACTTGTCTGAATGAGTGCAGCTCCAACAACACTCAAGAAGCTTGGCACCATCCAGGGCAAAGCAGCCTGCTTGATTGTCACCAGATCTACAAATGTTCACTCCCTCCACCACCGACATGCTGTAGCAGCAGTGTGCATCATCTACAAGGTGCACTGCAGGAACTCAACAAGGCCCCTTAGACAACCCTTTCCAAACCCATGACCTGTACCACCAAGAAGGACAAGAGTAGCAGATACATAGGAACACCAACACCTGGAAGTTCTTCTCCAAGCCACTCACCATCCTGACTTGGAAATATATCACCGCCGTTCCTTCACTGTCGCTGGAATCCTGCAACTCCCTCCCTAACAGCACTGAGGGTGTAGCCACTACAGTTCGAGAAGGCACCACCCACCATCTCAATTAGGGATGGGCAAATAGACCTAGCCAGTGACGCCCACATCCCATAAAAGAATAAAAAAAGAGGGAAGTCCTTGTGCGTGAATTGAGATCTGCAAGTCACCCCCTTTAAAACAATCAAGCAAAGGACAATGGCAACTGCCTTCCTTCTTTGGAAGACCATGCATTGATGATTCGTTTCCTTGGCTTATTTATTGTGCTGATCTGCCATCATGGCTGCTAAGTCCAAGCTTGGTGAATGTATGGGTATTACACTGAGTAGCTGCACCCCCCAATGTGTTCTCACTGTGCACCAGTTTCTGGACTGAGAGAGAGTGGGGGAGGGGGAGCAGTGTTGATTATTTCACCAGAATAATAGTATTGACAGCATTTCTACAAGCTACAGGTCAAATTAGTGATAAGCGACAGGATTACTAAGTAGCTAACATCCAGAATATAATTGATGGAGGTATTTTGTACATAAGATGATAATGTGTGATAGGCAGCTACACAATGGAATCACTCCAATTGCAATTCATGTTGGTAGGGGAAGGATACATGGATGGTCTGTTGATTTTCTGCTCTTCCGTGACACGTGCTTAGCATCTTGGGTATTGAGACTTGAAGGCCACGCTGAGATCCAAATTTAGACAAATTTAGTCCATCAACATTGGACTTCTGAGAAACCAGAGGATGTCCCCTTAACAAACTTAAGTCGAAGGATCACAAAAGGTTAAAATGATCATGGGATAGTTGGATTGAACAGTGACAGTGAGTAGTTCAGGATTAAAATGCTGCGTCACATCAGTGCTTTTGGAGGATTGCTATTGCACAACACTCTTCTATTTGGGTTATAAATCAAATTGTTTTGACTTTCTTAAAACCAGAGTTATGGCCACTGCAGTTTCTATTATGGATTGTGTTGCAAGTCAGGCTTTTCCTTAACTCCACTTCCTTAGGTAAATAACTTAATGATGATTCATGAATCGTAACCTGCAATCTAATTCTCACTGTATTTACCCAGTATAGTTCAGGTGTCAAATGCACCCTGATCTTCGCACATTGATGAATGGATACAGATGCTCGCTACGTTTCTTATCACCTTTGATGGTGGCAAGTAACGCATCACGAAATTACTTTATGCAGGTGAATTTGCTCTGGGTTTATTTACAAGTGAAATGACGCATAGAAGCAAATGACACGGTAAACTATTAATCAGCATAAATATGAGCAAACTTGCATCTGAGCTGGTGGTCTAGCGAGCAAAAGACTCTTTTACATTTCCTACAGCCACATCTCAACTAATGCTCTCTGTGTTTGGGTCCATTTACAGGATCAGGATGACAGTGGGTGAAGCACAGATACATCCTTCAGGCAAATGAACAGAGTCAAATTATGAAGCATGGTACACATGGGCCCCGACATACTCTCCTATTCTGGCGGAGGACAAGTCAGTTTTTACAATGGATAGGCACGACACCAGTCACTCAATATTAACAAATAAGGATGCGACCTCAGTCAAGATGTAATACTATTTCTTCATTGATGTCGCCTCATGTAGTTAAGAGTCTAAAATTAAATAACCTTGCCCTTCCTAGCCTGAGTACAAAATGGAAGGTGAAAGAGAGTCAGGTTGATAGGTAAAAAGAGATTTTGGTTCAAAAAGCAGTTAAGATAATGCCGTTTGATGACCAAGGCAATATGTTTGATAGATGTGTCATGAAAATATAACAATTTTCATAATATTATTGTGATTTATTGTAAAAATGGGTTCATAGTGGGGTTTGGATTAATTTCTCCATGTGTGTGTGTGTGTGTTGGGTGGGAGGGGGGGAGGCGGATTTAATTGAATTAGAGATAGCTGGTCTGGAGGCTTAGGATCATCAAAAAGGAAGCTAGGTTTTGAAGGTTCTGAAGTTTTAGAATGTGAGGTGTAAGGAAAATTTGCATTTTTAGATAAATTAGGCTAGTTTGAATTTCGAAGAGATGATAAGGTGTTACACCCAGCCAGAAGAAGCTAAGCCAAACAGTGTGTTTATTTTCCCCAAAGGTTACTGATAAAATTAGTACTATGAAAGATTTATATTATGAGAAAAGTAAAGTTGCAAAAATATATGGGAACAATGGAATTTGCATTAAAAGGGAGAAACATGTATAAAGGAGATGAGGCTATGTGTAAGGGAAGAAGGAATTATAAGACCAAACACAAGTATGAAAAGCCTCCAGCCCCTGTGCATCAAATTGCTGTCTACAGGAACCAAAGCTGAGAAAGCTCAATTTGAATTTGAATATCCAGTGTTGGGTATTGTGTGGCTTTGCTTGGCTCTATTTAATGGGGGTATAACTGGAATCCAGATTAATTAGGGGTTTTAGGAGTTATTTATTGTAGTAATTTGTAGGCCTATGTATGTGCTTGAAATCTTTTCTTTTGTTAATAAATGGCTAATTTAGTTTTGTAAAAAACCTCTAAGTCTTGTTGGACTTATTACTACTGAATTCAAGGCACACACCTCGAAATAAAATACAAATTGCAAAATCGTTGTGGCTGTGTGATCAAGTTTCCCTCGTGGATTTGATGTGGCACACATCATCTGCCACATCATAACAAATTGGGGGCTCTTTGCGGGATACATTTGAAATTCCTTGATTGGGCTGGAGTTGGTGAATCTTAAGGTTATGAGTATAAGAAGCACTTTGATTTCAGGAGTCGGTATGAGGTATTTTTAAAGTGGTGAGACAGCAAAAATGGCTGTATCCATGGTTAAAAATTTTTTGGGAAATAGAAAATATTACTCTGGGTAACAAAATGTATCTAAGGGTGAATTAGAGTTGGTGGATAAGTTGCAGTTGAGGTTACCTGTAGAGGCAAAGAAAGCAGACATAGTTAAAGTGATAGCACAGCATTTAAAGTTGGAAGGGACACCTGCCACTAGTGAGTCGGAGCTGGAGATAGTAGAAAGTAGAAATGAAGAGACTTGAATTTGAACAAGCAAAGAAACTGAGAAAACATGAATGGGAGGCAAACGAAAAGGAAAATAAATTGGAAATGAAAAACTGGGGGCAGCTGAAAAAGAAAAGGAAAGAAAAAGGGCATTCCAGAGGGAAATGGTGAAGTTAGAAAAGGAAGAGGGAATGAAGGAAAGAGACAGAATATCGGCTTAAAAGCTGGATCTTAAAAAGGAGACATCAGATGCTAAGGAAGGTTCTGATGATGAGAAAATCTTTAGCCTAAAACCTAGTAGGGAGATGTTTAAATCTGTGCAAGCTCTTCTGAAGTTTGAGGAAAGAGATGTGGAGGCATTCTTTATTTCATCTGAGAAGATAACTAAACAGATGAAATGGCCATAGGAAAACTGGACATTGTTGTTACAATCTAGGTTGGTGGGTATAGCACAAGAGGTTTATGCTTCACTGTCAGAAAAAATGTCAGTGGACTATGATGTGGTCAAAAAAAGGCTATTTTGAGTGCATATGAGTTGGTTCCTGAGGGGTACAGGCAGAAATTTAGGAATCTGAGAAAACAGCCTGGGCAAATGCATATTGAGTTTCAGAGAGTAAAACAAAGTAATTTTGACCCGTGGATACTGACATTAAATAGAGACAACATATGCAGCTCTTACAGAAGTAATTCTTTTGGAAGAATTTAAAGATTCAATTCCTTCGGCAGTGAGAACTCATAGGGAGGAACAGAGGTTTAAAACGGTAAGACAAGCAGCAGAGATAGCTGGTGATTATGAGTCAGTTCATAGATCTAAACCTTTTTCTTCATCACCCTTTTAAATCAGAGAAGGCCAGAAAGTGGGAAGGTGAAAGGAAGGCGGGTAGCCAGGGAAGAGAAGGAGTAGGTGGAAATTCCCAGGAAGTTTTTTTTTTCAGAATGAAAAGGAAGGTGCTGAGGGTAGAAATGACACTTGAAAATTGAGGTGTTTTCATTGTAATAAAGTTGGACACGTGAAGTCAGTGTGTTGGAAATTACAGGGAAAATCTGTTGGGTTTATTGGGATGCAGAAAAGTTCTGGAAGTAAAAGTACTGTGGATTCTGAGGCTCAGGCACAGGAAAAAACAATGGTTTGTGTACAGGTAAAAGAGGAAGAATCAGTGATAGGTAAAGAAATGGGAATGTGTTCACAATTTACACAAGGGAGTTCTGAGGAGCAGGTTGCAGAAATGTTTAAAGATTTTGTATGCGAAGGGGAAGTCTTCCCATGTGTACAGTGTGGAGTAGGTAAAGATATTAACATTTTATGAGACACTGGCTAGTCAATCCTTAATGTGGGATAGTGATATTTGTTGTTCAGAGGGAGTATTGTAGGAACAGGTGATAATAAGTGGGGTTCATGGAGATGCTAACTCTATTCCATTGTGGAAGGAAAACTTAAAGAGTAAATAGAAGACAGGTGAGGTGATTGTTAGAGTATTGAAAAAAATTGCTCATTGCGGGGGTTCAATTTATTTTAGGTAATGATATAGCTGGGTCACAGATGTGGGTGGTGCCAATGGCAGTTGAACAGCCTGTAAAGGTGTTTTCAACAGAACTGTTGCAGAGGGAGCATCCTGGATTGTTTCCAAATTGCTCACAGGTTGAAACAGGAAGTTAAAAGGCAGAGAGATGGTGTTGAAGTCCAATTAGCTAACACTGTTTTTGATAAGATTGTTCAGGATGAAAGAATGGAGGATAAAGTAGCTGATGTATTCAGCTTAAGGAAGTTGGTAGAGTTGCAGAAAAATAATGCGCAAATAAGACAGTTATATCAGACAGCTTACTCAAAAACAGAGGCAGAGTATATTCCAGAATGTTATTACCTTAAGGGTAATGTTTTAATGAGAAAATGGCGGCCTTAACATGTTTTAACAGATGAAAACTGGAGGGAAGTACATCAGATTGTTATACCATTTGGATACAGAAATGAGATCCCGAGAATAGCTCACGAAATTCCAATGGGCGGTGGGAGGGGGGCATTTAGGAAATAGAAAGACATAGGCGAAGATACAAAAACATTTTTATTGGTCTAGTTTGCATAGATATATAGTCAAATTCTATAGAACATGAGAGCTGATAAGGAAACCACAAGCAGTGATTAAGCCGGAACATTTAATTCCAATTCCAACATGAAAAATCTTTTAGTAGGGTTATGATTGATTGTGTAGGACCCCGCCCTAAGACTAAAACTGGAAATCAGTAATTATCAATTACCTACAAGGTTTCCTGAAGCGATACCTTTGAGAAATATTACAACATACAACAGAGTTGCAGGAAGAGTTGAGTTAATTTTTTACAAGATATGATTTACTAAAAGAAATACCATCAGATCAGGGTCCAAATTTCATGCCACAGCGATTTAAGGAAGTAATGAACAGTTTGGGGATAAAACAGCTTAAATCAATAGCTTATTATTCTGATAAATCAACAGCTTATCACAGAAAGACGGCATGAGGCCATATAGTCAGGATAGGGGAATTCCATTCTTGATATTTGCTATTCGGGATGGTCCTAATACATTGACTGGATTTAGCCCTTTCGAATTAGATTATGGTCATGAGGTAAGAGGACCACTGAAATTTATTCATGAGAAATTGGTGGGTCAAAATTCGGAAACTACTCTCCTGGATTATGTATCAAATTTCAGAGAAAGATTGGACAGAGCATGTGAGTTAGCTAGGGAACATTTAAAGATATCACAGCAAGCGATGAAAGTGAAAGCAGACAGGAATGCTGTTGCTAGGTGACTTATTAAAGACAAGGTTTAGTGGGCCTTACAGGATTGAAAGGAAACTGAATGAATAATAAATACTCTATATAGAAGAAAGAAGCAGAGGGTTTGTCATGTAAATATGCTTAAAAAGTATTTTGAGAGGGAAGAGGACCAAAAGGATGTATTAGTGGTGGTAGGTAAGGAGAAAGAGGTAGAAATGAAGGATTCTGAAATTGATTTTCCTGTAATCAAATTGGATTTTGAGGGGGTACTTGAAAATTTAAATATAATATTGAGCTATCTTCCAGACAAGTGTCAAAGTGATTTGGAGAAGTTATTGCAGTCACACAAAGCTATTTGTGGGAATAAGCTAGGGAGGACAAATTTAGCTATACATGACATGTGTGGAAGTTTAATCCTCAATAAGGCAACATCCTTATACATTAATTCCGGCAAAGTTATCACAAGTGCAGAAAGAAATTGACTTCATGCTTCAAAATATCATTGAGTCTAGTTGCAGTCACCAGAGTTTGCCTATTGTGCTGGTACTGAAACCGGATGGAACACAAAGACTGTGTATGGTCTATCGAAAGGTGAATGCGGTGACAAAAGCAGATTCATATCCTGTACCACGGTTAGAAGATTGCATTGAGAAAGTGGGCCAATCAAAATTTATCACAAAGATTGACTTGCTAAGAGGATATTGGCAAGTACCGTTATCGGACAGCGCAAGAAGATATCAGCTTTTGTGATGCCAGATGGACTATATCAGTTTAAAGTCATGCCATTTGATATGAAGAATGTACCTGCAATAGTTCAAAGACTGACAAAGTAATTGTGACTGAGCAATTATGCTGTGTATATTGACCACTTGATAGTTTTCACTCAAATGTAGGAGGAGCATTTACAACATCTGGAAGAATTATTTCGTTGATAACAAGGAACTAACTTGGTGATGAACTTGGCTAAAAGTGAGTTTACAAAAGCGCAAGTTACATATCTAGGCCATACCATTGGTGTCTCCGAGAGATGTGAAAGTCAAAACTATTATGGATTTCCTCGTTCCTACAACAAAACAGAAGTTTTGAGATTTCTGGGCATGAGTGGGTTTTACTGGAAATTTGTACCAAGTTTTAGCAGTGTGGTTGCTCCGTTGACTGAACTATTGAAAAAGAATAAGTTTCAATGGACACAAGTAGAATGCATTTGATGGTTTGAAAACTATGTTGACTACGACACCAGTTTTGGCAGTACCCAATTATGCCAAGCAATTTAAGTTGGTCATTGATGCAAGTGATATAGGCATTGTTACATTGTACTGTTACAGGAAGATGAAACTGGAATTGAGAAACTGATAAGGGTATTTTTCAAGGAAGTTGAATGTACAACAGAGAAGATATTCAATGATCAAAAAGGAGACCCTGGGTTTGGTTGCATTGCAGCATTTTGAGATTTATGTTGCAAGCAATTTGTCAGAAACTAATTTCGAGACAGATGTGCAAGGCTGTTCAAATAGAGTTTATTGGTGCAGCCATTTAATCTACAGATAATACACGTGGCTGGATGAGAAAATCTAATTGCAGATTCATTGTCAAGAGTTTGAAGCTCAAAGGGAATATTGGACATTTAAAAAACCTGGACATTGGACTGGAATGATTTCTGTTGATACCAAGGATTTGTATAAAAGTATGTAAAATGTTAATGTATGCACCTGGTAGTGTAGTAGTGTGAGCATATGGATAAGTATAAGTGGTAATGTAAGATTACCATCTTTTAAAATTATGACACTTCATTTTTAGTAAGGAGGGGAGTGTCATGAAAATATAATTTTCATAATATTGTGATTTATTGTAAAGTGGGTTCATAGTGGGGTTTGGATTAGTTTCTCTGTGTGTATGTGTACCGGGTGGGGAGGGGGGATTTAATTGAATTGGAGACAGCCAGTCTGGAGGTTTTTGAGCCACCAAAAAGGATGCTAGGTTTGAAATGCTAAATACATAAACATTTCTGGAGTTTTAGAATGTGAGGTGTAAGGAAAATTTGCATTTTTAGATAAATTAGGCTAGTTTGAATTTCAAAGAGATGGTAAGGTGTCACACCTAGCCAGAAGAAGCTAAGCCAGTGTGTTTATTTTTCCCAAAGGTTACTGATAAAATTAGCACTATGAAAGATTTATATTATGAGAAAAGTAAAGTTGCAAAAACATATGAGAACAATGGAATTTGCATTAAAAGGGAGAAGCATTTATAAAGGAAATGAGACTATGTGTAAGGGAAGAAGACATTCTAAGATCTAACACAAATGTGAAAAGCCCTCAGCCTCTGTGCTGGACTGTGTCCAGCTCCTTCAGTGTTGCAGGAGCTGCACTCATCCAGGTATCCCATCACACCCCTGGCTTGTGCCTTGTAGATGGTAGACAGGCTTTGGGGAGTCAGGAGGTGAGTTACTCGTCACATGATTCCTAGCCTATGACCTGCTCTTGTAGCCACAGTATTTATATGGCTAGTCCAATTCAGTTTCCGGTCAATGGTAACTCCCAGGATGGTGATAGTGGGGGATTCAGTAATGGTTGGATTCTCTCTTGTTAGAGATGGTCATTGCCTGGCACTTGTGTGGCGTGAATGTTACTTGTCACTTGTCAGCCCAGGCCTGGATATTGTCCTGGTCTTGCTGCATTTGGACATGGACTGGTTCAGTATCTGAGGAGTCGCGAATGGTGCTGAACATTGTGCAATCATCAGTGAACATCCCCACTTCTGACCTTATGATGGAAGGAAGGTCATTGATGAAGCAGCTGAAGATGTTTGGGCCTAGGACACTACCCTGAGGGACACCTACAGTGATGTCCTGGAGCTGAGCTGACTGACCTCCAACAACCACAACCATCTTACTTTGTGCTAGGTATGACTCCAACCAGCAGAGAGTTTTCCCCCTGATTCCCATTGACTCCAGTTGATGCCACCCTCAGTCAAATGCTGCCTTGATGTCAAGGGCAGTCACTCTCACCTCACCTCAGGAGTTCAGCTCTTTTGTCCATGTTTGAACCAAGGCTGTAATGAGGTCAGGAGCTGAGTGACCATGGCGGAACCCAAACTGGGCATCAGTGAGCTGGTTATTGCTAAGCAAGTGCTGCTTGATAGCACTGTTGATGAGCCTTTCCATTACTTTACTGATGATTGAGAGTAGACCGATGGTGCAGTAATTGGCCGGGTTGGATTTGTCCTGCTTTTTGTGCACAGGACATACCTGGGCAATTTTCCACACAGCTGGGTAGGTGCTTTGCAGAGAGTGCAGAGGAGGTTTACAAGAATGTTGCCAGGGTTAGAAAAGTGTAGCTACAAGGAGAGATTGGCTAGGTTGGGGTTATTTTCCTTAGAACAAAGAAGGCTGAAAGGTGACTTGATTGAGATGTACAAGATTATGAGGGGAATAGATAGAGTGGACAGGATAAAATTGTTTCCCTTGGTGGAGAATTCTAAAACCAGGGGACATAGATTCAAGGTAAGTGGCAGAAGGTGTAGGGGGGACATGAGGAAGAACTTTTTTATGCAGAGGGTAGTGGGTGTCTGGAATTCGCTGCCCAAGTTGGTGGTAGAGGCAGAACTCTAAACTCTTTTAAAAAGTACCTGAATCGGCACCTGAAGTGCTGTAAGCTGCAGAGCTATGGGCCGGGTGTAGGAAGGTGGGATTAGAAAGGGCACCTGGGTGTCCTCGGGCTGGCATAGACAAGATGGGCCGAATGGTCTCCTGTGCTGTAAGTTTTCTATGGTTCTATGCCAGTGTTGTCGCTGTACTGGAACAGCTTGGCTAGGGGCGCGGCAAGTTCTGGAGCACAAGTTTTCAGTCCAATTGCCGGAGTAATGTCAGGGCTCTTAACCTTTGCAGTATCCAGTGCCTTCAGCAGTTTCTTGATATCATGTAGAGTGAATAAAATTGGCTGGAGACTGGCATCTGTGATGCTGGGGGCCTCTGGAGGAGGCCGAGATGGATCATCCACTCGGCACTTCTGGCTGAAGATTGTTGCGAATGCTTCAGCCTTATCTTTTGTACTGCTGTGCTGAGGATATTTGTGGAGACTCCTCCTCCAGTGAGTTGTTTAATTGTCCACCACCATTCACGACTGGATGTGGCAGAACTGCAGAGCTTAGATCTGACCCATTGGTTGTGGAGTCGCTTAGCTCTGTCTATCACTTGCTGCTTATGCTGTTTGGCATGCAAGTGGTCCTGTGTTATAGCTTCACTAGGTTGACACCTCATTTTCAAATATGGCTGGTGCTGCTCCTGGCATGCCCTCCTGCACTCTTCATTGAACCAGGGTTGACCCCCTGGCTTGATGGTAATGGTAGAGTGGGGGATATGCCGGGCCATGAGGTTACAGATTGTGTTCGAGTACAATTCTGCTGCTGCTGATGGCCCACAGTGCCTCATGGATGCCCAGTCTTGAGTTGCTAGATCTGTTCGAATTCTATCCCATTTAGCACGGTGGTAGTGCCACACAACACGATGGAGGGTATCCTCAATGTGAAGGTGGGACTTTGTCTCCACAATGACTATGCAGAGGTCACTCTTACCGACACTGTTGTGGATAGATGCATCTGCGGCAGGCAGGTTGGTGAGGATAAGGTCAAGTATGTTTTTCCCACTTGTTGGTTCCCTCACCACCTGCAGCAGACCCAGTCTAGCAGCTATGTCCTTTAGGGCTCGGCCAGCTCAGTCAGTAGTGGTGCTACTAAGCCACTCTTGGTGATGGACATTGAAGTCCCCACCCAGATTACATTCTGCACCCTTGCCACCCCCAGTGCTTCCTCCAAGTGATATTCTACATGGAGGAGCACTGATTCATCAGCTGAGGGAGGGCGGTACGTGGTAATCAGCAGGAGGTTCCCTTGCCCATGTTTGACCTGATGCATGAGACTTCATGGGGTCCGGAGTCAATGTTGAGGACCCCCAGGGCAACTCCCTCCCGACTGTATACCACTGTGCCACCACCTCTGCTGGGCCTGTCCTGCCGGTGAGATAGGACATACCCAGGGATGGTGATGGTGGAGTCTGGGACATTATTTGTAAGGTATAATTCCATGAGACTGACTATGTCAGGCCATTGCTTGACTAGTCTGTGAGACAGCTCTCCTAATTTTTGCACTAGCCCCACAGAGGTTAGTAAGGAGGACTTTGCAGTGTCAACAAGGCTGCAATTGCCTTTGTCGTTTCTGGTGCCTAGTTCGATACCGGGTGGTCCATTCGGTTTAATTCCTTTTTTGTGACTTTGTAGCGGTTTATTACAACTGAGTGGCTTGCTAGGCCATTTCAGAGGGCAGTTATGAGTGAACCACATTGCTCTGGGTCTGGAGTCACATGTAGGCCAGACCAGGTAAGGACGACAGATTTCCTTCCCTAAAGGGCATTAGTGAACCAGATGGGATTTTACAACAATCGACAATGGTTTCATGGTCGTTAGACTTTTACTTCCAGATTTTTATTGAATTCAAATTCCACTATCTGCAGGATTCGAACCCTGGATTACTAGTCCAGCGACAATACCACCACACCATCGCCTCCCATTTTGCTTGGTTCTGTTTAAATCTATTTGTTTTTACTGTTGCCTTAATGAGGGTGTAACTGGAATCCAGATTAATTAGGGGTTTTAGGAGTCATTATAGTAGTAATTTGTAGACCTATATATGTGCTTGAAATCTTTTCTTTTGTTAATAAATGTTTAACACTTAGTTTTGTTAAAACTCCAAGTCTTAGTGGACTTATTACTACTGAATTCAAGACATGCATCTCGAACTAAAATACAAATTGCAAAATCGTTGTGACTGCATGATCAAGTTCCCCTTGTGGATTTGTTCCGTCTGGCACATACATTATCGGCCACCTCATAACAGATGAAGGGATTTTTTCTGGTGGGGTCCATTTGAGCAGATCAATATAGTATAAATGAGCACAGGAAGAGAGCAATTACAAGTCAAACTGAGATGTGAAATACGGAAATCATGAGTTACTCGGAAAACACAGAACTTGTGTTGTCGTCACCAGAACTGCTTTCATGCTTTAACAGGCCACCTGGTAACGATTTGTTATTGCTCTGGTGTCAGCTGTGGCTCAGTTCATAGCACCCTCGCCTTTGAATCAGAGGGTTGTGGGTTCATGTCCCACTCCCGGAAACCAAGAACTGTGATTGTACTCGAAAGAGTTGCAATCTGTGACTGTTGATACTCGAAAGAGTATCATCATATCATGTGATTACCAGATTGTTGATGCAAGCTAAATAGACCTTGACCTTCACACTGCACTGACCTGCTCACATGGACCCCATCAGAAACAATACCTCCATCCATCAAACATATTTCCCTCCCCGTCAGATTAGCTTTACCTTACCTGACTTTTGAACCAAACATCCCTTCTCTCCTCTCAACCCAACTCTCACCTTCTGCTTTGTGCCCAAGCCAAGAAGACCAAGGTTATTTAATTTTAGACTCTTAACTACATGAGGTGACATTAATGAACAAATAATATTACATCTTGACTGAGGTTGCATCCTTATTTGTCAATATTGAGTGACTGATGTCATGCCTATCCATTGTAAAAACTGACTTGTCCTCTGCCAGAATAGGAGAGTATGTCGGGGCCCATGTGTACCACGCTTTATAATTTGATTCTCTTCATTTGCCTGAAGGATGTATCTGTGCTTCACCCACTATCATCCTGATCCTGTAAATGGACCAAAACATGGAGCACCTGTCATCAGTATTAGTGGGGATGTGGCTGTAGGAAATATAAGAGTCTTTTTCTCCCTAGACCACCAGCTCAGATTCAGAGATGGGACTGGCTTATTTCTGTTGGTTGGACAGATAGAAAACCTGCAGTGAAACCTGTGATGGAGTAGGCCAATTCTGAATATGTTTAATTACTCATGTTAGGCAAATTGAACAGATTCAAGCAGAAACTGAACTGGACTAACCATATAAATATTGTGGCTACAAGAGCAGGTCAGAGGCTAGGAATCCTGCGATGAGTAACCCACCATCTATAACGCACAAGTCAGGAGTGTGATGGAATACTCCCCACTTGTCTGGATGAATACAGCTCCCACAACACTCAAGAAGCTTGACACCATCAGGACAAAGCAGTCCACTTGATTGGCACCCCATCCACAAACATTCACTCCCTCCACCACCGATGCACAGTAGCAGCAGTGTGCGTACCGTCTACAAGATGCACTGCAGGAACTCACCAAGGCTCCTTAGACAGCACCTTCCAAACTCACGACCACTACCACCTAGAAGGACAATGCAGATAGATGGGAACGCCACCACCTGGAAGTTCCCCTCCAAGTCACTCACCATCCTGACTTGGAAATATTTCGCTGTTCCTTCACTGTCACTGGGTCAAAATGCTGGAACTCCCTCCCTAACAGCACTGTGGGTGTACCTACACCACATGGACTGCAGCGGCTCAAGAAGGCAGCTCCCCACCACCTTCTCAAGGGCAACTAGGGATGGGCAATAAATACTGGCCCAGCCAGTGAAGCCCACATCTTATGAATGAATAAAAAAAAATTACCACTACACCTCAGTCCCTCATCGTTCCGCCCCCATGGATAACCCTTGCAGTTCTGCACGTTGACATTCTTCACCCTGAGCTTGGCTGAATGCAGCAAGGATTATAACCTTCCCTACTCTAAAAGCCTTGACATGCAATGCGTCAGTGGCAATTGAGTTAGTACGTGTATCACTGTGGTTAATGTTTGTTTTGCCTCCCTTCAGGCTTCCTGAGTGTGTGAGCTTAGAAGAAGGTGCATTAGTTGAGCCTCTCTGTGTCGCAATTCATGCCTGTCAAAGAGGGCGAGTGAAAGTGGGCCAAAAGGTTTTTATCTGTGGAGCCGGTAAGTAGATACTTGCTTCTTTCACCTAAAGTATTGCAACATCAATAGCTCCTTCCTTATCCTCAAAAAGGTGTTGAATCCTATATGTGTTTAAATCTGTATCAAACAGCAGAGAACTGATTATGAGAAATCAGGCTTAGGGGTAAAATTAAATTCTCTGAACCCCATTCCCCTCCCCTCGCAAGTTTGATTGGAAAGTTCACACGGATTGGCTGCATTGCCTGTGCAAAGTTGGGCGCAAAAGAAATACAGGTTCCCTGTACACTCTACACGATATATCATATTCTTCCAGCCCAGGTTGGATTGACATGTGGGGACTGCAGTCCCTCAAATTATTGGCAACAATTGATCTGAGGGGAGATTTCAATAGCTCACCCCAAAGTTTTGGGTGAGAACAGGTTCAGTTGCTTGGTAAATAGAGAATGACAAGTCGAAGAAGTGTGAGCTAAGCTTTCCAATCAGCAGCAGTGTGTACCATCTACCAAGATGCACTGCAGGAATTCACCAAGGCCAATCTGTGTGAGCTGATTTGGTTTCTGTCCAACCGGGATTGGCATTTCAGCCAACGATTCACTCAGATTGGGCCACAGCCATTGAGATCTTTATATAGGATTAAAGAAGGAGACCACTCGGCCCATGGCAAAAGACCTATCCAATTCGTCCCACTGTCGCCCCATCTTGCTGTATAGCTGTGAAATGTGGACCGGTAATAGCGTTGAGGAGAAGGATACATGGAGAATGCACACGTTGACCTTTCCCTGAATGCTTGGTGGTGTTTGTCGCAGGACTGATCTCTGATTTAATCTGAGTTATCAAAAAATCCACAGAAGGAAAATCACAAAATTACCAACAAACCTGGTTCGAACAATTCCTGGCATTTAGCAAATAAAATCCTGGACATCCTGGACTCTAGGAAAATAATATTTCACATATATTTGTTGAGTAGGATGATTAAATCAAATTGGCGGCATACATGACTGGTATGTGGCCAACCTGATATAATTGCCCCATTCATTAAATAAACAATACATTGGGTGAGATTTTCAGTAAAAGGACAGAGAGGCTATCAGCACTCACCATTTTTAAGGACATGCACAGTCTGAGGTGCCCTGCTCCTCTAAAGGCTTCACCCGGAGGCTCTGTATTCCAATAGCTGTAACAGAGTGAAGTTGGGATACCTAAGTGATAGATACCAACTAAATAGGTCAGAAAAAAGTTAAAGCTTGTCCATGCAAGTGAATTTTTAACAGTGTGATTAGCTTTAATTTCTGACAGCCTCTCTCACACCGAAAATTCCTTTGGATTTTTAATTTTAAACTTTTAACAATCTTTTCTTTTATCCCTCGCAATCAAATATTTCTTTCTCTTCCTTTTGCTTTCTGTACATGATTTGACTTTGAATTAAATATTCTAACTTACACTTTCTGGTTTAGACACTATGCCTCAGTAAGGATTCCTCAACATGGTTAGTTAAGGGGAGACGCAGTCGCTTGTCCTGTTCACAAAGACTCCACATCCCCTGTAGATGGTGCTATGCTGTTTTTGTTGTCTCAAAGAACCACAAGTTCCAGTGCAAAAACCCACAGAAAGTCTGTGATCATGTACAAATGCAATGGACAATGAGTGCTGTTTGTTTGCTGGTGACCACAAAATCCAGGCCTATTTCTCTTTAATGTATCCAGCAACGTTGCTTACCTTTGGTGAACAAACTCCATCTTCTACTCTCCCTCCCTCTTTATCTGTGACTCTCCTTGTCTCTGAGTTCCTCTCCCTCCCTCCATCTTTCTCTCTGGGTCTTTCTCTTTTCCCGTCTCTTCTCCTTGTCCCTGTGTGTAGTTCCGTCTCACTGTCTCACCGTGTGTCTCTTTTCCCACCTCCCTCCCCCGTGCTCTGGCCTTAGGTAACAGAGAGAAGCAACTTGCAATTTAGGGGAGACGAGTTTTGGCAAACTGTTAGCCTACTTAAGACTGCGAAGACTTCATTAGGACTTACTGAATGGCATCCAACTCCCTACAACATACGCCAAGTCTGTAAGACTTGGGACCCCATATGTGGAATGAAGGGACCATCATTTTAAGGCCACTTAGTAGTTCAGAATAAGAGAGTATGGGAGATAGCATATCTCTGACTCAGCTGGGAGCTGCTGAATTGTTTCTATTGCATCTTCCGAAAGGTGCAATCTCTAACTCGTCGTGAGCAATGCCATTTTGCATTAGCAGAAATAAAGGAAAATACAGTTGGGCAGTTCTTAGTACAAGAGATGAAATATTTATTGCATTAACTCTTGACCACAGGCTTGCTGTAGACTTTGGCACTGGAACTTGTGGTTCTTTGAGAGCAAAAGCAGTGCAGTGATCTTACAGGGAACTGGGACCAATGTGGACAGGGCAAGCATACAGTGTATCCCCTTAATGAATCAGACTGAAGAATCCTCACCGATACATGCAGAGTCTAAACCAGCGTAGCAACGTCTGGGATTAGCCCTTCTGACAGATCAACCTCTGAAAACTACCCACTTAGCAGTTGCATCCCATTTAACAAGGTTCTTATTCTGAACTACTAAGTGGCCTTAAAAATGATGGTCCCTTCATTCCACATATGGGCTCCCAAATCTTACAGGCTTGGCGTTTGTTGTAGGGTGTTGGATACCATTCAGTAAGTCTTAATGAAGTCTTTGAAGTCTTAAGTAGGCTAACTGTATGTATTTATTAACTACAAGAACTGTGCACGTATATACAGTTAAGGGTCCAAGCTAGGAACTGTCTCCATGCTTGCTTGTACACACGGCTCTGTCCAACACTAGACTGACCCCTAGGTGTGGGTCCCTGACATCACTGTTTGTGCAATACTGTACTTGATCCCATGTTACTTCTGTATGTGCCAGGCCCTTATACTACACCTCCCCCAAGTGTTAATGGACAGTTTAGGGATTAGGAGGAGGCTCCTCCTGTTTCTCCTGACTGTAACATCTGGGGTGCCAAACAGGTAGGACCAACATTGATCATCGTCCTTCTTGAGGTCTCTAAAGGTCTTTAATCCAGACTTTATCATCCTTTCATAGTTGTGGAAAGTGTCTGATGCAGTACCTTGTGTTGTAGGCGGAAGACTGCATCCGCCTGTAGGACTGCCCTCTTGCTTGGAATCCTGGTAATCCTTGGTTACCAACCCTGATATGATCATTTCAGCAGGATTGGAAGTTGTGTGCAGAGTTTCCTGTCCATCAGGAGGAGTTCGAATGGGGCCAGGTCTCGTGGTAATGAGGTGGACCTGTAGGTTAGCAGTGCCGAAAGGGAAAGTCCTCATTCCTTTTTATGCAGGTTTTTACAGTGTGGGACCCCTCTTTCGGCCTCCGCGTTTGGCTGTGGGTATCTCGGGGAGCTGGTACGATGGTGGAAGCCGGATGTGGTGGTGAAGTGCGCAAAGTGCTCATTTGAAAACTTTGGGCCGTTATTAGACACAATCTCATCCAGGACGCCCTGGCTCACAAACCCCTCTATCGGCATCTTAATTACTGCTTCTGGGGAGTCGTATACAGCTGCTTCACCTCAACCCATCTGGAAAAGTAATCCACCACAATAAGGAACGTTGAAGATAAATAAGTCAATGTCCAGCCTCTTCCATGGCCTGGTAGGGAATTGTGTAGGGATGAGAGACTCGCTTTGGTCCTGCCTGTGCAGTGCACACACCTGACAGTTTGCTATGGTGTCCCCAATCGCCCTGGAGATGCCAGGCCAACAGACAGCGGATTGGGCCTGTGGCCTGCACTTGGTGATGCCCAGGTAGCAGTGGGGCAAGATTTCTTTGGTCGTCGGGTGCGTGTGGCCGGGAAACGACCCACTGCCCGCGATCGGCCCCCCAACCGTGATTTCAGGCTGGCTGGCCAATCAACGACCAGGGCTCAGCGTTGCCAGGGTGGGGGAGGGGGGCGGGAGGAAGGCGAGCACTGAAGTCAGCGCTAGGCATGGGGGGGGAGTGCGCACTGACAGCTCCCTGAAGGCGCTGAGCTGTCTCAGGGAGCTGAAGAATTGTAGAAACAGAGAGAAAGCTTTCAAAAAATGAGAGAAACATGTCCCCCGGGACAGGTTAAAAACGCTGTCCAAAAGCTTTTATTTGTTTTAAAATTACTGTTGGAAACCTCATCCTGCCGATTCCCCGCCTGCCAACCGCAAGGCTGGACAGGCAGCGAGAAATAGGTTTCAGTTATTTGATTTAGGGCCTTAGTAGCCTCTTAATTGCTGCCAACTCCGGCGCACGCCCACTGACTGAAATACCGCACGAGTGCGCGATGACACCGGGATGCTCACCCGACATCCTCGCGCACTATTTTATACCCAATCGGATCGGGTGCGCGCCCTCCCTCGGGATGTCAAATCCTGCCCCTGGTGTATGTTTTGAAGGATCTCTGGTCAAAGGGAATGACCAGCCCCTCATTGTATACCAGAAAGTGTTTTTGTTGTCCAAGCCTTGGTACCACCGCTTGGCCTCTGTTGTGGCCACGCCCTTGTTGGCAGTAACGGCCGCTCCGAGCACACCCCTCATCTCCCATTTGCTCCTGGTGAATCCGTTGGAGTTGGCTTGTCACTGGCAGGTGTCTCCTTGTCAATTGGGAGTATGTTCCCAGCTCCTCAATGCGATTGACGTCCTGTTTGGTCACAAGGCCGACTGTGGCTGTGGAAAGTGTGTCTGCAGTTGTTTGGTTTTTACTTTGGACATTTACCGTCTCGTAGGTGAACCTCATGAGGCGCAGGTGGAACCTCTGGATTCTGGGGGGGCATCTTTGCAAACTCCTTCTC
Organism: Cetorhinus maximus; assembly: GCF_964194155.1. Lineage (NCBI taxonomy): Eukaryota > Metazoa > Chordata > Chondrichthyes > Lamniformes > Cetorhinidae > Cetorhinus > Cetorhinus maximus. The sequence goes on from NC_135908.1 coordinate 3,996,451, forward strand.
ATCCAGTAATGAGACAAGTGGCTTATGGTTTGTGTGGATTGTGACCTTGAAGCCGATGATAGTCTGAAAACTTCTCGCATGTCCACATTACTGCAAGAGCTCCCTTTTCTATGAAGGTGTTTCTCATCTCCATGTCCAACAACCCTTTGGGAGTGTAGTACACCAGGCGGCGACTCCCATCCAGTTGTTGCTGGAATAGGACCGCTCCCAGGCCTGTGGATGAAGCATCCGCTGCTATGGTGATGGGCAGGGATGGGTCGCAATGGACCAGAATATCCAGAGAGCAGCATTGCCTTGATGTGAGTGAATGCTTGCTCTTGATGTGAGTCCCCGCACCATGACTGGTCTTTCTTAAACAAATGCCTCAGAGGTTCTGGGACCTGTGTCAAATTTGGTAAAGGTATCGACAGCTGGTTCCCCATCCCCAAGAATGGCTGGAAGTCTGGAATCGAGGATGGGGTTGGGAACTCACTAATAGCTTCAGTTTCCTGTGGGCCCATCATGATGCCTTTATTGCTGACGGTGCGGCCCAGGAACTGAATTAATGTTTTGGGGAACTCACATTTCTCATTCAGCATCAGCCCTGCTTCCTGTGGGTGCTCTAAGGCTGCTGTGAGTCTTCTGTCATGTTCCTCCACCATTGTACCGTGAACCAATACATCGTCCATGTGGCAATTGACCCCCCCCGGAGGCCCTGAAAAATGGCCGACATCACACGTTTAAATATTTCTGGTGCCAAGGTGGTTCCAAATGGCAGGCGGTTAAATCAGAATCTGCCGAAGTGGGTAATGAGTGTGGTCAGCAGCCTGGACTCTTCGTCAAGGGGGAGTTGTCAAAAGCCGCTGTTGGCGTCCAGCTTTGACAACACCGTGCTCTTCGAGAGTTTAGTCAGGCTTTCATCCACTGAGGACTGGGATGAGCTTCTCTGGCTACGGTTTTATTGAGCTGTGTCAGGTTGACGCAAATACGGGTGGAAACATTCAGTCTTTGGGCCAGGGATCATCCCAGAAGTGAGGAGATGACTCCATGTTTTCATCCCATTCAGCTGCTGCTTCAGGAGTGGGTGGGGAACCTTTCGTGGTGTGAATAGGCAGACGTGTGATCCTGCATGTGTTTCTCCTCCCTCAGTGTGATCCTGCATGTGTTTTTCAGTCACCCAGCCCTGTAAAGAGGTTTGGGAACTCACTTCTATACTTGGAGAGCCAGGCCCTTGTTGGTTGACCTGGTCAAGCTTTTGTAGGAGTGATCAGTCCTGGCTGTGTACCACAAAGAGGTTTCTCGGATTCTTCTATCCTTGTACCTCGCTTGCAGGGTTCGTGCTTCCTGCACCATATAGGTAGGCCGTGGGTGGCATTAGCCGTTGCGTCACCAGCCAAGGCTCTCTGTCCGACAGGACTGTAACAATGGCCGTTAAACAAAATGTCCACATTCCAAAATGAAAATCCAGCATCTTTGACCTCACCCAAGAAGCATGGCTGTGTGTCCTCTTGGTGTGCATCTCGACCTCGTGAATCATCTTCTATGTGTCTAGATGTTTTGGCCTTGCACAGTTTGCCGAAGTGTCCAGTTCTGTTACACTGAAAGCATTGGGCTGAAATTGCAGGACATTGATCTCCCCTGTGGGGGGCGCTTTGCTCCACGGCACTGGCATAGTCGCCCTATTGGTCGGTCAGCCTATCACTCCCGCTGGCCTGGAGTGTCCCTGTTTCTGTGCTGTTTAACTAACTGGATCGTAGGGTTATCTTTGCACCATAGTTTACTTTCTCCCCTTAAAATGGACCTGTGCTGCACACAGAGCTCAGTGCCTATCAATATGGATAGCTTTCTCGAGGGTTAGATCAGCATGTCTGGGAGTGCGCCGTCTGCAACTCCTACAACTATTCTATCCTGATAAGTTCAGATTTCAGATCTCTGCATTCATAGCCATCCTGTACAGATCATTAATGAATGAGTCGATAGGTTCTCCTGGACATGCTTCTTAAATTTAGCTGTTTTGCGGACTTTGTTATTTCTTAGGATAAAATAAACATTGAATGATTTTAATGCTTCTTCAAATCTGGTAGATGATTTGTTGATTCTTTGTCTGGTAGTGAATGGAAAAACCCAAAACCTCGCAAAAATGCAGAGGAAAATTAAAATCCTGCAAGGCTAAAGAAAAACTCAAAGTAGCATTCTGACCTGATGAAAAGCTCGAGAAGCAGATGTGCAGAAAATCACTTGGGAAAAGCCCCAAAGAAAGGCTTGAAAGCTGAAGGCAGAAATCTGTCCGCTATCAGGCCTACCAAATAGAGCAGTGTGTTAACCTGTTAAGCTTCTATCTTTTGATCCAGGCCTGAAGCAGTCACGTATCTAAGGAATCTTTTTCCCAAGGTCCCCAATTATTGATTGATTGACCTGGGCTTGAGATAAGTCCAAATTGATCAGGAAGAGTGGGTTTATGATCCATGGTTAAAAAATTTTGAAGTGTAGATTCAGCTTTAAGAAGTTTCTGAAATTCAAGTTGGTGCCGCCATTCATTTGAAGGCAGAGGATTTTCCTGCACTTGCCAGTTTTGGCGGGCTCCCACTGCAATAGCATTCGCGCTCAGCCTTGAAAAAATTTTAAACAATGGCTGCTTGGATCAACTGGCTGCAGATGTCTTTATTTTAGTGCTACGCTTTAAGGTCGCAAAGGTGCTGAATCCTGGCCTTTTCTGGACTTCAAAGCTTATTCTTTAGTCACGATTCTTCTGAATCATTTTTTTTCCCTTCCGAGCACGTTCAGGTGCTAACTTAGGAATCTGATTTTGTGAAGGAGTTTTTAAGTGGAAATTTCTGGCCACTGAGCTATTTAAAAGTTTCTCAGGACTTTCTGCATCCTGGAATTTAAAAGTTTTAGCTCACCCCTGTTAGGTCTGCTGACTCTGCACTCTGGGAATTTAACCTGGATATCCAAGAGATCCCATGGAGTCTTCGGCTGTAGTGAGGAATTTTAAATTTCTGCCTTCAGCTTCCAGGCCTTTCTTTGGAGCTTTCCACTGGCGAGTTTCCTCTGTGTCTGCTTCTCAAACTTTTCTTCATGCCAGAATGCTTCTTCAAATTCTTCTTTAGTTTTGTAGGATTTTAGTTTTTTCTCTGCATTTTTTGTGAAGTTTTGGGTTTTTCCATTCGCTACCACCATGTTGTAGAGAGTTGGATACTGCTCGGTAGGTCTTAATGAAGTCTTTGTAGTTTTGAGTAGGTTAACTGTATGTATTTATTAACTACAAGAATCATGTACATTTATACAGTAAAGGGATCAAACTAGGAGCTGTCTTCATGCTTGCTTGTGCACACGGCTCTGGCCAACACTAGACTGACCCTGAGATGCAGGTCATGTGTTCTCTTACATCACTGTATGGGCAGTACTGTACTCAGTCCCATGTTAACCCTATATGTGCCAGACCCTTAAGCTGCAGTGTCTACGCTGTAGTCTTGCTGGATTCTTCAAAGGTGGAGAGTTCCAATTTCAACGTGTAGATGTTGTGCCTCTACACAGTAGCTGTTGCCTGGCTGTGGGCCAAAGTTAACCTGTGGCCATTGAAGCTCCCAGTTTAATGTTGTGAGACACAGGGTCTATAATCCCTCACTGGGCTACTTCTGCGGTCAACACTGATAGCAGGCCAGCTACTCAACGAGAACCCTCATTGCAAACGCTTCTGCTACACCTTATGGTGCCTGTCTGCCCATTTGACCAGAGGTGATCCACACTATAGAACAAAAGAGGAAATGAAAAATAAATCTGTCAAAGATATTTACAAAAAGAAACTATGGGATCGCTATTCGCCCTTGTATGGTATCAAGGGATGTTTACAATCACCATTACAATGTTTACAAGATTATCAGTAATGTAGCTCTGTGTGTATTTTGTGTATGTATATTGAGTAGCTTTGGCAAGTGTATCCAGTAGCTATCGCTGCAAGATTTTGTAACCTGTGGCATTTTTATTCATTTAAGGGCCAATTGGATTGTTGACTCTACTTGTTTGCAAGGCCATAGGAGTGAGTCTGACTGTGGTTTGCGGTAAGTTTTCGTGCATATCTTTTTAAACTATTTCTAGCCTGGGAGTCAATCACTTCTTTGGTTGTCCTGGTGATATTTGTGCAGTTTAACTTTGTTCTCTTCCACTGGACCTTGTGAAGGGTCAACTAGCCCTTGAGTTGTCTTGGGACACCATCCTATTATGATCCTTCTCCCTCTTGTACAGTATAAATGAATGGGCCCCGTCTTGGAGCAACAGTTTATTTTCTCACCCCAGGTGGATCTTGAAAAATGTCCCTGTTGGTTATTTGGTCTCCCTGTCAGCACCCAAGGGGACAAAGATGGAAAGTGAAATACCTGAGTAGTGTAAGAGGCCCTACAGTTTGCAAAACGTTTTTCTCCTGATGGCATTCAGTGTACACCACTCTCCTTCCAGAAAGCCTCAATGGAAAGTGGGAAGGATCCACTCTTGATTGATTCATCATCTCATCTCTGATCCAGGAACCTCCAGCAATTGGCACAGCAATTGTACTTCTGAGCTACATTGGAACAGAAAGCAGCCTTACTGTGGGCTCACCTGGTGCCTCATCCCCTATGCTCCTTCTCTTTAGTTTGGTTAGAACCTGATGACCAGTCTCCTCCCAGATTAGCACGACCTATGCGAGTGGGGTGCACAGGTGTGAAACCAGTTGGGCAGATTGGGTTAGAGGTGCCGCCTGGGTGTGGCCAGACTCCTGACAGCCAGACAACCTCACGAGGTGGTTGATAGGGAACATTTGGGATTCAAATCGCTGAGAAACCCATCTCCTCATCTACATGTTTGATGCACTCGTCCCTATTAAAACTATTGCCTTGTCTCAACCTGGCCGTTTCCCTCGGTATAGCCCTCTTCTCTGCTTCCTTAGGTCCAGACTTGAGCAGGTAGGGCAGACAACTGGCTTAGTCATTCCCTGTCAGATTAGGGCTGGGCCCATGTAAAGCACTATCGGGCCCTGCTCTCATCTGCTCAAACCAATCATTATTCAATACTCACCCCTGCTTTATTGTACTACAAACCATCTTCTCAAACCCCTCTCCCTGTCACCTCCACCCTCACCTCCAACAAGCACAGGGAATTCATGGACTTCTTTGCCACCAGGATCGAGACCATCGGATTAGCTGCCCCCTAGGTCACTAAACGTCCTCTAATGTTCAGCCCTGCCCTAGTCCTGAATCTGCATTTTTCTCTAGTTTCTCTCCTATCTCCCCTCATGTCTTCTCCAACCTTATCTTGTCTAGGAACCTCATCTCCTGTTCCCTCAACCCTTTTCCCACTAAACTACTGACCACCCCTCTTCCCTTCCTTGACCACATGTTAGCCTATATTGTTAACAGTTCTCTCTCCTCAGGCGTTGTCCCTCCCCCCTTCAAATCTGCCATCAATGACAGTCCTCTCCTCAAAAGATCTCAATCCTCACCACTCCATCCTTACAAATGACCAGCCCATCTGAAGCTCTCCTTTCCAACGTCCCCCAATCTGGCTTCTGCTTTGGCCACAATACTCAAATGGCTCTTCTCAAAGTCTCAAGTGACATCCTATGTGACTGCACCAAAGATAAACTATTCCTCCTTGCCCTTCTGGCCCTGTCTGCAGCCTTTGACACGGTTAACCACTCCATCCCCTTTGAACACCTCTCCACCACCATCCAATTGGAAGCATGGTGGCATAGTGGGAATAGTACCTAGTAATCCTGAGACCTAAGCTGGAGGGCACAGGTTCAAATCTGACTAAGACGGTTGGTTGTATTTGAATTTAATTAATAAATTCCATTTTTTATTTAAAAAAACCTGGAATTGAAAGCTATTCTCAGTAGTGGTGCCATGAAACTATTGCCACTTGTTGAAAAAACCCATCTGGTTCACCAATGCCCTTTAGGGAAGGAAATCGGCCATCCTTACCCAGTGTGGCCTGCATGTGACTCCAGACCCACAGCAATGTGGTTGACTCTTAACTGCCCTCTGAAATGGCTGAGCGAGCCACTCAGTTCAAGGGCAATTAGAGATGGGCAACAAATGCTGCTGTTGGCAGCGATTCCCACATCCCATGACAGAATTTTAAAAAAAGCTTTGAGTAGGGCTGCACGCACCTGATTCCATTCCTTTCAAAGCAGCATCTGTGGAGAGAGAAATAGAGTTAATGTTTCAGGTGGAGAGGGCGGACAGGAGCCTCAGGCTAATGTCCCATTTAAAAGATGACACCTCCGACAGCACTCCCTCAGTACTGCACTGGGATGTTTGCATGGATTTTGCACTCAAGCCTCTGGAGTGGGACTGGAACCCACAAACTTTTAACTCAGGCGAGAATTATTTTTTGTCCTTCTTATTAGATGTATTGAACATTTAAAACATTGACATCATAATCGCCCTGCTGTATCGTACAATCACCCTTCAACCAACTGAGAAAAAAATCATGACTGAAAACATTCACAGCCTCACAACAATTCCGTTGCTTTAGTTATTCCTCCACCACTTTTAAAGATTCAAGAGTTCTGCCCACTGAACTCTGACCAATGCGCCCCTGAAACAGGATTACAAAGTTTAAGCATAACCAAAGAGATAAAAACAAAAAACTGCGGATGCTGGAAATCCAAAACAAAAACAGAAACAGAAATACCTGGAAAAACTCAGCAGGTCTGGCAGCATCGGCGGAGAAGAGTACAGTTGACGTTTCGAGTCCTCATGACCCTTCAGCAGAACAAGGGTCATGAGGACTCGAAACGTCAACTGTGCTCTTCTCCGCCGATGCTGCCAGACCTGCTGAGTTTTTCCAGGTATTTCTGTTTCTGTTTTTGTTAAGCATAACCAACTCCTGCTGACATCATTCCTGCTCTTCTGCCTCTTCTGACTTAGCACATGTTATGCCGAGTGAGAGATTTTCAGTCAGCGCCATTATGTGACATTATGGCCTGAATCTTCCGTTCGGCGTGTGGGGGCAGGCCCCGCTCGCCGATGCGTAAAATGATGCGCGGTGCCGTCAGGCGTGCGTCCTGATGTCACTGCGCGTCATTCCGACCTTCAGTTCGGCAGGCGCGCACTGGAGTCAGCTACGCACCCGCCGAACTGTCAAAGACCTATTAAGGCCATTAATCAACTAATTAAGGCACTTGTCAGGACAGCCCGTCCAACCTTAAGGTTTCTAAGAGCCCAGGCGGCCTTCACATTTTTCATGGAACCTCATCCACGGGCGGGATGAGGTTTCACGAAGGATTTATAACTGCAATAAAAATTTTTATTAAAATTCATAGACATGTGCCAGCTCATGTGTCACATGAGGGGACACGCCTGAGTAATTTTTTTCATTCTTTTTTTTCCATTTTCCACAATCAAATTAATCTCCCTGAGATCAGCTCCGTGCCTCAGGGAGATTTCTGTGCTTTTTTGTGCGCAGGCCCTGACTTTCCCTCCTCCCTCTGCCCGCGCAGGTAGCGCTGAGCGCTTCCAGGTGCACGTCACGCTGGGCGGGCCTCAATTGGCCTGCCCACGTAAAATGGCGGCGCACAGCCGATCGCAGGCAGCGATCAGCTCCACGCCCGCTCCCGCCCAACCCTCCCGACGGGGGAGAAAATGCTCCCTGATGTTGTTTTTGATTGCTACATTTGTGCAAATGCACTCAGAGTGCAGTTGTTGCATTCTGCTGAAATTAGTTGTTTCTTAACTGCTTTGTAGACAATCTACCCACCCAATTTTCCTGGGATGGAGAATTTAAGTCCTGAGGATTGGATAGGCTGGGATTTGCTTTTTTTGTAACACAGGAGGCTGAGGAGCTATTTACTTGAGGTGTATAAAATAATGAGAGTCTGATATAGAGTGGATAGGAAGGACCAATTTCCCTTAGCAGAGAGGTCAGGGGGTCAGATTTAAAATAATTGGTCAAAGGATTACAGGGGAGTTGAGAAAGGCAGGGGGACATTTAAACAATGACTCCTAGTTCTAGATTCTTCCACAAGAGGAAACATCCTCTCCACATCCACCCTGTCAAGACCCCTTCTGGATCTTATATGTTTCAATCAAGTCATATCTTACTCTTCTAAACTCCAGCAGATATAAGCCTAGTCTGTCCAACCTTTCCTCATAAGACAACCCACCTATTCCAGGTATTAGTCTGGCAAACCTTCTCTGAACTGCTTCCAACGCACTTACATCCTTCCTTAAATAAGGTGACCAATACACAGTACTCCAGATGTCTCAGCAATGCCCCATGCAACTGAAGCATAACCTTCCTACTTTTGTATTCAATTCCTCTCGCAATAAATGATGACATCCTATTAGCTTTCCTAATTACTTTCTGTACTTGCATACTATGCATACTAGCTTTTTGTGATTCATGGACTAGGGCACCCAGATCCCTCTTCACTTCAGAGTTCTGCAATCTCTCACCATTTGGATAATATGCTTCTCTTTTATTCTTCCTGCCAAAATGGACAATTTCACATTTTCCCACATTATTCTCCACCTGCCAGATCTTTGCCCACTCACTTAACCTATCTAAATCTGTTTGTAGCCTCCTTATATCCTCTTCACAACTTACTTTCCTACCTTTCTTTGGGTCATCAGCAAATTTGGCAACCATCCCTTCAATCCCTTCATCCAAGTCATTTATATAAACTGCAAACAGTTGAGGTCACAGCTCCGATCTTGGTGGCATCTTGCCAACCTGAAAAAGACCCATTTATGCCTACTCTCTGTTTCCTGTTAGCCAGCCAATCTTCTATCCGTGCCAATATGTTACCCCTTATACCATGAGCTTTTACTTTCCACAATAACCTTTGATGTGCCAAATGCCTTCTGGAAATCTAAGTACAGTACATTCATCGGTTCCCCTTTATCCACAGCACATGTTACTTCCTCAAAGAACTCCAATAAGTTGGTTAAACACAATTTCCTTTCACAAAACCATGTTAACTCTGCCTGATGACCTTGAGCTTATCCAAGTGCCCTGCTATAACTTCTTTAATAACAGCTTCTAACATTTTTCCTATGACAGATGTTAAACAAACTGGCCTGTAGTTTCCTGCTTTTTGTCTCTCTCCCTTTTTGAATAATGGAGTTACATTTACTATCTTCCAATCTAATGGGACATTACCCGAATCTGGGGAGTTTTGGAAAATTAAAACCAATGCATCAACTATCTCACTAGACGCTTCTTTTAAGACCCTACGATAAAGTCCATCAGAACTCGGGCTCTTGTCAGCCGCAGCTCTGACAATTTACTCAGTACCACTTCTCTGGCGACTGTAGTTTTTCCTGACTTCCTTCCCCATTTCCATTTCCTGGTTTATAGTTGCTTCTGGGATGTTACTTGTATCCTCTATAGTGAAAACTGATGCAAAATACTCGTTCAATTCATGTGCCATCTCCTTGTTTTCCATTATCAATTCTCCAGACTCACTTTCTATAAAAAATTACACTTCTGTCTCTGGAGTCTTACCTTAAGATGTCACCATGATGGAGAGGAGAGACACTGTTGTGCTGAAACCTTTGAACATATGACAGAACTCCACCTGGAAAACAATGCTAGTTGGCTTGTTATCCCTTTAACAAGTCCATTTTATATATATTTTTTAATTGACTCATGGGATGTGGGTGTCTCTGGCTAGGTCAACATTTATTGCCCATCCCTAGTTGCCCTTGAGAAGGTGGTGGTGAGCCGCCTTCTTGAACCGCTGCAGTCCCTGTGGTGTAGGTACACCCACAGTGCTGTTAGAAAGGGAGTTCCACGATTTTGACCCAGCGACAGTGAAGGAACGGCAATATATTTCCAAATCAGGATGGTGAGTGACTTGGAGGGGAACTTCCAGGTGGTGGTGTTCCCATCCATCTGCTGTCCTTGCCCTTCTGGGTGGCAGTGGTTGTGGATTTGGAAGGTGCTGCCTAAGGAGCCTTGGTGAATTCCTGCGGTGCATCTTGTAGATGGTACACACTGCTGCTACTGTGCATCGGTGGTGGAGGGAGTGAATATTTGTGGATGTGGTGCCAATCAAGCGGACTGCTTTGTCCTGGATGGTGTCCCGATTCTTCAGTGTTGTAGGAGCTGCACTCATCCAGACAAGTGGGGAGTATTCCATCACACTCCTGACTCACGCCTTGTAGATGGTGGACAGGTTTTGGGGAGTCGGAAGGTGAGTTATCTGTTGCACGATTCACAGCCTCTGACCTGCTCTTGTAGCCACAGTATTTATAAGGCTAGTCCAATTCAGTTTCTGGTCAATGGTAACCTCCAGGATGTTGATTGTGGGGGATTCAGTGATGGTAATGCCATTGAACATCAAGGGGCGATGGTTGGATTCTCTCTTGTTGGAGATGGTCATTGCCTGACATTTGCGTGGTGCGAATGTTACTTGTCACTTGTCAGCCCAAGCCTGGATATTATCCTGGTCTTGCTGCATTTGGACATGGACTGCTTCAGTATCTGAGGAATGGTGCTGACCATTGTGCAATCATCAGTGAACATCCCCACTTCTGACCTTATGATGGAAGGAAGGTCATTGATGAAGCAGTTGATGATGGTTGGGCCTAGGAAACTATCCTGAGGAACTCCTGCAGTGATGTCCTGGAGCTGAGATGACTGACCTCCAACAACCACAACCACTTTGCTTTGGACTAGGTATGACTCCAACCAGCGGAGACAATTGACACCAGTTTTGCTATTTACCAACCAAATCAACAGCAACATCTTGCATTTATACAGTGCCTTTTAACATGTGACATAAGACATAACAGTTTCACATGAACATTTTCAGGTAAAATTTAATGCTGAGCCAGGTAAGGGGATATTAGGACAGGTGACCAAATGCTTGGTCAGATAGGTAGGTTTTAAGGAGTAAAAACAGAAAATGCTGGAAAGACTCAGCAGGTCTGACAGCATCTGTGGCGAGAGAAACAAAGTTAGCATTTCAAGTCTGTATGACTCTTCTTCAGAACTAAAGCCAAGTAGAAATGTGATGGAATTTATATTGTTTAAGGAGGGGTGGAGTAGGTGAAGCTGGATGGAAGGTCAGCAATAGGTGGGGACTAAGGAGAGATTGACAAAAATGTCATGTACACATGACAAAGGGAGTGTTCATGGCAGTGGTAAGAGCTAAAGATGGTGCTGATAATGGCATAAAGGTAAGAAAGCAGAATGAGATAACAGCAGAACAAGGGTCAGTACTCTGTGAAAGAACAACATGGAACAATAACAGATGGCCCTTTTGTGGGTGGGGTTGGGGGGAGGTGGAGGTGGTTGGGAAAAAAGGATAGAAAAAAGGATTAAAAAGGGGATAAAACAATAAATAAATGAATAAAGATAAGCAAATAAAAAAAATAATTTTTTTTAAAAAGGTATTATAAAAGGGTGAAGATAGAGGAGAGAGTTCATCATCTGAAGTTGTTGAACTCAATGTTAAGATCGGAAGGCTGTAAAGTGCCTAATCAGAAGATTAGGTGCTGTTGCATTGGGCTTCACTGGAATATTACAGCAGGCCAAGGACATGTGGGCATGAGAGCAGAAAGGTATGTTTAAATGGCAAGTGACGAGAAGGTCTTGGTCATGCCTGCAGATGGACCGAAGATGTCCTGCAAAGCGGTCACCCAGTCTGCGTTTAGTCTCCCCAGTGTAGAGGAGACCGCATTGGGAGCAGCGAATGCAGTAGACCAAATTGAAGGCGGTGCAAGTGAAGAGCTCCTTCACCTGAAAGGAGCGTATGGACCCTTGAATGGTGAGGAGAGAGGAGGTAAAGGAGCAGGTGTTGCACCTTCTGCGTTTTAAGGTTTTAAGGGGTGTTGGAAAAGAGGGGAGGGAGGTAGAGAGGTGAGAGCGTCTATGGAGAGAATTCCAGAGTTTGGTGCCTAGGCAGCTGAAGGCACAGCCAACAATGGTGTGGTTGGACAGGGATGGTGGGGGTAGAGGAATTTGGGATGCAGAAGAGACCAGGATTGCAGGAAAATGAGAGCCCTTGAAAACTTACGTTGTTTAATCCCAGTGCGTTCTTTTTTTTTTAGATATGTGTCAGGATCGATTGGAGAAGGCAAAATGTTTCGGGGCCACCATTGTCCTAAAGGTCGATAAATGTACATGTCCTATGGAACTGGCCCAGAAAGTGAAGAACTCTCTCTGTGCCATGCCCGACACATGCCTTGAATGCACTGGGTCCGATACCTGTATCCAGGCTGGTGTCTATGTAAGTATTGGGCTTCACAGCAAAAACCCTTAGATTTTTAAAACCTGTTCACCTGTGCAATATTAGACAAAAACACAACATAAAGCTAGAGATTATATATGGAGATTTTCTGCTTTGATGGAACAGGGTGCCTATAAGTGTTCCAGCAAGGAGCACCTCCTCACCTTGAGTATGGAAGTCGAATATTTCTTTACATTGGTTAAAGGGAAAAATGATACTCCAAATGCAAATTTCCAAAAATGGGCTGGTACTACTTTTTCGCTACTGTGAAAATTTGCTTTATTATTGTGGGCAACACCAATTCACTTAAACAAGACTGATGGGGGGGGACAGAAACAAGAAAGCATCCAGTGGATTTATAATATAGGTAAATGCAGGTTACAGCAGAGTCCGCTCAGTGCAGTAGTGATCATAAGAAAACAGCACACAAGGGAGGTCATTTGGTCCATCATATCTGCGCTGGCTCTCCAAAAGAGCTGTTCAATTAGTCCCACTCTCCCTGCCCTTTCTCCATAGCCCTGCAAATTCATTCTTTGCAGGTATACACCCAATTGAAAGCTGTGATTGAATCTGCTTCCACCATCCTTTCAACTAGTGCATCCCAGATCACAACAAATTACTGCATAAAGAGAATTCTCACCCCCCCGCAAACAGATGGTTTTGCCTATAATCTTGAATTTGCATCCTCATGGTACTGACCCACCTGTCAGTGAAAGTGGTTTCTTCTTATTTACTTCAAAACCCCTCCTAATTTTGGACACATCAATTAAATTTCCCCTTAACCATCGATGCCCATGGAACAACTACCCAGTTTCTCCAGCCTCCCCGCATAACTTAAATCCTGCATCCCTGGTACCATTCCAGTAAATCTCTTCTGCACCTGCTCCATGCCTTGACATCCTTCTCGGTGCCCAGAATTGGGACAAGGTAATCCAGTAGAGGCCTAACTAAATAGCTTATATATCACTATTGTTGCTGCAGTTAGGCTTAGAGGCTCAGTAAAGGTGTGAGGACTGTTACATGTGGCAGCCTTTCTTATGCTATCAAGCAAGACTAGATTGAGATCAATACTATTCTACTTTCTACTACTTTCCAACCTTTAATCCAAATGTATTTATAGAATTGACTGCAATAAGGCATAGGAGCAGAAGTAGGCCATTCAGCCCATCGAGTCTGCTCCGCCATTCAATGAGATCATGGCTGACCTGATAATCCTCAACTCCACTTTCCTGCCTTTTCCCCATAACCCTTGATTCCCTTACTGGTTAAAAATCTGCCTATCTCGGCCTTGAATATACTTAATGATCCAGCCTCTACAGCCCTCTGCGGTTAAGAATTCCACATATTTGATTCCACACGGTACCGAGTCAACATCTAATGGGTTTGAGAGAATTAGCCTCCTTTACTTTTAACACTCCTCTTAACCTAGATAAGAAGAACACGCTAATGCAAGATGCATGCTCACACAGATCACTTCACAATAATTTCTGTTCACGCGTATTTACAGTGAAAGTTCTATGTCCTTATTAATAGGCAATATTGAATTAAGACTGATGGGGACAATAACATAGCAGTTATGTTACTAGACCAGTAATCTAGAGATTCAGGCTAAAGTCTGGAGACATGAATTCAAACCTGACCATATCAACTGGGGAATTTAGATTCAGTCAATTAAATAAAGAGGGACTAATGGTGACAATGAAACTACAGCAATGAGATGAATGACTCAGTGTGTTCTCCTGCATTTGAACTAATTAGTCTGTTTTTTGGTGGGTTTTGCATAAGGCCCGGGCATCAGGAGAGCTTTTCTTTGATAAATTTTATGTGTGAACAGGAGCCAAATTTCAAAAAACTACTGGATCATCGTAAAAACCCATCTGGTTCGCTGTTGTTCATTAGGGAAGGAAATCGGCCGTCTGTACCCAGTCCGGCCTACACATGACTCTAGACCCACAACAATGTGGTCGACTCTTAACTGCCCTCTGAAGTTCCTCAGCAAGTTGTGTTCACAGAAAGTGGCTCACAGCCAAATCCCAAGGGGCACATAGAGATGGGGAATAAATGCCGGGCTTGCTAAACAGCGCTCACATCCTGCAAATGAACTAAAAAAACATTGCTGCAAATGTTGAGGGACAAGCGGTCAAAGCTTTTCATCTTGCACTCATCAGGACAGATTCGCAAGAATGCCAATTGTAAAGGGAACAACAATTTATACTGCATGAGAAGAGAGTGCTGATTGGTTGGCAAGTGGACTCTAATTGGTAGAGGTGTTGCCATGGGGAATGCACCAGGGAACAGTTAACTGCTGAGCTTTTGTTTTAATTCATACCAAGCAAGTTAAATAATGTGGGCTGGATTTTATGGGGCACTGTGGTCCCTGAACACCCTGCCACCACCACCCCTTCCGCCACCCCCCCACTCAGCTAAATCGTCAGTTGGGGGAACCCGCTCAGGATCCAAATGGCTGTCCTGCAGCAATTTAATGGCGGGAGCAGTGTTAATTCCTTTATAAGGAGAGTCTTTCTCCCCCGCCCACCCCACCTCAGTACGAATCCCCGCCTTAGAGAGCCGCTGGCCAATCAGATGGCTGGCAGATCTGTAGTCCCAGCAGCGCCACCCGAGGGCAGTGGCCATTGCTGGGAGTACAGAGGCAGTCCCACAAGTTGGTTGAAAGATTTGCTGATCAAATCTTGGAAATGTCCCGAAGCGAATCTCTGTCAAAGCGAAGTCATTTTCTGTGATGAATTGCAGCAGCCATTTCACACATAGCAAGACCCTGCGAGCCGGAGTGAGATGAATGGCTAAGTGTGTTCTCCTGCCTTTGGGAGAAGTTGTGCCTCTAATAGGCCCAGGGGACCCACAAAGGAGGTTCCCTCCCTTCTCGCCCGCCACCAGCCCATATGGGCTTCCCGGTGATGTGGGGCCTCCCCCTGCCGCAGCTAAAATACTGTGCGGGGTGGGATGAGACCCTTAGGTGGCCATTAATTGGCCTCCATAAGCTCAAAGGCGGGAGGGTCACCCAACGCCTCCCTTGGACTCCATGAAATTTCAGACAGGTCAGCGGCAGGAGGGTAGGTGACGGGAAGGCCACCCACTGGATTTTCACCTGCCCCCACCTACAAACCCCCGAAGGGGGCACCGTAAAATCCAGCCCAATATGTTCCGCGGACATGCCTCTTGTTCTTTAGGTACTGGAACAACTTAGCCCCGTATCTCATTCTGTTTTGCTTTCAACAGGCTGTAAAACCTGGTGGGATGGTCGTATTGGTTGGCATGGGACTGGTTACAGCAAATATCCCTGTAACGCAAGCAACAATGCGAGAAGTGGATATCCGGGGGAGCTTCAGATACGCAAACACGTAAGCCCTTAAACTCCATTTACAGTTTACACTTTACAGACTCCTTTGATCTGACCTATGTAGGGGCTATTGAAACGAAAGTGCGTAAGATTTTATGTACCGGGCACTGCAACAGCAACAAACTAATTTATTTCATTCTATGTTTCATCAGAATTTAGTTTTTCCCCTCATTCCAAGTTGGTTGGAAGATTTGCTTTGAATGATCAGATCTTGGAAATGTCCCGAAGCGAATCTCAGGTCATTTTCTGTGGTGAATGCAGCAGCCGCTTCACACATAGCAAGACCCTGCGAGCAGCAGTCAGATGAATGACTCAGTGTGTTCTCCTGCATTTGAACTAATTAGTCTGGTTTTGGTGGTCTTGCATAAGGCCAGGACACCAGGAGCGCTTTTCTTTGAACATAGCGTAGAATAAATTTTATGCAAAGTGTGAACAGGAGCCAAATTTCAAAACCTGCCTCTTAATCCCCACCTGAGCCAGCAGATGAGTCCATGTTTGAATGTCTCTGGCACCTCTGACAGTGCAGCACTCAATCAGTCCTGCACTGGCCTATCAGCCTGGATGACACACTCAAGTATCCAGATTGGGTTTTGAACCCACAACCTTCTGCCTCCGAGGTACCACCTGAGCCAAGCTAACAAGCTTGGCTCAAAACGTCAACCGTTACAAAGAGAACACAACAATCTTCCAGCCTCAAGTAAGCCCATGAGATGGCTACTAACGCTCCAATTCATTTGGTGGCTGCGAGATTTGCATGATGCATAGCATTGAGATGGAAATTTAAAACCACTGACAAGTGTGGTGCAAATATATTAACTATTTCTGTTTGCTTAGGCCATATCCCTAGATGAGTTAGTTGTACTTTGTTAGCCCATCAGTATTGATTGCCAGTGTTGTATTGGGTTACATCTGAGAGGGGGCTGTCAAAAGAGGGGTAATTTCTGTGGCGACAAACGTTCACAAGAGATTGTGCTGCAGTTTGGGGGAGTACAGCACATCGAGGCACTGACAGGAGGAAATGAGGCATCACCTGAGACTGGTAAACCCAAACCATAAGACTCAGTAAAAGTCATGGGGTTTATTGCAGGTAGCTGGCTTGGTTCAGCTATTGGAGAAATGTTTGTGAGGCATTCTTGAATGGAATGGGAGGAATGAGCTTTCATTAATATTAAAGATATAGATAATACTAATACATTCAAGCCATGCAGCAGGCAATTTTAGATATCTGATATGATTGATAGATGGTTTTGACCCATAGCAGAGCCCTGCAGGCATCTTACACAGTAGAACCTCCACCTCTAGACTAAGACGTGAGGCGATGGATCAAAGCAAGAGAGATCACCATTTCTTCAAAGGGGAATGCAGCGCGTGAGAGGAAATTGGAGACCCATTCGTACAACTGCACAGTCAGCATGTGAGATTGGCTAAACCTGATTGATTGGGCCAGTGCTGGGGTTTCTCTCATTTCAGGACCATGCGTAAAAGCAGAGCAACTCAAAGTGCAATATCCCCCAGCACATTTCCAAATGGATGAGATGAGGTTTGAAAGGGAGATACATCAACTTTCCCCACAGCAAACTGAGCTCCTTCTTAGGAACAAGGAATGGCCTGCCTGGCTTCAGATTCTAGAACACACTTGCGATCAGACCTATTAAAATTAAATATTTATTCTCAATTGCAAGATGGATTCAAGTATTCTTTTTATCCGCGCGCTGAGGGAATTTCCTTGCTGTAATAGTCTTTATTTTTGCCAAACGCATTCATTTCTTTATATGTTTGACATTTTGGAAGATTTTCAGAAGGTTTTCTCCTTCAGCAATCTCTGCTGCTTTGTGGGAACGAGAACTTAACTAGGAGAATGCTGGACTGACAATGAGGAACAAAAAAAAGCTTCATTTGTGGAGGTTTATCCAGAAGGCATATTGAACAAGACAATCTTCATCTTCACTCATCTCAGATGATTCAAAAATCTCTATTAATTCCTTGCGAACATTTCTGAGTAGATTTATGACAGCCTAATGCCATTGATCCATCTACTAATGTGTCAGGAAGATATAATGCTATTAGAATTTATTGTAAAATAGTGGTATCTGTGTCTATATGTATGTGTGTGTGTCTGTGTGTGTGTGAGGCTTAATTGGATTAAAGGCAGCTGATCTGAAGGCTTTGATGTAAACATGGTAACCATAAGGGAAGTTTAGAATGTAAGGTGGAAAAGGACATTTGCATTTTTAAATAAACCAGACTAGATTGTTTTCAAAGGAGGAGTGAAATGTGTCACCTAGCCAGGTGAAATTTAGAAACAGTGGGCAGGATCTTCCTGTTGGCGAGCGGGGGTGGGGCCCGCTCGCCGATGCGTAAAATGACGCGGGGTGATGTCGGGTGGAACTCCCGAAGTCACCCCGCGTCATTTCCATTTTCAGGTCGGCGGGGGCATAGCTGAGTCGGATGCGCTCCCGCCAACCTGTCAACGACCTATTAAGGCCATTAAGAAACCAATTCAGCTCATTAATGGACCTGCCTGTCCAACCTTAAAAGGTTGGCGGGCAGGCCGGGAGCCCAGGCAGGCTTGTGAAAAAAACATGAAACATCATCCACTGGCGAGATGAGGTTTCATGAGGGTATTTAAATTTTAATGAAAGGTTTAAATAAAAGTTATGGATGTGTCACATGAGGGGTCATGGCAGGGAAAAATTTTAAACTCCTTTATTAAAAGTTGAAAATCTGAGCCAATCTCCCTGAGGCAGCACTTAGCCTCAGGGAGATCTGTGCACTATTTTGAACGCATGCGCGAAAGAGCGCACTCCTGGGAATCCCCACCTCACCCGCACAGGGAGTGCATAGAGCTTCCTGGTGAACGTCACCCTGGGGGGGGGGTCTTAATTGGCCCGCCCATGTAAAATGGTGATGCGCCCCCAACTGGGGCACCAACTGGGAACCTGCCCACTTGCACCCACTCCCGCTCTTCCCCCCCACAATGGGGGGGAAGATTTTTCCCAGTGTGTTTATTTTTCCCAGAGATTATTGGTAAAATTAGTACTATGAGAGATTTTTGTTATTAGAAGGGTAAAGTCCAAAGACATAGTGAAAAAATGGGAATTGGCATTCAAAGGGGAAAATACATATAAAGGAGCAAAGGCTGTGTGTAAGGGTGGGCATTTTAAGATCTATAAAGTGTGAAAAGCCTTCAGCATCTGTGCCTCGAACTGCTGTCTCCAACAAACCAAAGCTAAGAAAACTCACATTGAATTGGATTGTTCAGGATACCATGTTTCTTTGCCTGGGTCTTTTAGAATCTATGTGTCTTATTGTTGCCTAGCAAAAGTATAGCTGGGAGCTAGATTAATTAGGGGATTTAGAAGTTATCATGGTAGCAATTTGTATATCTATGTATGTATTTAAAATCATTTCTTCTATTAATAAAGGTTTAATTTAGTTTAGTAAGGAACCTATAAGATGGTGGTCTTATTACTACTGAATTCAAGGCACCTTGAAATTTATACAAATTGCAAAACAAGTTGTGGCAGTTGTTTCAAGTTTCCCTTTGGGGGTTTGAACAACTCAGCGCTTATGATTGGCTATACCATAACAAATGCCTCAGTTAGTGTGATGGCTGAGAGAGTCCATGTGTGTAGTACCCCCACAATGCTGTTGGGAAGGGAGTTCCAGGATTTCGACCTTGCAACAGTGAAAGAACGGCAGCATAGTTCCAAGTCAGGGTGGTGTGTGGCTCAGAGGGGAACTTGCAGGTGGTGGTGTTCCCATGCATCTGCTGCTCTTTGTCCTTCTAGATGGTAGAGGTTGTTTGTTTGGAAGGTGCTGTCGAAGGAGCCTTGGTGAGTTGCTGCAGTGTATCTTGCAGATGGTACACACACTGCTGCCACTGTGCATCGGTGGTGGAGAGAGTGAATGTTGAAGGTGGTGAGTGGTGTAAAAAGCAAGTGGGCTGCTTTGCCCTGGATGGTGTTGAGCCTCTTGAGTGTTGTTGGAGCTGCACTCATCCAGGCAGCTATCACAATATTCTATCACAATCGTGACTTGGTGCTTGTAGATAGTGGACAGGCTTTGGGGGGTCAGGAGGTGAGTTACTCACTGCAGGATTCCCAGCCTCTGACCTGCTCTTGTAGCCACAGTATTTATATGGCTGGTCCTGTTTGGTTTCTGGTCAACGGTAACCAGGATGTTGATGATGGAGGATTCTTTGAGGGTACTGTGAAGGAAAAATGGAAATGTGTTTAACTTTGTGGATAAAGTGCATCACAGTTGACTTGAGAAAAAGTTGCATTTATATAGCACTTTTCCCAAGATATCCCAACAGCTGGTGAATTACCTTGTTTATTATTGAATTCCTCCACTATTGTGGAAACACAGATGCTAATTTACACAGTACTTCTCTCAAGTCCCCACAAACAACAAGGTGATAATGACCAGAGTCAACAGGCAAACTTCCCTGCTCTTCTTAGAAATAGAGCCAAGAATAAATCTGCCTGAGGGCAGACAGGGCCTTGGCTTAATGCCCCCTCTGAAAGATGGCGCCTCCAACAGTGCAGCATTCTCTCAGTATTGGTGATGGAGAGGTAGCCTAGATTTTGTGTTCAGGTGTCTGGATTGGGATGGCTGCCCAATGAGCCTTGAAACGCCCTTAATAGAAGGGGGTTATATTTGGGGAAGCTGCAACTGTAGTGGGTGCACTTCCCACCCATGTGCAGTTCCAGTGCCCGTATTAATGATATAGCCCACATTCCTATTCCACATATTTTTTTTATTCATTCATGGGATGTGGGCCAGCATTTATTGCCCATCCCTAATTGCCTTTGAGAAGCTGGTGGTTGGCTGCCTTCTTGGACCACTGCAGTCCATTTGGTGAAGGCTCTGGGCATGTAAAATCCTGGAGTCACCCGGTAAGTGCATCAGATTTGCTTCCCTAAAGGGAAGTAATGATGGTCATCATAAGACTTCGTTTTAGTTCCAGATTTTTATTGAATTCAAATTCCACCATCTGCTGTGGTGAGATTCAAACCCAGGTCCTCAGAGCGTTACAAACAAATACAGAAAATGCTGGGAAAGCTCAACAGGTCCAACGGCATCTGTGGAGAGAAAAAAGAGTTATAGTTTCACGTCTGTATGACTCTTCTTCACTCTCGGACTCGAAACGTTAACTCTTTTTTTTTCCCTCCACAGACGCTGTTAGACCTGCTGAGTTTTTCCAGCATTTTCTGTTTTTGTTTCAGATTTCCAGCATCTGCAGTATTTTGCTTTATCCCCAGAGCATTACCCTGGGTGTCTGGATTACTGGTCCAGTGACAATACCACAATGCTACCACCTCCACTATACTATCTACTATGCCGAATCTCCAACAATCGTCTTTCTCCATCCCCATTACATTTACTACCTGTATGTTTAATTATGAAATACAAAAAAAGTGTAGGGTGTGCAGCACTGTGAAAGTGATCCCTGGTTTGTTACCTCTCCCTCTTGCTCTCCTAGATGGCACACAGCAATCGCCCTGATCGCTTCAAAGAAGGTGGATGTCAAACCTCTGATCACGAATCGCTTTGCACTGGAACAGGCCCAGGAAGGATTTGAATGTGTAAAGAAAGGAGCTGGAATCAAAGTGCTTCTGAATTGTGAACAGCAGCAGCAGCAGCAATGCCCATCACTGTGCCCACAGCAACAATGTTCCCAACAGCAATCACAATGCCAGACAAGGCAGTGTCCCCAGCACAGCTTCTTCTGATTGTTTTGTTTGCACAATTACAGTTTTGATCACTGTAAAAGTAATGTCACCCAGCCAATTCTCCTTCTGCAATAAACACTGTGTATGACTGCATCGCAAGACTTCTCTTTGTTCAAACTATGCTATCCCCTTGTTTTGTGTTCACTCTACATTGCGTTCTCCCTTTCCACAGATACAAAGCAAATAAATTCAGGACCTGTGAAGTTTACAAAAAAAAAAAATCATAGCCTCTTTGTTAGGCGGTAACGCCACCTAGAAGTTCCCCTCCAAGTCACTCACCATCCTGACTTGGAAATATATCACCGTTCCTTCACTGTCGCTGGGTCAAAACCCTGGAACTCCCTCCCTGACCCACATGGGGTACCTACACCACATGGGCTGCAGCGGTTCAAGAAGGCAGCTCACCACCACCTTCTCAAGGGCAACTAGGGATGGGCAATAAATGCTGGCCCAGCCACATCCTGTGAATGAATTTTTTAAAAAAACAAAAAAAAAATAACATAAGTACGGTCCTGAGTGCTAAGCATGGGTCTGGGCAAGTTAAGTAGGGAGAAATTGTTCCAAATGGCGAAAGGATCCAGAAGCAGAGGGCACTGATTTAAGGTGATTGGCACAAGAAGCAACAGCGACATGAAGAAAATCCTTTTACGCAGTAAGTGGTCAGCCTGAGAATGTGGCAGGGAAAACTTCAATCGAGGCATTCGAAAGAGAATTGAATAATGGCCTCAAGAGAAAAAGAATTGCAGGGGCTAAGGGGAATAGGTGGGGGATGGGACCAGTTGAGTTGCTCTTGCAGAGGGCTGGCACAGGCATGAGGGGCTGAATGGCCTACTTTTGTGACGTATTCACATGTAATTGAAAATCCAAATGATATGGAAGGCCAGGAAACTAACTCAAACCTCTTAATGATGTCCCTCTCCTCCATTAACTTGCGATGTTTTATCTTTTCATGATTCTCCTCTTGTTTACAGACTGTTCATAAAATCATGAAGTGATACAGCACAGAGGAAGGTCATTCGAGGCATTGTTCCTGAACCAGTTCTTTGGAAGAGCTCTCCAATTACACCCACGTAACTCCCACCTACTCTCTCCCACAACCCTGGACATTATTCAAGCATTTATCTCGTTCCCTTTAGAACCTAACATTGAATTTGCTTCCACCACCTCTTCAGGTGGCCCATCCCAGCCTGGGCCAAAGATGGTGATGTAGTGGTAATGGCACTGGATAAATATTCTAGTGGAGCCAGGCTAATTCTCTGGGGACATGGGTTCAATTCCCACCACAGCAGCTGGCGGAGTTTAAATTCAATTAATAAATTCTGGAATTGAAAGCTAGCTTCAGTAATGATGACCATGAAACGATCCCCCTTTTTTTTGAAAAATCCCATCTAGTTCACTAATGTCCTTTAGGGGATAAAATTTGCCGTTCTTACCTGGTTTGGCCTACATGTGATTCCAGACCCACAGCAATGTGGTTGCCTCTGAAATGGCCGATAGCAAGCCATTCAGTTCAAGGGCAATTAGGGATGGGCACCAAATGCTGACCTTGCCAGCGCCACCCACATCCCATGAAATAATAAATTGGTAGACTCCCTATCTCTGTGCTAGAATCTCTGGGTTCAAGTCGCACTCCAGGACTTGGTGACCACAGAAGGAATGTGCATGATGTGACTCAACAATCAGCTTGCCAACTCTTCCAACACACCCTCATTATTCCCCAGAGAGGTTAACAAGTGTGTGTAAAGCTATGAAACAAAAACAAATCTGACCTTCTCTCTGCTTGACCCCATCTTTCTCTGTTTCAGCATGGCTCTCTCCAGTCTTTCTCTCTGTTGCTAAATGTGGCTCTGTGGGTAATACTTCCACCTCAGAGTCACAAGGGTTCAAGTCCCACTCCTGGACTTCAGCACGAAAATCAAGGCTGACATTTCAGTGCAATACTGAGGGAGTGCTGAACTGTCAGAGGTGCCATTTTTCCGATAAGACATTAAACTGAGGCCCTGTCTGCTCTCTCGAATGGACATAAAAAGATCCCGTGACCAATATTTTGAAGTAGAGCAGGGGATTTATCCCCAGTGTCCTGGTCAATATTTATCCCTCAATCATCATAAGAACATACAGGATCCTGAGGGGGCTTGACAGGGTAGATGTTGAGAGGATGTTTCCCCTTGTGGGAGAGACTAGAACTAGGGGACACAGTTTAAAAATAAGGTGTCTCCCATTTAAGATGGAGATGAAGAGAAATTTTTTCTCTCAGAGGGTCGTGAGTCTATGGAACACTCTTCCTCAGAGAGCAGGAGAGGTAGGGTCATTGAATATTTTTAAGGCGGAGGTAGATAGATTCTTGACAAGAGAGTCAAGGGTATTGGAAAGTGGCATTGAGATCACAAACAGATCAGCCATGATTTTATTGAATGGAGGAGCAGGCTTGAGAGGCAGACATCTTAGGCCTGCTCCGAATTCGTATGTCTGTATGTTCATTACAGATTATCTGGTCATTATCACATTGCTGTTCGTGGGAGCTTGCTGTGAGCAAATTGGTTGCCGTGTTTTCTACATTACAACAATGACTTACACTTTAAAAGTACTTCATTGGCTGTAAAGCACCTTGAGATGTCCAGTAGGTGTGAAAAGGGCTTTTTTTTTTTGCCTTTCTATATATTTCAGTCGAATTTATTTTTGTTGTGTTTTGCACTCTCTCTCTTTCTCTGTCCAGCTTCCTACTTCTCTTCAAACTTTGCCCATGCATTTTACGTCTTTCTCAGGTCGATCTCCTTTCCACAAATTTCTCACTCTTACAGTGACCCCTTGTAAAAACAAAAATACAGGTGGTGGAGGTCCCTGAATGGGTGTACAAAATAAATTTTGTAAAGCCAAAAATAATTTGCAAGAAAATTTAAATTTTGTCATTGGTCCATGGGAACAGATAGGTTTTGGAACGTGCAGTAAAGATTTTTAATGGTAATTTCAGATACAATGAGATGGATCTGCCATAGGTAAAGATTAAAAAATTAGGTGGTGTAAACACTACTGCTCACCGATTGCAAGTGTAGAAATAATGTTCCACTCTTACCAACTGTAATTTAGTAGTTTTTTTTCATCTGGAAAATATCTAAGATCACATGAAATACAAAACGTGTTGCTAAAACAGTGGCTTAAATGCTTATGCTTTTGGCACAGAGGTTGGCACACCAGAATTTGCGGGTGAGGAGCATTAAAAGAGAGTTTCTGTGGAGGCATTAACTGGTGCACTGCTGGAGAAGGCAAAAGCTCATATGTCTAACCACATTGCACCAAACCCCACTGTTGCTAGGCTGCCTTATGCCACTGATTGGGCTGCTTGATGCATTTCAGAGTTTCTCTTTTGATGGTTAATGTGTGGGGTAGGGTGGGAGGTGGAGGAGTGGTTGGGTAAGGAGGCCAAGAGGTCACAAACTCAGCTAACCTGAGATGTAATCTAAAGTCAGCCACCCCCTAAATACTAAACAGCTGATTCAATTGCTGCCTCCTGCATGCGGCAAGACCTGGGCAACATTCAGGATTGGGCATATAAATGGGAAGTAACATTCGCGCCACACAGTTAACAGGCAATGACCGTCTCTAACAAGAGAGAACCTAACCATCACCCCTCTGCATTCAACAACATTACCATCGCTGAAATCGCATTATCAAAATCCTAAGGTTACCATTGACCAGAAACTTAACTGGACCACCTATATAAATATTGTGGCTAAAAACAAAAAACTGCGGATGCTGGAAATCCAAAACAAAAAATAAAAAATACCTGGAAAAACTCAGCAGGTCTGGTTGAAGGGTCATGAGACTCGAAATGTCAACTGTACTCTTCTCCGCCGATGCTGCCAGACCTGCTGAGTTTTTCCAGATATTTTTTATTTTTTATTTTTTGTGTTAAATATTGTGGCTACAAGAGCAGGTCAGAGGCTAGGAATCCTGCGGTGAGTAACCCACCTCCTGACTCCCCAAAGCCTGTCCGCCATCCATGTGGCACAAGTCAGGCGTGTGATGGAATACTCGGCACTTGCCTAGGTAAGTGCAGTACCAACAGCGCTCAAGAAGCTTGACACCATCCAAGACAAATCAGTCTGAGCCGCATCCTATCCATCACCTTGAAT
Source organism: Cetorhinus maximus (assembly GCF_964194155.1). NCBI lineage: Eukaryota > Metazoa > Chordata > Chondrichthyes > Lamniformes > Cetorhinidae > Cetorhinus > Cetorhinus maximus. Next base: position 4,021,876 of record NC_135908.1, read on the forward strand.
ATTCACTCGCTCCACCAACCAGTTCATGGTGGCAGCAGTGTGTACCATCTACATTGTGCACTGCAGCAACTCACCAAGGCTCCTTCAACAGCACCTTCCAAACCTGCAACCTCTTCCACCTAGAAGGACAAGGATAGTAGATGCAACGGAACATCCCCACCTGGAAGTCCCCCCTCAAGTCACACACTATGCTGACTTGGAGCTATATCACTTCACTGTCGCTGGGTCAAAATCCGGGAACTCCCTCCCTAACAGCACTGTGGGTGTATCTACACCACAGGGACTGCAGCTGTTCAAGAAGGCAGCTCACCACCACCTTCTCAAGGGCAATTAGGGATGGGCAATAAATGCTGGCCCAGCTGGTAATGTTTGTATCCCAAGGACAAATTTAAAAATGAACTTGCTTTCTGGGGTCAGATTCCTCCAGACTGGCCCCAAGATTGGTCTACCACTGTAGCATTTAATGAGGCTTCTTCAGAATCTTTCACAGTTTTCCACTAGGGCAGCCCTAAGGTGAGTATTTGATCCCTTTATTTTTTTTTAAAGCAGCACAAAAGTGCTTTTGCAAAAATCACAGGGACTTGATTTTTGCTGGAGAGATGGTTTCTAGCTCTGCATTGTTGGGGGAGGCGATGGCAAAGTGGCATTATCACTGGACTAGTATTCCAGAGACCCAGGGTAATTCTCTAGGGACCGGTGTTCAAATGCCTACCATGGCAGATGGTGAAATTTGAATCCGACAAAAATCTTGAATTAAAAGCCTGATGATGACCATGTCAAATGCCCTTTAGGGAAGGAAATCTGCCGTCCTTACCCGGTCTGGCCTACATGTGACTCCAGACCCACAGCAATGTGATTGACTCTTAAATACCCTCTGAGCAAGGGCAATTAGGAATGGGCAATAAATGCTGGCCTATCCAGTGATGCCCATATTCCATGAACAATTTTTTAAAAATCATCTCCAAGTTCCCCTCACCAATTGACATATGTGTTCTGAATTGGACATATATGCTCTTGAGCATCACTGAGTGATTATCATGGCATCCCCTACCCAACGGTAAGAGAACCTTCGCCAATTGGACTACTTGGTCTCAAGAAGAAGGCCCAACAGTACCTATCAAAGGTGGACAATAACTGCCAGTCGGTCAGTGATGAACACACTGATTTTCCAAAAAAAATTTGAGAAATATTAGAAAATAATATTAGGAAAATATCAGAAAAGTATTAGAGATGCTAGTTAAACCTTTGATTATTTCACCGCTTTTTGAATCAAGATTGATATCGGTGGCCTATATGCTGACTTGGCATCTTGTGGGCACCTTTTTCTCAAATTCAGAAAGACAGGTAAAGTGACTTGAAAATAAAGTCAACATCAAATAAACATTAAAAAGCGACAGGAGGATAAATTTTGGGAGGAGAATGATGATAAAGAGAAATTTGAGGGTGCGTTTGGTGGCGTGAGCAGACAATATCGGTTTCACGACAACGTGAAACCAGTTTGCGATCGTCCGCTCAGCCAACATCAGAAACCTCATTGTAACACACCCAGCATATCATTATTAGGCCATCCCATCGGAATCATCCCCTTCTCCCCCATTGGATCATCCACCCACGTCAGCGGGAAAACACGCCGATGTTTTCGACAGTTGCACATAAGCGACGTGCACCTGGCGAGATGCACTTCACTCAGGACTTTGAGGTTTGTCTGCCTACCTTGCTTCGGGCAGCACTTGCAGTCATCAGCGCCAGGTTTCACAGGCAGCACCACATCACTTTTAGGGGGGCTCATGAGCAGGTCTCTACCTACCAGATCAGCCATAGGTGGGGGGCTTTTCAATGTCTGCAGGGCTAGGGCTTGCTAGGGGAAGGGGGAGAAGTGGCCTCAGGCAAGGGAAGAGAATGCAGGACGAGGGCTGTACGGGTGAAGATGGGTATCCAAGGGTGTGTGTGGGGCACAGGTTGATCAGTGCAAGTGGTCTCAAGATGGTGCAGATTGAGGAGTCAGTCTCCAGGGGAGATGAGGCCAGATGGACATGTGAGGGTGTGTGTGTGAGACTGGGTGGTGATGTCCCTTGAGCTGGCAGTGAGTGAAATGCCAGTGAATGTGTGATGGGCTTGTGAGTGTGTGAGTTTAGAGCGATGAGATGGTTGCCTTACCTTGGCTGCAGGGATGAGATCATTCATCCTCTTTCTGCATTGGATGGCCAACCTCTTCTGTGCAGCATTGGCACTGATCACCACTGCCATCGCCTACCAAGCCAGAGTGGTAACGCAGCTGTCCCTCCTGTGGCCAGAGCAGGGGTAGAGGACATCACAGTGGGGCCTGCACGGTGTCCAAAAGGTGCTCGAGGGCTGCAGTCTTCTTGCCTTTCGGGGCCATGTCTTGTTTGCTGCAGCCCTGGGCTGGAAGCACTGAGCGCGGCTGCACTTTAAATGTGGTGCCAGGCGTGATGAAGCAGCGAGGGGATGGTGTGTTGAGTAAATCAGAGCCTGCCCACCATGGAAACGGCGAGTTTCCCGGGAATGCATAAGCAATGCGGTGGGTTTGGGACGATACGGCGTGAAAACCCACCATCGCGGCCGGCAGGTAAAATGTCGTTTTACCCGCCCGCTACCGCACTCATTGCAAATCTGGGACCATTCTGCCCACAGTATTGTGACTGGGCAGCCAAGTCCGGAAGCAATCACTGGGCTTTTCTGATGATGATGTGGAAATATGAATTTCAACAGAAGAGGGAGTCCTCTTCCCCTGGAATTAGCCGCAGTGTCACACGGGGACAAACACGGAAACAGAAATACCTGGAAAAACTCAGCAGGTCTGGCAGCATCGGCGGAGAAGAGCACAGTTGACGTTTCGAGTCCTCATGACCCTTCAACAGAACTAAGTAAAAATAGGAAAGGGGTGAAATATAAGCTGGTTTAAGAGGGGGGAGGTCGAAGGGTGGCGGGGGGTTGTTGGGATAAGCAGCCAGTGATAGGTGGAGATAACCAAAAGATGTCACAGACAAAAGAACAAAGAGGTGTTGAAGGTGGTGATATTATCTAAAGGAATGTGCTAATTAAGAGTGGAGAGCAGGACAAGCAAGGTACAGATAGCTCTAGTGGGGGTGGGGTGAAATAAGACTAAAAGGGCATAAAAGGTATAGATAAACGATGGGTGGAAATGCTTCGGTCTGTCCGCAAGCATTACCCAGACCTCCCTGTCGCTTGCCATTTTAACACTCCACCCTGCTCTCATGCCCATATGTCTGTCCTTGGCTTGCTGCATTGTTCCAGTGAAGCTCAACGCAAACTGAAGGGTTTGTAAATGAAATCAATTTTTTCATTAATGTTCCTTGACATGTCCCAGCTCATGTGACACTGTCACACGAGGGGTCATGTCTTACAATATTTTCTTTTCTTTATTTAAATTTTTAAACCTTAAACTAATCTCCCTGAGGCACCTCTGTGCCCCAGGCAGATTTCTGTGCACATGCGCAAAAGAGCGCAGGCCCTGACTCAGGGAAACCCCTCCCTCGCCCGCCCGCACAGGGAGCGCTCAGCGCTTCCGGGCACACATCACGCTGGGCTGGCCCACCCACGTAAAATGGCGGCGTGGACCCGATTGGGGGTGCTGATCAGGTTCACGCCCGCTCCCACCCACCCCCGCACAACGTCCCCCCCTCCAACAGGAGGAAGATTCTCCCCATAAGCATTTAAACTCTGGGCAGCAGGTCAACATATGGGTAAGTATGCCAGTGTGTACTCTAGCCAAGATTGGTAGGAACACAGGGCCAGGAGTAGGTCGTTTGGCCCCTCAAGCCCACTCTGCCATTCAAACAGATCACAGCTGATCGTCTACCTCTACCTCTACCATTTCCCCCCCACCGTCTCCATATCCTTTGATGTCGTTAGTCTCCAGAAATCTATCAATTTCTGTCTTGAACATGTTCAAGGATTGAGCTTTCACAGCCCTCTGAGGTAGGGAATTCCAAAGATTCACCACCCTCTGAGTGAAGAAGTTCCTCCTCATCTCAGTCTTAAATGGCCTATCCCCTTATTCTGAGATGGCTTCCCCTGGTTCTCAACCCATCAGCCTAGACATCCTACCTACATCTACTCTGTCACTCCCTGTAACAAGTTTCAATGAGATCACCTCTCGTTCTTTGAAATGTCAGAGAATGCAGGCCCAGTTTCCTCAATCTCTCCTCATAAGACAATCCTGCCATCCCAGGGATTAGTCTGGTGAACTCTGTTGTACTCCCTCACGAGTATATCCTTCCTTAGGTAAGGAGACCAAAACTGCACACAATACTATGGGTGAGGCCTCACCAAGGCTCTGTACAATTTCAGCAAGACATCCTTATTCCTGCACTTCAACACCCTCAGGTCTTTATGCCTGGGAATACTACGTGTAATAAGAGGCTGCACAGGATAGTGATCCTACATGCCTTGCATCCCCAGCTCCAATTCCATTATAATTTTTCAGAAAGTAACTTAAGACATTCAGGGCATGGAAAATTTGGAGAAGGAAGAGGAGGATGAAACAGAAGACTTGGTTCCAACTCAGAGTTTGTGCCCAACCCTTCTTCCTTTTTTATGATTTATATTTATTCACTTGCTCAAAAGCAGTTGCAGAGAGAAAACTGTTGCTACCAAGGCGGCATCGAAACTCTTTGCCCCTCTTTTCCAACTCTAGGTTATGTATAAGACATGGATTTGGTAGCTGGGGACCTACCGGAAGAAAGCACGTCTGAACAGGTACCAGTGTTCAAACTGATCCTGCTGACTCCAGATACACAGAAATGTGGTTGGCTCTTAACTGTTCCCTGGCCTAGAATGTCGCTCAGCCATATCAAAAAGGCTTCCTCTTCTTGAGTTCTCAGCCTGAAAGTAGATCTGACCCACAGTGCCAAGGCCACCAACCATGGAATGGGTAGGGCAAGGAGCCAGGTCCTAAATCCAGCCCAGCAGGAACAAGGATTGAACCCTGCGCTGTTGGCACCGATCTGACCCACACCACACCAACTGTCCAGCCAACTGATCCTCCAAGAAGTCCCAGTTGCTGTGGCAACATACACTTTTCCATGCACACTGTAGTCTGGAGCTATGGCTAGTGATGGTAGAGGCTTCAATTTTCTTTCCATCGCATGGTTCCACTCTTACCACCTGCCATTGGTGTGTTGGAAGGATTTACAAGTTGACACTCAACCTGTTTGGCCTCATTATGGACACGCCTTCCGTGGCCATCAAGTCTGGGGGTGGGACTCAACCCCAGAGCTTCTCTCTCAGGGGCAGGGACACTACCCACTGCACCACAAGACCTCCTCAAAAAAACATTACAGAAGACAATAATCCACATGGACTGCAGTGATTCAAGAAGGCAGCTCATCGCCACTTTCACAAGAACAATTAGGGATGGACAGTAAAAGCTGCCCTTGACAGTTACCCCCACATTCTATTAGAAATGCATTCATAAAAATCACCAGCTCACTGCTGGATTTTGAAGGCTGTGCAGTTGATGATTCACAGAACATGGATGAGTGGGACTAAGTTGCAATGACATAGGGAGAGCAGGAATCCAGGGTTTAGGAAGGACAGCTCCGGGTCACTCCCTTTTATTCATGATTTGCACTCACAATCTTAAGGCCCACCTTAAAAAAAACAATGGGATGCTTCCTGAGCATGCAGTATTGTTCCAGGATTGAAGAGCGTGTTGAGTAGCCTCAACACAGGAGAAAGAAAGACATGCATTAGTATAAAACCGTCTAAATGACCTTAGGATGTCCCAAAGCACTTTACAGTCAATTAAGTACCTCCAAAGTGTAGTCACTTTTATGACATAGGAAAAGGAGCAGCTGGTTTGCACACAGCAAGATCCCACAAACAGCACTGTTATAATGACTAGATAATCTGCTTTAGTGGTGTCAGCTAAGGAATAATTATTGGCTAGGACATTGCGGACAACTTCATTGTCTTCTTCAAAATAGCGCCATGGGATCATTTACATCTACCTGAGAGGGCACACAGGGCCTCGGTTTAATGTCTAATCCAAAGGCAGCTATTCTGGCACCTTCTTCAACCTGCTAGTGTGGTGTTCCGATGTTAGAAATGTTAGAATCCACAATGGAGCATGTTCTGAGTTCCGGGTCATCAGCAGTAAATCCCGTCCTCCCCTCTTTATGACACCATCCAGGAATGATCATCCTATCCCCTGGCTCAGGCCAGGAGATTGCATTAAGGCAGGGACTTCAGTAATCTCATTGCCTCAGCCCAGTGGAAAGGCAGGTGTGCAATGGGCACATGGAAGGGATCCCTGTGTCTTTGGATGACAACCCTGTCTGTATCTGTGCACCATCCCCAACAAATTCTAGAAAGCCTGCAGTGTAAGACCTACCCCACCACCTCCCCATGGACATTGAAACCATGACTAACTCTGGGGCCCATATGCACAGCAGCCAGCCGTCAGCCTTGCTTCAGCCACTAAGGAAATGGAAAGTCAGGCTTGTATTTATATATCTTATTTTGCCTTTGAAAACATCCCAAATACGCCGCGTGCAATAAATTATGCTGAAGTGCAGTGACAGACATGACAACTATTTTTCACCCACAGTTCAGTCAATCTCCTCCTTCAGGTACCATGCCCTAAGGGGGCATTGGTGACCATATATCTCCATTGGGTTGGCCCATGGTTATGCCTGGCATAATTCGGCAGTGGTTTGCCGCTGCCTTCTGCAGTATGGCTGACCAGGAAGCTCTCCCACTGTTACCACTTTGGAAGGATTTACAGGCTGATAATCAGCCTGTTTGGCCATGTTATAAACACACCTTCTGCGGCCATCAAGTCCTGCAGCGGGACTCAAACCCAGAGCTTCTAGCTTACTGCGCCACAAGACCTGCCTCTCAGTCATTATATGCTTGGTTTTCAGCACTCATCTCCAAAGCCATTTTGATTGCTGCCTCCATCTGCTCTTAGACCTTCCATCTCTCTGGCCAAATGTTTATGTTTTCCCATCCTCTGCCCATTGCCTATCTTCTCTACCTTGTAAAGCAATATAAACCAGATTGCTGTTAGCCTGAGATATATGCCTGCAAAACTCACATTCATTTTGCTTGGCAAAAAGTGACTTATTTAATGCATGCCGCCCTTAAAAATATACACATACGCCATGTGCTTAAGTGGCTCTGACACCTCTCTCAATCCTTTTGATCATACATCTTAGTCCTAAAAGATCCCTAATCTCAAAGGGCTGAATGGACAAGACTTGTATTTATATTGGACCTTTTACGTCCTAACAGTATTCTGAACTTCCTCAAAATACTCCTTATATCGCCTAGCCTTTTCTAAGCAGAGAAGGCCTAAGCTTGATCGGTCAGGAGTGTTGAAATCTTAAGTGTGTTATGGTCTGTGTCCCAAGTGTAAATATTTGTTCAGTACCATGACTGGCTTGGAATATTCTATTTGTAGATTTTCAACTGTGAGGAAATTATTTAAATTTCTTTACTTTTACAGATTTTGTGGCATACTTTTTCAATCTTTTTGTGAAAACACTTTCCAATTCACGTCCTTTCAGCCTCTGTGCTGGAAAGGGGCAACATATTCAAACTTGGAAAAGCTAATTGCTCTGAGAAGCCACAGTGTTAGTTCACAGTGTTAGTGCAATGAGGGAAGCTTGTCAGGTGCTGAGTTAAGTTCCATTGTTGTGACAATGTAAAAGGAGCTTTGTCTTGACCTCACGTTAAGAGTACTGCATACCGACACTAGTTACACAGTGAAAAATGACCAATTTGTTAACACTGAAGCCTCCAGTTCCATAGCCCAATGTGCAATGTTCTATGTTCTTATGTCGCGCTCTGTTTCAAAGCATTTTCCCTGTCCATTTCACTTTCTTGGAATAATTGAATCTATGACTCTTCATTATTGTTATTCCAATAATAGCCATAAATCAAGAGGTGGAAGGGAGAGGGCAGAGGGAGAGGGGGACTTGGTGAAATTATAATCACTAGGGAAGCCTTACTGAGTAAATTGTTGGAGCTGCAGGCTGACAAGTCTCCGGGTCCTGATGGACTTCATCCTAGGGTCTTAAAAGAGGTGGCTAATGAGATTGTAGACGCATTGATGGTAATTTTCCAAAAATCGCTAGATTCTGTAAAGGTTCCAACAGACTGGAAAGTAGCAAATATAACCCATCTATTCAAGAAGGGGAGGAGGGAGAAAACAGGAAACTATACAGTTGGCCTCATGTCTGTCGTGGGGAAGGTGTTAAAATCGATCGTTAAGCAGGTTATAGCTGGGCACTTAGAGAAACTCAAGGTAATCGGGAAGAGTCAGCATGGTTTTATGAAAGGGAAATCACGTTTAACCAATTTATTGGAGTTCGTTGAAGGAGTAACTTGCACCATGGATAAAGGGGAACCTGTAGGCGTACTGTACTTGGATTTCCAGAAGGCATTTTATACAAGGCCACATCAAAGGTTACTGCAGAAAATAAAAGTTCATGGTGTATGGGGTAACATATTAGCATGGATAGAAGACTGGCTGGCTGGCAGAAAACAAAGAACATGTATAAATGAGTTCTGTTGAAGAGTCATACGGACTCGAAACGTTAACAGTGTTCCTCTCCGCAGATGCTGTCAGACCTGCTGAGTTTTTCCAGGTATTTTTGTTTTTGTTTTGGATTTCCAGCATCCGCAGTTTTTTTCTTTTATCTTAATGCATAAATGGTCACTTTCTGTTTGGCAGGATGTGACAAGAGGAGTCCCGTAGGGGTCTGTCCTGGGTCCTCAACTTTTTACAATTTATATCAATGACTTAGATAAGGGCAGTGAAGGCATGGTAGCTAAATTTGCATTTAAAAACAAAGATAGCCAGAAACGTATGTTGTGAAGAGGACATAAGGACGTTGCAGACAGATACACATAGATTGAGTGAGTGGGCAAAAACCTGGCAAGATGGAGTACAATGTGGGAAAATATGAAGTTGCTCACTTTGGCAGAAAGAATACAAAAGCAGAATATTGCTTAAATGGAGAACGACCACAGAATTCGAGGGTGCAGAGGGATCTAGGTGTTCTAGTGCATGAGTCACAAAGAGTTAGTATGCTGGTAAAGTAATTAAGAAGGCTAATGGAATGCTACCTTTCATTACAAGAAGAACTGAACATAAAAGTAAGGATGTTATGCTTCAGTTATACAGGGCAATGGTGAGACCACATTCAAATACTGTGTGCAGTTTTGGTCTCCTTATTTAATGAAGGATGTTAAAGCATTAGAGGCGGTTCAGAGGAGGTTTACTAGATTGATACCTGGAATAAGTGGGTTGTCTTATGAGGAAAGGTTAGACAGACTGGGCTTGTTTCTACTGGAGTTTATAAGAGTGAGGGGTGACTTGATTGAAATATATAAGATCCTGAATGGTCTTAACAAGATAACATGGAAAGGATGTTTCCTCTTGTGGGTGAGTCCAGAACTAGGGGGCACTGTTTCAAAATTAGGGGGTGCCTTTTAGGACAAAGATGAGGAGAATTTTTTTATCTCAGAGGGTTGTGCAACTTTAAAACTCTGCTTCAGAAGGTGGTGGAGGCGGGGACATCGAATATCTTTAAGACGGAGGGAGATAGATTCTTGTTAGGCAAGGGAATCAAAGGTTTTCGGGGGTTGATGGGAATGTGGAATTAGGAGCACAAACAGATCAGCCATGATCTTATTGAATGGTGGAGCAGGTTCAACGGGCTGAATGGTCCACTTCTGCTCCTATTGCATATGTTCATATGTTCATTATTTACCCCTTCAAAGCCTTCCTTAATTTTGAAAACCTCCATTAAGGTTTCCTTAAAACTTTCTGTTACAGTGAAAAATATCCCCAACCTTTTCAGCTTTACTTCATAACTTTAACCTCTCATTACATATACAATTCTGGTGAATTTTCATGGTTCATCATTCCCATGGTTCTCACTCCTTCCTGCATGCAATATTTCAACCATGGCCTAATTGATATATTGTCAATATTTATCATCACTTCCATGCATTTCTATTCAATGCCCCAATATATTTGGGTCCCAATGCCTTTTTGCACTCCTGAATTGAGAACCTCAAAAATTCCTTTCACTGTTCTTTTTTTCCTTTATTCTTTCATGAGATGTGGGCATCGCTGGCGAGACCAGCATTTTGTTGCCCACCCCTAATTGCCCTTGATCTGAGGGTAGCTAAGGGCCAACCACATTGCTCTGGGTCTGGGGTCACATGTAGACCAGCCCAAGTAAGGGTGGCGGATTTCCTTCCCTGAAGGACATTAGTGAACCAGATGGGTTTTTATAACAATCGATGATAGTTGTCATGGTCACCATTACCGAGACTAGCTTTATTTTCCACTAGCTGGCATGGTGGGATTTGGTGTCCCCGTAGTGTTAGCCTGGGCCTCTGAATTACTAGCCCAGTGACAACGCCACTACACCACCGCCTTCCCATCTCTTACTAAAATGAATGCTTCACAGTTCTCTGCATTCAGTTTCTTCATACTCTACTTAAGATGCCCTACTAACCTGGCTATGTCCCTCTATAATCTCTTAAATTCCTCCTTGGTTTGCTATGCTCCCTAATTTGATATCATTAAACTGCAATACCAATTGGACTATGTCCAATTCATTCTTATTTATATGGATACGAGAGGGGTCCCTGCAGAAATCTTTGGACAACAACAACTTGCATTTATGTAACACCTTTAACATAGTAAAAATGAGCAACAGGCACATTATCGAACCAACTTTGACACAGAGTCGCATAAGGAAATATGAGGCAGGTGACAAAGATGTAGGTTTTAAGGAGGGTCTTAAAGGTAGTGAGGTGAAGGTGCTTAGGGAGGGAATTCTGGAGCGTAGAGTATAGACAGCTGAAAGCATGCTTGCCATTGGTGGAGTAAGGCATATTGGGGATGTGCAAGAGGCCACAATTGGAGGAGCACTGAGGTCTGGAGGCTACAGGGCTGATGGAAGTTGGAGACCGAGGGAGTGGTGGCGGGTGGGGGGTGGTGCTTGTTGCTTGTGGGTTAGGGAGGCCATGAAAAGAAGGATGGGAAGTTTTAACATCAAGGCACTGCCACACTGGGATCCAATGTAGGTGAAGAAGTACAGGGATTATGGGGCCTGCAACCATCACAGCTCTGCCTACCTCTCACCAACCAGAAAAACATCCATTCACCCGCATGCTTTACTATCTGTCCCTGAATTCCTGTGGCACCATTCTCTTTAATAATGATTTTCATTGCAAACCTCTTATGTGACCATTTATTAAAAATTTACTTCTGATTCATGCTTTGGAAACAAAAAAAATTAGTGATCAAACGAGAGTGGCCTTTTACAAATCAATACTGCCAATATGATTTATTTAAAAGCTACCTCTTCACTCAAACCTATCTTAATCTTTGGCTCTTATCAACCTTTATTTGATTCCATTCCTGTGAAGCATACTTGGAGCTTTCTACATTAAAGGTGCAATATGAAAGGAAGTTGTTATTCATGACTAAGGTTTCCCCTAAATTCAATTTTCCTCTTTTTCTCGTGCACAGACATTGGAAGAAACAAATGAAACAGTCCATGTTATCTCTTTTATTTTTATTTAATAAATATGAAATTAAGAGAAATTTGCAAACAATGTAAATGGATTTTTTTTTTGCATCAGTTGGTGTTACATTTGCCACGAGTCTGACATCTCTACGCTCTCTATGTGTGCTGACGCACATTCTGGTGTTTAAGGTTTTACAAGGAGCATTGGTTGAAGACATTTCCTTGAACGTGTGTACAGAGTGGCTGCACTTTGTGAGCAGAGGAACACATCTGCCTCATCACAATCATTTCTTTAAAATATCTAACACAGTCTTGTACATCCAGTCTGAGCAACGACATATCGCATATACACGTTTGGATCAATCAACAAATGCCAGGGCTGATTTAACAAGCAGATGCTCCGAATGAGATGGGAGAATGGACCATATTCTGAGTTTTTGCCCATGGTGGGAAAATTCAAGGACCGTGGGCTTTCAATTTCCAGACCAACGCTCCCCATGAGTGCAAATCCTTTCCCGTGAAGCCCAATTGAGACACAATTGCCAATATTCCTTATCACAGATATGAATCTAGAGGTTATGCTGACGACGGGTTAGTCTCTGTCCTAAATGGTGGACAGATGGTGTTAAGACATCATCGGCCAAATCGCCAATAGCGTTTCCAGGTTATTAATACAAGAACACAAGGGCAGGAGTAGACCACCATGCTCTGCTAATCTATGTGATCATGGCTGATTTTGGGCTTCCACTGCACTTTCCCACTTGCTCCCCATTTCTCTTGATTCCCTGAGAGACAAAAGATCTGTCTATCCCAGCCTTAAATATAGTCAACGATGGAGCATCCTCAACCCTCTGGGGTAGCAAATTCGAAAGATTCACTACCCTTTGGGTGAAGGAATTTCTCCTCATCTCAGCCCTAAATGATTGCTCCCCTTATCCTGAGACTGTTGCCCTATGTCCTAGATTCCTCAGCCAGGAGAAACAACCTCCTCAGTATCTACCCTGTCAAGCCCAATAGTACCTTGTATGTTTCAATGAGATGTTAACGGTGTTGATCACTGAAATACATAAAATACATCTACATACATAATTACTGCTTAATCCTAAAATCAAAAGAAAAAACGCCTTACAGTCTATAATTGCTCTTGATTTGAAAACTTTCACTGCAAAATGTTCATTAGGAATCCTAATGCTAATCTATTGAAGTGTATTTGTCTTGTATACTGCAGTGCAGCCTGGCTTTTGTTGGATTGAATGTTGCCATTGTTTATGTGCAGAATAATGAATGAAGGCTGATTATGAATGATTTGCCCCATTTAACGCAGCCAGGATTCTGCTGTTAGTCTGATCTTGCATCTCCAACACTCTGGCACAAGGTACAGTTAAAAAAAACTGCTGCATTATCAAACCGTCCACAAGACACATAAGCCTAGGCTTGCGGTTAATCATGTAATTCTGACCCAAGGTGCTTATAGCTGTCAATTCACAGAAGGATTTAACATAAAAAGTCTTTCTTTTAAAAAAAACTCAGTTGCATGTTGAATTTTCAGGAGTAGCCCAATTAAGTCGTTGCACTATTGCGTGAGATGGGTGTTGTACGTTAATCCTGAAAAATCAACAGAGAGAAGAATTTATTCGCAGGAAATTGAATATTTCTGCGAAATTAATTGCACACACCCATTTCCTTAGTGTCACATAAATTCTACAATGCTTCACCCGCCTTATTTCTCTTTTGTTCTCTTTCCATCATGAATAAGCTCAAAATGCAGTGAGTTAAGAATTCCTCCGATTGTCACGTGTTGTGGCCTCGTTAATGCGTTTGTGCAAATTCCCTCCTGCCCCAAAAGAATACAGGGATTGATGTGGAAAGGCTGAAGTGGGAAGCTATCAAATGCTTAAGAGGTTTTCACACATGCCAACACTGGTTATATAACCACAGTAAGCGTGCGGAATCTGTAGCTGGGATTTTCCAATCCCGTCGTGGTGGGACCGGCCCAGGGAGATTTGGTAGCCCAGCCAAAAGACGGAAAAGCCTGCCCTGTGTCTCTCTCTCTCTCTCCCTCTTTCCCATCTTGCCGTCCTGGGGATCGGTAGGTAGAGCCGTTGCCTCTGAGTTCAGAAGATTGTGGGTCCGAATCCTACTCCTGAGCAGACAGCATCTGGTGCTGAAGGATTTTTGCGCTGTGGGAGGTGCCACTTTTCAAATGAGATCTCAGGGGGCCTCAAGAGATCCCAGTGCATTATTTCGAAGAGCGGTGGAGTTCTCCCCTGTGCCCTAGCCAATAGTTATCCCTCAGCCAATAAAACCTTTACAGATTTTCTGGTCATTAGCACATTGCTGTTAGTAGCAGCTTGCTGCATGCAAATTGGCTGCCACATTCCCTACATTACAACACTAAATATTTCATTGGTTGTAAAGCACTTTAGGATGTGCTGAGGTAGTGAAAGGTGCCAATCTTCCTTTCTTAACTCCTCAAACCTGTTTGAGGTCAAGACTTAATGCCTATGTAAAATCACAGTTGCAAATTCTCATTCCTCGGAGGTTTGGACAGCCTACAGCAGGCACCTCAAAATACCTGAGCAGTACCAGCACTGAAACCTTCATAAGATCCTCCAAATCCGCTGGCAAGAGAAATGGTCCAACAGCAGCATCCTCTCCCAAGCCAACTTGCTCAGCATCAAGGCGCTAATCACTCAAAGCCAGCTCCGCTGCACGGGACATGACGTTCGTATGCCTGACCCCAGACTCCCGAGGCAACTGCTCTACTCAGAACTCAGTTGCAGGAGGAGACTCCCGGGAGGACAGTGGAAACGCTTCAGGGATGTCCTCAAAGCACCCGTGACGAGGTCAAACATCCCCACCAACTCAAGGGGGACCCTGGCCTGTGGCCGACCAAAATGGAGAAGGTTCATTCGGGAAAGCGCCAAACGCGTGGAGAGACGTCGTTGGGAACGTGCAGGGGTGAAGTCGAGGTGTCAGGGGCAGCACACAAACCTCTAAACTGCCCATCTACCCCACCCTTCAAGCACCACCTGCCCCACATGTGGCAGAGGCTGGTGAGCGTGTATTGGAGTTATCGACCATCTGAGAACCCATCGAACCAGAGTGGAAACAAGTTATCCTCAATCTCAAGGGACTGCCTAAGAGAAGGGGAGGCTCTAGTACAGTAACACCTAGCAACGTGTTAACTAAAAACTATATTGATCCATAAAACTGGTTTGAGACAAATGGGTTTCAAGCAGATATAAAACATACCTTTCAGTTTAGTGACATCCTCAGTTTTAGGTATAAACAACAAAGTCCTTATTTCCAAAACTATTTTTCATTTTCTGGAATTAAAAGATTTGGAAATAATTAATACACATCAAAAGCACTATTAGAATTGTAACTGTTTAGAGTGGATAAAGACTGTGATTTATTATGTGTGAATCAACCTATTGCTACACAGGTGTTTAAGGAAACAAATCTCTTTTACAATCTTTCGAAGTGATATACACAAAATCCAAACAAACAAAATAGGAGCAGAAGTAGGCTATTTGACCCCTCAAGCCTTCTCCGCCATTTGGCTGATCTGATAGTAACCTCAAATCTGCATCCCACCTACCCCTGATAACCTCTCTCACCCTTGCTTACCAAGAATCTATCCACCTCTGTCTTAAAAATATTTAAAGACTCTGCTTCCACCGCCTTTTCAGGAAGAGAGCGCCAAAGACTTACAACCCGCTGAGACAAAAAATTTCGTTTCATCTCTGTTTTAAATGGGTGACGCCTTATTTTTAAACAGTGACCCCTAGTACTAGATTCTCCCATAAGAGGAAACATCCTCTCCACATTCACCATGTCGAGACCCCACAGGAAATAATAAGCACTACTTCCATTTTTCTAGCACTCTTAAATATAGAAAAATACCCGAGGTGCTTCAGGAGCCATGGAGCTTAAGAAGGGGCTGTTATGAGAAGTTACCAAAATCTTGGTCAATGAAGTGGGTTTTAAGAGCAAGTGGTTCCCAAACTTTATTGGTCGTGTATTCCTTTTCAGATTTACCAACTTTCTGTGTACCCCTACAGGCAGTTACTCTTTTAACTACCCCTCTAATGACCACATGTTTTGTAAATCACTATAATTACACATTACTGGTAAACATGTGTCTATAATAATAATTTTTTTACTTATCCCTCCAATAACCACATACTTTGTAAATCTCCCCCATCTACTCCCCAACTCGGACAGTGTTCCAGCCAGCAGCTGCAGCTCTCAGACCACCACCGTGCCAGTACTCAGGCTCCTGCACCACCACCCACCGCTGGTACTCAGACATAACTGCACCTCACTTGTGTGCTTATTAGCAGCCAGTGTGGTGGGAGAGACACAACCTATAATTGGGGGAACAGCGGGAAGGTATGTGGCCTGAACACTGGAGACACAATTTTTAAAAATTCATTCATGGGATGTGGGTGTTGCTGGCTGGGCCAGCATTTATTGCCCATCCCTCATTGCCCTTGAGAAGGTGGTGGTGAGCTGCCTTCTTGAACCGTTGCAGTCTATGTGGTGTAGGTACACCCACAGTGCTGTTAGGGAGGGAGTTCCAGGATTTTGACCCAGCAACATTGAAGGAACGGCGATATATTTCCAAGTCAGGACGGTGGGTGGCTTGGAGGGGAACTTCCAGGTGGTGGTGTTCACATCTATCTGCTGCCCTTGTCCTTCTAGATGGCAGTGGTCGTGGATTTGGAAGGTGCTGTCTAAGGAGCCTTGGTGAGTTCCTGCAGTGCATCTTGTAGATGGTACACACTGTTGCTGCTGTACATCAGTGATGGAGGGAGTGAATGTTTGTGGATGTGGTGCCAATCAAGTGGGCTGCTTTGTCCTAGACGGTGTCAAGCTTCTTGAGTGTTGTGGGAGCTGCAGTCATCCAGGCAAATAGGAAGTATTCCATCACATTCCTGACTTGTGCCTTGTAGATGGTGGACAGGGTTTGGAGAGTCAGGAGATGAGTTACTTGCTGCAGGATTCCTAGCCTCTGACCTGCTTATGTAGCCACAGTGTTTATATGGCTAGTCCAGTTCAGTTTCTTGTCAATGGTAACCCCCAGGATATTGATAGTGGGGAATTCAGTGAAGGTAATGTCATTGAGCAATGGTTAAATTCTCTTTTGTTGGAGATGGTCATTGCCTGACACTTACGTGGCGCGAATGTTACTTGCCACTTGTCAGCCCAAGCCTGGGTATTGTCCAGGTCCTGTTACATTTGGACATGGACTTCTTCAGTATCTGAGGGATTGTGAATGGCGCTAAACATTGTGCAATCATCAGCAAACATCCCCACCTCTGAAAAGGAAGGGCATTGATGAAGCAGCTGAAGATGGTTGGGCCTAGGGCACTATCCTGAGGAACTCCTGCAGTGATGTCCTGGAGCTGAGATGACTGACCTCCAACAACCACAACCATCTTCCTTTGTGCTGGGTATGACTCCAACCAGCAGAGTTTTCCCCCTGATGCCCATTGACTCCAGTTTTGCTAGGGCTCCTTGATGCCCCACTTGATTAAATGCTGTTTTGATGTCAAGGGCAGTCACTGTCACCTCACCTCTGGAGTTCAGCTCTTTTGTCTATGTTTGAACCAAGGATTGCATTTGGGAACCCCTGAACTACGGAGAGGGGGAGGGGGAGGTTGGAAAAAAATTCTCATCTCTGAAAATCCACCATTACACAATTAAGTGAAAAATACCCACTATCCATACCTGCCAACCCCAGGAGTACACATACCCCACTTTGAGAACTACTGTCTTCGAGGCAGGGGGAGAGGCTTAGAGGCATACTGATTTGGAGTTGGGCCTAGGTGGCTGAAGGCAAGGCTGCTAATGATGAAGCAAAGGAGATAAGAAATACTGCCTGATATTGCCATCTCCGGAGATCACATATAGAAATAAATTTGAATTCTCTGCACCCAAAACGAAAAGAATAGGCCTTTGTTCAATGTGTTCATATAAGATTCCTTTCCTTGTTCAATTAACATTGACCTGATTTCATGATGTTTTTCAGATGATAGATGGCCTCATTGTGACTGTATAGGGATCATAGGTAGCAACACTACTCAGTGCTCAAATGTTGAGTTTCTCTTGACAGTCAAGAGCGTTCCTTCCCTGTGGACTAACCTGGACATTATATAAGAGCATAAAAATAAGGGTTGGAATAGGGTGTGCAACCATAGAGCCAGATCTACCATTCAATAAGATCATGGCTGAATATCTACCTCAGCTCCGCTGTCCTGTGCTATTTCCATATCACTTGAATCCCTTAGTTCCCAAAAATCCATCCAATCCCCATCTCAAGTATGGTCAGTAACTGAGCATCCACAGCCCTATGGAGCAGAGAGTTCTAAAGGTTCATAACTCTTTACTCCAGAGGTCCCATTATTCCTCCCTAGTTGGGATTTCTCAATATAAGGAGATAGTTAACCCTTCCTTGCTTTCTCTTTCAGGTTCCCTATGTTACATGGGGGCCCCCACAATGCTGGTTGATCACCTGGTATCAACCGTCATCTTTGGATTTGGCGGGTGGTTTTACAGCTGGATGCCAAACCTCCCCATTTACCTGGGCTAGGGGGCCCAGCGCTGACACTCACGGCCTTGGCTGCACCAGGGGCTGGGCTCTTTCATGGGCAACAAGCCCTGGCCAGGATTTTATGGCCCCGGCGCAGTGTGTCTCGCCCCCCAACCCCAGCGGACCCGGCGAGCCATTTAACCCTCCATTCAGTTTGGCGGGACTGTAATAACCCGCCGGGCGGGAGGGACTGTAAAATCCTGGCCTTGGAGTAGGACTTGAACCCAGGAGCAGGACTTGAACCCAGGAGCTTCTGGATCAGAGGGATGTCAGCTCCCTTGTTGTAAAGAAATGATAATATGACGGCAATTTCCCCTGTTATGCTCAATGTCAGGAAACTTTAAAACTCCTAATGGCTAGAAAATCTGGTCCTTTGCTGTTTTGATATCATACTAACAGGTGATGTCTTTGAAATATCTTACTACCTTTCCCGAACACATTATTAACTTTATAATAATGTTGTATCAAAAATGGCTTGATTCTCTGCTCAGCCAAGCAGCTATTAAACAGAATGTCCTTTATAGCCACAACTGAAGGGTAATTATGATGGGAGTGAATGGTTTTCTAAAAATGTGACAGAAGAGACAGGAGTAGAAACGCGTAAATACAATTGGTGCAGCTGCGAACTCTCTTTCAAACCTACCTTTAAATATAGATTATTTCCATAATCATCAGCAAAACCTTGGTTCATTATTCCTTTGCCCATTTCATCGTCATCGTCGCCCTCTCCGTCCAGCATGAAAAATATTCTCAGTTTCTCGGGGACGCAGTGATCCATAATGATAACAATTACTCCAAGAACGAAGCACAACAGCGCTGGGTTAAAGAGGGAAAGAATCTATTATTTCGTGCGGCTGTTGGTGGTCGGGGTTGAGATTGTAGAGGCCCCAGTTTTCACCCCCCTCATCCAACATCACTCCCTCCCCTCCACCTCACCCCACTTGCCGTGCCCGGTGGGAATGATACATGGGAGGACGCAAACCGTTTAAAATTCCACGCCCCAGCTTCGAGCTGCCACCTTTTGAACCAATGAACCCACTTCCATTGAGCCACATCCCCCACCAGGTGAGGTGTCCCGATGCTAAATTCCTGCTCCCGCCTACTAGACAGTCAGTCAATCTGGCCAAGTGTCAGAGTGGGAGATCTGCAGACCTTTATTCCAATGAGTTAGGGCTTCCACACACCTGATCTCACACTGCTGGGGTCCCAAGGTCCCCTCTGTCAATATCAAAGCCAATGTTCAAGAAATCTCCAATCTCAATGCACACCTTAGTGGGTTAGGGCACTGAGAACACTTTGCTCCATCAATGCAATAACCCAAAGTTCTCAATCCTACCTTTCGTGTAAAGAAAGTTGCTAGAGTTCCATTCCCAAACTGAGAGACATGGAAGGGAAAGTTACTCCCTACTGGAAGTCAGTTTCAGAGTGTCACCAGGAGTAGGTCAGTACAGGTGTGTCTTACTCAGCCAAGGGAAAAGATGTCAATTTAAAGTCACTTCGAAAAGAACCAGAGGCAACTTGCCGAAGCATTTTTCTTTCTCTCTGCACACGGCGAGCTGTTAGGATCTGGAATGCGCTGCCTGAAAGGGCGGTGGATGCAGATTCAACAGGAACTTTCAGAAGGGCATTGGACAGATACTTGAAAATGAACCACTAGAGGGACTATGGGGACAGAATGGGGAGGAGGAACTAAATGGCTCTTTCAAAGAGCAGGTCAGGCACAATGGACCACAATGGTGTGTTGTTACTATTCTGCAATTCTGGATAGGGGATTAGAATCTAAAATATCCGAAACGACTGGAAAATTGGGAATAAAATTCTCATGGGGTGGCTTTGCTTCTAACTCTCCTTAGCCTGATTCTGCTCTTTTGTAATTGTTGTTTGGATTTTTCATTCATTCAAAAGTGAACCTTGCAGCTCATTTAACACTAAGATAAAAGCAAAGAACTGCAGATGCTGGAAATCCAAAACAAAAACAAAAATACCTGGAAAAACTCAGCAGGTCTGACAGCATCTGCGGAGAGGAATACAGTTAACGTTTCGAGTCCGTATGACTCTTCAACAGAACTAAGGAAAAATAGAAAAGAGGTGAAATATAAGCTGGTTTAAGGGGGGGTGGGGTGGGATAGGTAGAGCTAGATAGAGGGCCAGTGATAGGTGGAGATTGCCAAAAGATGTTATAGACAAAAGGATAAAGAGGTGTTGACGGTGGTGATATTAGCTAAGAAATGTGCTAATGGTGACATTAAGGGTAGAAAGCAGGACGAGCAAGGTACAGATAGCCCTAGTGGGGGTGGGGTGGAGGGAAGAGATTGAAATAGACTAAAAGGTAGAGATAAAACAATGGATAGAAATACATTTTTAAAAAATGGAAATAGGTGGGAAAAGAAAAATCTATATAAATTGTTGGAAAAAGGGGGATCGGAAAGGGGTGGGGATGGAAGGGAGAGTTCATGATCTGAAGTTGTTCAACTCAATATTCAGTCCGGAAGGCTGTAAAGTGCCTGGTCGGAAGATGAGGTGCTGTTCCTCCAGCTTGCGTTGAGCTTCACTGGAACATTGCAGCAGGCCAAGGAGGGACATGTGGGCTTGAGAGCAGGGTGGTGTGTTGAAATGGCAAGCGACAGGGAGGTCTGGGTCATGCTTGCGGACAGACCGAAGGGGTTCTGCAAAGCGGTCACCCAGTCTGCGTTTGGTCTCTCCAATGTAGAGGAAACTGCATTGGGAGCAGCGAATGCAGTAGACTAAATTGAGGGACGTGCAAGTGAAATGCTGCTTCACTTGAAAGGAGTGGACTCCCTGTCCACACTCCCAACTATTTCAGCAAAGTGAAAGCTAAGCTTGTTCTGCCAATATGAAAGAACTGAACGAGTTTCTGTGCCCCAGAGGGCATCAGGTGTTAATCACATTGTGCGGAACTAGACCATGGTTACGCCCAGCCCAGGTAAAGCTGCTCGATTCCCATATTTGAAGAACGTCTGCTGAACCTCTCGGCGTTTTACCAAAAAATGGCAGCACTTATGGTTATTTTTTTTCCCTCGTGTCAATTCATCAATTACCAAATTTATGGATTTGAACAACTTATGGGCTGGAACAATCTTCAATTCAGGGGATGCCAGAGATGTTAACTTGAGGATAGCTCAAAACACAGTTTTGCAAGTTAGAGTGTAAGAACTACTTGCCCTCATTCTTAGCAATTTTCTGCGTTCGATCTATTAGCATTCAAAGAATTACAAAACCTCTTGTCCACTGTATTGTTATACTTGGGCTTCCTGTACCACCCTGAGACCTATGGCCCAGTCAGAAGACCAGAGTTATACTGTACACCAACTTCAGTTTGATTTGTTGCTGTACGTTCAGTGCCAATCAGAAGGAGCCCCTGATTTTCTATCCATTCATTTTAGGGGACAAATAAACACCGGGACTTCGCTTGTGTTGTTTTCTGATTCACAGCTGCAGCGGGGGAGTCTTCACACCAGAAGCTCAAAAGTGGACAATGTATAAGATACCAAAGCAAGACTTAGTTTATTTACAAAAATAAAAATAACTGGAAAAACTCAGCAGGCCTGACAGCATCTGCGGAGAGGAACACAGTTAACGTTTCGAGTCCGTATGACTCTTCAACAGAACTTAGGAAAAATAGGAAAGAGGTGAAATATAGAAATGGAAAGCAATGAAGGTGAACAAGGCAAAAGAGAGAGACGGAAATCCTGTCGGAGAGAAGAGCAATACTTCTTCAAGGTAGGCATTCCTTGAAGAGAAGTGGCAGTCAATTAAACACTAAGACAAAAGCAAAAAACTGCGGATGCTGGAAATCCAAAACAAAAATAAAAATACCTGGTAAAACTCAGCAGGTCTGACAGCATCTGCGGAGAGGAACACAGTTAACGTTTCGAGTCTGGTCTTAGTTTCTTTAGATCAGTTCATTCGGTGCTTTCTGTATTCTACAACACGCAGTCCCTTGTACTTACCAGTTGCTAATGTCAGCCAGAAAGAAGCACCGAAGTCCGTCTTTAGTGTTGTTGGACCAAACTGAATAATGCATTGAGGTACATTCTGTGTAGTGGAAAATGCGATGACTCCAAAGATCATGAAAGCAGCTGTGACCAAAGCCATGTACCCTCCGTACACAACTATTGGCATGCAGAAGAGAACATTAGTGACAATCCAGGCACAAAACGCCACCCTAATCCAGAAAGAACCAAAACACAAATTTAGATCTACAGTAAAGGTCTTCTGTACTTTAAACATTCATTCCACTTCAGTTAACGTCACCTCCCTTTCTTCAATGGAATAGGAATGTAGCAAACTAGAATTCAGCTCGACTAGAACCTAATTCTTCCTTCTCACCCTGCTCCTCTCGCATCCTGAAACCAGTGTTTCCACTGCTCAGGTATCTCTCAGGCTTTCATTTAGGATGCTTCAGAGTTGTCCACTCTGCAAGGGGATGGTTAAGGCAAGTGATCTTTCGTCGTGAAACATTGCGTGACATGTGCGCCAAATTTTATACGTTGATTCTGAATTATGTAATTTTTCATCCAAGCATTACAATTTAACAGAAATTGGATGCACATTTTTTCTAAGTGGGATCTGAATAATAACAAGTCCTGGTCCAGTCATTGCCAATTCCGCAACTCAAATGGTTTCAGCATAAAACTGTTCCTTAGGTTTCGCTCTTAATTAGGATCATAGAATGGGAGAAATTTTAAACCAAAGAAAGCCATTCATTTCATTGTGTCTGTGTCGGTTCCAGCTCCAGATTCTAGCCACTCAATCCCATCTTGTTGGTTTACGCTTTGTACCGATTAACCTGTTATATCCAAGCATTTACACGACTCCCTCTTAAATGCTGCAATTGATTCAGCCTCATTGCCCACTAACATCGGTGCATTCCATAGCCTAATAACCCTTTGTTTGGGGGGAAAAAAATTGTCAAATCTCTCTTTTATGTTTCTAGTGCTAACCTTACATTCATACCCTCCATTGACCAGTGGAAATAATATCTCACTATTTAGCCTCTCAAACACTTTTTGAAGGTTCATCTTGAGGCCCCCTTAGCCTTTTCTGCTCCAGTGCATTCAGTCCTCAAGTTTTAGTTGAATTTTCAATGTAAAATCCTTTTCTCCTTTTCCTTCATTTTGGATTAGAGCCAAATGCCTTTATACATCCATTGTAACTATATCCCTTCTTGTTTTTAAAGCTGGTATCACATACTGCTTACACTTTTGTTTAATGGCAATAAATGTTCATTCTTAGCCTCACTTCATAGCTCAATGATGTCGCTCCCTTTCTCTGGGTCCTTTACACAGCTCTTTACAAACTCACATTGCAGTGATCACAGCTGTCCATGATACTGCCTGTGTGGAAACTGCAATATCTCGATTTTAACTTGATGGGGTGAAAGCACCTCACTACAATTTTGCAGTTTATGATATTTTCATAGTGATTCCTGGGCTGTGGTTATTGCTGGCATCTATTACCCATCCCTAATTCGCTGAGAAACAGGTGTTGATACTTAAACCGGAATTTAAGGACCGGACTGGAAGGCCATGCCTATTGCCTGCCCACCTCCGCTGGTATTTTACCAGTAGTAGGGTGGATGTTGGGTGGCCCACCCATCCTTGGGTCAATTGAGGCTCTATTCAAAGGTCCCGTCCCACTGCTATTGGTGTTTTACAAGGTGAGCTATACACTGGCAGTCTGGTTGTGGGCACTGAGGAGGGGGTCCTTCTTTGATTGGGCACCCTGTGCCCCTCGGAGGGCCCCAAGCAGAAAGGGCTGCTCATGTTGACTAACCACCCCCACCTGCCCAGCCCCTCACAATTGCAACTACTCACCTGAGCCAAACAAAATTGTGTCGTGGCTTTCCACATTTACTAACTGTCCATTATATAACTGAGGCTGCTTTGTAGGGCAAAAATAGGTAACCATGTGCTCTGGACCAGACTGGGTAGTGGTCTTGGTTCCCCCTCCTTAAAGGACCTTGATGAAAGAGTTTATAATGGCAATCTGGGCTCTTACATGGACATTTTCTAGTGCTAGTCCACAAAGGACCAGATATATAGATTCAGTTCACATTTTGTTATGGTTTTATTTGAGCTCATATCTAGGTGCTAGTTTGGCTCCATAGGCAGGGTAGGCAGTGATGTAGTGGTATGGTAGTAGTATTGTCACTGGATCTAATAATCCAGAGACCCCGGGTAATGCTCTGGGGACCTGGGTTCAAATCCCACCACAGCAGATGGTGAAATTTGAATTCAATAAAAATCTGGAATTAAAAGTCTAATGATGACCATGAAATGATTGTTGTAAAAACCCATCTGGTTCACTAATATCCTTAGTGAAGGAAATCTGCCATTCTTACCTAGACTGGTCTATGTGTGACTCCAGATCCACAGCAATGTGGTTGATTCTTAAATGGCTTAGCAAGCCACTCAGTTCTCAAGGGCAATTAGGGATGGGCAATAAATGCTGGCCTAGCCAGCAATGGCTCCAATGCCATGAATGAATTTTTAAAAATCACTGCACAGTTGTACTCTTAGCAGTGGCCAGTGACCTAGATGCTGAGCCAAAGCATTGGATGGTTGATCTTGAATTAACAAAAAACCCCTAATCTTCAAATACCGTCACGTATCCTATTTAAAATACATTAATGCATTTTGCTTACCACATCATAGCTGTTGTATAGTGTCCAGAAAACCTGTACTGGCCATAAACAAGACAGGGGCTCCTACTATGAAACTTCTCTGCAACATACAATATTGGATGTGGAAGCCCTCGGTCAAGTCCCAAGGAATATTGGTCATCATAATTCATTGTAAATCTCCACAGAAAGTTCTCATTATAATCAATGGTTTCATTCAGCTGGTTCGCAGGGAGTCCTGCAAGCACAAGACATGAAGTATCCTCCATCAATTCAGTCGGCAAAAGCAATAATTATTAGGAAATCCCCAGGCCAGAAAATAATGCATCATATTAGGTGGAAATCCAATCACAGAATTTTAATGGAATGGAAGGAAGCCATTCAGCCCATCGCGTCTGTGCTGGCTTGGCTCTCCAAATGAGCATTATGGCCTAGTGCCATTGCCCTGCCTTTTCCCCGTACCCCTGCACATTGTTTCTATTCAAATAATATCCATTGACCATTACTTTCTGCTTCCTATTTTTCAGCCAATTTTGTATCCATGATACTACTGTCCCTTTTATCCCTTGAACAATAACTTTACATTAAGAATGTATCTTACATTAGGAATACTGGTGAATCATTGTCAGGTGCATTAGCTGCATCTGTGAACCATCTGTTGAACCATCCATTCTTTGTTTTGCCAACTTCGGTGGGATATGATGTGTGCCAACAGCATTGTAAATGCATCTGGGGGGATCCCCTGTGCTTGGCAGTGAAATTGTGACCAGGTTCTTTCAGAGAGCATTTGTCACTGCTGCTTCTGTCAAATGGAATTGGGCGCCCAGATTGGTAACAGAAGAAATTTCACAAACATGACAGAGTTACCTGCACTCTTGTCAATGAGTGATGGATGATGGAACCCAAAATCAATTTTCTAATTAACTTCATTTTGTTATTTACCAGTGTATTCCCTATTGAAAATTACATTGTGCAATCAACTGACATTTATCCGCTGGTTTATAGTAACCATTTCCAATTGTAATTCAAAGTTATGGTCTGTTTAATCCATGGGAATGGGACTAGCTAAATTGCTCTTGCAGAGAGCTGGCATGGACCAGATGGGCTGAATGGTCTTTTCTGTGGGCCTGTGAAAACTTCCCTTTCCACTAGCAAATTGATGGTGCCTTAAATGGAGTTTAATCCGGACAAATGCAAGGTAATGCATTTTGGAAGGTCTAATACAGGCAGGAATTATACAGTAAATGGCAGAACTCTTAAGTGCATCGATGGGCAGAGGGATCTGGGTGTACAGGTCCCCAGGTCACTCAAAGTGGCAACGCAGGTGGATAAGGTAGTCAGGAAGGCATATGGCATGCTTGCCTTCATCGGCAGGGGTATTGAGTATAAAAGCTGGGAAGTCATGCTGCAGGTGTGTAGAACCTTGGTTAGGCCACACTTGGAATATTGTGTGCAATTCTGGTCACCACATTACCAGAAGGATATGAAGGCGTTGGAGAGGGTGCAGAGGAGGTTTACCAGGATGCTGCCTGGTCTGGAGGTTGTTAGTTATGAGGAGAGGTTGGAGAAACTCGGATTGTTCTCACTTGAGCAACAGAGATTGAGGGGTGACTTGATAGAAGTTTACAAAATTATCAGTGGCATCGACAGAGTAAATAAATAGAAGCTTTTGCCCAGGGTGGAAGAGTCAATTAATAGGGGACTTAGATTTAAGGTGAGAGGAGAAAACTATAGTGGAGATGTGCAGGGCAAGTTTTTTACGCAGAGGGTAGTGAGTGTCTGGAATTCGCTGCCAGAGGAGGTGGTGGAAGCAGGTATGATAGTGGTGTTTAAGATGCAGCTTGACAAATACATGAATAGGATGGGAATAGAGGGATACGGACCCCGGAAGTGCAAAATGTTTTAGTTGACGGGCAATATGATCGGCGCAGGCTTGGAGGGCCGAAGGGCCTGTTCCTGTGCTGTACTTTTCTTTGTTCTTTTTGTTCTTTTCTTTAGTAAACGAAGCAGCAACCAAGCTCCAAAGGATATATTCCTGCTCTTTTCTGATAATGCAGTGTTTTTAATAGGTAATAACTATACAACGCTTAACACTACATGCCATTCCAGTCCTTAAGCAGTGAAGAATTGTTGCCAATTTGTAATGAATAAAAGACAATGCAACAAGGATTCGCCCTACCTTTCAGAGTCACATTGATTCCTGCCAGTCCAATGTGGAGCCCCACTCTCGCAGTGATTGTCTCATTACTGAAAGCCTTGTAAGATGTGTTCACTGTGGCAAATCCAGCTCCCCAGTCACCAGTAAAGTTGACCACTACAGAATGCATAAAGGTCCATAGTTATCTCTGGTGCTGCCATTGCCAAGGGTCTGATTTCCTTAAGTAAGTATTAAAAGTCTTCTCTTCTTTTGGAAGTCACAACAAACACATTGGACTAAACTTGTGCTTTGGCAAATAATTTCTAGGCCTTCAGAATTAACCCATAACATTACAAACATTGAATCTAGAACCAAGGATTAGCATAGCTCTTAAACTTAATGTTTGAGAAATTAATGGTAATGGGGGTCATTAAAGTGAGTAATTGGATCTCTGCAGAAAACTCCTGATTCCAATCCACCCTAAGCAAATGCTATTGCCTTTTATGTTCTTATGGGGCTGACTTGATCCTCCATCACTGACAAAGTGATATTTCCATACAATGTACAATAAAAACAGAAGATACTGGAAATACTCAGCAGTTCAGGAAACATCTGTGGCGAGAGAAAGCAGAGTTAATGTTTCAGGCCTGGTGTTCCGATGAAAGAATGTTGGACTCTCTGCATCGTGGAAGCCTTCCCACTCTTCATGCTATCAACCCCAGGCTGCTATGAGATACTGGTCATCTATAGCGGTGTATTTACAGTCCTGTATAATCTATGCTTCAACAATGTAAACTCAGGGCAGAGGCTTTGCCTGGTCAAGTAAAGTGAGATTAAAACTCAGCTCAGGCAGTTATAAATCATATTATTTGGATTCTATTTGCATTGTGCCTGAATGCCATTGGATTGGTGAATGTGACTCTTTACCTCCACAACTGCTCAAAAACTGGTCTGATCTAGACACGTTACCTGTGTATTTATTGGAATCATAGAATGATTGCAGCATTGAAGGAGACCATTCAGCCGATTGAATCTGTGCCAACTCTATGTATTGCATAGGTTGTTTGAAATGAGATGTTCATCTTTCTCTGCCATAGCAATTTCTTAACCCTGGGGTTTATCACCTTGCTAGATTTTGTGAATATTAAGAAGCCTTCCTGCTATATTTGGGATGTTGGCAAATCATGGAAATGTTCCCCTGCATTTATGTGTGGCTAATACAACAACCATACATTTATCTAGCACCTTTAACTCTTTTGAGTCAAAACAATAAACTAAATTAACAAAAACAAGGGAGAAATCAAGCACAGCCCCTAAGTCAGGTCAGCTGTAAAATCAAGGAAAAACTTTAAAGGAGCCTTATCTAGCACCTTTAAAAAACTCTTTCGAGTTATCAACAGTCACAGATTGCAACTCTTTCGAGTACAATCACAGTTCTTGGTTTCCGGGAGTGGGACATGAACCCACAACCCTCTGATTCAAAGGCGAGGGTGCTATGAACTGAGCCACAGCTGACACCTCCTCTAGCACCTTTAACATGGCCAGTCTTAATGTCCTGTCAATCGCATTGTTAAGGTTTGTTAATGTCATTGTTAAGGTTAAGAGAAACATGTGATGGGTATTAATTGAGTACATATAAATAGGAGATAACTGGGACATAGGGTTGAGTGGGCAGAGAGATGTGTTACTGAACAAGTCAATAAACCCTCTCCTTAAAGAAAAACTCTGTCTTGTTTTCAGCTTCACTGACTGGCTTGGATCCTGTTAACAATCAAAATTACACAGGGCACTTCACAAGAAAGTAAATCAGACAAAAATGGAAACTAGAATCTTTCCTCCCAAGTGTACTTTGCAATGGTGTTTTTATCTTTATGACAGTGAGCTTCTGGGAATAGTAGCTGTTTTTATTCTTTATTGGGATGTGGCCATTGCTGGGAATAGTAGTTTTTGCTGGCAAGGTCAGCATTTACTGGTCATCCCTAATTGCACTTGAACTGACCTTGCTACACCATTTCAGAGGGCAGTTAAGAGTCAGCCACATTGCCTTAGATCTGGAGTCACATGCAGCACAGACAAGGTAAGGATGGTAGATTTTTTTTCCCTAGACAGGCTCACTGCCTCTCTGTAAGCCTCTTCTCTGTAAACCTCACTGCCTCTCATCTTTTTAAAATGCTCCTTGAAACCCAACTGTTTGACTGAGTTTTTGGCCACTCATCCTCTTTGATGGGTGGGGAGGGGGTGGAAAACAGTGGCATAGTGGTAATGTTACTGGACTAGTGACCCAGGCTAATGCTCTAGGAACATAGGTTCAAATCTCACCATGCCAACTGGCAGAATTTGACAACCAATCTGTCATGGTGATTGTCACCATTACTGAGACTAGCTTTACATTCCAGATTGATTAATGGAGTTCAAATTCCACCAGTTGACATATGAACAATGAGCAGAGGAGGCCATTCAGCCCCTCAGGCCTGCTCCACCATTTAATAAGATCATGGCTGATCTGATAGTAACCTCAAATCTGCATCCCACCCACCCCCCGATAACCTATCACCCCCTTGCTTACCAAGAATCAATCCACCTCTGCCTTTAAAATATTCAAAGGTTCTTCCTGAAAAGGTGGTTGGAGCAGAGAGCTCATACGTAGTTTTCCTAACGTTAGTAAGTTGCGTGGCTAACAGAAAATTAAATGAATCAACTGGCCATTGAAAACATTCCGATTGTATTGTGCAGCCTTGATTTAGATTGTTTTCTCTCAATTTGTCCATCTACCTAAGTAACAACTTGTATTTATATTGTGCCTTTAACATAGCAAAACATTCCAAGGTGCTTAACAGGAGGATTACCACACAAACCTTTACATCAAGCCGTATAAGGAGCTATTTGTGAGGAGGATCAAAAGCTGAGTAAAGATGGAGCTTTGAAGGGTAGTCTTAAAAAGAGAGAGATATCAGGTCATACGTTAAGCTTTAGGGAGGGAATTCCAGTGATTAGGGTCAAGAACGCTGAAGGCACAGCCACCCAAGGCAGGGCAAAGGAAAATCAGCAATGGTCAAGAGGCCAGAATCAGAGGAACACAGAATTCCCAGAGGGTGGTCAGGCTAGAGGAGCACAATTCCATAGGAGGAGGAGCTGAATACAAAGGTGATCATTTCAAATTTGAAGCATTGCTGAACCGGGATCCAGTATTAGGTCAGCGAGCACAGGGGTGATGGTGACTTGGTGGGAGATAGGGTGTGATTCGTGGATGAGCACACGTGTAAATGGATAGGAAGGCTGACAGGGAGGGCACTGAAATAGTCGAGCCTGGAGATAAGAAAGGCATGGATGAGGGTTTCAGCACCATGCGCTGAGGCAGGAGAGGAAGTAGGCGGTCTTGGTGATGTAGAGGGTCTGGCTACAGGAGATCAGCTCAAGTGCACATTGGTCACCCTCTTGGAACCCTTTCAGGTTCAGTCTCAAACAGTGGCCAGGGACAGGGATTGGAATAGGTGGTTAGGGGGTGGTGTTTACGAAGGGGAGCAAAGAAAATGGCTTTGACCTTCCTAATATTGAATTGGAAGAAATTTCTGCTCATAGAATGCTTTATGTTCGACAAGCAGCATAACAAAATTAAAGGCAGTGAGAGGTTCGAGTGGTGGTGAGGTAACCAGGAGTTAGCTTCAACGAGGCATTCAACAAGTCATTTCTTTTTATGACTAATCTAACAAACCAGCTTGGGAACTTTGAATTTCACATCCTTCAGCCTTGAGAATTTCAGCAGCAGGTTCAATGTTCTCAATAATACCACCTCTGAGAAATTAAGTCTGCTTCATTTTGTTGAAAACTTGCATAGAATTTCTCACACCTCAATTACTCACGACATTAGTACGCTGGCAACCAGAGACTACACGATAAAGATCAGAATGTTTTATAATGGCAGTTAATCTTTTTGATGTGTTTACAACTCTACATGATTTGCTGGCCTAATTTAAAACAGTGTACTGTGGTCTCCTTACTTAAAGAAGAATACACCTTCATTGGAAGCAGTGAAGAGAAAGCTCATTAGGCTGATTCCTGGAATGAAGGGGTTGTCTTATGAAGGAAGGTTGAACAAGTTGGGCCTACACTCTTTGGAGATTCGAAGAAATGAGGGGTGATCTTATTGGAACGTAAAGTTTCTGAGAGGGCTTGACAGAGTAGAAGCTGAGATAATGTTGCCTCTCGTTGGGGAATCTAGAACTAGGGGTCACAATTTAAAGATAATGGGTCTCCCATGTAGATGGACATAAGGAGGAGTTTCTTCCCTCAGAGGGTCATTAGTATTCTCTACCACAGATAGCAATGGAGGCTAAGGCCACAATTAGATCAACCATGATTTTATTGAATCATGGAGCAGGCTTAATGAGCTGAATGCCCTACTCCTATTTCTTATGATCTTATGTTCTTATCTCAGTTGAGTATAGTAGCTTTTACTTAGGGCCCCAAAATGAATTCCTTCCATCCTTTGGATGAGACATTACACTAACTAAAGTTCCACCTGCCCACTTGGGTGGATGGAAGAAATCCCATAGTGCTATCCGAAAAACAATTTTCTTCCTGGTATCCTGACCAATATTTATCCCTCAACCAAAGCCACCAAAATTAGATTACAGTATTCGCTTATCAGCACACTGCTGATTGATGGATCTTGCTGTGTGCAAAATAGCTACCGCACTTCCTACATGACAACAGTCAATACATTTCAAAAAGTACATCAATGCTGTAAAGAACTTTGGGAAGTCCTGAGGTCATGGAAGGTGCTATGTAGATGATAGTTTCCCTTTCAACATCAAACACAAGACCCACAGAGGCAACTCTCAGTAAGGGAAAGTGTTTGACCTGAAAACTTTAAAGCTCATAGCCATGTCTGGATATCTGAGACAGGTGAGATGCCTTCAAAAGGCTAGAAGTTATCTGCTCTCAGCATTCAGTTTTCTTCCCTTCTGAAGAAGCAAAGTTCACCAGGACATCATATCATAAAATCGAAAATATCAGCAAAGGCAATGATTCCTAGACTAGGGATCAATAATTGAAAAATATTTTGCAGACTTTGAAATTACATATTTGTAAGTCAGCATCTAGAAAACATTTATCCAAGGTAGTTTTGAAACATTAAGGCTTTCCCCTTTAACTAAAATTCCATGAAAGAACCAGGCAAGTTGACTAGCAAACATGAATAAAGTTATTAACTGGAAGCAAACAATTTCAGGATTTTTAAATTGAATTTTAATTCTAAGATAAATCAACACTCGTGCTTGGGATTTTAATAATCGATGACTGAGGTTGCTATATTCATATCAAACTATTATTGGTATTGGAATGGACAGCACTGCACAACAATCTACCTCAAAATGCGTTCTGACCATGCATCACTATCACGGTTATTATTAAGCCATCAGAGAGCAGGAGGGTTAACTCCAGGGGATGTGCAACACGTGAGCTCAGGAACCTATAAAAATATCTCAGACAATGGCAGTC
Source organism: Cetorhinus maximus (assembly GCF_964194155.1). Lineage (NCBI taxonomy): Eukaryota > Metazoa > Chordata > Chondrichthyes > Lamniformes > Cetorhinidae > Cetorhinus > Cetorhinus maximus. The sequence continues at coordinate 4,054,296 of NC_135908.1, forward strand.
GGATAAAACTAGTTTGTTGCCACTTTATCCAGAAACGCCTCTCTCCTCCAAAACATTCCTTAAAACCAAACCCTTTTTCGAAGCTTTTGACCATCTGCCCTAACATCACCTAAGAGCAGGGAGACCTCCACTTAGCCCCTCAAGCTTGTTCTGTCATTCCATGACATAATGGCTGATCTATGACAAAACTCCATATATGCCTCTGCCCTTAATAACTTTGGTTAACAAAAATCTATCAATCTCAGGTTTACAATTAAAAGTGGACCCAGCATAAAGTTTTGGGCAAGAGTGTTTCAAAACTTTTGCCATTTCTTGTGTGCAAATATATTTCTTAACTTCACTCCTGAAAGGCCAACATATCATTCCTATCAGCTCCCAGAACTGCTTGCAATACTCCAGGTGTGGTCTAACCTGAGCTTTGCTACCAATGGCATGACTTCTACCCCCATGCATTCTGGTCCTCCAGATATAAAGACCAACATTCTTTGAGCCTTTTTGGTTGTTTTCTGTGCCTGCCCATGACATTTTAATGATTTGTGTACACGGATTCCCAACTCTCTTTGGGCGTGCACTGTTTCTAGCTATCACCAATTGGAAAGTACCCTGTTTTATCCTTTGAAGGTCCAAACTGGATGACCTCACATTTGTCTACATTTAAATCTATTTGCCACACTTTTGTCTATGTGCTTAATATTTCTTTGTAACTTCATAGGGCTTTGTCAATTTTTTGTTTGAAAATGCTTCCCTGAAGTGCCTTGGGAGGTTGTACTAAAGGTGCTATATAAATGCAAGTTGTTCTGTAGTTACACTGAAAATATGACAACCTTACTGCCAGAACCTAAACAAGTCTCATTAGTGAGTTCCCAGGTACAGTAACAACCAGTTGTTTATTGCTCTAAATATTTAAATAATAAAGGAATACAACTAAGGTTTTAATAGAATAGAGAAAGGTGAGCAACTCATCTATGGTTGACACTGTGCTCACTAAATTGCACCAGGCCCAATACATCACAGTCAATATTCTACATGGTCAGGTCACAACAATGAGACAGGATGTTATTATTTGTCCATGGACAGGATGAAACTTTTCCATAACTTGTAGCAGAGCAGTTTCACTGTTACTGCTAACTTGGTCAGTTTGACTCTGTTGGTAATGTACCCGGGAGCACACAGTTGAAGTTTCAAAGCCCACTTCAGGACGCAAGTACAATCTAGGCAGTACCCAGAAAGTGCTGCATTGGTGGAACCACCGTTCGAGTTGAGGGATTAACCAGAGATCCATGTGCCTGTTTTAAATGCTGGTACCAAGCCAGTATTTCTTCCTCAACCAATGCCAATAGAAATGGCTCAACAAGTCATTCAACTCATGGCTGGTAGTGGAATCTTCTAGCCAAAATGTCTGCTGCATTTTCTTACATAACAGCTACATGTGGAGATTCATTGTGTCTCAGGATATTCACATCCAATGTCACTTTATGATACTTGTTTTTTTACAGGCTCCACAGTGGTTTAACTCTTGTCGAACAACACTGGTAACCTCCACCTCCATTTGCAACAAACAGATCATCACTCCACCTGTAGGAGGTAGCAGGAAGAGTGAACCATTTGGGGAAAAGCAGCAAAAAAAGGAGGAAGAAAGTAGCAAAATGAAGTACTCAGAAAGTGGCCACCACCATTCCACTTCCTTTGAGATCTTAGCAGCAACCTGCAGACAGCAAAAAAATCTTTGGTTTGGATTTTAAAGAAATTGCGAATATTGTGCAACTTGAACACCAACAGCTTGAAATTAAAAATAAATATTTGATTTAAATTTCTATTTGTACTAAATACTGAAACTGGTGACATTTGTGGAGTGGTTATATACAAGTACTTGCCATTGATCAACCTTCCTTAAAGAAGGCAGTAGGCTTGTGTCTATTAGTCATCTGAGAAAAAAAGCTTTTTAAAAAAAATACAATTATCAATAGTTTTGGAATTCAAGGGCAAAATGACCACGGAGCATTCTTGTGTTTACTGCTTTGTAATTCACACAGATGAGAACTTGACAAGATCCTTTTAGTTGGGCTTATCAAAGGGAACACACATTTAACGACAAAGCTTTTATTGCCTGACTCATACTGTTCTCCATTTAGCTTCTGTGACTTTCTCCACAGTCCAGTCTGCACTCAGTTATCTAGCACTATGTTGCTATGGCATCTGCTCACCCATGTTCCTAGAGCATTAGCCTGAGTCCAGTTACCACTATGCCCGAGACAGTGAGGTTTAGAGAGAGAGAGAGAGAGACAGTGAGGTTTAGAGAGGCTATAGTTTTTTTTGACTATAGTGTCAACAAAGCGTTTGTAGAATTCGCACAATCGGAGGACAGTCCCAGGGCTGCACCACATACAGCGGGAACCTCCAGCCCAAATCCCTGGCTGCAGCGACTGATGGGCACGGGGTGATAGTGGATTGAGTCTGAGATCAGTTAACCTGTTCATAGCCAATCCTCACTCCTGGGTTACAGGGAAGCGTCAGTCCAAAAAACGTTCTCCCTTGAGAGAGAGCATTCTTTGGACTGGACTTTTAAGCTGAAATCTTTCGACACACCTCGAAAACCACAGAGAGAGCAGGATAACATATTTATAGTGTCCCTAGCTCCGTTATGAACTTGGCCCATACATCCGACACAATATCATTTTAAAAACAAAAGGCTACACATACCTACAATGATGGCTCCAACAAAAAGGCTTAAAACAATTCTGCAGAACGAATAGAGTCTCTGCAAGAAAAAGCACATTTTATTTACTTAATGATCGAACTATTGGGTCTTTTAATATTCTCAATGCTCAGCGATAAACCAGCTAAAAATTCACAAATTTGCCACCGTTAACGGGATTAATTACATTCTGCACCGTGGAGTTTACATTAAAAGGGCGACCACCCCCCTCCTCCTCTCTGAGTTTGAGCGGAAAGTCGGTGTGACTGTGACACAGAATTTCACAGCACAAACTCCCTCCCACTCTCTCTCTCTTCATATTCTCCCCTCTCGGCATATTCTGCGGGTCAAGGGTGTCTGAAATGTCATCATTACACAAGGAGAATGAGCCCCAAGGAAACTTCCAAGTTGCAGCCGTTGGGTTTTGGGTGACGAGCTCTTAAGAGAAGACGGTTACCCTTCGCTTACCCCTTTCCCTCGGATTCCGGGTAGAATAGCGACAAGCGTTACGGTAAAGACCAGAAACACCAGGATAACTACGAGCAGCGTAATGGCGAAAATAGCCGAGGTTCTGTCGTGGGTATAGAAAGGTCTGATTCCGTTGAAGAGCGTCATGGTTGGTGACTGACAACTGCAGAGAGAGAGAGAGAGACACACACATACACAAAGACCAAGTTATTGGACTATTAACAAGGAGGGAGACCTGTGCAGATGCAAACCCTCTGGGACAGTGGTCAAAAAAAAATATATACAGAACAAAAGCACATTGCATCTCAAATCAACACCACCTAACTATCAATGCTGCTTAAAAAAAAAGGACATTCGAACAATATCATATAATTGCTTATCATTAAATTACAGCGCAGAAAGGGGGCATTCGGCCCATCATTCCCGTGCTAGCTCTCTGGAAGAACTACCGAATGAATTGCACCCCCCGCCCCCCGCCAACCTTGCCTCACAGCCCCTGCAAATTCCTTGCCTCTCAAATTTAAAATGTATTTTCCACGAGGGTCCTCTCATTTTCACGTCACGGGCAAGAATATCTTCGATTTTCCCTTCAAAAAGCACGATCTTCCCATGTTTGCGAAAAGACGGGGCAGATTCGCAGGTTAACCCGCGATATTCCATTCTCTCCGCGCCCCCAGCGCTCGGGCATTGATGCCTGATGCTCAAAAAAAAAACTTTCTAATGCTTGACTTACTTTTAACGCTGATTTAATCTGGAGGGGGGTTTGCAAGATTCTCCCTTTCTGACCCGAACCAATTCGCCCCCTTTAAACGGGATATGACAACTTGTTGATTGCCCCTGTCCTCTCAATCCATCCTATTTATACACTTGCTTTTTTTTTAACCACAATTAGGCTCGGGTCCAGTTGTTTGCGTCAGGTGAAACGACAGAGGAGGGGATTTTATTCTAATATATAAGCTGCATTACTTTCTTCCTGGTACCGATGCAAATTTGCCCACACCCTTTTTTGTTTCCCGACCCCTCCCTTGCACCATCCCCAGGAAGGGATTCCCTCCGCCTCGGTGAATTGATGCTACACAACCTTGTTCAGATCTTCCCGCCACGGATCGTCGACATGTCGCAGGTGAGGCTGTGAATCAATTCCTCAAAGCTCTCTTGAAACACCCGACCAGTTTTATTTATATATATACATAATTATATATATCTATTTTAAGTTGGGAGCCAAGATCCCAAACCAGTTCTCAGTCAACACGTCTTTGTATGTGAGATATATAATTTGCAGTTTCATATTTCAGTGTATTCGATGCTTGTAGATTCCTCTCTCTCTCTCTCTGGGCTTGTTAATTTGCCAAAAACACAGTCACAGCTCCATAGATGAATCAAAACACTGCTGATGCTGGAGACCTGCAATGGAAACAGAAAGTGCTGGCAAAACTCAACAGGTGTGACCCTTCAAGGGTCATGAGGACTCGAAACGTCAACTTTACTCCTCTCCGCCCATGCTGCCAGACCTGCTGAGTTTTTCCAGGTATTTCTGGGTTTTTTTTTATTTTGGATTTCCAGCATCCGCAGTTTTTTTTTGTTTGTTTTTAATCTCAGGTGTGACCAGCATGCGTGGAGAGAGAAACAGAGTTAACGTTTCTGGAGAAGCGTCTAAAGTCTAGCTCCATTCCCGCCGCCAGTAGAGGAGAGTGATGGGCAGGAGGAGAATCGCGAGGGGAATGGTTGAACCTCGCCATGGTCGAGCCGTATTCGCTGATTCCTAACTTATACCACACCGCGGCTGGTTGCAATGTGGACTGTTTAAACTCTTTCGAGTTATCAACAGTCACAGATTGTAACTCTTTCGAGTACAATCACAGTTCTTGGTTTCCGGGAGTGGGACATGAACCCGCAGCCCTCTGATTCAAAGGCGAGGGTGCTATGAACTGAGCCACAGCTGAGGGTGTCCCTATTCCAGTTGGCCATGGGAGAGAATTGTGCTGGACCGTCGAATCATTTCATTGCAGCTCCTCTGACGCTCAGAGAGTCAATTATTAAAGGGTTGGGGTAAACTAATGTTTCTTCTTGAATTCCCCTTCTGCCCTGGAATGTGGGGTTTGAACTTTAAATCTGTTGTCTGAATGCATTTTGTGTGTGTGTGTGTTTGAGGGGACCTGTTGCTAGGTCACAAGCATCATAGCTCCCCAGTCAGGGGCTCTATTCTCCAGCGCAGGGCGGGCGTAGCGGAGGAAAATCTCTGCGCAAACTCCCGGGCGTCGGGTATAATCCACCCAACGCATTGGGTTTTTAGCACAATAGTTGGAGGGTGGGGCGGACGAGTGCTCAGCAATCCCAGCCTGGAGCACCGAGGGACCAGCTAAATGCATGTTTACGGTGCACTGTCATCTCCAATACCATCCTCATTACAAAAGAAGCCAAAACGGACTCGAAACGGTAACCCTGGTCTCTCTTTGCACGGATGCTGTCAGACCTGCTGAGTTTTTCCAGCAATTTTTATTCTTGTTTCTCATTACGAAAGAACTGGAATGCAGGGAGGGAGGGAGCAGACTGGTTAATATTGCATGGGGTCAATGTTAGAAAACTTGCCAGGCCACAGTTTGCAATTGAACAGATACAAAGGGTCATTTTCAAAGACTATTGTTTGAGAAGGTGTGATTCAGTCATTGGTGAGCGGAAGGTTTAATGTTTTGAAGTCAATTATCAGTTCATAGTCCAGATACTCTTTAAGTGAAGTTACTGTAAACGCATCGAATTTAACCGACTAATATTTGACTCAATTGTCTTGGGAGAAGGAAGTGAACTTTATTCTCTGTGTTTCTTAAACAGATGGGAGTCAAATTAATTATTTTCAAGTTCCCCCTTGGTTCTGTTCCTGATCTGAATTCTTGCTGCCGAATTCAGGGACAGACAGAGTCCTGGCTTAACCCAGGGTGAGGGCAGCATCTCAACACAGCCTGGCCAGGGCGGGCGCAGTCCATCCTCTGGTTCTGGGGTACTCCCTCCCCCCTCCTGTTCTTCTGTCTGGGATTGGACCACATTTCGATTGGAGGAAGCTGTGATTTGCCTTCAACAGGTCACTTGATATCCCGGAACCTCGGCTCTGCTGTGGGTCCCCCCCGAATCATATGGGAGGTGTGTATGTGTGTGTGTGTGGAGGGGGTACCCCAGACTCAGAGGATGGCCGGGGGACCTCAGACTGAACGATTCGGTCAGAAGGAACACCGATGGATGGAGAGACGAGCGCTCAATATATTTTCACAGCCCGCCAATAACTTTTTAAAAAAATGTGAATCAGTTAAACATATACAGGATGTACATACAGTATATAGCATCATGCACATGATTAATTTTGAAGCAATAGTTCATTTTATTTGCGTCTCTGACCTTTCTGACCATAGCGGCGATCATTTCTAATGTACCTGTCAGGCTGCGACCGGGGGACAACATCACTGCCCCTGAGGACACGTGAATCTGGTCCATTTCCCTTTGGAAACTGACGTTAAATCGGTACCTTCAAGCGGTGAATTCCCAATGGGTTTATTCAGCATCAAACACTGGATGGAAATGAATAGCCAGGCGGTGACACGGACATTTCGAAATGTTTGTCCCTGCCCCATTTTATCTTAAACTATTTGGCGTTTCCTCCTCAGATTAATTTCGGGTCTTAGAGCGCTTTGAAGTCGGAGCTGAGCGATTTGCAGCAACATCTGGAGGCCGGTGACCCTCCAGAGGTGACGGATTTGACCCAAAGATGACACAAATGAACCTCTGGAAACTGCTGATCATTGGCTGGGTTCAACTCTCCCAACTAACACTCAGCTGTAAGTAATACCCCACCTTTCTCCAAGGCGGAGGTTGTGGGTTTAGTGGCAGAAAGATACAGCGCAGAAGGAGGCTTATTCGGTCCAAAGTGCATCTCCCAGCTCTTTGGAGCTATCGAGTTAGTTCACACTCCCTGCTTCTTCCCCATAACCCTACCATCTTTGCTCCTTCAAGTATTAATTGTATGGCAAATAAATTCAATTTTTAAAGTGTAGTTATGCGCTCAATCACATTAAGTTATTCTTTAAGGAATTATAAATCATTTTTTCCAACATGCATTTTTTAAAAATTTCCTTATTAATCAGATCTTGCTTTCATGAGTAGGTTTCATTTGTCAGCGTTTATTCTTTTCATGTCACATGTGTTCTATTTAAATGATTAATCTAAGGGTTTTCCCTTGATTAATTGGATGCCTTTCCTCCCCAAAGATGCTCAGAATAATATCAACTGGGAGACGCAGAGATATGATGGATGGTATAACAACCTTGCCTATCATAACCGAGGGGCAGCTGGTAAGAAGCCTCAACAATTTCTCATTTTCAATTCACCAACAAAATATATAATGGTGCTGCAAATTTTCAACTTAAAACAGTTCAAATATTTTGACTGGATGTTAAAACCAGTGACATCCAATCTGAAATCAGCAGGGCTTGAGTTTGATCTTAAATGGGATATGTGTTATTAGACTTCATCAGTAAGCACTCCCCAATATCTAGGGCCTTTACTATGAGTTGTATTCCAAAATCTTGGTTCATGAAGTTATTTGTGAATCTGTTATTTGAGAACATTACAGGATCAGTGCGTCATGACTGCTTTCTCAACCTATCATTATCAGAGTGGCCAATTATTGGCCACTTAAGGGCTTTCTTCTGCCCAGCCTCAATTTTCAGGTTGGTGGGCGGAGTTCAGTGGCAAGGCAGGTGCCCGAAAATTAAGCCTGCTCACACCTCGAGCAGGAAGGGGTGGGGTTTCCCGGGGAGGGGGCTAGTGGGCCTGACTCCTATAAAACCTGGCCCCCACCCCCAGAACAAAAATCCAAACTTCCGGGGCAATTTTTCAGGAATCAGGTTCCTGGAGTCAGGAATTCTTCCTGCTCTGCACATCCGACGTGAGAGCAAAAATTCACGCCTAGCTTTTAAATCCAGGTTTTAATGATCGAATTTAAATTCCATCAGCCTGCTGTGGTGAGATTTGAATCCACATTCCCAGAGGCGTGGGGGCATGAGGGTTACTGGGTCTAGTGATATTACCGCCACATCACCACCTCCCCTCGGTTGCATTTGTAAAACTGCTTCCCTTAAACCATCTACAAATCTGCCAGTGAAAGAACTGTTTTTTGTAATGTGATGTTGGAGCTGCTGTGTTGCTTTGCAGTCTCTGGTAGTGCCAGCTGAACAACTGGCAAATATTAACCCCTTCACGGAAGCAAGAGGTGCCTACTGCTGCACTTCAGCTTGGGGTGAGACACAGTAGAAAAGAAAGGTGAACAGCATACAGCAGGAGTGTGGTAACGCTGAGATCAAATGATGAAAGTGGCTCTTTGTGGTACCTGTCTCAATCCAGCCTAATGTATGCTCCATTCCCTGCGCTGGCAATCAGCTGCATACCTGAGATTAAACCGACTTGTTTGCAGCCAACCCCCACTCTCAGAAGCTGAAAGTCCCTGTTGTGATGGTAGTTTGTTGGCAATGGGCTATTTGCTGAAACATGTTAGTTTTAGGGAAACAGATTATGCACAGATGTCAATATTATAGCGCATGTTTAGTCAAAATGTCCTTCCTGCGATCGCTATCTGAAGATATCTGTTTTATCTGCAGGATCTTCTTATATTCGCCTGTTGCCTGCTAGATATGCTGATGGGGTTTACCAGGCCTTGAGCGAGCCAGAAGTACCAAACGCACGAATCATCAGTAACATAATATCAAATGGATCATCAGGACTTCCATCTGATAACAATAGCACTGTGCTGAGTGTTTTCTTTGGTAAGGATACTGGGCTGTGAGAATACGCACAACTCCATCGATTCAGGAACAAGGGAAGGAGATTGCCTCTGGTTGCTGTCTGTATCTACTTGTGCTTACAATCTATACAAAAAGCCTTCACAAGCATAATTATTACGCATGGTGACCAGAGGAAATCTTTCCCCATATCCTCAATTCATTCCTTCTTACCTGTTTCCCTGGTCTGTTAGCTTGTCTGTCTTAATGATCCATTTTCTACCTGAGTGGTGGTGTGAAAACACCGTGCAGTGGAAGCAAGGTTGATGATTGGAAAGTTTAAGTTTTAGGAACTCCGCTTTTTTAAGACATCCATAGGTGAAGGAATGACCTGGTTTCTGTATACAGTGATATTGTAAATGCATTTAAGCAGGACATTGTTATGCACAATGAACTGAGAAATTCATTCCTCTAAGATAGAAGTACTAGTAATCTGCCAAGTTTAGCTCCATATCTTTTTTTTATCTGTCTATCTGTATATCAGTCTATCTATTCTTTTGATTTTCTGTTTAATCTAATCTATGACTGTAGTTCATCAATGCAGTTTACTGTAATTAACATAAATTAACTTTTTTTTGTGCTGAAAATTATGAGCTGGGGAAATTAATTCTAAAAGGGAATATATGCACCTTGGATATTGATAAGGAGCTAAATTATGAAGGGGATGCTGCAAATGAGCAGATATAGGAACTAGGCAGGGAAAAGGAAGGTTTAGAGGAGATGGATGATTAGGACCCTGACATCACTTGCAAACTGGCAAGTTATTTGTTTGTCAGCTTAATAGAACTGGAAAATGACCACTCTCATGCTTGCGAGTGAGTGAAAATTATTGAAGCTGTATAATTGGGATTAATCTCATGGTGAGCCTTTCAGCCTCTTCACTGCTCTATCGCATACGGAAGCAATCTTGAGATGTGGCCCTCAGCTTGGAGAGAAGTTCTTTAAACAAGCATTATCAATTTACAGTTTACTTTTGAATGAGAGATTATGCGATAAGTAACCATTTAGTTTCCCTCTTTCAAACTTCTGCAGGATACCATGTAATGTCTGAGATTCTGGATACAAGGCACCCTGCCTGCCCCCCTGAGTTCTTCGATGTGCCAATTCCGCGTGGCGACTCAGTCTTTGACCCCAATGGGACAGAAAATGTGAGGCTACTGTTCCAACGAAGTGGGTGGGACAGCCGCTCAGGGCACAGCCCCAATAACCCAAGGATACAGGTAATAGGGGCGTGTAGAGAAAGAGGGAAAGAAATATTTGTGGGCCTCCTCCAACACAAGTGTAATGGAGATGGGATCATGCCCATCTGAAACTGAGGATGCAATCCTTTAAAGTATTATTTTTTATTTTTTTGTTCATGGGATGTGGGCAATAACAAATGCACGTTGATTATGAACGTACACTTTCCATATAGCAAGGGCATAGAAAATATCTGCATATTAAGTGCTGAGGCCCTAAGTTCTTTCTTTCCTGTGCACTTTTGCATCCATAACAAGTCACTGCATATGAAAGTAAATAATTCCATATGAAGGTATTGAAATATTATTGAGAACTGTAAAATGTGCCATGGAAATGCAAAGCTCCTTTCTTGGGATGTTGCATTAGATATGCAAGCTTTGTTGCAAATGATTTATTTCAATTATTTCATTATTAGCTCAATCTTTATTTTATTTCACACTACACACAAAGTTTCTTCCATTTTTAGCAATGAAAATATTGGCTTGGTTATATGACATCCATTTCTTGTGTAGAGGCAGAAGGACTGAGAATTTAGTACATTAATTTGAAGTTTGCAGAACAATAGTACCTCAATCAGTGTCCACATAACCCATTATCACCATTATTGGTACATTATAGAGGCTAAAATGGAGAAACAAAGTGAAAGGATGACTAGCAAACATAGCTCATAATAGGACAACAAGGAAGGAAAGGAGCAGGTTTTACCAGGGATAGACAGATGAATGAAGAGATGAACAATGCGGAGAGAAAACACTAGATCAGGTGGACCTTGCAACATTTTTCTTTGTAATTATTTTAATCTATTCCCATTGATTTCCAACAGGTCAATGAAGTTACTGCATGGATCGATGGAAGCTCCATTTATGGACCTTCTCATTCTTGGTGTGATGAATTACGGAGCTTCTCTGGTGGCCAACTTGCTTCTGGCTCGGACCCACTACTCCCAAAACCGAGCACCGGAAAGTTGCCTATGTGGAATCCTCCTGACCCATCTACAGGCCAGACTGGACTCCAAGGATTTTACGGTGAATATGCAACATTTTGAGCTTGTACTAATTTACAATGACTAAACTCTCGCAACATAACCAAACTGGTTAGCTCTTTTATTGAGAAGCAATAAGTAAACTGGAAAATTTGGCAGTTCAATAGTGCAGCAAGTTGAGATGTCATTTGGCACTTTTTTTGCAATAAGACATGGGTGCTATTTTACTTACTGCTGAACTCTTGATCTCAGCCCATCATTGTTGGACAAGGCAAAACATGGGGGCCAAGTACTTTACTCCTTTGGAAGATAAAATTAGCAGGAGAGGCATTTCCATTGTGTTTATATCCATTATAGGATGATTGGTGGAGGCTTAGGAAAAGCACACTCACTTGCCATCCTACCTACCACAGTAGTTTCATGGTTTCAATGGAAGATCATGAGCAAGAGGAGAATACCATTTCCTACACCACAGATCTGGTTAAATACTTGTAGCAATGAAGCCCATAGCATATGAGACTTCCTTGAGCAACCCAAAGACCCATTTAGTAGCTTTGATGTATTGTCAAGGCCAACTATATCCAACAATTTTTATCTAGTTCTAAGCGTAGCAAAATCCATAGTCTTTAGTTAAGGTTCAGGGTATGGCCATAAAATCCAAGATCACTCAATTTTCTATGGCAACCCCAGTTTTGTGGCTCTTTACCCCTTAGTCAGTCCCACAACACTCTAATTGGATTCACAATGTTCAGATTTTGTCTTTTGGGGGATGAAGAGGGAAAGGAAGAGAAGTCATGGAGCTGGTTGGCTTTATTTGACTAGCTACACTGAAAGAGATTAATTGATGAGGGTAAGATTGTATTCTGGTCCACCTGTACACTCCAGCGAGCCCCTGGCAAGCACCAGTTGTTTAACAACAATTAAATTCTGTTCTAGATTTTGGAAATGCAGTAGCCAATGAGAGCCCATTCACCATGGCGGAGAGTGTCATCTGGTTCCGATATCACAATTCCCTGGCTTCTGAATTTGCAGTCCAGAACCCCTCGTGGTCCGATGAGGATGTATTCCAGCAAGCCAGAAAGTGGGTCATTGCCTCATTTCAGGTAATTTGTCAAAAGGGAAAATCGGAAATTTAAAGCAGGTTTTTGTGTTCACACGTGGGCCGGGATTTTCCGGCCCTAACATGGCGGGATCCACCCATGGGAGATTCGGTGGCCCAGCCAAAAGTCCGTTGACCTTCAGCAGGACTGGACGATCCCGGTGGTGGGCAGGGCTGAAAAGTCCTGCCCCAAAATCTTTGTGGTGTTGAACAGGAAGAAAATCAATTATAAAACCATTATTCTGCACCCAGTTTAGTAAAACTTTACACTGATGTCCTTTGCAGCGTATTGGACCCAATTACTCCTGACAATAATATTAATGGTGTTACTGGTGTGAGGCTAAAGCAAGCTGTTGCATTCATTGCAACTAACTGCCAGATTCAGTGAAATAACCTGATTGGCAGCAGAGCGTTTATTAATCTGCATCTAACTGAATTATGAACCGTTATTAAGAAACTGTTCCCACTTGTAAACAGATCACGGACCAAAGGGCACAGTTTTAAAGTGTTTTGCAAAAGAAGCAAATGCGAGGTGAGAAACTTTTCCACACAGCGAGTGGTTAGGGTTTGGAATGCACTGCCTGGAAGTGTGGTGGAGGTAGGTTCAATTGAGGCACTCAAGAGGGCACTGGATGATTATTTAAATAGAAACAATGTGCAGTTTACGGGGAAAGGGCAGGAGATTGGCACTGAGTTAAAATGCTCGGAGAGCCAGTGCAGACACGATGGGCTGAATGGCCTCCTTCTACATTGTAACAATTCTGTGATTCTGAAAACACAAATATCGCCTCCATTTCAAAAGTGGTCTTTGTTTAATGATCTGCTTAGCAGTTTGAAAATGGAGATTGTCTTTTAGAAAAACAGACTACAAGATGATATGTGTAGACACAATGTTAAGTGTTAGGGTATCTTCTTGATGTATTTGATTCCTGGAATTGTCTGTGCCTCAAGTACCATGTTGATAGGTGCTAACTGGAAATTTACTCCAGCTTGAACTCTTCCTCTACAATCTTTGCATCAACATGTCAATTTTCTTCGAATCATGGAACAGCACAGGGTAGAGGTCCTTTGCTCCATCAAATTGTGGGTCTTTTTTCAAATTGTTTCATGGGACCTGGGTTTCGCTGGCCATCCCTAATTACCCTTGAGAAGGTGGTGGTGAGCTGCCTTCTTGAACCGCTGGAGTCCATGTGGTGTAGGTACACCCACAGTGCTGTTAGGGAGGGAGTTCCAGGATTTTGACCTAGTGACAGTGAAGGAACGGCTGATATATTTCCAAGTCAGGATGGTGAGTGGCTTGTGGGGGGAACTTGCAGGTGGTGGTGTTCCCACGTGTCTGCTGCTCTTGTCCTTCTAGATGCTAGAGGTCGCACGTTTAGATGGTGCTGTCGAAGGAGCCGTGGTGAGTTGCTGCTGTGCATCTTAAAGATGGTACACACTGCTGTTAATGTGTCAGTGGTGGAGAGAGTGAATGTTGAAGGTGTTGGATGGGGTGCCAATCAACTGGGCTCCTTTGCCCTGGAAGGTGTCCTGCAATCCAGTTTGTCCCAGCCTCCACTCTTTCCCCATGTCTCTGTAATTTTCTCCTTCATGTATTCATTCAATTCTCCTTTGAAATCCACTCTTGAATCTACAACAACAACTTGCATTTATATAGTGCCTTTAACGTAGTGAAATGTCCCTATCAGGCAGCTCATTCCAAATCCTAACCATGCAGCGCATAAGAAAGTTCTTCCTCATGTCACCTCTGGTTCATTTGCCAATCACCTTAAATCTGTGCCTCCTGGTCATCAATCCTTCAGCCGTTGCAAAAAGTTTCTCTTCATTTTATCTGAACCCATCTTGATTTCAAACGCCTCTATCAAATCTCTTCTTAGCCTTCGTCGCACCGAGGACAACCCCAGCTTCTCTGGTCTCTCCAAGGAACTGAAGTTCCTCAGCGCTGGAACCATTCTATTAAATCTCTCTCGTAATCTCTCCAAAGCCTTACACATCCTTCCTGAGGTGTGGCACCCAGAATTGAGCAATACACTCCAAGTGGGGCTGGAGTAATGTTTTACATAAGTTTAACATGACTTCCTGGATTCTGTCCTCTATGCCTCAATTTACAAAGCCCAAGATCTCAATGAGCTTCAGTAATTCCCTTTGCTCTCCCTGACCTTTAAAGATCTACAAACACCCCCAGGGGTTTCTGTTATTGCACCCATTTAAAATGTTTTACTTGATACGCCAAAGCCCATTCATGGGGTAATATAAGCAAATCTTTCTAGTGGCCACGTTTTGCCAATGTTTAGCTTCTTTAGGTTGCAGCTATCCCAGTTCTGGGGGGGTCGGTTAGCTCAATTGCCCAGATGGCTAGAGTGTGGTGCAGAATGATGCCAGCAGTGTGGCTTTAATCCCTGTGCCAGCTGTGGTAGTTCACAGAAGCCTGCCTCCTTGCCTTTCCCCATGCTTGATATGGGATGGAGCCTCTCGAGCTTTATAACCAATCGGGCCCTCTCTCTCTAATGGGCAGAGATGACTACAGTCCTTCATGGACCATGGCTGCTTACCTACCTACCAATTACATCCAAGTGAGATCTTATGCCATATTTCAAACTTGTGTCTGACACATACCTAAGTTTTTTTATAACAAGAACAGAATTACCTGGAAAAACTCAGCAGGCCTGGCAGCATTGGTTTAGAAGAAAAGGGCTGACATTTCAGGTCCACATGACCCTTCAACAGAACTAAGTAAAGTTAGGAGAGAGGTGAAATATAAGCTGGTTTAAGGTGGGGGGGCGGGGGGAGAGAGAAGTCGAGGGTGGGGTGATTGTGGGGATAAGCAAGCAGTGATAGGAGCAGGTAATCAAAAGATGTCACAGACAAAAGGATCGAAGAGGTGTTGAAGGTGGTGATATTATCTAAGAAAAGTGCTAATTAAGAATGGATGGCAGGACACTCAAGGTACAGCTCTAGTGGGGGTGGGGTGGAAAGACTAACAAGGTATTAGTTGTAGATTTAAAAATAATGGAAATAGGTGGGAAAAGAAGAATCTATATAAATTATTGAAAAAAAAAACAAAAGGGAGGGGGAAGAAACGGGGTGGGGATGGGGGGAGGGGGAGTTTAAGATCTAAAGTTGTTGAATTCAATATTCAGCCCGGAAGGCTGTAAAGTGCATAGTCGGAAGATGAGGTGCTGTTCCTCCAGTTTGCGTTGGGCTTCACTGGAACAATGCAGCAAGCCAAGGACAGACATGTGGGCAAGAGAGCAGGGTGGAGTGTTAAAATGGCAAGCGACAGGGAGGTTTGGGTCTTTCTTGCGGACAGACCAATGGTGTTCTGCAAAGCGGTCGCCCAGTTTGCGTTTGGTCTCTCCAATGTAGAGGAGACCGCATTGGGAGCAACGAATGCAGTAGACTAAGTTAGGGGAAATGCAAGTGAAATGCTGCTTCACTTGAAAGTAGTGTGTGGGCCCTTGGACGGTGAGGAGAGAGGAAGTGAAGGGGCAGGTGTTGCATCTTCTGCGTGGGCATGGGGAGGTGCCATAGGTGGGGGTTGAGGAGTAGGGGGTGATGGAGGAGTGGACCAGGGTGTCCCGGAGGGAACGATCCCTACGGAATGCCGCCAGGGGGGGTGAAGGGAAGATGTGTTTGGTGGTGGCATCATGCTGGAGTTGGCGGAAATGGTGGAGGAGGATCCTTTGAATGCGGAGGCTGGTGGGGTGATAAGTGAGGACAAGGGGGACCCTATCATGTTTCTGGGAGGGAGGAGAAGGCGTGAGGGCGGATACGCGGGATATGGGCCGGACACGGTTGAGGGCCCTGTCAACGACCGTGGGTGGAAAACCTCGGTTAAGGAAGAAGGAGGACATGTCAGAGGAGTTGTTTTTGAAGGTAGCGTCATCAGAACAGATGCGACGGAGGCGAAGGGACTGAGAGAATGGGATGGAGTCCTTACAGGAAGCGGGGTGTGAGGAGCTGTAGTCGAGGTAGCTGTGGGATTTGGTAGGCTTGTAATTGATATTGGTGGACAGTCTATCATCAGAAATTGAGACAGAGAGGTCAAGGAAGGGAAGAGAAGTGTCAGAGATGGACCATGTGAAAATGATGGAGGGGTGGAGATTGGAAGCAAAATTAATACATTTTTCCAGGTCCCGATGAGAGCATGAAGCAGCACCGAAGTAATCGTCGATATACCGGAGAAAGAGTTGTGGGAGGGGGCCGGAGTAGGACTGGAACAAGGAATGTTCCACATACCCCATAAAGAGACAGGCAAAGCTGGGGCCCATGCGGGTACCCATAGCCACACCTTTTATTTGGAGGAAGTGAGAGGAGTTAAAGGAGAAATTGTTCAGTGTGAGAACAAGTTCAGCCAGACGGAGGAGAGTAGTGGTGGATGGGGATTGTTCAGGCCTCTGTTCAAGGAAGAAGCTAAGGGCCCTCAGACCATCCTGGTGGGGGATGGAGGTGTAGAGGGATTGGACGTCCATGGTGAAGAGGAAGCGGTTGGGGCCAGGGAACTGGAAATTGTTGATGTGACGTAAGGTGTCAGAGGAATCACGGATGTAGGTGGGAAGGGACTGGACAAGGGGAGAGAGAAGGGAGTCAAGATAACGAGAAATGAGTTCCGTGGGGCAGGAACAGGCTGACACGATCGGTCTGCCGGGACAGTCCTGTTTGTGGATTTTGGGTAGGAGGTAGAAGCGGGCCGTCCAAGGTTGGGCGACTATCAGGTTGGAAGCTGTGGAAGGAAGATCTCCAGAGGAGATGAGGTCAGTAGCAGTCCTGGAAACAATGGCTTGATGTTCTGTGGTGGGGTCATGGTCCAGGGAGAGGTAGGAGGAAGTGTCTGCGAGTTGACACTCAGCCTCCGCGAGGTAGAGGTCAGTGCGCCAGACAACAACAGCACCACCCTTGTCAGCGGGTTTGATGACAATGTTGGGGTTGGACCTGAGAGAACGGAGTGCAGCAAGTTCAGAGAGAGACAGGTTAGAGTGGGTGAGAGGAGCAGAGAAATTGAGACGGCTAATGTCATGCCGACAGTTCTCAATGAAAAGTTTTTTTATGTTGATTCAACAGACTACATATTTCATCAGCTACTGATCTAATAGGGGAGATAGACTGACCTGTTCTCAGTCCTCCAGCAGCCCTGTGCTTGCTGTCTTACATTTGATCCCACTCTGGAAAACCTTATTTTAAATTTTAAAATCCTTATCCTTGTTTTCAAATCTCATTATGGCCTTAAGCCTCCATTTCCCTGTAAACCTTGTTCGAGGTCTCTGTGCTCCTCTGGACTTGGCCTCTTGCACATTGCTGATTTTAATCACTTCTACACTGGCAGTCAGACCTTCAGCTGCCCTAAACCTCTCCACCTCTCTCTCCTTTTAATGTACTCCTTAATACCTATTTCTTTGATCAAAAGCATCAGTCATAACATCTCCTTATGTGCCAAATATTGCTTGATAATATTTCCTGTCAAACACGCTAGGTTGTTTGAAAGGCATTAATTAAATGCAAGGTTTTGTTGTTCATGGCTAGTTTTAAATGACTTCCATCCCAAGCGTCACTCAAGCCTCTACCTCTCCGCTAACCATTACTTTTAACTTTGCAGAACATTGCACTTTATGATTGGTTACCAAAATACCTGGAGAAAAGATTACCTGACTATACTGGTAAGATACAGAGAGTGCGGTTATCTCAATTGCAAAAGTTTTAAAAAAAATCTTGCCTGTTGTTTCGGTTTCTCTTATCAGATCTGTAAATTATTTCCTTGGTTTCACAGGGTACAAGAAGTTTGTTGATCCTGGCATCTCACCTGAATTTCAGACGGCTGCCATAAGGTTTGGTGCCAGCATGGTACCCCCAGGAGTTTACATGAGGTAATAAGGGAACTATATGTTATTGGCTAAATGTTATCGGCTTTCTTTATCTTCCAAAGGGGCATTGGTTGGCTCTGAATGCCTTGAAATCCTGACTGAATTATTAACCCTTCAGAAATGAGCCCAAACGTGGTTCAGTGATTAGCTCTGTCAGGCTGTGGATTGGCAGACTTGAGCATGTCTTGATCCAGGCTGACACTCCAATGCACTGCTGAGGGAGTGCAGCACTGTTGGAGGTACCGTCTTGAGGATGAGGCATTAAACCGAGGACCTCATTATCGGTTCAGATGGATGAAAAACATCAGTGCTATTATTCTTCAAAGACGTCTGCCCCAGTGTTCTGGCCAACGTTCACCTCTCAACCAAAATGACAAAAAGCAGATTATTTGGCCATTTACCACATTGCTGTTTGTGGGACCTTGCTGTGCACATTTTTGGCTGCGCTACATTACAATAATGACTGCATTTCAAATGTACGTAATTAGTTTTCAAACATGTCTAGGATGCCCTGAGGCCATGAAAAGTGTTATATAAATGTAAGTTCTTCCTTCAGAAATGCTTAGAGTCTTATTTAATCAACTCTTCTTAATATGTTGAGGATGCTATGCTTGAAGATTATCATAAAGGCTTCAAAAGTTGAATGGGAAAGCCTTCCTCCGATCTGACTGTGTCAGATTCCCGCCACGCAGAGTTTGGTTAAAATTTCCTTGGCGGGGAATAAGTCATCGCTTTGCTGACGTCTGAAGTTTTGCTTTTCTCTTCGGTTCACTTCAGAAACAGGGAATGCGTGTTCCGCAATGTCACCACCATCAACAACATGGAGTCTCCAGCGCTTCGGGTGTGCAACAACTTCTGGAGCAGAGAGGTAAAGAATTCAAATGGGCACGCTCCCAAAATTACTTCCAGCTAGGGAGGGTGGAGCGAGCTGCAATTCTCTGCGGCAGTTCTGTGCCCGTTCCATTTCTCTTTATTGACAAAAGACGCAAGGCAGTTATGGTGAACCTTTGTGAAACACCAGTTTGGTCTCAACTGGAATATTGGCTGGGATTTCCAGCCCCGTCACACCCCGGCGAGGCGGTGCCCCAGCCAGAAGTCCGTTGATTGGCGGCAGGACCGGAAGATCCTGGCGGTGGGCGGGTGCGGAACATCCCGCCCATTGTGTCCAATTCTGGGCACCACACTTTAGGAAGGGTGTGATGGCACTGGAGAGGGTGCAGAAAAGATTCAGGAAAATGGTTCCAGGGATGAGGGACCTCGGTTATGAGGATAAATTGGAGAAGCTGGGCTTGTTCCCCTTGGAGAAAAGAAGGTTGAGGGAAGCTTTGATAGACGTGTTCAAAATCACGAGGGGTCTGGACAGGGTAGATAAGGAGAAACTGTTCCCATTGGTGAAGAATCAAAGGGCACAGACTTAAAGTGATTGGGAAAAGAACCAGAGGCGACATGTGGAGAAAACTGCTTCCCACAGTGAGTGGTTAGAATCTCAAACGCTCTGCATAAGAGGGAGGTGGAGGCAGATTTAATTGCAGCTTTCAAAAGGAAATTGGATCATTATCTGAAGAGAGAGAATTTGCAGGGCTACGGGGAAAAGGGAGGGAAGCGGGATTAGCTGAGTTGCTCTTACAGAGAGCCAGCATGGACATGGTGGGCTGCATGGCCTCCTTCTGTTGTGTAACCATTCCATGATTCTATGATAGTGTAGTTAATGATGAACAATTATCCCAATGCTTTGCTGGTCTGTATAGCCCCCACTTCATCAAGGGGCAGAATTTAGACCTTGTCGGGCGGGCTCGGTGGGGGTGGGCGGGGTTGGTCAGGAAGCCGACCGCCGCCCACGATCGGGGCCAGACCGCGATTTCACGCTGGCCAATTAAGGCCCACCCAGCCTGAATCACGTGCTTCAGCATTTAGCGCTGCCTGGGTGGTGGTGGTGGTGGGGGTGTGGGGTAGGGTGAGCACCAACTCCGCAGGTGCGCGCTTGAAAATCTCCCAGAGGCACAGAGCTGCCTCAGGGAGATGAACAGTTTTCAAAACAAAAAAAATAAAGATGTTAAAAATGTTATAAAACATGTGCCCTCGTGTGACGCTGTGACATGAGCAGGGACATGTTATTGATTAAATTTAAAAATTTTAATTTTATTTCTCTTTGCTGTTGGAAGCCTCATCCCCACCGCTTGGCCTTTTCACCTGCCCGCCAGCCGTAAGGTTGGACAGGCAGTGAAAAACTTCTTTTAATTACCTTTCTAATGGCCCAACGAGCTAAAAATGCAGCCCCAAGAGGTTGTGTCGCCCATAAGTGGGTCAGTGATGTAACTAGTTGCACCTTGCCTGCATTGTGGTGGCCGTAATGGTCTTTTGGATTGTTGGGAATTCGTTGGTCTTTTCTGGTGTAACATCTTCAAATTGAAACTTGATAAAAACTTATGAACTGTCACCATTGAGTTGTGCTCTGCCAATTGGATTCAAGCCCAAGACTCAAACAGAAGAAGAGTGTCTTCCTCCTATTAAAAGTCAGAAAACTCTTGCCAGCAGGTCTTCATAATTTATAAGAACTTGTTTAAGCAGGAAAATTGCTCCTTAAACTAGTCTGGTTCGAAAACATTTGTTAAAAATAATTCAGTAATACAAATTTTAATCCTGGAAGATGGTGTATACCTTTTTGACTTGGCATTTTCAGAAATCAGCTTTGTCAAAGTTCCGAAGATAACAGAGGATTGATTACTGGAATTTTTTTTTTAGAAGCCGAATCTTCTGACGGGAGTTCATGTCGAGGAGCTTATTTTTGGGATGGCATCTCAAATCGCCGAGAAAGAAGACAACATTATTGTGGAGGATCTGAGAGGTAATCTGTTCAGTTTATTGAGTGTCTGTTTTCACCAAGTGGCTGGATGCTGGCTCAGTTGGGCTCCTGCCTCTTATGGTAAGGCTGCAGCTGTACCAACGGTGAAAGATCGGTAACTATGGTGTGGGAAGCAAAGCTGCAAATGCTTCAGCGGACTACACCTAGCTCAGCACCAGCAAATAGATCAGTCTTAATGAAGCAATGCCCTTCACCTGTGTATTTTCACAATATAATTCAGATACCATTAATATCCAGGACTTGGTGGTAAGGAAGGTGCCTCCATAATTTGACCAAACAGGTTACATCAACCAACAAATCCTTCCGACATGTCAATGGCGGGTGGTAAGAGTGGGAGAGATTTCTAGTCAGCCATGTGATGGAAAGAGCATTGGAGCCTCTACCATCACTATCCATGGCTCCAGATGACTACATGTATGTAAAAGCGCATGGTGCCACAGCAACTGGGGCTTTCTGAGAAACAGTAACACACCAGCATCACTGGAATGGTGCCATGATGCTCCAGGGCAATAGTTAAGAGCTAATTATAAAATTATTGGGAGATCCATTTAGTTGAACCACCACAATTGAATTCACTGTATGTGTTGAATTTTCCATGTTTCTATCCAATGGGGGTTTCAGAAAGTGATATAAGCTAAGGAGGAGTGGAACTGGTTCCAGACATGCTGTTGCTCATTATAGCTCCTTTGTAACACTTCCTTGTCTATTCTAGTCCTTGTACAAGTTTGTTCTCAGTTACTTTTGGCTTTCCCTCTCTCTCTTAGTATATTTTTCATTAAATGGTTTCACTACCATCTAGAAGGACAAGGGCAGCAGATAGATGGGAACACCATCACCTGGAAGTTCCCATCCAAGTCACTCACCATGCTGACTTGGAATTATATCACTGTTCCTTCACTGTCGTTGGAACTCCCTCCCTAACAGCACTGTGGGCATACGTACACCACATGGACTGCAGCAGTTCAAGAAGGCAGCTCACCACCACCTTCTCAAGGGCAACTAGGGATGCGCAATAAATGCTGATCCAGCCAGCGATGCCCACATCCCGTGAATGAATTAAAAAAAAGAGAAAACTTAAGAGAAAGTGCAACTGGAAGGAGCAGTGGGTACCTTACCTTGCCCGGTTGGGGTTCCTTTCAACCTTGGTTGAGGGAATAAGAGGGCATAAGAGGCTATAAAGATGCCATGTGTCAGTTGTGGGTCAATTGTTGGTACTCTTAATGCTGAGTCAGAAGTTTGTGGGTTCAAACTCCACTCCAGGTACTCGAGCACAGATACTAGGCTGTAGCTGGGGTGGAGCCATGGGAGCTTTAGCAAGGGCCAAACCTGCACTGATCAAAAAAAGCTTGAAGTTGATGACAAGGGCCCAAGGTGGGAAGGTATCCATTTCTCATTCCTCATGTGATGAGCGCCGCGAGACATGCTCAAAAATATAACGTGAAGCAATTACAGAAACAGTGGTTTATTAACAAATTGTGCAACTACATTCAGACTACATGTATGGACCGCTGAAGTTCTCTCGATCAGATCTGATGGCTCTCACCATCCAACGCAGCCGGGATCACGGCCTTCCAACGTTTAATACTGCAAGACAGGCCTTTCAGCTTTCACCAATTAGCAACTGGAGTGAAATTAAACTCAACCTCGTGAAGGAGAAACGGGAGGTTAGTTATTCTTATAGCACTTTCTTCAAACTAACGGTAGGCTTTCACAAATGCAAAATATTGCGGGTGCCGGAAACCTGGAATAAAAATGCAAAGTGCTGGAAGTTCTCTTTCACTCAGGAAGCACCTGTTGAGAGAGAAATAGAGATAACGTTCCAGGTCTTGTCCTTCTGTCAGAACTTTTAGCTATGCAATTCCACACTACCCCCCTTTGCTTTTGGTATTCTGCCCTAATGTCTCCTTATGAGACTTGTGTCAGATTTTGTTTGATAATACTCCGGTGAAGCACTCTGGGATGTTCTACAGTGTTAAAGACACTATGTAAATGTAGGTTTCTGTGTACGGTGAGTATAGTTTAGGGAAGAATTAAGCAAATGGAACTTATGCTCAGCAACATTTTCATTGTTAAGCGTTTTGTTACAAAAATTGCTGAAACGCTGGGATTGTTTTATGGAATATTGATGGTTTGAATCACTTCACTTTTCATTGCATCACAGCTCTTCGAAAAGTTGGCTGAGCAATATGATGACATATCTGAGCTCGAGCTGTGGCCTGGAGGACTCTTGGAAAGCAACGGTACACCGGGAGATCTCTTCACTGAGATCATGATTGAACAGTTCCAACGGATACGAGATGGAGACAGATACTGGTTTGAAAATCAGCAGAATGGGTATGAGTTCTCCACAGGCATAAGCATTTAGTTTACTAGCTGTAAAAGTCAGCGGATGACAAGAAACTTTGCTATGCAACATCATTTGTGCAGGGAGAGAAAGTCCCTGCAGTTTAAAAGGCCCAAAGTCTGTCTCTCTCTTGTGAGTTGGTCTTCAAGAATCAAGGGTAGGATCTTGCTTTCTGCTCTAAAGCTGCACAGCAGACCACAAAGTCTTTCTAAAGCAGGCTCTTGAAGGAAAGGCAAACAAAGCGTGGAGGTTAGATAGACATCTTTGCATAGTGACCATTAAAAGTGCATTAAAGATCAGGCTAAACACTTTAAAATGCTTTTTGGCAACTTGACAGACATTGTAAGGGCCACTTGAGAGACAAGAGAGGAAGATCTGGAAAGTATCCAGTTTACAAATGAAGGGAGGATTGGTTACCCTTAACTCTCTGCGAGATGTCGATTGACCGCAGTTGATCCTTGAGCAGTTTTGTTCTGTTTAACCCATTAGAGACTGATCTTCACCATCACTGTGCTTGTAATTCATTCATTCATTGCCTGTCACTTCAAAACTATGGCTTTGTGTTCTCATGCAGACTTTGATTATGGTCTTGGTTGATGTGCGGATGAAGCTGAACATGGGCAGTGGCACAAAAACAGACAGAATTACATTTGTTACAGGCAAGGGGTCGGCGGGGTGGGGGGGAATAAGTTAAACAGCACTAATTTCTCCTTTCACCGCCCATCCATAAACAGAAAGGTATTTTCGATTTGCTTCCCCCTTTATAAGCAGTAGCATATTTCTCAATCCCTCAGTTTTGAGGTGATCCAATTTTCTATTAATAGCCTCACAGCAAACTCAAGGTAGGATGAACTCAAAGGGTTAGTTTATTTGCACACATTCAAAACATGGGAGGAGGTTTGCAACATTGCCTCCTTTGCATTCATATAGTAAAAGAGGGATGGAGAAAAGAAAGATTTACAGTGCAGAGTACCACAGAGAAAATAAATATTGTTTCATGTGGGTTCCAGAGTCCAGAATCAAAGTCCAATAAGATATTCCTTCACGGAGATCGGTGAGCTGAAAACTGATGCTAGGTAATTGACTTTTCCGGTGGTGTTGACTTCACGATGGGATAGGCATGCAGAGATGATTCAGTCTTGTAGGTGATGGTACAGAATTTCCAGCAGAAGCAGTGTAGATGGGGCCAGGTGTCCAACCTGGGCCAGAGCTCCTTGTCCGTGAGGCTGTTAGTCAGATGGTTAAAAAGGCAGACTGACATTTGCAGTTCATAAAGGCCATATTACTGGTTCCACAAACCAGAGACCCATGTCACATGACTCCCACCTCTCCACACTGTCTCTGACAAAGGACATGTATCCCTCATCTGGGTCCCCAAGATTGTTAAATGCCTCAACCATTAAGAATTGAAAGGAATGTTGTGGGGCTCTTTGTCTTAGCCGACGAGCAGACTCCTGTTGGCCAACCTGGGTTAAAAATGCAGATGGCCCTTGTATATCTGTCTTTGATTTGATTGGTGCAGCCCACAGGGGGTTATTAATGGCTATTCAGGGATAACGATGTGTGAGTTTCCCCGATACTGCCAGGTAGCTTCTTTTGTTTGGGGCGACGGACAGACA
The DNA here is from genome assembly GCF_964194155.1 of Cetorhinus maximus. Lineage (NCBI taxonomy): Eukaryota > Metazoa > Chordata > Chondrichthyes > Lamniformes > Cetorhinidae > Cetorhinus > Cetorhinus maximus. The sequence goes on from NC_135908.1 coordinate 4,079,285, forward strand.
TAGATTTTAGGCCTTTATCCAATTTGAAATTTTTAGAGATATCAATGAATATATCTATTATAAAAAAAGATACAGGGTGAGGTATTAGTTCTTCACACATTGGTCATCCAATATACACCACAGACGATATTCAGCTCCATTAGCTACAATACAACTAAATGCTGGATCTGTCACTAATTGGCAGAAAATATGATTCCCCCTGTTTTGCATCTCTGCACATTTCACCCCTGTGATCTCTCCTGTTGTTAGTTGCAATGGGTGATTAACAGGACTCACAATGTAAATGTATCTGATTTGATCCCTGATGAGATTCTTCCACTAGTATGTACGTCCTACATTACAACGGTGACTACGCTATAAAAGTACTTCATTGGCCGTAAACCGCTTTGGGACATTGGTCCATGAGGTAGCGAAAGGTGCTATACAAATGCGAGTCTTTCTTTTTCTATTTTCCTGCTTCACGTTAGATTTAAAAATGTTTTACGCCATCATTGCTTTGGATCTTAATAACATGAATGAAATATGACACGTAATGTTAATATAAAGCTAGGAGCCAGCATCATACTAGGCAGGGCGAGCACCAGGATTTTCTTCCCACTTAGAAGGTGACAGGGCTGTCACCGAGATATGGCTACCTCAGCCATGACAAATGCAGCAGAATATAACAAAGACTCCTGGAGTATTCGTCTTGTAACATAACCACTATGCTACCGTGCCCAACAACAGTTCACATTAGAAAATATTTTGTGTTGCTGTGGGATATTTCCAGGTTGATTAAGAGCTGATGTTGGTGAAATCACTGACAATACTTATTGTATTTGTTCTTGATTTAGATTATTCACACCAGAGGAAATCAATAGCATTCAAAAAATGACTTTTTATGACGTCCTTGTGAAAGCCCTAAGCACAAACTCAAATGAAATTCAGAAGGACGTGTTCATCTGGAAAGCTGGTGAGCTGGTTTGCCACAATTGAAGAAAATTGGGACAGGATTGATTGTGGATTTGCTTGGTGAGGCACACCATGAGATATATTATATCCCGGATTTTCCCAATTGCCTTAGGGAGGGGAAAGAAAAATTCCTCAGAGATTTTCCTACAATTACCTACCTGAAATTACCTACAACTGTTTCCTATTTACCCCCTCCCCAGGTGTTATTGCTCCTAGTGGCCAACTCACCCATCGTTCCTGTGCTCTCTAACCTCCATTGGCTGCGGGTCCACTAACGCTTCTATTAAATTTCTCATCCTCCATGTTTAAATCTCTCCATGGCCTCATTGCTCCTTAGCTCTGTAACTTCTTCCAGCCCCGGAGAACCCTATGAAACTCCAACTTTATACATCCCCCTGCTTCTTTCGTTCCATCATAGATGGCCATACCCTCAGCTGTCTAGGCACTAAGTGCTGGAATTCTTGACCAAAAGCTGATCACCTCTCTCTCCTCCTTTAATACGTACCTTATAACCTACCTCTTTGACAATACTTTTGGTCGCCTGTCCTAATATCTCCTTACATGGCTTGGTGTCATGTTTTGCTGTGTTAAAGGATCTATATAAATGCAAGCTGTTGTTGAAACCATGTTCTGGGCATTAACCCACAAACATTCACATGAATTTCTTTGTCAATGGTGGTGTTAACTCATGAAGTAAACGGTTTAATGCTTCTGTTACAAGAATGCACAAAAACATTTAACACAATCGTGTTTAAGAAAGTTATTTAATTTAATATTTTAACTTACAATTGGTAATTTAGATATCAATAATGGTCCATTTTTACCCCGAGTGACACAGCCCTGGGAAAGATTAGTCTATCCTGAGGGTGTAGGGTAAAGGTTGAAAGACCTTACATCCTCGTTGGGGCCTCACACTCAAACCTCTTGGATTACAAAATGACTGCCGAACATTGCTGCCCTTTCCATCAAGTGAGTTCTCTGCAGTACAACAATGACTCCTAGCTGCAGAGTTTTGAGCACAAAACCTAGGCTGACACTCCACTGCAATACTGAGGGAGTGCTGCATTGTCGATGGTGCCATCTTTGAGATCTGCTTTATCTCAAGTTGGCGCAAAAGATCCTACGACACTACTTCAAAGATGGGCAGGGGAGATCTCCCTGGTGTCTTGCCCAATATTTATCCTTCAAGCAACATCATTTAAAAAATATATATATACTTTTTTCATTTATCTGATTACTGTTTGTAGGAGCTTGCGGTGTGCAAATTGGCTGCTGCATTTCTTACACAACTAAAGTGACTACACTTCAAAAAGTACTTAATTGTGTGTAAAGTGCTTTGGATTGCCCTAAGGGTATGAAAGACAGTGTAGAAATGCCCGTCTTTTTCATTTTAATAGGCAGGAAATTGGTGGCGGGTGATGAATCGGGAGAAAATTATGCAATGCCACTGTGATTCTGCCATTTCTTAGTGATCTCTGTGTGACACTGCCGCTGACTCAAAATTTCTCCCTACACACCATTCCTTATCTTGCGATTTAGGAAAATCTTCTCTATCCATTATGTTAACTTTGTTTAATTGTTTGTGTATTGTTCTGTGACAGGTGATCCGTGTCCCCAGCCTAAACAGTTAACCGTCGACGACTTGGAGCCTTGTACTGGTCCGACCGACTTAAACTATTTTGAGGGAAGCGGCGCTGGCTTTGGGATCATCATCGTTATCCTCTGCTGTCTACCGCTAAGTTGGTGAAAATCAATCAACTCCACAGAAAAAAAACGTCTTGCTTTGTTTTAGCTCTTAGATTGGTGGATCGTAGAATCATAGAATGGTCACAGCACAGAAGGAGGCCATGTTGGCTTGTCAAGCCCACGTTGGCTTTCAGTGAGAACAATTTAGCGAGTCCTGCTCCCTTGCCCCTGCCCCGTAACCTGCAATTTTTTTCCCCCTTTCGATGCTTAGCCCAATCCCTTTGGAAAGCCATGATTGAATCTGCCTCATCCACACCGTCAGGCAGTGCAGTGCATTCCAGATCCTATCTGCTCACTGTGTAAAAAAAGGATTTTCCTCACGTTGCCTTTGTTTTTTATGCCAATCACCTTTAATCAATGTCCCTCTGCTTCTGAATCCTGCCACCAATGGGAACAGTTTCTCCCTATTGCCTGTGTTCAGACCCCTCATGACACTGAACACCTCAAAATTAATTGATTTTTGTTAATTCTGCATTTAAAAAAAAGTCCTTAAGCCATTAAAGAACATTTAGATGGTAAGTTTGGCTTTTAATTCTGTTGTGGCAGTATAGAGATAATGGGCCTTTGCTAGAAACTTGGAGATTGTGGGCTCAAATTCCACCAAGGCAAATTGTGGATATCGTTGATCTTTGCAGATACCCCTCAAAAACTGGGCATACAAACATACAAATTAGGAATAGGAGTAGGCCACTCAGCCCTTTGAGACTGCTCCGCTGATCTGACTGTAACCTCAGCTCCACATTCCTGCCTACCCCGCTCCCCGATAACCTTTCACCCCCTTGCTTATCAAAAATCTATCTAAGAACATAAGATTGCTGTGAGGACCCAGCTGTTTCACTACTGTCACTCGTCCACAGTCTGGCCTGCATGTAACTCCAATCCCACATTTTGTGGCTGTCGAGTGCCTTATTGACAAAGGGCCAAAGCCATTGGTTTTTTGGTCTTGTACATTAAGACAATGCATGAAATTTGGGAATACAATCCCCACCGCACTGGTGAGCTCCCAGAATTAAATGTAATTAAAAACAGAGCTTGGTTTATTGAGTATATCAATGATCCCACGTAACAAGTGCCTCTCTGGTAGTCAGCAAAGGAAGAAGGCTGCGTTAAGTATATAACGTTTGCTTTTAATACTGGGTGGGGGAACTCTTAATGCTTGTAAATGACATATATTCAGATGTTTAAGTTTGTTGGCCTTTGTCTAGAGATGATCAAATGCCTTCCTGAACTGGCACTGCCAATCTTGTTTGCCAGTGAACAATGCAGAACCATTAATGAATGATGCAGAAATGCATCATCATGTCACGACACCAGTGATGCATAACTCTCCTCACTCCTCTCAGCTTGCAAAACGTCTTTGAACATTGTAAACAGAGAGGCACCATTGCCTATGGTGTTTAAACTAAGCAGAATGAAGTTACCAAAAAGTTAAACGCCACTTGTCCGATAACCATATGAATTAGCCACTGTCATGTCATTTTCTTACATAATGAGGCAGAGCAACCAAATACACTAACGCAATCGCATAAGTGTGAAGTGATATGTTTTGGAAGGAAAAATGAGGAGAGGCCACATTGTCTACTAACTGAGGAAGTGTTGCACTTTTGGATGAGGCATTAAACTGGGAACCTCTTCTTCTTATCGTATCCACGGACGGTCTATACATGGCCCAGCCAGAACTGGACACATTTTTGTGCCTTGTTGTTGAATTCGGCAAGATCTGCAACAGTGCAAGGTTCCTCTAGCGATAGGCATTGCAGGAGATGTTGCATAGTCTGTGGCTCAGTTCCACATTCACAAGTTGTCGGGCTGGTTGTATATCCCCATTTGCTTAGTGACACCTTTGAACGACCTACACCAGTCCTAAGTCTGTTAAGGCACTTCCAGGTTGCCCAGGTGCAATTAGCTCCTGGGGGAAGGCTTTCATCCGGTAGAATTTCCATCGCTGGGGGTGGTTCGAGACTGGCGAGCTGGTCTTTCCACAAGGTGATGCGGGCTTCAGATGGGGTTGATTGTAATGGAACAACACTGTTCATGAAGCTCTCCCTTGACTTTAGGCGGCTGGGTGTAGATGTATGACCATGTAGAGGGTGCCTCTCATCTGATGTTTGACGGAGTCGCTCTTTCTTGCTGGCTACCGTTCTTCTTATATCAGGGGGACTGATACCCGCCAGGATATATGGGCTGTTGGTGTTTGTTGGTTTTAAACAACCTGTGAGAAGTCGGCAGCTTGCATTCAGAACAGCATCCATCTTCTTAGCATGAGTAGATCTTTCCCATGCAGGGCAGGCGTATTCGGCAGTGGATTAGCAAAGAGCAAGTGCACTGATTCGCCAAGGTAGAAGCATTCACAGTGCGGCCCTGTTTCAACCAATTCTACCACCACCACGCACAGCAAGTAGTGTATACAACTGGGAACCAATCTCGCTGTAAAAGGTCATTCAGAGAGGAAAGTTGAGGGCGGAATGTTGGTCAGTACACCGGGAGAACTTCCTGCTCCTCCTTTGAATAATCTTTTACAGAGAGATTGGTTCCCAGTTTAGAAAGGTGGGACTTTGAACAGTGCAACAATTCCTCAGTTAGTAAACAACATGACCTCTCCTCATTCCTTCCAAAATGTATCACTTCCCAATTGTGCGAATGGGTTAGATAATTTGGGCGGTGCTGCGCGTCAGATCTTGCTGTGCATTGAACGGCTGTCATGTTTGTCCACATTGCAACAGTGACTTAATTTCAAAAGCAATTTATCAGCTGTAAGACAAGGTGTCAGGGGATACAATAGGATGCTATATAATTTCAAGTTCTCTCCTTTCTTAGTCAATGACTCAACATAGTTAACAATCCTTCACTCCGAACTCTTGCTGTGTATAAAGAATTCTAGATCATACTGTTTGGTGGCTAAAGAAGATTTGACTGATTTTGATGAAGATACGAAAAACCTTTTTCTTTTCCCAGTCTGTGTGATTCCTGCGTACGCTGTAGCTTCTTACAGTAAAACACAGTTTAAGAAGCTACAAAGAAGAAATAGGCGAGAGTCTGTAACAAGGAAACCTGAACTGAGGGCGGGAATGAAAGGTAATGTGAGGCTCACTTTTGACCGAGAACAAAAATAAACCTGCTTTGATTTCTAAACACCCAGAATAAAGGAGCTGTATCCTTCCATCTTTATGATCTCCTTGTCCAGTTAAAGTTAGGGAAAAGCAATTGGGGTTCAGCCAGTCCTGTGACCTTTGCACTCTTTTGAAAGCAGGATTTTTCATGAATAGCAAACCGTGAAAACTTTTAAATCTCTGACAGGCAAAGCAAAAATGAAGAGAGCATTGAAATAATTGCAAAAATTCCTTTCAGACAATTGTGCCTATTACTACATTACCAACTTCATTACGCAAACCTTTGAGAAAGGAGATACAGGAACTAATTAAGGGGTAGTAAGTCTAGCAAGGCTATGGGTCTTTAGATTTAATTAGGAAATTGGAGACTGTTGAACAATATGTGCATTATTCATCATCATATCTCCTGAGATAGTGGGAAGTTTTGTTTTCCGAGCTAATTGAGCAGCTATTCCAATGTGGAAACTACATGTGAAGACAATATGGATTACAGCGTTGGAGTGTGAAGTGATATAACCCTATGTCAAAACTGTGCTACCTTCAAGAGTAGGTATCTGCTGAGAGTGCAGGGTCGGTGAAGTTACCCTATTGTCCTTTTACTTCTTTGCAGTTTTAGTTTCCTTACCTAAGGCAGCACATACTTGTCCTAGAGGGAATGCAGCGAAAGTTCATTAGACTGGTTCCTGGTATGATGGGATTATCCCATGAGGAGAGGTTGAGGACATTATAATGCCTGGAGTTTAGAAGAACGAAGGGTGATCCCATTAAAACAAAATTCTTAAGAGGCTGGACAGGTTAGGTGCTAAGCAAATGTTTCCCCCCAGCTGAAGAATCTATAACACGGGGTCACAGTCTCAGAATGAAGGGTCAGCCATTTAGGATTGAGATGGAAGAGAAATTTCTTCACTCAAAGGGTTGCATATCTTTGGAATTCTCTAAACCAAAGGCGTGTGGATGCTCAGTCATTGAATATATTCAAGACAAAAATCAAGAGATTTTTGGGGGTAGGAAATGAAGGGATATGGGGATAGCGCAGGAAGGTGGAGTTGAGATAGAAGATCAGCCATGATCTTACTGAATGGCAAAGCAGGCGCAAGGGGGCCGGATGGTCTACTCCTGTCCTAATTTTTATAATCTAATTCAATCTCACCTAGACAGGATGATATTCTTTTCTCCTATTCTGCATCGGTTTGTGGCTTTTATTCTGTTGATTTATATATAGATTGAGCTCAAAACAAACTGACTTTTAATTAAGTTGGCAGTGTCACCTCTTATAATGAAATGGAGCCTAAGAATGATCCACAAATCCTTTTGGATGTGTGATAACTTTTATCAAATTCCACTTTCTTAAAGTTGAGTTCTAAAATGATGTCTCAGGCACTTATCCTGTCTTCCATTTCTATCCCAAGCCTCTGAATGGCAAGGACCCAATGAGCCGCTCCGACCAGTCAATCTTTGCCTCGATGCCAAAACATGCATCAAAGTCCTGGATAGTAAACGGTCTCCCGTCCGCATCATTAACCTCACTAAGGACATGGATGTTATCAAATCAAACAATGATCAGGGGGTCTTGCTGCTTAAGGTTCCCAAGGAGTATGATCTGGTAAGTGGATGCACTGCTACCTCATGATGTCGAGTTGCAGTAATTCAACATCTTTTATCCACAATTTATTTACATAGAACAAATAGCACAGAAAGAGGCCATTCAGCCCATCTGATCCATGCCAGTGTTTATACTCCACAGGAGCCTCTTCCCATCTTAATTCATCTTACCTTATCAGCATATCCTTCTATTCCTTTCTCCCTCATGTACTTGCCTGGCTTCTGCTTAAAAGCATTTACACTATTCACTTCAACTACCAATATGGTCATAAGTTCCACATTCTCTGGGAAAAGAAGGTTCTCCTGAATTACTTATTGGGTTTATTAATGACCATCTTATATTTATGGCCTCTAGTTTTAGTCTCGATACAAATGGAAACATCTTCTCCATATCTAGCCTATCAAAGCCCTTCAGAATTTAAAAACCTCTATTAGAGTGCCCCCCAGCCTTCTCTTTCCTATGGGAAGGAACTCCAGTCTGCACAGCCATTGTTTCTGATATCAGTTTGATATGTGACAGATAATATTCACACCACATAAATGCCAGGTTGGGCCATCTCCAACAAGAGAGAATCTAACCATGGCCCCTTGATATTCTATGGCATTACCATCGCTGAATCCTCCACTATCAGCTTCCTGGGGGTTACTATTGATCAGAAACTGAACTGGACTGGCCATATAAATACTGTGGCTACAAGGGCAGGTCAGAGACTGGGAATTCTGAGGCGAGTAACTCCCCAAAGCCTGTCCACCATCTCAAGTTAGGAATTTGATGGAATACTCTCCACTTGCCTGGATGAGTGCAGCTCCCACAACACTCAAGAAGCTTGACACCATCCAGGGAAAAGCAGTCCGCTTGATTGGTACCCCATCCACAAACAATCAATTTGTCCATCTCCGATGTGCAATGGCAGCAGTGAGCGTACCACATGGACTGCAGCCATTCAAGGAGGTGGCTCACCACCAACTTCTCAAAGACAGTTAGGGGTGAGCAACAAATGTTCACCTTGCCAGTGATGCCCACGTCCCTTGAAAGAATAAAAAAAGACTGTGCTTAACAATCTTGTTTGTACTTTTTCAATGGCTCTTGTATACCTACAACAGGTATCCAGAACTGCATACCCCACAGACATTGCCTGAACACTGATTAGGGCATTCATAATATTGTTTCCTTGCTTTTATATTCAATGTGCCCAGATGTAAATTCCTACTCCATGCTCACGATGGTTGGAACTTATGACTAAACTCCTCCCTCTCCATTATAATTATAGAGGTACACCCCCAGTCTTTCACGCATCCATCACAGCACAGGCCAATGATACAAGGCAGTCAATGTCCAGCACGACAATGCTATTGATTTATTTTTTTGCCTTCTGTTAGGTATTGTTCTTTGATACAGAAGAGGATCGCCATGAATTCATTGAACAGCTGAGAGTGCACCTAGAGGGCAATGGGACACGATTGTGCCTGACAGAAATGAATCAGAAAACAATCTTAAAAGAAGCAGTTACTAAACAGCAACGAAGCAAGATTTTGGATACGTTTTTCCGGCGAGTGTTTGCACAGGTACGAAGGAAATTGCGGAATATGAAATGCACCTTGTCATTTTAGGTTCCTTCCATTATGAAGACATACTCATTCTGCAGAAGGCTTCAGCAGGAGCCCATAGTCCCCATACCGATTGTTCACTGTTTCCTTGCCCTAGACAGCAAGGGTGTGAGAGTATCGTGAGTGAGTTTGTTTGCCTTCACAATGTCCACATACATGAACTTTAAAGGACAGGGTCTCAATGGACAAGGACCAGCAGTAAGGCTCTGGATGACTTCCCCCAGCAACTGCCTCCACCACCATCCTCTCCCACTTCACTCTGCCTTTCTGAGATCAAACTGTACCACCTTGTCTCTTAACTCTGGAGACTAGAGCCTACAATTCCGGTTCGCACTCCCATTGCGGTATAGAGGAGGTGACTTGGCACCGCTTTGAAGAAGAGCAGGGGAGCTCTCCCTGGTGTCCTGGGCCAGTACCAACATCACTGAAGCAGATTCTCTGGTCATTATCACATTGCTGTTTGTGGGAGCTTAGAATCATAGAATAATACAGCAAAGAAGGAGGTCATTCAGCCCATCAAGTCTGTTCCAGCTCTTTTGATGAGCAATCCAAATAGTCCCACTCCCCTGGTCTTAATATCCCTGCAATTTTTCTCCTTCAAATATTTATCCAATTCCCTTTTGAAAATTACTATTGAATCTGTATCCATCTGCTCTCCATATCATAGTCACTCATTACATAAATGTTTTTTCTCATATCACCTCTGGTTCTTTTGCCAATCACCTTAAATTGGTGCACACTGGTTATCAACCCATCAGCCATTGGAATCAGTTTCTCTTTACTTTACTTTAAACCCTTCAGGGTTTTAAACACCCCAATCAAATCTCCTCTTAGCCTTCTCTGCTGTCAAGAGAACATCCCCAGCTTCTCCGGCCCTTCCTCATAACTGAAGTCCCTAGAACAATTCTAGTAAATCTCTTCTGTACCCTCCCAAAAGCGTTCGCATCCTTCCTGAATTGTGTGCTGTGCACAAAGCGGCTACCGCATTTCCTACAAGAGTGGCTACAATTTTAAAAAGTACCTCATTGGCTGTGAAGCTTTTTGCAATGTCCTGAGTTCATAAAAGGTGCTATATCAATTTTTTTTTTGTGAATCTACTCCTAGGTTCTGGAAATTGACAGATCCGATGCTGGGGATTTCAACACGGAAATCTCACGGAAGACAAAAGAGTCCCTGAATTGCGAGCTGACCCGTGTGGAGTTTGCCGATGCGCTGGGATTAAAGTATGATTCCATGTTTGTGGAGCAGATGTTTTTGCTGGCAGACAAGGATGGGAATGGTTACTTGTCCTTCCGAGAGTTCCTCGATATTTTAATCATATTCATGAAAGGTGAATGGGAAATATCGCTTTTTAAAAATTTATTGCATCCCATGGAGATTGGCCACAATGAAATTGTCAAACATACGTTCACAAACCACTGCTTCCTGCTAAATGTGCATGACATTATATTCGAAATTAACTTTCCAAAAATGAATTTGCACAGATTGCCAAATAATTACTGTTCTACCACACTATGCACTGCATCAAATGTAGAACAGATTGCCAGAAAATGTAATTAATTCAGAGTCAGTTGATAGCTTTAAATAAGAATGAGATCATTACCTGTTGGTAAAGAGGATTGAGGGTTCTAGATATTAATCAGTTTGATTCACATGAAGTTGGGAAGGGAGTACTGAAATCTTGGGTTGGGGAAGCATCCATGGGGGCTGTGTAAGGTTTGCACTTCAGAATCACAGAATTATTAAAGCAGAGAAGGGGGCCATTCTGCCTGTCATGTCTGCACCAGTTGTCCGAATGAGCAATGCACCTCGTGCCATTCCCCCCCACCATTTTCCTGCATATTCTTCCTTTTCAGGTAATAATCCAATTCCCTCTTGAGTGCTTCAGTTGAACCTGCCTCCATCACACTCTCAGGCAGTACATTCCAGATCCTAACCACTAGCTGTGTGAAAAAATATTCTCCTCATGCTTCCATTGCCTCCCTTGCCAATTACCTTAAATCTGTTCCCTCTCATTCCTGATCCTCCCAACAGTGGGAACAGTTTATCGACTCTGTCCAGGGCCCTCATGATTTTGAATACCTCTATCAAATCTCCTCTCAACTTTCTCTTCTCCAAGGAAAACAGTCCCAACTTCTCCAATCTATCTATGTAACTGAAGTTCTTCATCCCTGGAACCATACTCGTGAATCTTTTCTGCACCGTCTCTAATGCCGTCACATCTTTCCTAAATTGTGGTGCCCAGAACTGGACTTGATGGGCTAAATGGCCTGTTCTTTTTCCAAGCTCTCTTATGTTCTTGTGTTCTATCACAGGGTTACCAATACATGATTAGGTTGCCTGATATAGAATCAGACTGAATATGGGTGGGGTAAGATCTTGGGGAGCTGTGCTCAACGTGTTATATTCTGTCAATGGCTCAGGTTCCCTCCAGTTTTCAAACAGGATATGTAAACATGTAGAAAATTACATTTAAATGTTCCTCAATTTATCAGCGTTGAAAAAAACTTTTGCATTTTGTTATTTAGCCTTAATGTTGCTCAATAAAAGTATGAAACACCTGAGGAGTACTATTACATTCAAAGGGAAGATGATTGGAAATTCAACTCTTAACTGAAGAGGAGGTTTACACATCCATGCGGTATAAACTCATAAAATACAAACAAGCAGGAAAGAGTCCCAACCTGAATTTGGTTCTGAGTGCAATCCCCTTTACTTTGCTTAATTAAAAAATAATTTGTGGATACTCAGGTTCTGCAATGACTTGGAGGATTCTGCCCCAAATATCCTGCTTTTGCTCAGTGTCAAATTTCCTTTGTTAACACTCTTGTGACGTTTTACTGCGTCAAAGGTGCTAGAGAAAACCAGGCTGTTGTCCTTTACTAATGTTTCATAAAAATAACCAATTATAATCATGTTGCCTGCAGGGTCATCTGAAGAGAAGTCAAAGCTCATGTTCCAGATGTATGATGTGGATGGAAATGGATTTCTGTCGAAAGAGGAATTCTCTATATTGTTAAGGTAAATGGGCATTTTTCAGACAACCTGAGGATCATCTTAGCTTGGTAAAGTGGATTGTTCTAAAACTCACACAAACGATGGCTGAATATTATTTTTGAGGTTCAAGAAAGGACCTTAAGACTGGCAAGTGTTGCCCTTCCTTTGCATCAAATAAAATGGCAGCCAATGGATCATTCAAATTCCTCTTCATTTAACTTTCTAGTTGTCTTCCTTCTATATATTTTCAGTCGTACTTCTTAAGGATTGTATTTTCTTCTGAAATAGGGCCAACATGAAGAGTCTTTTCACTTTAAATGCCTCTCGTTCACATGTGGAGATTCCTTGTGAGAATTCCAGCATTAAAAGTAAAATGATCTGCTGATGAACTTGAGCGTAGGAAGTGCTGAATGCCAAAGTTCCAGGACACCCCGTTGGAAGAAATGCAGATATGAATTGGCAAGACATGTTGGGTGATACCAATCTTGACTGTTAAAAGCTGGCCGGGGGTAGGAGGGTGACAGACTAAAGGGGTGAAGAGATCTACAGTTCCAAGATTCAGGGAAAGAGTAATTTGAAGTAGAAGATAATTATTATAATGAAACTTGATCGCAACAAAGTGAGGTCTGAAGTAACCTGCACGTAAAATAGCAAATTAGGAAAGTGCAAGGAATAAGAGAGTAAAGTTCAGACAAGTAATAACAATATTAATAAAGGTCCAGAAATGGTGCATCTGGTGATGAATTGGACTTTTTAACTTCACCTGTCAGGTAGCATTATATTTTCAGGAAAGTCTCAGCCAAAATTTTCCCTCATGGTCCATGGCTAGGATTTTGTCGGTTCAATGGGGATCTTATCCATTGTTCGGAGTTCCACAGTGGAGCTGGCCCAATGGAATCAAGAGCCCTTCAGGCACTTAAGTGATCACCATCGGGCCCTCCCACAATTAAGGTCACTGGCCGTGGAAATCCTACTCATCAGGAGCAGGGGCCGGCAGCTCTTCATGATGCCAGTGCCAGCAAGCCCGGTGGCTGCTGGCAGCAATGCACCCAACAGAGGCCCAGGATCGCCAAGGGACCCCAGGCCAAAGGTGAGAAATGGGGGTCACGGGGTGGAGGTCAAGGCAGGGAGTGGGTGGGAGATTGTCTTTCAGTGGCCGCCCCGCTGTCTGATGCCAAGTTGGTCGGTCTGGCACACAGTGAACCCGAAGGACCCACACAGCTCCACCAGGAGGTGGCTGGCAAACGTGACAGGGTTTGCTGGATGGTCTTCTGAGGGTGTGGGAAAACTCTGAGGCTTCCATTTAATCCCTGAGCCACCACTGAATTGCAGTGGGCTCAGAGACAACACTTAAATGAGTCTCCAGTTAATATCCACCATAACCAACCCCTAATTGGTGGACAGTTAACAATTTTCTGTTTAAAAAATTATCCCGTGTTTTCACATTTACATTTTTATTTTTGCTAATGGTGTCTTGATAGTAAACCAGATTTCACTCTAGTTGACGCAAGCATAATTCACTCTTTATTCCTGTAGGTCCTTTATTGAGATCTCCAATAATTGCTTATCAAAGGCACAGGCAGAAGAGGTCATGGATTCACTCTTCAAGGAGGCAGGATTCCAGGACAAGGAAGACTTAACCTGGGAGAATTTTCATTACTTATTCCGAGATCATGGTGATGACTTGGAGCTTGCTCAGCTAAATGTGAAAGGTCAGTGACCCTGTTTGAAAGGAGTAGATGATGAATGAGCAATCTAGACACCAAGCACAGATAGCTTCTGAGTTCCTGATCTCGGTCTTGCTGCACAGATTGGTGACGAAGCACATGCCCGGTGTCTCCTTGATGAATGTTTGCTCACTGGGCTGTTCTGTAGCAGCTTTTGGAACAAATCACCCATTTGCCTTCTCAGTCACTGCTCGTGTATGAGGCAGCAAGCTTAGCAATTAAAAGATATGATTCTGCCTCTTCTGCAACCCTGATTTTCATCGCTCCTCCATTGGTGGCTGAATCTTCAGCTGCCCAAGCCCTAAACTCTGCAATTCTCTCCTTAAACCTCTCCATTTCTCCACGTCTCTCCTCCTTTATGTTGCTCCGTAAAACCTACCTTTCACTAAGCTTCTGATCACCGTTCCTAATAGCTCCTTTTGTAGCTCAGAGTACTAAAGGTTCCTAGCCTCTTCATTTGAGCGATATCAGATAAAATTTGACAATGTTAAAAGTGCTATATAAATGGAAGTTGTTATATATGATCTTATCATATAATGAAGGGCAAAAATGTTAACCTTGTTACCAAAGTTCCCTCTAAACTGCTTGGCCATGCACAAGAGAGAAAAAATAGAAAATGCTGGAAAAACTTAGCAGGTCTGACAGCATCTGTGGAGAGAAAAACAGAGTTTACGCTTCAAGTCCACATGACCCTTCTTCAGAGCTACTGAAGAAGGGTCATAGCTCTGAAGGAGGGACTCGAAACATCAGCTCTGTTTTTCTCCCCACAGATGCTGTCAGACCTGCTGAGTCTTTCCAGCATTTTCTGTTTATCTTTCAGATTTCCAGCATTCGCAGTATTTTGCTTTTATTATGGCCATGCACAAGTTGGCTCCTTTAAGTTAACACAGGTGCATGGCCACGCAAAAAAATGTGAAGGATTGCGCACTTAAATAAATTGGCCTCACACCACCAAAGAACAATATAAGATAAATTACTTGCTAAGCAGAATTATATAGAACACGCAGCACAGAAGCAAGCCATTTAGTACAACCGATCTGCAATGGCATCTATGATTCACATGAGCCCCACGCCTCCCTCCTCTCCTCACCTAACACTCTCATCATATTCTTCTATCCTTTTCTTTTCCATGTGCTTATCTAGTTTCTATTTAAATGTAATTGGCTTCAACCAGGAGATAGCAATTTTCACATTCTCATTGCTTTTTAGTTGAAAGAATTTTCTCCTAAATTGCCAATAGGATTTATTAGTGAATATTGTTGAAAAGAGAGATATGTTGCTGAAGCTTTTCATCTTGCACTCATCAGGACAAATGCAAGAAAACCAAATTTCAAACGATCATTTACGTTTGTCCTGATGAGTGCAAGATGAAAAGCTTTAGCATCATGTCTCTTTTTCAGCAATATACAAGTTCTGTTCTACTGACGAACTATTAGTGACTATCTTTATATTTATGGCTATACGTTGGTCATTCATTGTGTGAAGAAGAATTGCCCAATATCAATCCAAAAGTTTCCTCTTGCTAATTTGTAACCCCTATCCTTGAATCATTACCAAAATGGAGGTAGTGTTTCAGACTTATTTCTTCTATACTGTTTCGGTTTCATTTATCTTTAATGAGATCCTTATAGTTGTCTACTTTTGGTCGTAAAGCCCAATTCTCTTTCCTTTCCTTGTATACAAGTCATTATATCCAGATGTCTATCTGATATTGTCTTCTGCTCTTTCAGGCATGGATATCCGAGAGAAATCAAACAAGCAGCACAGAGTCTCTTTCCTCAAAGCAAACCCATACAAGTGAGTAAATATTTCAAGTTTACTATACTGTCACTTCATTCCCTGCAGCCATTGGAGAGGCAAAAAAAAAGAGAAAAGTACCAGGGCCCATAGTGGAAAAAATGCTCAGGAAAATTCATCTGCGACCACCAAATAATATATCATTTGAAGTGGTAACATTTTTTGAGATTGTCATGGGTGGGGTTGGGTGGTGGACCTTCTTTCCATTTTGGTCACTCAAAGCCTTCATCAAACACTCCCAGGCTGTGCACGTGGTCAGAGTACAAAGGTCAAAATGGCCTCTTCTCTGCCAGAATTGTGGTTGCAACACGCTTTCCCGGACCATCTTCTCTATTTCCCACGTCTGCCCGCCTCACCAACTTACTGCCTGAGGTCGCCGACCCGGTGCCAATTTCAGCCAAGCTGACCCTGCGGTGGCCAAGACTCACTGAGAATTAGGTTGGAGCGAAAACAGCAAATGCTGGAAAAACTCAGCAGGTCTGGCGGCATCTGTAGAGAGAGAGAAACAGAGTTAACGTTTTGAGTCCGTATGACTTCTTCAGAGCTGTGAAGAAGGGTCATACGGACTCGAAACGTTAACTCTGTTTCTCTCTCCACAAATGCTGCCTGACCTGCTCAATTTTTCCAGCATTTCAGATTTCCGGCATCAGCAGTATTTTGCCTTTATCTAAGAATTAGGTTGGCTCTTTTCTAAATAGTAATACATTTTTTAATATTACTAGTTGGCCTGAGAAAGGGCAGTGACAAGTCTTCTCTTTGACCTGCCTCAGTCTGTGTGGCTCCCACAATAGAAGATAGGAATAGCAATCAGCCATTCAGCCTCTCGAGCTCGTTCCTCCATTTAATTAAATCATGGCTGATCTGTATCTTAACTCCATCTATACAACTTAGCTCCATAAAGATCTATCAATGGGGTTAGGTCAGGAATTCCAGAATATTGATTTTGCATTTTATTAGTCTGAGACAGATCGAAACCTTAGGTGTTGGTGAGCCAGTTAAATATTAACATATTCTGACACAGGCAACGAGGTCTCTTCTGCTGGCTGGAGAGCTAGTGAAAACCCCATATTTCCTCCTTTGGGGAATGCTGAATTCCGTGTCCATCAAGCATTAATTGCCCACGTTAGAGCCTCAGTTGTTGGTGGGGCAGGAAGGCTGTCCATGAGCCTTCAGCCCAGACTTAAACCAGGCAGAGGCACAAGGCCCCTGCCCACAATCCACCCCCCCCAACCTGATTAAATGAGACCCGCCTCCAAACTTGTCTCGGTGATGGGAGGGGAGGGCTGTTTAATGAACAGAAAAACAGGCGCATCGTGTTAGGAGAGACTCAGACAATTGATCTGCTTAATCCGTAAGCTCGTGGTACACCTAGTCCTCCAAGCTCAGCTTAGAATTTTCGACACTTGCCCCCATCTCTGGATGGTGATGGTACTCTGGCATTTCGCTTCTGGATGAAACAGACTCTCCTGAGCCTCATGAATAATATTCTTGTTCTCTACTTATACCCAAAAGGACCATGCATGAATCTGCTGTGGAACAAGTTGGACAAGAGTTTCGATATCGAGACAGACTGAACAAGAAGTAAGACCTCATGTTATGTGCTGTTTAATTTTGTGTGCGGTCTGTCTGAGTACAGTGGGAGTGAAGAGTTTTTGGCAGATGTATAGCACTATTTCTGACCTCAAAAATCCACCCCAATGTAAAATACAACTGAGGTTTAATCTTCTGCCTCCTGTGCTATTTTAGCTGGTTACGATATGTGATGAGTATTTGAGATAACTGAATTCAATGAATCTAATCTTTTGTGGGTGGGCATCAGAAAAATGATCATTGTCAGCTCAACTGGTTCACGTGTGTCCACTGGAGAATGGAACACGTCACTCCTACATGTTCCAGTCTACCTGTGAGTTCCACGATTGGTTAACAAGGCATTCAGTTACACAAACCAAAATAGTGAAAGATGGCAGAGCAAACAGCCTAGGTAATACCTCATCCTTGGAGCAGATTTAGAAAAAAAATGCATCTTCACTGGACATTGTTTCCTCACTATGATCATGTTCTTTTGCCATGTATCAGTGATAGGATTTAATGTAATTCCAGTGACTGTAAGTTCGACTTTTCTATTGGGCTGGATGTACCTGAACAACACACCTAAAAATTCAAGGTTTTCCCTAAATGACTGTCTACTTGTAAAGTATCAGGGCACAAGTTGACTCATGCCTGGGCAGAGGCAGTTATTTGCCTATTGGCCAAGTTCACAAGGCTGAGTTTTGAGCGAGGTGGCAGATTTAGAAAAAGGAAGGTGTCAACTTGCAATCAGCGGTATCCCTCACTTGCTCCAGTAACAAATGGTTTCATGAAGGTCCAAGTTTTTGCACGTCTCCATCTCTCCGACTGTTTCCCAATTTCAGCCTATCAGTGAATCTCCCTGAGGAAGGTGACAACGGATCTTGAAGTGTTATTAGTGTTGTTAATGTTGTAACTTTCTTGTTTTCCATTTTGGGGAGTCATGTGTCATTGCCATTTTCTTGCCTATGGTCATCAGAGTGAAATTGTCCTCAAGGCCGAACCCCATACTCACAGGGCTAAGGAACACAATATCAGCAAAGTAGTATAGTGACATTGTCACTAGGACTAGTGTTCCAGAGACCCAGTTTGAATCCTACCACGGCAGATGGAGAAATTTAAATTCAATAAAAATCTGGAATTAAAAGTCTGATGATGACCATGAAACCATTGCCAATTGTTGTAAAATCCCATTAGTTTCACTAGCTAGAGAAGGAAATCTGCTGTCCTTACCTGGTCTGGCCTACATGTGATTCCAGACCCACAGCAATGTGGGACTCTTAAATGTTCCCTGAGCAAGGCAATTAGGGATGGGCAATAAATGCTGGTCTAGCCAGCGATGCCCACACCCCATGAATGAATAAATAAAAGAGCTAGCCTAGAACTCAAGAGATGGGAGAGATATTCCTTCTGATACAGCCTCATAAAGTGAGAATTAGATAGTTCCTGGAAAAAAGAGAGTGCCTCTTAATTGGGTGCCAGACTCTTGCCCGAGGGTAAGTTTCTTTTTAACATACAAAATGGTGACAGAGAGTCTTCAGAAACTCACTCCCCAGGGTCAGTTCATGGTGTGAGCCTGCACATGCAATGTGACAGGTGACACATGAAAACCGAAAGGGTTCACACAGCAGTTAGCAGTATTGAGACATAACCATGTCCAAAATTTGTGGCAACAGAAATTGAGAATTATGGACAATAAATGGAAAACTGATGTTTGAAGGAATTTACAGATTGGAATTGTATATAACTATTAAGTGCCTGAAGGTTCTGGGACCATAGTTAATGGAGAGAGTGGACGCATTTCCCACCAGCAGCTTGTGAAATCGGTCAGCACCCCATTTTTGTTTTAAATTCTGACATGCTGATCTGCCTACCTTCGCTGTCAAGAGAATGTGTCTGGAAGGGTTCTCTGGCTACAGTGCCAACTCCACCTATTAACCCTCTCTGAGGTTTTAGTGGAACTGTTGCTTTCAGAAAGACCTCAAAAGTGACACTCAGATCTCCCACATTTTGCTTTATCTCTTTGGCTCTTTGCGAGCCCTCAATTCGCTCCGCAATCCTCAAGACGGCTGTGCCCTTGCAGTGGCCAAGCAGAACTTGCTAAATTTTAGACCCTAAATATTCCCTTGTCGAACTGTTCTGGAACAGAGCAGTAAGGAACTACGTTACCCTCAGTCTACCCCCTGGGGTATAGCGAGGGAAAATCAGCCAAGCTTCCTTCTCCCGATTGTTATCCAGTTATGTCTGCTACAAATGCATGGGCGGTTACATCAGGTGAGAAAGGAATCAGGCACAGTCCACCCAGAGTTGAATAGCCCAGTGACGTTCACCGCCTAGGCTTAGTCATGGGGGAATAGTCCATCTGGGGAAAGGCAGCCAGCAATCATGTAACTATATCCATCTATGAGTCAGAGCTTGAGGAGATGGGGCAAAAAGTGAGGTGGTGGGGGGTTGCTGTGGGGGTCCATGGAGGAGACAAGCAATGCAAATCAATACATGAGTGTTAATAAAATGGTATTTTGCAACTCCTTGTAGATCTCCTCACCACCGCCCTAGACCCTACACAGAAGCAAAACGGGAGAAGTATAACCGGAGCAAAGTGCACCAGAAAGTTCAACAGTTCAAACGTTTCATTGAGAACTATCGGCGGCACATAGTTTGTGTTATGATCTTTTATGGTATAGCAGCCGGTGTGTTTGTGGAACGAGCCTATCGTAAGTACCATGAAAGTCTCTCCCTATGTCTTGTTAGGACGACTTGGAGTTTGCTACTCCATGCAGTGGTTGAGGCAAATAGCAAAGATGCATCGAAGGGGAAGCTAAGTAACTACATGAGGAAGAAAGGGCATGTTGACGGGGTTACATAAAGTAGGGTGAGAGGAGGCTTGTCTGGAGCATAAACACCAGTATAGACCAATGGGGCCAAATGGCCTGTTTCTGTGCTGTAAAATTTTATGTAAGATTTGATTCCTGATCACAGTTTCTCCATTGAGGAGAAACTTCTTTAGCCAGAGAGTGGTGAATCTATGGAATTCATTGCCATAGAAGGCTGTGGTGGCCAGGTCATTGAGTGTATTTAAGACCGAGATAGATAGGTTCTTGATTGGTAAGGGGATCAAAGGCTATGGGGAGAAGGCGGGAGAATGGGGTTGAGAAACTTATCAGCCATGATTGAATGGAGGAGCAGACTCAATGGGCCGAATAGCCTAATTTCTGCTCCTATGTCTTATGGTCTTATTTTCTCTGTCCGTTCTTGTATTGGGGATAGATAGCTGATCTTCTATAGGAGTTTATGGATTGTCTGGGGGAGTCTGTAGTGCAATTGTGATGTTCGGATGCTCTGTTTAACATGGCCTGACCCTTTAAGGTCAATAACACAAGTAATCACCATGGGCTTGTGGGGGAGAAGAGATGGTGGTCTAAGTGTATATGTCCATAGGTCAACCCGAGGGAAGTTTCTATTGATTGGCATCCTCCTGAATTCCGCCCTTCAGAGAGTCCGGGCTGTTGAAATTAGAAAAGAAAACAGAAGAGGATGGCTGTCCTTCTTACGACTTTGACACTATTGGTCTGTTGTGATCCCCATTGAGACCAATAACTTTTAAAAAGAAACTTAAACTTCCAAGTAATAGCTGAAAGGATAACATGACAGGATTTCACATTTTAAGACATTTGCTGTGGCAAACAGGCTAGAAGCACTATTGACTAAATGCTATCTTTGTAGACAATTTGCACTTTAAACCACAAAACTGTACATTCCCCTTTTTCTATCAGCACAACTTTGCAGATATCTTTACACTATTCTTTAAGTAGACATTGAATTCTCCCGGAACCAGTCCAAGGTGATTCTTAGCTCCCGAGGGTTTACTTCTGTTCTTTTCCTTTCTCAACCTGGGCACTTTTAATCTCAGAACTGTCTTTCACAGTGAAGATTTTTTCCCCTGGAGATTCTTTCTCCAGCATCATCTTCCAGCCTCGTTTTAGCTCTCCATGAATTTAGTCATTTCAATCTGAGTATGAGCTCCCACCCGCTTTCCTGCATGGTGAACCACAGAGACTTTTGGCTTCTGGCTGCCCAACTCTCTAGGACCCTCTGTCTATGAGTTTTCAGGGATATCTTAGAAACCCTTCCCCTCTCCAAGTCCATCTCCATGGCAATGTGAATAACCTGGGCCTTATATCCAGGTAGAAATGCTGAGTAACTATCCTTGAGACCCCAACCCTCTTATATCTTGGAAGTAAATGGACAGTTTAAAGCATAACTATTTACAACCCGACATTCTCAGCACTTTGCTGGGGCTTTGGAGACTTTAAGTCTATCCACTGTTAGCACATAGGCTGCTGCCATTGTCTCCAAGTATGAATTTTCTTCCCAGTAAAAATCTAGGCTTCCTTTAATCTCTAACAATCAAACCACCCAGGAAGACTGCAAAATAGGTCATATGACCCTCTTCATTTTACCATAAAGACACAGTCCCAAAACATAGCAATCTTATAATTGTAACAAGTCTGATATTGGAATGTGACAAATGTGCTACTAATAGTGTTTAAGGTTGAGTCAAAGCATGTTGTATAAGTCTAATAAACAGTACAACATGTGAAACCAAAGGCATTATTTTCCTGCTATAATATTGATGTGTGTTCCCTTAAAACTACAATATCTGTGTGTGTGGGTATGAGTGTGTGTGTGTGTGTGTTACAGTTCACTCAGGGAGTCTGTGTTGCTGTGGCAACAAGCACTTTTTTTTACATGCATGTTGCAGTCTGGAGCTATGGATAGGGATGGTAGAGGCTCTAAAATTCTTTCCATTCTACAATGTCTAATTGATGTTAAATCAACGAAGATTGGTGACGAGCTTGCAGATATTGTGGATCCAGTTTTTTTCTGTTCTGGGAGTTTTTTGTAGATTGCTCAAGGCAGCTGATGTTCCTTGATGAATTCGGCAGTGTGAGATGTCTGAAGGATGATGGACAGAAAGTGTATGTATGTATTAAATCCTGCATTTCATTATTCTTCAATGTATCTTTGTATGATGAGCAAGTAGCTCCTACTGCAGTGGAATTTGAAATTGTGATGCCTGGTCCTCTCTAACCGATTTATTTGAAGCTAGCAATCTACTCAAATGCAGTCTGTATCCTTAATCATCTTCATGAGGTTTGCTTTTCTCTTTTGTCCAGACTATGCAATTGGCGCAGAGACCACTGGAATCCCACAAAATACGTACGTCGGCATTATCGTATCCCGTGGATCAGCAGCAACTATCTCCTTCATGTATGCCTACATCCTCCTTACGATGTGTCGCAATCTCATCACGTTCCTGCGTGAAACCTTCCTCAACCGTTACATTCCCTTCGACGCTGCTGTGGACTTCCATCGTTGGGTTGCAATGTCAGCTGCCGCACTTTCAAGTTAGTTCACTTTCATTGTGCTACTGCTAGGATCGTCTTACGTTTGTACCGAGAGTCCATCATGGTGTGTTAGCTACAAGAACGTTATCTTCCTGTAATTCATGGATTGAAAGAGGGCTTTGAAAGGAGCAGTGGTGATCAATTGTATTTAAGGGGAAGCTGCATAAGAAAGAAAAAAGAATATTGCTGAAAAGAGAGACATACTCTCTAAAATGACATACTGCCAACCACACAATTAAGAAAAGTTGTGTATAAATTTCATTGCTGGTGTGATGCCAGGTCTGTAGGCCATATGTTCCAACGATTGGCTTATCATATCAAACACATTCCTTCAGTTGTTCGTAACAGGCAGAGTACAGACCGTACCCACCCAGCCCGTGCTTGCAAAACCCAAAACAAAATGTCTACTGTTAGATGTGATTCTGCAATTGGGCAGCACTTGCTGAACAATCCTGAGTGTGCTAATAGCTACACTAACAACCGATTTAAGATAATCAGTTGAGCTCGTAACATAGTTCACTTACGCTTGCTAGAAGCAACATACTTTCATACACAGAGACCCACTCTCTGCAAATAAAAGGAATATGTTCAAGCCTTGCACCTTTCTTGAATTGCTGGGAGGTTGGGGAGCCCATAGTTCCCCATTGCTTTCTCCATGACAATACCCCAGTCAACCAGAATCGACTTGCCAACCAATCAGTACCCTTTTCTCCTGTAGTATGAATTGTTGTGATTGTTTGAAATTTGGTATTCTTGCATTTGCCTTGATCAGTGCAAAATGAAAAGCTTCAGCAGCATATCCCTCTTTTCAGTAATATTCAAGATCTGTACTACTAAGCAAAAGAGAAAAGAATACAAGGATATTATAGATAGGGTGAGATGCGGAGGCTCGGGGAGAGGACAAACACCAGCATAGACCAATTGGGCCAAATGCCTGTCTCTGTGTTGCACACGCTGTCTAATTATTCTGTTCCTTTAAGGCTGCAATATTGAAGTGTTGTAGAACCCTGTAGCCAATTACAGACTACTTGTTGTTACTGAGGGAAGATTAGAGATTAGTAAATGCTTTTTAACCACTTCAAAAGAAAGTGGCAAATGTGAATTTCCCACAGCTGGGATCGGAAGCCCAGTGGAGCTGGGTTAAATCTTGTCTCTAGTTGGGGGTTTCCTAATTAGATCCACCTTATTTAGAAGAAATCAAGGCTGTGGGGAGATTTCAGAATGATTCACTGTATTGAGAGACTTAGGGAAGACATTGAAAATGGTGTGAATTAAAAGAAGATCTGTTGTAGGGAGCAATGCCACCTACTGTCCCCACCGCCACCCCCACTCCCGCCCCCCTCCCCCTCCCCCCCACCATCGCTACACCCTACATAGCATTTACTGCTCAGAAATAGGTCAAATCCAGGGTTTATGATCCACACAAGTCCCTGCCCACCCTACTTCAACTAACCCTATCAACATATCCTTTTAAGCTGTTTGTGCCTTGACTGATACCTATGATGAAGATACTCATTTAGCTCAGCTATGCTGAAAATATGACAGCATATTACAGGGATATAGCATTACATTATATGTTATATTATTTATTATACTGTGAGAATGTTGTAAATAAAATGATCTGTAACTGTAGCGATGTTTCTCTTGATTTCCCCAGTTTTTCACAGTGCTGGACATGGAGTGAATGTCTACTCGTTCTGTGTCAGTTCCCTCAGCAGCCTTGCCTGCCTATTCCCCAGTGTGTTCATCGATGATGGGTAAGTTCCAGACTGCATCTCCCCGTTGCCAGGCAGGTGCGCACTTTGACCCTTGGAGAGCATTCGTTCAACTGACTTGGGTTTCAATGAATAGCCGAGTATTTATAACTGGCCAAGCAAGTGAGGAAGACAAACAGATAAAGGAGAGACACAGCATGCACAGTATGGGGCGGCATCAGTGTGCAGACGCATGGGACAAAGCTGTTATTGTAGAAAGATGGATTTGAGATCAAAGGAAGCCTTATAGTCCAGGCCCTCTCGTTGACTGGGCCCCTATTGGCAGTGCTATCTACTAGTTCAGTATTACTGATCTATACACGTCACTTAAATCTGGGGCATTCTCAGTCTAAGTCCTTATAATTAACAAGGAAATTATTCTTGGTTTTCTTTTTCAGACATCAACATACTTGATCTGCATGAGCTGTGAATGACAATTGAATGTCTCATTGCAGAAAATCTGGTTTCAGCAGAGCGAACCAGACTGGGTTACAATTCATATCAGTCACTGACGCTATCTAAAATATTGCTTAAAAAAGAGCTATGTCTAAGCTTTTCATTTTGCACTCATGAGGACACTCGTAAGAATACCAATATAAGGGGAAGACAACAACTTATACTGAATGTAAAGCTGCCTGGTTTAAATTTCAAACAACATTTGGCAGTTAACTGTCAGTCACCATCAGTGGCGCATTCTCCATGGCAATGACACTTGCCATGCAGAAATGCATGGCACAGACGATTATGTGACAATGCATTATACAAGAGGCACATTCCTAGCGATTGGTACCTCTGATGTCTCAAGTTGGATGCAGTGGTCCCAGATACAAATTGACGTCTCTTCCTCTTTTTGTCTTGTAGATCAGAACTTCCTCAGAAATATTACTGGTGGTTTTTTGAGACCATTCCAGGTAACTATTATCATTGCCTATTCTAGTTGATTAGGACATCAACATAAAGAGAGATCATTTCATATCACGATCTTATGAGGCCCAATATATAGATGGTTTAAACCATTCAAACTCAGCAATTAACACAGAGTTTACAATCTCAATAGCACCCTGTAATTCTCCAACCATTAAAGGTGGCTTATACCTTTAGATCCCAAGGCTCTAAGCTTCAGAATTCCCTCTCTCAACTGCTCTTCCTCGCTACTTCCTTTAAGATACTCCTTAAAAGCTCTTTGACCAAGCTTTAGGACACCTGCCCTAAGATGTCCTCAGTGGCTCAGTGTCAAATTTTGCTTTATAGTGTTCCTGTGAAGCACCTTGGGATGTTTTACCACATTAAAGGCACTATATAAATGACAGTTCTTAAAAATAATTAGAGGTATTTAACCTTAGTAACGTAAATGGGTTAATACTTCAACTGAAATAATATGGAGTGGAAACTCAGGAAAACACATTAAGGATTGGGGAGGGCTGATATCCTGCCACATAATTTTGGAGGCTTTCATTTTATGGAATGAATATTGACACCACTGCCAGCGTTGGTGGTGGAGGCCAAGCAGGACCCATGGTTTTAATTTACAGTCTCCAAACTCATGGTGGAGTAAAATCTCCTGAATGCAGCGAAGTACAATGAGTGGAGGATACTTACCACAAATTGTGTGCGTAGATTCAATCATTTATAGTAGTGAATGGTGTGATAGAAACCCAATCGTCTCCTGTCTGGTTGAGATTGGCGTTGTCACTATATGCAATCTTCTTTTAAGTCACATTTAGGAGAAATGACCCAGAGAATGCACATCACTGATCAAGAAGGTAATCATTGTCGGGCTTTGTTTAGGAACTGACGGCGTAGGGGAAGAGGAGGTAACATTGTGCTAAATGTTTTCAACTCTAGGGATGAGCGGAATTCTACTTCTTGTCGTCATAGCAATTATGTACGTCTTTGCGTCCCGCAAGTTCCGTCGCATGAGCTTCCGAGCCTTCTGGGTGACTCACCACCTTTATGTTGTCCTGTACATTCTGGTAATTATGCTTATACTTCAACTCGCTTTGTCTCTACTGAGGTGATTCTGCCTCCCGCCATCACAATTACCGTTTTAAATTCAGCCTTATGATATGGGCGTCACCATCACTTATTGCCCAACGTCATCTTGAGTTTATCTTGAGAAGGTTGGGGTTGGGCCACCTTCTTGAGTTACTGCAGTCCGTGTGGTCTTAAGTTGAGCCTGAGACTTTAACTTAATATTTAATCTTTATATCTTTTCATTGAATATATTCAAGGCTGAGTGAGACATATTTTTGATCTACAACGGAGTCTAGGTTTATGGGGGGGGGTGGTTGTGGTGGAGGGGCAAGCAGGACTCAAAGGCACAATCAGATCAACCATGATCTTAATGAGTGGTAGAACAGGCTCGAGGGGCCCAATGGCCTACTCCTGCTCCTATTTCTTACATTGAACTGGGTTACTGAGAAAAGAGCAGCCCACACTGTCTAGAAGGACAAGGGCAGCAGATGCATGAGAATACCGCCACCTCCAATTTCCCCTCCAAGTGCACACCATCCCAAATTAGACATTTCTTTGACCCAGAAGCAGTACAGTAAGAAAAAAATTGAATTTCTTTAAAATGTCTATGGAACTTGTAAAGGGTTTTAAGAATGTTTGAAAATAACTTTTAAGAGTTTGCTTCAATTGTAAAGGGTTCCATTGTAATTTTCATGAAGAGTAAGAAATATTGGCCCATGTGAACTGGCGACCCTTGACCTGGAAGAAGAACCAAAGGAAGGAAGTTAACATGTGAAAGCTGTATGGCTGGCAGACAGCGAAGCTACTGCTGTGAAGACCAAAGGAGAGCTGCAGCAGAGGGGAGAACATAGAAGTCACATTTACAAGGAACCGTGTGTGTATAACACAGTTAAACAGGACAGAAAGCTGAAGAAAGGGTTAGAGCAGCGATTGTGAATTGGACATTTTTATGGCTATGCTTCAGTTTTGCCAGAGCTGACCAAACCATTTAACGAGTTTTATTAATGGGCTCAGATATGAGAGTCTCTGGAGAATCTGTATCATCAAGACTGTCAGGAGCCTACCCAAGGAGGTTCCGCAGCTGTGTGTAATTTGAGTCATGACTGTCTCTGGGGTCTCAGGAGAAGTGGAGCTACTATTGCAGGTGACTCAAGGACCAAATCCATTGAGTGAAAGATCCTATGTTCCAGAAGCTGAATTGGAAAGACTGTGAGATTGCACATAGTACCACATTTGTGCGTTGTTTTTGTTGTATCTGCTATTCCATGTGTAATTTATAGTTCATACCGACTGTAATTTGTCTGTTAGTTCATGTTTAATTTATGTGGATTCTAATTTGTGTTAAAGTAAAAGCTACAAAAAGAAGAATCTTGTTGGTAATTTCTCCATTTTGGGGTCATTCAGTAAATGTAGTTATTTTGGTTTATGGTTCCTCCGTGGGGATCGTAACATTATCAGCTGTTTGTTCATTGTCGCTGGGGCAAAACCCTGGAACTCCATCCCTAACGGCACTGTATCTTCACCACATGGACTGCAACAACTCAAAAAAACTCACCACCACCTTCTCATGGGCAATTAGGGATGGGCATGGCATAGATTTTTTTCCTAATGCTGATGGATGGGTTGTGCAGTTCCCAGAATTTTATGTTTTATTTCATGTTTCATTCCCACCACCCCATTTCATGTCTTTGTTCCCTCCACCCCAACCACCGCAGGTTCTCATACACGGGAGCTCGAATCTGATTCAGCAACAGAGTTTCTACTTGTACTTCATTGTGCCTGGACTCATCTACCTGGGCGACAAACTCATCAGCCTCAGCAGGAAGAAAAAGGAAGTCGCAGTCGTAAAGGCTGAACTGCTGCCCTCAGGTACCTGATTGTGAAGCATTAATCTTCGACTTCCTGTTGTTGGACTAAAAGGCTTACTTTTTGAGGACAGGTCGCATAGGTTAGACTTGTATTCACTTGTGTATAGAAGGTTAAGGGTTGACTTGGCTGAGGTGGTCATAGGATTTTATAGATTAGATAGAGAGAAACTATTTCCCCTGATGGAATCCAGAACAAGGGAGCATAACCTTAAAATTAGAGCTGGTCATTCAGGGGCGATGTCAGGGAGCACTTCTTAGTGGAAATCTGGAACTCTCTCCCCCATAAAGTTCTTAAAAGTGCAAAACTGAGATGGATATGTTTTTTTCTTGGCAAGGGATTTGGAGAAAACGCAGGTAGGTGGAGAAACATATCAACCGTCATCTGATTGAGTGTTGGAACAGGCTTGAGGGGCTGAATGGTCTCCTCCTGTTCTTTTCCCCTGGTTCAGTGGAAGGACTTCTGACAATTTGCGGAATGCATTGACGTAAAAGCATTTTCCTTGTACAGAATCCAAATTATTTACCTCAGAGAGACTTGCTAAAGCTGCTTTTATACTACGCGAGACAATTGCTAACACCATCTATTTCTCACACACAAATCCTGTAGTCAGTAGCTATCAGTGAATAAAAAACTTTGGGGAAAGGTGTGTATGTGTTGTGAAGACAATTTTAGGCTACATATCACAAACTACTATCCTAATCCAGTGATAGCATTCTAAAGCAAGCAAATAATCTGCTCGACAGGATTTGTCAAGGTCTAATTTCCTCCAGCGTAATGTTACCGTCAGCAAAGCTATCTTTCTTCCATTCTCACAAACATCTGGATGCTCATTGTTTCCATCAAACCCCCATCGATCACCTCTGGCCAAGCCCAGAGATACAGGACCATGGAGTCCTGCTTGACCCTCACTTCAACTTCCTCCCCTACATCAAAAGGAAATTGGATGGGCACTGGAATTAATAAACTTGCAAGGTCACAGGGTAGAGCGGGGGAATGGAATGACTGGATTGCTCTATAGATAGCCAGCATGGACTTGATGGGATGAATGGCCTCCTCTGTGCCTTAATGACTCCAAGGCATCTGGTCAGTCGTTAAGGCTATCTTCTCTCACCTGCTTCACATCACCCACCTCCACCTCTTCCTATCTGCCTCTAAAACCTATTCCACTCTCTTATCACCTCGAGACCGGATCTCTCTGAAGCTCTTCTTTTCTACTTCAGACTCTTTTTATGCCTTCAAAAATGCAGTAGCTCATAGGTTTGCCCGTGTCTTGGAACTGTTAAGCACATAAAAAAACTTCCATACAGCTATCAGTTGTCCTGGGGTTGTTGACAGAACCGAATTATTTGATTTAAAAGCAAAAAAACTGCGGATGCTGGAAATCCAAAACAAAAACAAAAATAAAAATACCTGGAAAAACTCAGCAGGTCTGACAGCATCTGCGGAGAGGAACACAGTTAACATTTCGAGTCCGTGTGACTCTTCAACAGAACTAAGGAAAAATAGAAGAGAGGTGAAATATAAGCTGGTTTACCTCCCTGTCGCTTGCCATTTCAACCACCCTGCTCTCTTGCCCACATATCCGTCCTTGGCCTGCTGCATTGTTCCAGTGAAGCTCAACGCAAACTGGAGGAACAGCACCTCATCTTCCGACTAGGCACTTTACAGCCTTCCGGACTGAATATTGAGTTCAACAACTTTAGATCATGAACTCTCTCCTCCATCCCCACCCCCTTTCCGATCCCCCTTTTTTCCAATAATTTATATATATTTTTCTTTTCCCACCTATTTCCATTATTTTTAAATGTATTTCCATCCATTGTTTTATCTCTACCATTTAGCCTATTTCGATCCCTTCCCCCCACTCCACCCCCACTAGGCTATCTGTACCTTGCACGTCCTGCTTTCTGCCCTTAATGTCACCTATGAGCACATTTCTTAGCTAATATCACCACCGTCAACACCTGTTTGTCCTTTTGTCTATGACATCTTTTGGCAATCTCCACCTATCACTGGCCCTCTATCCAGCTCTACCTGTCCCACCCCCCCCCATCCTTAAACCAGCTTATATTTCACCTCTCTTCTATTTTTCCTTAGTTCTGTTGAAGAGTCACACGGACTCGAAACATTAACTGTGTTCCTCTCCGCAGATGCTGTCAGATCTGCTGAGTTTTTCCAGGTATTTTTATTTTTGTTTTGAGTTATTTGATTTGCTGGGTTGGGTGGACTTCCTTCTGAGGCTGTTGCAATGAAACCACATGAGTCAATAATATGCTTGATGTTCCTTTCAGGATCTTTTAGCTGAATGAGCACATTTATATAGTTTGCTTAGTAATGACATTAATCCAAATGGTGCTGATACGTTAAATAATATCTCACACTGCTAGTGCACAGTGTGACTCATTAAAAGGCAATGTCCTGCATTCAAATCTCTTTATATAATCAGAACTTCCCAGCAAAATGGAGCGAGATTGTGAAAAAAATATAACATATGTGTTCCTGCAAGGTATATATAGTGTTGTTACTGCATGGTATATATAGTGTGTATCAGAAAATATCATTATTAAGATTTTACTTTATCCATTGGTTATCAAGAAGTACATTATATATTTAACAACGTTTAAAATCAAGCTTGTGTTTGGAAAAAATATGATGCTATCTCACACAGGTGAAAGAAAAGAAAGAATGACTTGCCATTAAATAAATGACTTGTCTTTCGTAATCTCAGTAAGTCCCAAAGCTCATTTGAAGTATCGTCACAGTTGTAAGGTTACAATGAGGTCTTCATCCTCAGGTACAATTGCCATCTATTCTTACCTGTTTTTCTTTATTGTAGATGTTACTTATCTTGAATTTAAACGTCCCCCGGACTTTGAGTATAAGTCTGGTCAATGGGTCCGCATCGCGTGTCTATCATTGGGATCCAATGAGTACCATCCCTTCACCTTGACGTCAGCGCCGAATGAGGACACCCTCAGTCTCCATATCCGAGCTGTGGGACCCTGGACAACAAAGTTACGAGAAACATACTCGCCAGAGAATGTCGGAAAACTCGGCGGCAATCCAAAGGTAATACTAGCATCAAGCAAGACGCAAGTAAATGCGGTGAATACACAGTGAAGTTGTTCATGGATGTCCCTCACCCCAAAGAAATAAGTGTGGAAAATTTATTTCTATCCCCAATTTGCCCACAGCAAGTTCCCACAAAGAGCAATAGTGAGGAGGAAGGACCTCTCATCTCATCTAAACTTTTATGTTTTGAAGGCACTTGAGAAACAGAAAAGGCACAATTCAAGAATGGTCTCACATTTCTATATTACGCTTCCTGGATGAGATTAGCTGCATGCTAATAATTAATGTGTACCAAATCCTATTGTTGGGTTTATGGGATCACCATAGCAGACTGTGAACGCTTTTTGAACTTGGAAGTGATCAAATTATGGGGGAAAATCTGCAAATGATGGAAATGTACAGCATCTTTAAAGAAGAAAGATGAGGAAGATATGGTGGTGTCCAGAACCTACCTCATAGTTTAGATCACATGCTTCCACTCACTACAATACCTTATTTTTTATTACTGTTTTATTTACTGATGCACTTGAAATAAATCTGGAATAAAAAGTATGACCATGAAACCACCAGAATGCCTTTAAAACCCATCTGGTTCACTAATGTCCTTTAAGGAAGGAAATCTTCCATCCTCATCCAGTCTGGCCTACATGTGACTCCAAACGGTTATAACCGTCTCTATTGTGGGTTGTATTAAGAGTTAGGAATGTAGCATTTTGGTTTCAGTTTAAACTGAATTAGAGGTTGTTTGCTTTCAATGTGATTTATTATGCCTGTGTGTGTTTACAAACAAGGCTTGAATTTTTGACCCAGCTGAGAGGCTTTTAGAAGCAAGAAAGTCCTGAGGTTGCAATGGAGAAATTACTGAGAGTGGTGCAATGCTCTAAAAGGAAAACTGGTAGTTTTTTAGTGTTTTAGAAAATAAGCAACAGCAAAGAAACTGACCTGGAGGCTGCAGACATCCAGATTGCTGTGTTTAACCAGAGAACCAAGTTCTGTATGTTAGAGAGGAAAAGAGGGAGTTATAGAGAATTGGATAGGGCCAAGTAACTCTGAGAAGAGAGAGGGGCAGCTATGGAAGAGATGCAAAGAGAATGTCTACATGTGTGTGGTAGGTTGTGGTGTGTGACTGTCAGCAATGCCCATTCTTGGATCAGGAGATCATATTGGTAGGGATATACCATAGACCTGAGCTGTGACCTGTGCAGAGGACTTGGAGAGAAAAAAGGAACTGCTTTCCAGAGTGTATGAGTATGTTTAAAAGCCTATCGGAGTGAACAAAAACAAAAATACCTGGAAAAACTCAGCAGGTCTGACAGCAAAAAGATTAAGTTGGGTTAAGTCCTTTGCTTTGCATTTAAGAAGCTTAAATTGTTTTGAATCATTATCTTATTTGCTGAAAGTACTTACTCATTTAATCATTATTGCTTGTGTTTGTTTTGTTCAAGTTTGTATGGTAAAGATTATTTTCGTATTTCAATTTAATCCTGGAATCCTGCCACTTATTTTCTTACCCTCGGTTCTTCTGTATATTCCATTCTTTAAATAATTATTGTCTATCCAGCCAGGTCTTAACAAGTATCCAGTTTGTCTGATATTTTCATAACTGGGATCATAAACAGACTCTCACTTATGTGGTTGACTTCCCTCTGAAATGACTTGACTTAAGACATTTGCTCAAGAAGGTAGCTCACTACCACCTCTCAAGAACACTTAGGGGTGGGCAACAAAGGCTGCCCTTGCTAGTGATGCCCATGTCAAGCAAAAGAATAAAAGAAAAAGATGGACTTCTTCTTTCAGTTGTTTTCCATTGTTGTTTTAAAATGCCTTTGATACCTAAACTAGGACTTGCCCGTTAATGGAATTTTAATGTTCCCTATTTGCTTCTTGAAGGTAATAAATTTCTTCTGATACAGCTTGGGGCGTGTAAGCAATGGTATCAGAACAAACATCAAGTTATAAAAATCAAATAATTACGAGGCTCTTAAATAGGCTTCTTGTAATGTTGGGACAAAGCTCCTGACTTAGTTATACCATTATTGATTGATGCAGCATAGAAGGATGTCATTCAGCCCACTGTGCCTGTGTTGACTCTTTGGTACAGCTATGCAAATAATTCCACTCCTCTGCTCTTGTGAAACTGGGGCTCTGGAAGTTGGCACTGATCCAGTGCTCCTGAAAATGCTGCTCTTAGTATATCTGGGGCTGCCTGTCACTTAATTATTTCAGAAACACTTCTGAGATTTCAAACTCTCTCTTCCCAAAAGCCAGGTGGTCAGCTGAAAATTTCAACACTGAGGTTAATCGATTTTTGTCTAGACAAGGGTATTAAGGGTTATGAAACCAAGACAGGTAAATGAAGTTGAGGTAAGGATCAAACATGGTCTAACTGAAAGGCAGTTTGGCTCAAGGGGCCAAATAGCCTCCTCCTGATTCTACGATATTTAGGGCAAAGAGGTTAGGGCTGGATCATCAGGTACCATAGAGTTGTCAACTCTGCTTGAATTAACTCAAGGAGGATTGATCACAAGACCGCTTTACTCCAGCTGCCTTGCCCAGTCAAACAGCCTTCATTTCCATCTTCAATACTTGCGTTATTATAAATAAGAATGAACAAAAGAAATGACACCGAGTATTTAATGCTCCTATACTTTTTCTCCTGGGTTGCTTTGCAGCAAATGTTTGGAATCTTCAAATCCCGGAGACTCCAGGTCAATCCGAGAGGGTAGGTACGAGCAGCAATGCAAGGGGTCGTTTACACAGAGTTCCCATTGTGTTCACATTAGTAACTGAAGCAGAGTATAGAAGACCTTTCATTAAGTAGCCACTGGGTGTCAAAGAAGATAAGTATCAGATAGAATGGAGTTTTAATTGGAAGGAGGCAAAAAAATACCCATTTTGCTTCCAATGAACCCCAACTGGATGCAAGCTCAGAAAACAAATATTTGTTAGGGGGAAGCATCCATCAAACTTGCTTCTTGCTGCTCGGCATTCAGGCTTGATCTAGATAATAAAGATGTTTCAAACCATAAAATAAATGCATAATAAACAACTTCCAGCTGACCCCAAACCTTTCAATTTCCGACAGATATATCTGGATGGGCCTTTTGGTGAGGGGCACCAAGAATGGAACCAATTTGAGGTGTCAGTTCTGGTTGGGGGAGGCATCGGTGTAACACCATTTTCATCAATTCTCAAAGACCTCGTCTTCAAGTCATCAGTCTTCAGCAAGATAGCCTGCAAAAAGGTAACAAAGAGAAATATGCAAATTAAGCCTGTTTTACAAACTTTCTCCACTCTTTCTGATGTGGGGTTCAGGATGGCAGTCATCACTCACTCCAACAACGACTTTATTATAACCAAAAATATCATTTATATCGTCTGGACTTGGATGCCATCAAGCCATCACCAAACGTGACCCCTGAGGTTATAGCTCGAAATGTTTCTGATGTACCATCCAGTTTTACTTAGAATTGTTGAATTGTACAGCAAAGGAGGCCATCTGGCCTATCATGCCCATGCCAACTCTTTTAAAGAGCTATCTAATTAGTCTCAGCTCATTCCCCATGGACCTGCAAATGTTTTCTTTTCAAGTATTTATCAAATTCCCTTTTGAAAGTTACTATTGAATCTGCTTCCCCACATCCTTTCGGGCAGCACATTCCAGATCATAACAACTCGTTGTATAAATCCACTTATCCTCTTGAAATTCCTCGACCACTGCTTTCAGTTGCCTAGGCCCAAGCTCTGGAATACTCTATCTACACCTCTCCGCCTCTCTACCATACTTTCTTCCTTAAAGTCACTCCTTAAAACCTACCTCTGTGACCAAGCTTTTGGTCATCTGACCTAATACCTCATGTAGCTTGGTGTCATACTTTGTTTTATAACGTTCCTGTGAAGCACCTCGGGACATTTCATTGCATTAGTGCAGCTATATAAAGATAGGTTGTTGTAATCTCTGGTTCTCTTAACCAATTACCTTAAATCTTTATCCTTTGATTACCAAGTCTTCTGCTATTGGAAACAGTTAATCTATGTATAAAACACTCGTTCAGCCTTAATTGAAATATCCTGCACGGTTCTGGGCACCGGACTTGGATAATTATCTGAAAAGGGAGCATGTGTTGGGTTATGGGGAGAAGGTGGGGGTGTGGCATTAGGTAAATTTCTCCTCCGAAAGCTAGCACTGACATGATGGACTGAATAGTCTCCTTCTGTGCTGTAACCATTCTATGATTTTTTAAAATTTACTTTATCAAGACACTTCCTAATTTTTAACCTCTTATTATATTTCCCTTTAATCTTCTCTGCTCTAAGGAGAACAATCCATCCAGCTTCTCTGGTCTCTGAAGTCTCTCATTCCTGGTATCATAGATCCATCTTCCACATGCAGAAGTATATTAACTCTTTCTCCACTAGGTGTACTTCATCTGGGTAACTCGGACACAGCGACAGTTCGAATGGATGGCAGACATAATTCGCGAGGTTGAAGAGAACGATAAAAATGATCTGGTTTCTGTCCACACTTATATTACCCAGCTAGCCGAAAAGTTTGATCTAAGAACCACCATGCTTGTAAGTAGCTGTGCCTCTTCCTCCCAATGTGACCTGTGAACTGATAGTGCTGCACTTTCTAAGCACCTAGAAAATGCATAAAGAGTTGGTATTCTTTTCTCTCCCATGGAGGTTAACACATGCATTAAAATAGTGGGCAAAAGAATATCAGCCAAATACAAGTTATTTCTAGACACTGGCACCAGTCTGGTGCTATGGTGTACCAGCCCCTGGTGCACTTAATCATTTTGGACCAGCCCGCGATGTACCAGTGCACCATGTACCAGCTCAAGCAAGCCAGCTTCTGTTGCTGTGTACCACCTCAGGCGCACAAACTCATTACACCCATTGAGGTGCTATCACATTGAGGTGTGCTATGTTGAGATCAGCTAACCATGAGGTGGCAATGCCATAAAACTGGAAGCACTAAATATTGATGAATGAATGAATTATCAGCTGTCAGTTTCAAGGCACAGCTTTACAGCTTAATGTTAAGTAATATAACCAGCTATTGAAGGGCTTAAAATGTACAGGTCAGCCAGATGTTACCAGCACCTTCCAAGGTCAATTAGTCCATTGGTTTACTGCATCTCGTTTCATTCATTGGTCATACCCATAAAGCAATGAATTGCCAATTAAAATGGACAGAAGCCCTACTTTCAATCAGCCAGTTTTATTGATTATAGGGTGTTAATATTAACGTATTTCTGTCTCCTTCAGTATATCTGCGAACGTCACTTTCAGAAAGTGTCAAACCGGAGCCTATTCACAGGTCTTCGTTCTATCACTCATTTCGGAAGACCCCAGTTTGTTCAATTCTTCAACTCCCTGCAGGAGGTTCACCCAGAGGTGAGTTCAGCATCTGCATTTGTACAGCTACAGCACCTTTACCAAGGAAAGGGGACATAATTGCTGAAAAGGTCAAGGCCGTGATTGTATGTTTATTTTTTCATTACAACTGGAGATACAAGAATTGTTTTGACTGATCAGAGTTGATCTGCCTGGTTTGATTTTGAAACAAAAGCTTGGCAATTGACAATTAACTGTTTTCTGCTGCAATCCCCATGGCAACATCTCTACCAATCAGAGTCCACTTGCCAACCAATCAGCACTCTCTTCTCATGCAGTATAAATTATTGTTCCCTTTACTATTGGTTTATTTTGCATAGCTGTCCCGATGAGTGCAAGACGAAAAGCTTCGAAAGCATGTCTCTCTTTTTCACCAGTACTCCTTAATTTCAATTGGACTTTCATGCTTGCAATGAATAAATGGGAGGTAAGGTGGACCAAATACAATTATAGAAAAATACAGCACAAAATGAGGCCAGTCAAGCCCATCTGTGCTGGCTCATGCAAAGAGAAGTGCGGTTAGTCCCACTCCTCTGCCCTTTTCCCATATCCCTGCAATTTCTTCAGATATTTATCCATTTCCCTTTTAAAGGCCACGATTAAATCTGTATCTACCACCCTATCGGGCAATGCATTCCAGATCATAACCACTCATTGTTTAAAAATGTTTTGGCTTATGCCAACTCTGATCTGCCAACCAGCCTAAATCTCTGGTCATTGACTGTCCAGCTATTGGAAACAGTTTCTCTTTATGTAATCTGTGTGAACCCTCCATGAGTTATAGTTACATCACATTAAGAGAAGATGCATCATTACTGTCAACTAAGTTGACTATGATTCACTTTTGGTCCTAAATATCATACTTGAATAGTCACATTAGAGGTTAGCTGTTCGACCTCCAATTATAATCTTTTACTCAAAGCCCTAGAATAACCCTCTTAATGCTGTGAGGGTCTAACACTTCTATCCCTGATAGAACATCACCTTTAACAGTCTAAACCACCTGGAAAAGCATTGATAATTAAGGACAATCTTGTGGGTTAGACCTGTGTCCATCAGCAACTAGAACGAGATTGTCCAAAGTTCAATATTGGCGAACTCCCCTGTTCTTCCTTGGATAATGCTATGTAAAAGTTTTCATTCACCTAAGAGGCCTTGGCTTAAGGCTTCATCTGAAAGCCGGCAGTGCGGCGCTCCCTCAGTACTGTACTGGAATGCCAGCTGGATTTTGTGCTCAAGTCTCTGGGAGCGGGACTTGAACTCACAACCTTGTGACTCCGAGACGACCATGCTGCCAACTGAGAACTCTTGACGTGGCACAGGCAATCAGTCTCCTGCTGCTTTTGCGAGTCAGACGGAAATCTCCCAGAACTTTTGCCAAATTGCAAAAATGTTCCCTGCCTCTGGTTTGTTGACTGTAGCTGAAGATTGCAAGGCTGGTGGTGGGGAGGAGGGGTGGCGTGCTGCTGGGGCAGGGTGGGTTGGAGTGAATCTCTCAGT
The DNA here is from genome assembly GCF_964194155.1 of Cetorhinus maximus. Taxonomy (NCBI): domain Eukaryota; kingdom Metazoa; phylum Chordata; class Chondrichthyes; order Lamniformes; family Cetorhinidae; genus Cetorhinus; species Cetorhinus maximus. Next base: position 4,117,369 of record NC_135908.1, read on the forward strand.
GTATGTTTGCCAAAGCCAAGTTTGTCTGAACTTTCTTAACAGGTGGGAAAAATTGGAGTTTTCAGCTGTGGACCACCAGGCCTGACCAAAAATGTAGAAAAAGCTTGTCAACAGATCAACAAGTGGGACCAGGCGCACTTCCTCCATCACTACGAGAACTTCTGAGCCACCAGCTCTCTGACCAAAGGAAATGATATGAAGAAAGATAGTAATTTATCTTCGCCAAATCTAATCACGGGACATTTAAAAGCTAATTTCCACATTGTACGATGGGTTCCTCACACTCCTACCTCTCCTTCATGTATTCTCTTTGTCCACAAGACGACTTTAAAAGCAATCTAAAACCCGAGCCTCTGAATTGTATAAGACCATAAGACATAGGAGCAGAAGTAGGCCATTCGGCCCATCGAGTCTGCTCTGCCATTCAATGAGATCATAGCTGATCTGATAATCCTCAATTCCACTTTCCTGCCTTTTCCCCATAACCCTTGATTCCCTTACTGATTAAAAATCTGTCTATCTCAACCTTGAACGTACTTAGCGACCCAACCTCTACAGCCCTCTGCGGTAAAGAATTCCACAGATTCACTACCCTCTGAGAGAAGAAATTCCTCCTAGTCTGTCTTAAATGGGCGACCCCTTACTCTGAGATTTTGCCCTCTGGTCCTAGACTCTCCCACAAGGGGAAACAACCTCACAGCATCGATCCTGTCTAGCCCCCTAAGAATCTTATATGTTTCAATAAGGTCGCATCTCATTCTTCTAAACTCTAATGAGTACAGGCCCAATCTACTCTACCTCTCATAAGAAAATCCTTCCATACCCGGGATCAACCGAGTGAACCTTCTCTGGACTGCCCCCAATGCCAGTATATCTTTTCTTAGATAAGGGGACCAAAACTGTTCACAGTATTCTAGGTATGGATGACGTTGGATGTGATTGCTTGCTGTCCATCACTAGATGGTGCAGTTGTTAATACTTAACGGCTGGTAGGAGTGGAGAGGCAGTAGCAAACTGAATTCTAGTGAAGACTGAGTTCTCCTCAGTTGGGGGTTTATTTTAAAAGTGTTCTATCTGTAGGTTTTGAAGAGCTTTCCTTGATTTATCTTTGAGGAAGAGAGATGCTTGGATTAAGAACTTAACTTGGTGGGTCGGGTCAATGGGCTTGGAATCGCACATGATTCTGTGGAAGAGGAGCTGATGGGCCAAATGAAATTTTGATATTGGGGCAGCAAGTCATTCTGTCCAGAGTAACTGAAGAAATTTGAGGGATTTGGTGGCAGCCAAGGTCAGATACATGCTATATGTATGATTTGTGTCAGATACCAGGGTATTGCCTGTTAAAATGTGATGTGACATTCTCTGTTGAAGGAGCATTGGCCTGCTCATTTAGTTCCATGCACCCAATTTTTGGGCATGGAAGTTGGCACCTAAGCCTCCATTATGGCGGATAGAAAGTGCAGTGCCCACCATACTGGATTGGGCTTCTCCATTGGGGCCAGCACCACAAACCAGAACTGTGGAAAAGGCAGAGTGAGTTATTTAAATTAGAGCCCCTGCACTTCTTGTGATGTGTCATGTTAGCATGGCTGTTATACAATGTGTAAGATGAGAGGTGTGAGGAAGTGAGATTTCAATAACGGTGAGTAAGGAAGAGATGTTGTGAAAGGTGGTACAGTGATTTTAGGAGAATAATATGAAGTGGGGTAGGGGAGAATTGGGCTTTGAGGCTGGAAATGGTGAAGGTGTAAGCATAGAATAAGAGACCCAACAACCTTGTCAATTCTGGTGAAACCATTGAACTTCTTTGCTACCATGTTTCTGGAGTTAAGCCACTGGTGCAGGCAAGCCAGTGTGTATTGGTGCCAGTCCCCAGCCTGGATAAATGGGGAGGGTTAGTGGGCAGGAAGGGCATCTGACTGTAAAACCACCCACTAAATCTAAATTGGGGCTGATGTGAATGCAGATGGCACCCATGCTAGAGTGTACCCTGCAAGTGACAGGCAGGGTCCCCATCCAAAACCTGAGAGGAGCAGGCTACCATCCAGTGGATGCAGACGGCTAGAGATGCAGAAGGGTGATCAACAGAAGGGGTGGGGGGCAACCAGCTTTGTGGTGATCCCAAGTAAAATGGAAGAAGCTGAAAGAAGTTGACCACCTTGGAACTAAGCTCCTTGAATTCACGTCTTCTGCCACCTCTTCCCACTGGCTGTGGTGTTATTGCCTGGAGGGCTTTTTGCCCCGTAGGAGAAAGAGCAAGAGAGCCTCCAAAACTGCATCAGGGAAACGTGGTGCCCTCCTGGGGCTTGCTACAGCCATTTCTCTCCTTCCAGAGTGCATTTCCCTTTAAAGGATTGGTCCAGTGTCCAGCACCCCACAAAAAGACATGCAGCCAATGAATAATGAGGGTAGTGCTGGCCACATGCTTAAGTCATGATAATGAGCTACCTAAAGGATAAAGCTAACAGGAGGAATGCAGTGCCCAACCCGCCTCTTGCACATCCTACTCCCACCTGTGCACCCAGCCCTCTTGGGTGCCCATTTTCATGCTATCAAATTCCAAGGCCATTCTCTTCTTTTAAAAAAACATTTGTCACACGTTTTGTGTGAGGAGAGGCTCATAAACCAATTTTGATTGCGCCAGTATCACATTCACGGTGAAGCTTGTTGAATCTGATTTACGTTGTCTCGCTGTGGAGGAATTCTTTTAAATAAACTTGCTCAATCATTTTCCCCATTGTCATCTAAACTCAGCACCAGTTGTGGCCGTGATAGCCCTTTTACTTGTTAATCACACTGAACAAATGTTCATATTTAATAATAGTGTCAATGAAAATCAGGCATTGATTGTTGGGGCAATTTTGATGTATGTAACTGTGCACTTTTTAACAATGAAATGTAAATGATATAAAATAATGTGAACTGTATATTGCTACTTGTGGTGTCGTTTTTTTTCCACCCTGAATGGCATGAAAATGAGGCTAGATGTTGAAGTTAGGTTATCGGAATTTACACTGCTGTTGCTTAGAGATTATAGTCTAGAATTTACTCTGTTGAATCCTTAACACACAGACTTCCGCTGATATTTCACTGGAAGCATAAAACAATTCAAAGTCAATTGGCTCATGTTCAATAACGAGATGCGCGGTAGATATGGTTGATCATTAATTTTTCCAGATAATTTTGTTATTGTTTTTATCTTGCTTGCCGTTTCATCGAACTCTGTATACAAACATACAGACGAGCATAAGAATTAGGAGCAGAGTAGGCCACTTTGCCCCTTGAGCCTGATCCGCCATTCAACATGATGCTGATCTGAATGTAATCTCAACTCCACATTCCCGCCAACAATAACCTTTCACTCCCTTGTTTTTCAAAAATCTAACTACCTCTGCCTTGAAAATATTCAAAGACTCTGCTTCCACCGTCTTTTGAAGAAGAGTTCCAAGACTCATGACCCTCTGAGAAAAAGAATTTCCTTTGGCTGTTCAGCACACATGTACCCATGTTGTAACTTACCTCAATAGACTGACATTCAGTTGTGCAATATCTTTAATCCATTGATCAGTACTGTTTCATTTTTGGATTTTTTATGCTTAATATTCAGCCCAGGTTCAGTATCACTGCCCACTGCCCTCACATCCAGGCATCTAACCCTTTCACCTTAACCTATTCCTTTCTCCCTCCTGTTTAATCCAGCTTCCCCTTAAAGACATCTATGCTATTGGCCTCAACTACTCCGCGTGGTGGCAAGTTCCACCATCTAACCACTTTGAGTAAAGAAGTATTTACTGAGTTCCCTATTGATTTACCTGTAACAATCTTATACATAGTTTTAGTCTCCACCACAAAATTTTTATAAAATTATAAATAACTAAATATTTACAGACATTAACTCTCAGAATTTCATCATTTTAGGAAATCACTTCTTGGGTGTGATGTTTGCTTTCCTTCAGCTGTTATCTGTTTCATACATAGAACCATTCTTCTAATAACATAAAACTTTCATTAGTTACAGTAATTGATGTACAGTATAGATTCAAGTCAGAACAAGCTGTGACCTAGGTTTTAGTGAACACTCCTCTGTGAATGAGCCAGATTCAAATGAACCAGGACTATTGAAATGTTACAATGAGGATTTAAAAAGCCCTGGAGATGCATTTGCAACCAAAAAGAGAACTATACTCTTCTATTACACAGAATTTAAAGGACATTATTCAGCCCAACTGGAATTTATGCTCCTCATAAGCCTCCTCTCATTCCATTTACTTCATCTCTTCCTGTAAACATAACCTGTTCCTTTCTTCCTCATGTAGCAATTTAAGGGTGTTTTCAATTCCATCCCTATCAGTTGGACTTGAACCAAGATCCAGAAGAGGCAACACCTGTGAATTACTTACTGTGTTAACCAATACAGAGCTTTGACTCTCTCTGTATGAATCACTTTGTACCTGGACAGTAAATAGGCTGCAAATTTGAGTAGATCAGGAAACATGAAAATGGCAGGTACTTCATTGGCTGTAAGGCACTTGGGATGTTCTGAGGTCATGAAAGTTGCTACACAAATGCAAGTTTGTTCTTTTTAACCTGGCCAGTTTATTTTAGAAGTACCATTCTTGTTGGCTGAGCATTGTCCCAAGCATAAAGAGAAAGGTTCTAGGTGAGATGACTGTTCACTAATAAATTAATATGGTCAATTGCTGACATTTTTACAGTTTTGGTCTCCCCACTAAAGAAAGGGTCTAACTGCGCTAGAAGCAGTTCAGGGAAGGTTCACTCACCTGATTCCTGGGCAGAAGGGGTTTAGGTGAGATCGCCAACTAACTTTAAATTTGAAGATTTACATGGATTCCAGTTTGAGGTGGGAAAGCAATGGGAGAATGCAGCTGTTGTGGGGTGGCCGAGTTGTATTATCAATGATAGAGTTGATCTGCAGACACTTCTTTGGTTGAAACATTAAGTTTATTTGCAATATATTCAGCAGCAACTACACGTATGCTTTCAACTCCAACTCTATCTCTACACTGACTGGAGGAAACTTCTCAAGGAATCGCACTTAGTCACATTTCAGCATCACTTTAATTCCCAGCCTTTTCTTTGTGGTTTCAAATGCCTCAATTGCCTGATCCAGTGGGAAGCGATGTGTGATCAGAGGTTTCACATCCACTCTCTTTGAAGCCAACAGAGCGATTGCCATGGGATACCTGATATGGAAAATGTAGAGGGAACACAAGAGTTAGAAGCAGGGGGTAGGCCAATTGGCCCCTTGAGTCTGGTTCGCTATTTAATAAGATCATGGCTATTGTGGCCTCAACTCCACTTTCTTGCCCCCATAACCCTTGACTCCCTTGTTGATCAAAAATTTGTCTAACTCTGCCTTGAATAAATTCAATGAACACTGTGCTCTGGGAAAGAGAATTCCATAGGTTAACAACCCTCTGAGAGAGAAAAGAAAATCTCATCTCAGTCTTAAATGGGAGACCCCTAATTTTTAAACTTTGTCGCCTGCTTCTAGGCTCCCCCATGAGGGGAAACATTCTCTCAGCATCTATTCTGCCAAGTCCCCTCAGAATCCTAGCTAAGATTACCTCTCATTCTTGGGTATAGACCCAACCTGTCCAAGATAAGATAACCCCTTCTCCCCAGGAATCAGGTGAGTGAACCTTCTCTGAACTGCTTCTAGTGCAATTAGATCCTTTCTTGAGTGGGGAGACCAAAACTGTAAAAAAAAAGTCAGCAATTGACCATATTTCAAACAGCTAATTGAATAACAGTTAAGAAATATAACTTTCATTTATATAGCACCTTTAAGGTGGTAAAACCTCCCAAGGCACCTGATAGGAGCCTTATCAAACAAAATTTGACACCAAGCCACATTAAGAGATAGGACAAGTGACAAAAAGCTTGGTCAAAGGGGTTGGTTTTAAGGAGCTTCTTGAAAGAGGAGGCAGAGAAACAAAGGAAGGTTTAGGGATGAAGTTCCAATGCTAGGGATCTCGGCGGCTAAAGGCACAGCTGCCACTTGGGAGCGAAGGAAATCAGAGTGCACAAGAGGCCATAATTGGAGGGGTGCAGAGATCTCAGAGGGTTTTGAGGCTGGAGGAGGTTACAGAGATAAGGATGAGTGAGGCCATGGATGGATTTGAATAACGATATGAGTTTTAAAATCCAGGTTTTGCTGGACCGGGTGCCAATGTCGGTCAGAGTTTGCAAGCGTTTGAGTGAACGGGACTTGGTGACAATGAGTGGAGAGTAAATAAAGGCAATATTCACAAACAAGCAAAAAATACGATCTGGCTGATCCAGGACCAACTAGTGAACGGGGTTAAATGCTGCATAATGGGGTTCACTCTAGATTAATACAGTAAGCAGGTAGAAAGAAACCATGAATGGAAACTGGGTTTGTACAAGTAAAAAATACTGAATGGATTCACAAAAGGGGCAGCTAATAGCGCCACAGACTTGAGACTGATTAGATTATACTTCACCCAGCTGATGTTTTGATACAAACACTCAATGCAGATATAATGCAAATTATTTACAAATCTGAACATATTAAATTATACAATTATACAGAATGAATAAAATCTATATCTAGAAGTTATGCATCTAGTCTGTATTTGTTCATACAATCACATAGGTGGAGAATTTCCTCACTGCTGCTTCCTCTCCAGCACCTGTAATAGAAGAAACAGGCATTTCCGCCCCACTTTCAACACAGTTACATTGATGGAGCTTCAAGGAAATTCCCGGCCAATAATTGTTTCAAGATTTCCAATGAGCCTCATTACAAAAATGTTCCTTTTTTTTTAAATTTGCTGTGCTCTGTCATCCAATACTCTTCATCAAGTGCACATTCTGCGCAAACAGAACCTCAGCCACTTTTTTTTCTTTCATGGGGCGTGGGCATCACTGGCTACGAGCATTCTTATTGCCCATCCCTATTTGCCCTTGTGAAGATGGTGGTGAGCCGCCTTCTTGAACACTGCAGACCGTGTGGTGTAGGTACACCCACAGTGCTGTTAGGCGGGGGGGGTTCCAAGATTTTGACCCAGTGACAGTGAAGGAACGGCCGATATATTTCCAAGTCAGGATGGTGTGTGGTTGGAGAGGAGCTTCCAGGTGGTGGTGTTCCCATGCACCTGCTGCCTTTGTCCTTCTAGGTGGTAGAGGTTACAGGTTTGGAAGGTGCTGTCAAAGACACCTTGGTGAGCTGCTGCAGTGCATCTTGTAGATGTACACACTGCTGCCACTGTTTGTCGGTGGTAGAAGGAGTGGATGTTGAAGGTGGTGGATGGGGTGCCAACCAAATGGGCTGCTTTGTCCTGGATGGTGTCAAGCTTCTTGTGTTGTTGGAGCTGCCCTCATCCAGGCAAGTGGAGGGTATTCCATCACACTCCTGACTTTTGCCTTGTAGATGGTGGACAGGCTTTGAGGTGTCAGGAGGTGAGTTGCTCTTCACAGAATTCCCAGAATTCTGACCTGCTCTTTTAGTCACAGTATTTATATGGCTAGTCCAGTTCAGTTTCTGGTCAATGGTAACTCCCAGGATGTTGACAGTGGAGGATCAGTGATGGTAATGGCACTGAATGTCAAGGCAAGATGGTTCGATTCTCCCTTGTTGGAGATGGTCATTAATTGTCACTTGTGTGGCACAAATGTTACTTGCCAAAACCCAGATATTGTCCAGGTCTTGCTGCATATGGGCAGGAACTGCTTCAATATCTCAGGAGTCGCAAATGTTTCTGAACATTGTGCAATTATCAGACACTTCTGACCTTATGATGGAAGTAAGGTCATTGATGAAGCAGCTGAAGATGGTCGAGCCTAAGACACTATCCCGAGGAACTCCTGCAGTGATGCTCTGGGATTGAGCTGACTGACCTCCAGCAACCACAACCACCTTCCTTTGTGCTGGGTATGACTCCAACCAGAGGAGAGTTTTCCCCCTGATTCCCACTGTCTCCAGTTTTGCTAGGGCTCCTTGATGCCACACTCGGTCAAATGCAGCCTTGATGTCAAGGGGAGTCTCTCTCACCTCACTACTTGGGTTCAGTTCTTTTGTCCATGTTTGGACTCAGGCTGTAATGAGGTCAAGGGCTGAATGGCTCAGGCGAAACCTAAACTGAGCGTCAGTGAGCAGGTTGTTGCTGAGTAAGTGTTAGTTGATGGCACTGTCGAGGACTCCTTCCATAACATTACTGATGATCGAGAGTAGACTGATGGGGTGGTAATTGTCCGGGTTGGATTTGTCCTGCTTTCTGTGTACAAGACATACCTGGGCAATTTTCCACATTGCTGGGTTGATTCCAATGTTGTAGCTGTACTGGAACAGCTTGGCTAGGGGCGCAGCAAGTTCTTGAGCACAAGTCTTCTGTACTATTGCCGGAATGCTATCAGGGCCCATAGCCTTTGCAGAATCCTGTGCCTTCAGCTGTTTCTTGATATCATCTGGAGTGAATCGAATTGGCTGAAGACTGGCATCTGTAATGCTGAGGACCTCAGGAGGAAACCGAGTTGAATCATCCACTCGGCACTTCAGGCTGAAGATTGTTGCAAATGCAGAAGGAGGCTCCCTCATCATTGAGGATGGGGATACTTGTGGAGCCTCCTCCTCTAGTTAATTATTTAACTGTCACCACCATTCATAACTGGATGTGGCAGGACTGCAGAGTTTTGATCTGATCCGTTAGTTGCGGGATTGCTTAGCTCTGTCTATCGCATGCTGCTTACAATGTTTGGTGTGCAAGTAGTCCTGTGCTGTAGCTTCACCAGGTTGACACTTCATTTTTAGGTATGCCTGGTGTTGCTCCTGGCATGCCCTTCTGCACTCTTCATTGAGCCAGGGTTGATCTCCCAGTTTGATGGTAATGGTAGAGTTGGGGATGTGCCAGGCCATGAGGTAACAGATTGTGGTTATATATAATTCTGCTGCACAGTCTCGAGTTGCTAAATTTGTTCGAAATCTATCCCATTTAGCACAGTGGTAGTGCCACACAACATAATGGAGGATATCCTCAATGTGAAGACAGGACTTTGTCTCCACAGGGACTATGCGGTGGTCTCTTCTACCAATACTGTCATGACAGGTGCATCTGCGAAAGGTAGATTGGTCAAGGTGAGGTCAAGTAGGTTTTTGCCTCTTGTTGGTTCCCTCATCACTTGCTGCAGGCCAAGTCTAGCAGCTATGTCCTTTAGGGCTCAGCCAACTCGGTCAGTATATACTACTGAGCCACTCTTGGTGATGGACATTGAAGTTCCCCACCCAGAGTACATTCCACACCCTTGCCACTCTCAGTGCTTCCTCCAAATGGTGTTCAACATGGAGGGGTACTGATTCATCAGGTGAGGTGGCGGGGGTTAGGTGGTATGTGGTAATCAGCAGGAGGTTCCTTGCCCATGTTTGACCTGATACTATGAGACTTCATGGGATCCAGAGTTGATGTCGAGGACTCCCAGGGCAACTCCCTCCCGACTGTATACCACTGTGCTGCCACCTCTGCTGGGTCTGTCCTGCTGGTGGGACAGGGCACAGGCAGGGATGGTGATGGTGGTGACAGAGACATTGGCCGGAATTTTCCCCTCCTGCCATAACTTCCGTGGCAGGAACACGAACTGGAAGCGTTCCCCGCCAATGAGCGGGGAGGTCATTACGTGCAATCGTGCACTCCCCGTCTCATTAAGTTTGTGCGGTTTGTGATGTGTCTCGTGGCAGGCGGGCAGGAAGTTGCGCGCCCCGCCATCTTGTCCGGGCGCCATATTTAAAAGGCACCCAGACAGCCAGTGATTCTGCGTGCCAGAGCTTCAGGGCACCGAGATGGCACCAAGTGCCGGCCCCACACTTTCCCTGGAGAATCCCCTCCAGGCCTTGGAGGACAGGAGGAACGTCCTCTTTCCCAGGGATGGGAGCAGGAGGCCCACCTGACTCATCACAGTCACCTGGGAGGAGGTCGCCAGGGTGGTCAGCGCCAGGGGGCTGCAGAGGAAGACCATCCTGCAGTGCAGGAAACGGATGAATGATTCACCGCCAGGGTGAGTGAACCTCTCTAAACTGACCTCGCCATTTTTCTGAATCTGGCATGGGACGTGGGCGGCAATGGCAAGGCCAGCATCTGTGTTGCCCAACCCTAAAAGCTGCGGTTTGCTGACCGAGCCACACTCGAAGCATAGGCATTGTGTGGGGTGGTTGGAATAGAAGGCAACTTACAGGTGCTGCTGATTCCAAGCCTCTGCTGCCCTTGCCCTTCTAGATGCTAGAGCTCATGGGTCTGGAGCGGGCTGCCAATGTAGCCTTGGGACTAGCAGCACTGCATCTTTCATACAGCACACGCAGCTGCCGCTATGGGTCGGTGGTGGAGGAACTGAATTTTGATGGTGCTGGATGGGGTGCCTGCTTCGTCCTGGATGGTGTCCAGTTTCCTGAGCACTGTTGGAGCTACACTTATCCTGGTAAGTGGACAATATTCCCTCAAACTCCTCACTTGTGCCTTGTGCTTGGTGGACAGGCTTTGGGGAATCAGGAGGTCAAGTATTGGCTGCAGAATTAACTGCAGAAAGACTTGCTCCTGCATCAGAAGTGCTTGCAATCCATCTATCTGCCTTTTTTCAGGAGCAGACAGCACACAGCAGGTGAGAGAGGGAGAAGGCGGGAGGGCCTCTCACTCAATTTGAACAGGGCAGGATTGTGACTGTGCCTGTGTCAAGGATGGTGTTGGCCTCCTCCATGCATCCAATGAGGAAGCATGCTTAATCTCTGAAAATTGGAACCTGCTGCAATGTAGGAGCCAGCCTAGGCTGTCACATTCTCTACTTCCACCATTCTGGGTGCCAGTAGGAAAGGGGGGGGTGGGGAAGACCCTGGTCCAGAAATAAGCCCCAGCCCTCAGGAGAGCTCAGACGATGATAAGCACTTCTTCACACCTGTAGAGCCGCAACAGTGTTCACCTGCACACTCCACCAGCCCAGAGGCACACATCTCAGTGGGTGGTATATCTAGGTTAGGCTCGGGCTCACACTCTGGTGGTCATCTCACAGACACACGTCCACGGCAGGTGGAGGCAGTGACAGCCGAGGTCTCTGGTACTTGAGGGGGCTGCTAGAGAAGAGGCCAATGCTAAGTCAGAGCTAGAAGGTGAGCCTCTTGAAGCGACCATGGAAAAGATGCTGGAGTATCAAAGAGACGTAGGGGAACATCAAGTGTCAGAGGTCATCAAGAGAGTGGCGTGAGAGGCAAAGGAGCGTGTCCGCGTGTTCTCTGATGTGTGGCTCTGGCATGTGAATGCATGGAGGTCTCCATGGGGAGGATGGCGGATGCCATGGAGACCCTGGTCCAGCAGCACACGGAGCTTCTGCCAGATATATGCTCGGACCTGGACTCCATCGCTCTAAACATGGGTAAGCCTGTGCAGTGGCTAGACGAGAGGGGCACAGGGCACCTAGACCTCCCTCCAGACAGCCCTTCTTCTCAAGGAGTCAGGGAGGGGCCCTCGGGCACCCAAAGGGAGGAGGAGCATTAGGCGAACACCTCTGGGGTTTCCACGGACACTCCAAGGATTTTCATGCGCTTTGAATCCCCTCTGGCTGTAACTCCATCAGCTCCAGCCTCTGAGACCGCTGAGGGTGCACCAGCCTCAGGGCAGGAGACCCAAAGAAGGCCGGGGTCCTCCAGGCCTAAGCCCTCCACAGGATGTTCACCAAAGGTCATCATTGACAAAAGGGCAGAGTAGTCAGCAGGCTGCCTCCAGCGCTGCTGTGGATGTCGGAGAAGCACCTAGATGTAGTTGTAGGGTAAGAAAAAATAACAAGTATTAAATTCACATTGGTGGCATGGTTGTACAATCATTGTATATAGTTTTAGCATCTTTGTAAATACATGAATCACTTCACTTCATGGATGTCTCCTGGGTTTTTCTTGCTGCTGCCTGTGTTACTGGCGGTGCTCACTCTCCTCCCTTCCAGCAGGTCCAAGGTTGGGTCTATGATCCCCTGAATCATGCTTGTGCATCAAGGCATCGCTCTTTGCCAAGGCTTATGCCGGCCATGCGCGAGATGCCTCCCACTCACACTAATCTCCTTCCCTCCACTGTCCTCTGGACCCTATAGTGAGACCTTTGCTTCATCGGGATAGATTATCAGGGTTCTCCTTCAGTTGTCCAGTTGAGCTGACCTTCAACTCCAACCACCCGATGACCCTCTTCGCACTTAGAAGTTTTTCTGTTTGACATTGAGAGTGCCGACATCCTGATCTGCTTGTGCCTCAGGATGGTGCATGTCACCTCCCAGATGGTGTCCAACGCCTTTCACCCTGCACCTGTAACCCACCCCCTACCCCTCATCACCATCGATGATTGTGCATTGGACCACCACTGGCAGGGTGGTGGGATTCAAATTGGTGCCCCAGAGCATTAGTTTGGGCCTCTGGATTACTAGTCCGGTGACATTGCCACTAAGCCACCGCCTCCGCTTAATAAGACATGATGCCTTGTCCAGTCCTTCTGTGTGAAGCACTGGGCCATGACATCAATGATAACAAGATGTCCAATCTTGAATTCCTGACATAACTTGCTCAGCTGCACTATTGGGAGGGGGATTTGGGTGAGACAGAGGCAGAAACGGTGCAGCGACAAGAACAGGAATGTCCCTCAGCATAGCTTTGTCTTTGTTCTTTCTGAACTACTCAAGAGGACAGAGGTCAACAAGTGATATTTGCAAAGAAAATGTTTCTTCTCTCAAAATAAAATGTCCATGAAGAACTTGGTGCACTTTTGAATGTCCTATTCATGTGGCTGACCTTGAAAAATCTGCACAGTGCAATGTCATCAACTTTAATTACTTGATTCAATACTTTAACTGTTAACCGATTTACAGAATAGTAATCAAAGTCATGCCATCTAAGTGCATTCAGTGCTCATGTCTTACACATAAAATCATCTGTATCAAATCAACTATCTACTCTATGTTAGAATCTCTACTGTTTAATGACTGAGCAAATATAACTACAGGAAGGAAGACATTTAATGAAAGTAATGCTGAGCGCTAGGCTGGTTACATCAACCCCACAAAACACAATGTTATTTACAAGTGTTGCCCAACACATTACAAAAATGTGTTCCTCATATTCCCCGAAAGCCAACACCTGTCCTTCACGTGCTTGTTCCTCCATTGTCTTCTCAAACTTTTGTGGTTTGGTTTGCAAAAAAACCTTGGTGGGGGGGGTGAGGTCGGGTGCGGGTACCCTTTGAAAATAGCGCCTCCAGATGGCGTGTTGGTCTTCCGATGCCTCTGGAATGCGCTGCTACTTTCAAAGTGAGAGCGGGGGTAGTCGTGGAGCCAGTAAGCAGTTTGCCTCCAATTAACGGCCCATTAAGCTCTTCAGAAGCTTGTTGATGGACTGGGGAGGGCCAGAAGGTAATTTTCAAGATGGAGACTGGGAAAACCTAACGGTCTGATGTACTAAATGTTCAGTTGTTGGGATCAATGCGGAGAGCCAATCAGTGATGAGGCTGATGAATAAAAGTAATGGGAAAATAGGGTGATTCAAACAGAGCAGGTTAAGTACCTTCTGATTGATCATTTGACTACATGCGTGCATTGTGACGCGGCTGGTCCTCCGATCTCGTGTCTGCTCTACCCTGAAAACCCTCTGCCTCTGAGCATTGCAATGTGGAGATGGTTCCTGCCCCCATATGACGCCCAGTGCTGCTAACTGGGCAGTGAACTCACCTCCGGCCCAGTGAATGGTTTTCCATTTCACAAAATAAAAGCAAAATACTGCAAAAGAAGAGTCCATATTGGACATGAAACGCGAACTCTGTTTCTCTCTCCACTGATGCGGCCAGGCCAGCTGAGCTTTTGCACCACTTTCTGTTTCCATTTGCATCTCACAATGCTGAAGCGCCAGAGATCAGGAAGCGGAAAGGAACCTGTCTTCGGGCTTCCCAAGTCTGGATTGAAAATCAAGCTATTTCATCTTCTTCCTCGTGGCTGAATCAGCAGTGGTCACCAAGGCTGCCTCTTTATTCAGACCTCCATGGACCCAAAATGCTCACAAACAAAGGAAGGTTATTGGTTACAGCAATGGGCTCTGGTACAAGTAGAGACCAACTTGCAGTGGTTCCCTTAGCAACATACTCCATGTGATATTTTGAAAAGTTTCTAAATAAATGAAAACACATGGATCGGGACTTTTAGGATAGTGGGCTTTGTCTTCCTTCCATCTGAAGAGTCGAAATGAAGAAATGAAAAAGTGTCTAGTGATGCATATTTGATGGTTGATTCATTACCACATTATCATCCTAAGTCAAAATGGCTCTCCTATTTGTCATGTTGGCCCAGTACTGATTCAACTCTGGATGGATACAGGTTGGCTGTTGTGACAGAACAGAAAATGAAGGTGGGGGTCATGATCGATCATCAGGGGTACTTTAAAGAAAGGATGTACAGTATATTGAATAGCAGAGCATCGCTTATTAAGCAACTCATATGATGGCATAAGCTTTCAAGATCACAGAGATTCTTTTCCCATTTGACTTTTGACCACATAAAATTCATCTATTAGAAATTTTAACATTGTGTTTTAGTCTTTTTTAAAATAGCTTTCTCCAAACAGCAAAGACATCGTCAGCAGAATAAAACAGGAGTTAACATGCTGACAGAATTTGTGGGTGGGTTGCTGGGAGAGCTGAATGACCATCAATGGAGATACAACACCCAAAGGTACTTATTGGTAGTAACTGGACCTGTAAAAGCAAATGCTGAGGTGAGGGATGGGTGTGTTCGTTTTGAAGGAGGCATGGTGAAGGGGTGAAGAAATGCACATGTCTGTGGGTACAAATGGGATAATAGTGTAAAATGTGCAATACCATCTCAGCACCCATGCCCTCTCATTGGGAGTCAATGGAAATAAAGACCAGAACTCCCTTGCACTTCTTCAGAATACTGCCCTGGGACCATTACATCAACCTGGTAGGGCAAATAAACTATCAATTTAATGATGATACACATCTAGCTGAAAGACAGCACCTCCAATAGTGCAGCACTCCCTCGGCACTGCACTGCCTGGATTTTGGGCTCGAGGCCCTGCTGTGGGACTTGAAACCACAACCTTCAGACTGTGAGATAAGGGTACAACCAACAGAGCCATGGCAGACACTTGATTAGAAAACCTGACGAGAACAATTGGAAGCCAGAAGCTCTTATGTGTGCGATTGAGTATAGGGAATTCTTGACTTTCCATAAGTTCTGCCGTCAGGTAGGAGTGGCATGCCTATTCGAGGGGAAACCTTCTAGAATATTCCATCCTCCACATGCTTTCATACTCGCGCGCAGTGCAATAAATATTTTTGGATTTTCTGCACACTGATTTCTCACAATGTCTCATTGCATCTAACTTACATTGGCATGAAGCAGGAAGGAGGGCAATGCCAAACAGAAAGGTTACCAAAACTCAGGTTCCAAAAGCACCAAATTACTTAACATTATGTTTTAGAAATTTCCAGTGCAGTCAGCTTTTTGCAAAATTAGGTGGAACTTTCCCAAGCTCACTGTTATGAAATATGGATATAGAAAACTGTCAGAGATGTATTAATAACATAGCAACAGTGTTACTCATAGAAATAATTACTGAGAGGTAAATGAATGACCTAAGCACATAGCGTTCTTCCCATTGAATTATCAACTCTTCTGCATTTTATTTATATCACATGTTGGGGTGTATTAATGCTTAACGCAAGTCGGTCGATTGGGCGTATTTTAGGAATCTGTTTGTCCCCTGCTGTGTTGCAGAGCCAAGGACCAATAGGCCTAATCTTATCTCAACAAAGTCCACAACTCTTATCTAATGTTGAGATTTCCTGTCCGAGATCATGGACATACCCCTTGGGCTCTCTGCCTGGAAGGACTCAGCCCTCGGGGCCCAGCGTGATTAACAAGCTGAGGAAGTGGGAGAAGGTTGTGGAAATACAAGAAAATAAGAGAGATGGAAAATCTGGGCCTCAACTTGGATTTTGAAACAGGTTTGAATCTACAGATAAAGCTAAAACAAAGAAGAAAAATACTAAATACCATGTTCAGAGAATTCCTGTCGCCTTGGAGAAAGATGAGATGGTTTCTTGCAGTTTGTACTGAGCTCTTTAGCATCTGATAGAAGATTAATGAGAGAGACAGGCCAGAGCGTAAATGGATAGGAGAGTTAAAATGATGAGACAAAGGTAGCTCTTGCAGTAAGGCTGGAACTTCGCAATGTGCTGACTGAAGAGCAAAATCTGTATTTGCTCTTTCCAATGCAGAAGAGACTGGGCTGTGAACAGTTCACTCGATTAGAGGAACTATCCCAAAACTACTACCTCACACTGAAAGAGCGGGTGTAGGTGAATGGGCAGGTATTGCATATCCTCTGTTTGTACAGGAAGGTGTCAGGGGAAGGTCAGCTGGGAGTAGGGGGTGGGGGAGGAGTTTAACTAGATGGGGAACAGTCTTCAAAACAGAGAGAGGGAGAGGACGATGCATTTGGCAATGGGATCACGTTCATTTTGGGTACGATTATGTGCTCAGTTCTCTGACAGTCCGACATGAAAAACACCATGGAGCTGACAGCAGAAACGTCAGATGAATGTTAATCTCATAATGGGAGACTATGACTGAGTGGGAGGATGGATAAACCTCGAAATGAGAGGATTCGAATGTACATAATCACAACGCCTTCAGTTGACCAGGCCATTCGCAGAAACATCAAATGTATTAACAAAAGTTCAATATTTTTATAGTGGTAGCACACCCGTGACCAAAAAGTGAATTCAATATTTCTTCATTTTCCTAAACCTACCACTACGCCTGGGTGTAGCCCTGGCATTTGTGCCAGGGGCAGAGGTAGCCTGCTGACTGCTACGTCCTGATGTTTGTGGTGACCTTGGCGGACGTCCTCTGGTGGCTCGAGGTCTGGAGGGCCCCGGCCTGTTAAGGGAGCCCTGCTCAGAAGCAGATGCACCCTCCTTGGCCTGAGCAGCTGGAGTGGATGGGATCACAGGTAGAGGGGGTTTGGAGCAGCTGTACACACTGGAGTGTCCTAAGAGAAGGCCCCCAGGGTGTGCGGCTGATGCTCATCCTCCCTGTGGGTGCCCAAGGGCCCCACCCTGACTCCTTGAGGAGATGCTGCACCTGGAGGAAGGTCAAGGTGCCTCGTTCCCCCCCTGTCGCCTACATCATGATGGCTCCCACCACACCATGGAGTCCAGGGCTGAGAGCAAATCTGGCAAAATCTGCTGGACCAGGGTGTCCGTGATAGTTGCCAGCCTTCCCAAGGTGACCTTGCGGCATTGGCAGGTCGGAGCCACGACATCAGAAAGGATGTGGACGGACTCCTCTACACTTCACACTGGTCTGCTGAGTGACTGTCGAATCTCTGCCTGAAGTTCCACCGCCTGTTGTTGAATCTCCAGCATTGAGCCGGTGGCTGCTCACAGAGGCTCATCACCTGACTCGGACTGAGCGGGCAGCTGGTCTCCAGCAGTCCTCCGAGTGCCGGAGACCTTGACTGTCCCTGCCTCCGATTGTTAGGGGGACGTGTCTGTGAGGTGTTCTCCAGCAGGTGAGCCCAAGCCTAATCTAGAGCTATGCCCCACCGAGGTATGTGTCTCTGTGCTGTGGAGGGTGCGGGTAGGCGCAGTGATGGCTCTTTTTGAGCTTCCTCTATGGATGTGTTCTAGGGGCTGGGACTTATGGTGGGCACCCTTGTGGGCCTTGATCTGCTGGTGCCTATAAGATAGAGAATAGACTTTCAGTTGGTGAACATGAGAAATATAAGTCTGTGATTGTCACTGTGATTGTCAGGATGTGATGAACTGATGGAGGGGTGATCCGTACTAGGTTGCTGGGACTATCTGATCTCTCCTTCCTGACAGGAGCAATCCGTCCTCCCCAGTGATCTCGGTGGCATCCTCCTCGAATTGCATGAGGGCAATTATGTCAGCTGTCCTTCCCCGGTCTGTGCTCTTTCCTGCCTATTGTGGGCCAGCTTGGCCTGTGTGAAAAAGAAAGAAAGGCCTGTGATGAGAAGGGATGGAGTATAGGTTGGGAAAGATGCTTGTCCCCTGCGTGTGGTGAGCTCTCGCTAGAAGGGGTTGAGGATGGAGTGTGAGCAGCATGATAGATGAGACGGTGGTGATGTGAAAGTTCCTGTGAGACAATCAGTGGTGATAGGTGTCCCTCCACTAATGGTTGTGTGAGATCCCTGAAGGGAGCAGCCCTTTGAGTAAATGATGCCATGATGAGAGTTTGATATTGGACGGGGTAGAAGGATGAGTTACCCAGACGGGGTGGATGAGGTCATTTATCCTCTTCCTGCAGTGGATGGCATTTCAGGCATGGTTGCCAGCTGCGCTGACCTGCTCTGCGATGGAGAGGTGAGGTTAGTGTGCTTCCTGGACCCATCCCTGGGGTACAGGACATCCCTATGCGCCTGCACTCCTCTGATCAAGGCCTCGAGGGCCTGGTAGGTGAAGCAGGGTGCTGCCTTCCACTTGAAGCTTACAGCTTTCTTCTTCTGCCTCAACGATACGTGTGTGTGTGTGTGTGTGTGTGTGTGTGTCCTGGAGGCAGGTGGGCCAGAGAGGGTGCGTATTCAGGTGGCGTTTAAATATGGCCCCGCGACCTTTGACCCCACCAGCCAACGGCGTACAGCCGAATCAGCTCCTGACCCACCACTTGTTTCGGTCCGATACTCACCTATGCATAATTATTGCGATTCCAAGCACGGAATCTGGTGCGAGTTCCCGCCATTCCGAGCAGTGGGGTTAGGAGCTGCTTAGCCCGCCCACCACTGCACTCAGTCTCAAAAATGGAAAAGTCTGCCCAGAGTGTTTGCTGATATAGATTTTGGGGTTTGAAAGTGCCCCATTATTTGAGGAGCAAAAGAAGACAATCTATCTAACCAGCTATTTTTAAAGATTCTTGTCTGAAAGCCATCAGGCCCTGTGGAGTATGGCACTGATATGTGCCAAGTTCCTGTCTTTAATCTCTTGAAGATAATTTTTCTAAAATCAGACCAACAGGACTTGAGAGCTCGACAGATGGTGCATGTAGCTCCTTACATAAAAGTAACATGTTTCAACTTATCTATCTTGGTATTAGCACATTTCACTTTCCCCTAATCACTGAATTGTCCATCAGATCTGCAGAGTGTTGCCAATCCTCGAGGATTGCCCAGGAATGAAAGATTAATCTCCAGGACAATGCTGCGAGTAACCTGGGAGAAAAATCATAGGGGCCTTAAAAAAAATGGTATATTTGAAAAAAAAATTCTCTGAACAGCTTTCTTCCCTAGTTATAAACGAAATTGGAACTGGGGAAGTTAAAGACTTTGACCAGCAGCCAATAATCCTCCAATCAGGTAATGAAGAGAGTCTGTGCTGCTCTCTCCAAGAACAACTCACCTGGTCCCACTCCCCTTGTCTTTTCCCCATAGCCCTGCAATTTCTTTTCTCTTCGGCTAATTGCCCAATCCTCTTTAGAAAATCACTATTGAATCTGCGTCCACCACACTCTCAGGCAGTGCATTCCAGGTGCTAACCACTCGCTGACGTGACTGCTTCATTTGCCAATCAACTTAAATCGGTGCCCTTTTGCTCTCAATCCTTCTTCCAATAGGAACAGTTTCTTCCTATCTATTCTGTCCAGACTTCGCATGATTTGAAGGTGTTCTAGGCATTTGAAAACGGTTAGTGATAAGGCCGAAGTATTCAATGCTGTGCACCTTCATCTTTAATCAACTTTTTAAAAATTCTTTCATGGGATGTGGGTGTCACTGGCAAAGCCAGCATTTCTTGCCATTTGTTGTTCTTGAACTGAGTTCAACAACTTCAGATGATGAACTCTCTCCTCCATCCTCATCCCTTTTTAATCCCCTTTTTTCAAATTAAAAATTATTTTTTTATATATATTTTTTTCCCACTTATTTCTATTATTATTATTTTTAAAATTTATTTCCATTCATTGTTTTATCCCCACCTTTTAGCCTATTTCGATCTTTTCTCCCACACCGTCCCTTCCCCCACTAGGGCTATCTCTCACTTGCTCATTCTGCTTTCTACTCTTAATGTCACCATTAGCACCTCCTTTAGCCAGTATCACCACCATCAACACCCCTTTGACCTTTTTTTTATGACATCTTCTGCAATCTCTCCTTTGCCTCCACCTATCACTGGCCTTCTATCCAACTTCACCTGTCCCACCGCTCCTAAATAGTATATATTTCACCCCATTTTTACTTCTCTTTAGTTCTGATGGAGAGTCATACGGACTCGAAACGTTAACTCTGTCTTCCTCTCCACAGATGCTGCCAGACCTGCTGGGTTTTTCCGGCAATTTTTGTTTTCCCTCTAGGTTACTCATCCAGTGACATTACCACTATGCTGCCATCTCCCCATAAGTTAGTTGAAGAAATTAATTTGTTGCTGGAACAAAGAATGTGTCAGTACTTACGTGTTACAGAATCTGAACATTCCCCGGATATCCACCTCCCGGATTGCTGCGTTTAGTAGGGGCACACTCACCAAATCTGGGCCGTGACCAACCAAGAGTACAGTCCCTCCAGAGCGAGTAGACTAAGAGAAATATCACATGCATGAACTAGGAGGAAGGGAAAAGGCTGCTGAATTCTAAACCACCTTTCATAAAGACACAGATAAAGCGCCTCAAGAATGAACAAATACAGCCAAAATGTTCTGGAAACCGTAAGGGTCACATTTTTAATTTTTCCCCACACTTTGGTGATGACACACCTTCCTTTCACTTGCTGCTAAGGACATTGTCAGTTACCGTGTCGCATCTAATGCATCCAGTAAAATTCTTCAAGTGGCTTGTCTTTCATAGCTGTGCTCAGTTTTGTCCTTTGTGAATTTTAATGCCAGTTGTGTTGATCACATTCCATGTATATTTTCACAAAACCTGGGCAATGTTTTAGTCCACATGAAATTCTATAGTATTGGTATAACTTGTCTTTTCTCGTTCTCATATGGG
The DNA here is from genome assembly GCF_964194155.1 of Cetorhinus maximus. NCBI lineage: Eukaryota > Metazoa > Chordata > Chondrichthyes > Lamniformes > Cetorhinidae > Cetorhinus > Cetorhinus maximus. The sequence continues at coordinate 4,138,381 of NC_135908.1, forward strand.
TTATTTGACTGCTCCTTTCTTTTCTCCTACAGCCCAAAAACTGGCCAGTGTTCATGCTCCACACGACCCTCCTCATACCCTTCTTCATCTGACCCCATCAACATAACCTTCTATTCCTTTCTCCTTCACATGTCTATCTAGCTTCCCCTTATATCTATGCCGCTCCTCTGAACTATTCCTTGTGGTAGTGAATTCCATGTTGTAATCACTCTCTGAATAAAGAAGTTTCTCCTCAATTCCTTATTGGCTTTATTAGTGACTATCCTATATTTACAGCCCCTAGTTTTCATCTCCCCGACAAGTTCTCTGTGTCTACCTTATCAAATTGTTTAATAATATTAAAGATCTCTATCGCCCACTCAGTCTTCTCTATTCTGCAGAGAAGAGCCCCATCCTGATAGGTCTAACCTCTCATTTCTGGTATCATCCTAGTAAATCTCTTTTTGCACCTTCTCCAGTGCCTCTATACTATTTTTATAATATGGGGACCAGAACGGTTCAGTCTCCAAGTGTGGTCTAACCAAGGTTCTATATATGCTTAACAATATTATCTCAATGGTTCTAACTGATCTCATTCATGATTTTAGCAGTCCTACAATTTTGTTCCATTGCAGTTCATGTTAGATCCTGCTCGTAGAGGGCTTTTTCTGGGAACATTACCTTGTATCCTTTATTAGTCATTTTATTAATATGCCAAATTAACGAAGCAGACTACTGAAACCTCGCTACCCTCGTTAAATCTGAGCTGAACTTTTGATCCCATATCTCGTCTGTCACGAAGACTGCTGACTTTCATTTTCTGTCACGTTACTGAACCAGGGACCATAAATACAAGGTAGTCATTAATAAGTCCAACAGGGGAATAAAGGGGAATATTTTTACTCAGATAGTAGTTAGGATGTGGGACTCTCCACCACAGGGATGGTTGGTGTTTCCAAAAGGAAGCTAGATGAGTACATGAGAGAAAAAAGAATAGAAAGATGGACTGAAAGGCTGAGATGGAGTAGATGGAACGGGAAGGTACCTTTGAATAAACCCAGCACAGACCACTTGGGCTGAATGGCCTGTTTCTGTGTTGTACTGCATATTCCATGTAATCATCCACCTTTTAAAAAAAATCTGTTTTGGCCTCTTCTTCGTCACAGGTTTGGTCTGGCCTGGAAACTTACCTCTCAGGCCGTGTTGTTGGGTTAGGGTCCTGATGATGTTATAAGGGTTTTAATTCCATCTAATTCAGTACTTACATAGATGCCAGTATGGACACAGAATTCAGCACCAGTGCATTCGATAGTTGTATCTGGCATGCAGCCAAGAGCTTCCTCCACTCTTTGGGCCATCTCCTGGGGTGTCTCCTTCACCACCAATACTGTAAAATCAGCCCCCACCTCCTTCGCCTTCTCTAGTCGTGCACTTGATAAATCTAAGAAAACAAACATATCTCCAATTCACCAAAAAAAATCCCGAAATTTCATCTAGGTTAGGAGTGAATAAAAATGGTCTCGCTCTGTCACTGATGCTTTTTCGAAGGTTAGTAGGTAAAAGAAAAGAGACAGAAATGGGCTGTTCTCGCTGGTCCTCGTGTTTCTCCGCTCTCGCTGGCTTTTGCTTCTATCAACGATTCTCTCCGTTCTCACTGACTCCCTTTATGCTCTCTCTCTGACCCTCCCCATTCTCACTGACGCTCTCCAGTATTATTGACACTCTCCTATCTCACCTGAAACAAAATGTGAAAAACAGTGATGTTATTTTTTGAGTTAAACCAATTTTTTTTAAAAACAGCTGGAAATTATATTTTTAAAAAGTACACAAAATGGGAACCAATGGAAGGTCAAAAAAGAGCTAATAACTTACGGTGAGACCAACAGAGCTATGCAGAAAGCAAAGTGGCAAAATTATCTTATGAAAGAGAGAGTTCTGTATTTTGGGGATGTGAGAATCGCTGTGGAAAAAACACTTGGAAATGAAGGGTACCAGTAAGACTTGACCAAACAGGTTTTATATACCTTTAACTGGAGCTCAAGTATTAATGATTTTTACTGGGATTTGAAATTTTTGAACTGATCTTTCCTTCTGGTCAAGGCCAGCATTTATTGCCCATCCCTAATTTCCCTTGAGAAGGTGGTGATGAGTCACCAACTTGAACTGTTGCAGTCCGTATGGTGTAGACACACCCAAGAAGAACGACCAGGATTTTAACCCAGCAATGATAAAGGAACAACCAATATATTTCCAAATAGGAAAGGTGTGTGACTTGGAGGGGGATTTGGAGATGGTGATGTTCCCATTCGCCTGTTACCCTTGTCCTTCTAGGTGGTGGTTAACATAGAGTCTGATGGAAGCCTTGTCCAACTGAGAGCGCATATTGGAAAACTGTCCCTATAATGGAGAGGCGGTGGTATAGTGATATTGTCTGTGGACTAGTAATCCAAAGACCCAGGGTAATACTCTGGAGCCCTGGGTTCGAATCCCACCACGGCAGAATTTGAATTCAATCAGTCTAATGATGAGCATGAAACCGTTGTCATAAGGACCAATCTGGTTCACCATCTAGTGCTTTAGGGAAAGAAATCTATCATCCTTATCTGGTCTGGCCTCTGAAATGGACACTCAGTTGTAATCAAGCTGCTAGAAAGTCTATAAGGAATGAAACTGGGCAGGCCACCTGGCATTGACTTTGGCACTGGAAACGACATTGGCAAATTGAGCCCTGTCGACCCTGCCAAGTCCTCCTTGTGCCAAAATTGGGAGAGCTGTCCCACAGACTAGTCAAGCAACAGCCTGACATAGTCGTACTCATGGAATCATACCTTACAGAAAATGTCCCAGACACCACCATCACCATCCCTGGGTATATCCCATCCCACTGGCAGGAAAGACCCAGCAGAGGTGCCGGCAAAGTGGTATAGAGTTGGGAGGGAGTTGCCCTGGGAGTCCTCAAAATCGACTGTGGACCCCATGAAGTCTCATGGCATCTGGGCGAGGAAACCTCCTGCTGCTTGCCACCTACTGCCCCCACCACCCCCAGCTGATGAGTACGAAAGTCGCCGTAGTCCCAGAGGGCCATAGGCTGCTCTCTCATTAGAGAGAGACGGCTGGTGGTGAATTTAACCTGAGGGTCACCACACCTCAGGCGAGCAGCGAGGTTGAGAAGGTGGATGACCTCAGCTGGAATTGAATCACACTGTATCACAAACCAGCCGTCCAGGCAACCGCTGAACACCACTTGAGGGAAGCACTGAGGGTGGCAAGGGCACAAAATGCACTCTGGGTGGGGGACATCAATGTTCATCAGCAACAGTGGCTCGGTAACACCACTACTGACCAAGCTGGCCACATCCTAAAGGACATAGCTACTAGACTGGGTCTGCGGCAGGTGGTAAGGGAGCCAACAAGGGGCAAAAAACATACTTGACCCATCCTCACCAACCTGCCTGCCGCAGATGGATCTGTCCATGACAGTATCAATAGCAGTGACCACGGCACAGACCTTGTGGAGACGAAGTCCCGCCTTCACATTGAGGATACCCTCCATCGTGTTGTGTGGCACTACCACCGTGCTAAATGGGATAGATTTCAAACAGATCTAGCAACTCAAGGCTGGGCATCCATGAGGCACTGTGGGGCACCAGCAGCAGCAGAGTTGTACTCATCCACCATTTGTAACCTCATGACCCGGCAAAACATCCACTCTACCATAACCAGCTGGAGTTCAGAAGGATGAGGGGGGATCTCATAGAAACCTATAAAATTCTAACAGGACTAGACAGGGTAGATGCAGGAAGGATGTTCCCGACGGTGGGGGAGTCCAGAACCAGGGGTCACAGTCTGAAGACACGGGGTAGACCATTTAGGACTGAGATGAGAAATTTCTTCACCCAGAGAGTGGTGAGCCTGTGCCTGTGGAATTTTCTACCACAGGAAGTAGTTGAGGCCAAAACATTGTATGTTTTCAAGAAGAAGTTAGATATAGCTCTTGGGGTGAAAGGGGTCAAAGGATATGGGGAGAAAGCGGGAGCAGGCTATTGAGTTGGATGATCAGCCATGATCATAAGGAATGGTGGAGCAGGCTCAAAGGGCCGAATGGTCTACTCCTGCTCCTATGTATGTTTCTATGTATAACCACCAAGCCAGGGGATCAATCCTGGTTCAATGAAGAATGCAGGAGGGCATGCCAGGAGCAGCACCGGACATACCTAAAAATGCGGTGTCAACCTGGTGAAGCTACAACTCAGGATTACTTGCATGCCAAACAGAGTAAGCAGTATGCGATAGACAGAGCAAAGCGATCCCACAACCAACGGATCAAATCTAAGCTCTGCAGACCTGCCACATCCAGTCGAGAATGGTGGTGGACAACTAAACAACTCACTGGAGGAGGAGGCTCCACAAATATCCCCATCCTCAATGATGGGGAGCCCAACACATCAGTGCAAAAGATAAGAATGAAGAATTTTCACCAATTGTCGGCCAGAAGTGCCGAGTGGATGGTCCATCTTGGCCTCCTCCTGAGGCCCCAGTTTTCAGCCAATTCAATTTACTCCACGTGATACAGTTGAAGGCGCTGGATATGGCAAAGGCTATGAGCCCTGACAATATTCCGGCAATTGTACTGAAGACTTGTGCTCTACAACTTGCACCCCTAACAAGTTGTTCAAGTTACAACATTGGCATCTAACCAGCAATGTGGAAAATTGCTCAGCTACGTCCTGTACACAAAAAGCAGGACAAATCCAACCTGGCCAGTTACCACCCCTTCAATCTACTTTTGATCACCAGTAAAGTGATGGAAGGGGTCATCAACAGTGCTATCAAGCGGCATTTGCTTAGCAATAACCTGTTCACTGAGGCTCAGTTTGGGTTCCGCCAGGATCACTCATCTCCTGACCTCACTACAGCCTTGGTTCAAACATGGACAAAAGAGCCGAACTCCAGAGGTGAGGTGAGAATGACAGCCCTTGACATCATGGCAGCTTTGACTGAGTAAGGCATCAAGGAGCCCTAGCAAAACTGCAGTCAATGTGAATCAGGGAGAAAACTCTCCGCTGGTTGGAGTCATACCCAACACAAAACAAGATGGTGTGGTTGTTGGAGGTCAATCATCTCAGTTCCAGGATATCACTGCAGAAGTTCCTCAGGGTACTGTCCTAGGACCCAACTATCTTTAGCTGATTCATCAATGACCTTCCTTCCATCATAAGGTCAGAAGTGGGGATGTTTGCTGAGGATTGCACAATGTTCAGCACCACTCGAGATTCACAGATACTGAAGCAGTCCACGTCCAAATGCAGCAAGACCTGGACAATATTCAGGCTTGGGCTGACAAGTGGCAAGTAACATTTATGCCACACAATTGCCAGGTAATTACCATCTCCAACAAGAGTGAATCTAGTCATGGACCCTTGACATTCCATGACATTACAATTGCTGAATCCCCCACTATCAACACCCTGGGGGTTACCATTGACCAGAAACTGAACTGGGCTAGCCACATAAACCCTGTGACTACAAGAGCAGGACAGAGGCTAGGAATCCTGTGGCGAGTAACTCACTCCCCAAAGTCTGTCCATCATCTACAAGGCACAAGTCAGGAGTGTGATGGAATACTCTCCACTTGCCTGGATGAGTGCAGCTCCTACAACACTCACGAAGCTTGTCACCATCCAGGACAAAGCAGCCCCCCTTGATTGGCACCTGATCTACAAACATTCACTCCCTCCACCAGCGACGCACAGTGACAACATTGTGTACCATCTACAACAGGCACTGCAGGAACTCACCAAGCCTCCTTAGACAGCACCTTCCAAACCCACAATCGCTGCCATCTAGAAAGGCAAGGGCAGCAGACACATGGGAACACCGCCACCTGGAAGTTCCCCTCCAAGTCAAACACCATCCTGACTTGGAAATATATCGCTGTTCCATCGCTGTCGCTGGGTCAAATTCCTGGAACTCCCTCCCTAACAGCACTGTGGGTGTACCTACACCACATGCCTGCAGCGGTTCAAGAAGGCAGCTCACCACCATCTTCTCAAGGGCAATTAGGGATGGGCAATAAATGCTGGCCTAGCCAGCAATGTCCTCATCCCATGAATTAATAAAAAAAAATACTGTTTCACTGCATGAGTAAAAACCTGGGACAATGAATGCTTTGGATAGCCAGTATAGACCTACATAGATTGCGATAAGTCAACATTATTGCTAGGCATTGAGGTAGGAAATCTGTCACTGCAGTGTTTTGGTGCTCTGACTAATAATTCATCTAACTCCTGCTCAGTGTTTGTACACCTCTACCCCACCCCAGCCTTGAGACGTTGGGACACCTTGGAGTATTCTGCTACATTAAAGGTACTTTTGTTGTAGTTGTGGTGCCCGAGACCATGATTTTCTTCTAAGAACACAGGAGAGAGTGAGGTCAGCCAGAGCATTCCATTCAGATTAGTTCAATGGGACAGAGGAAAGAAAAAGTGAGTTGAAAGGGAAAAACAGAAAGAGAAAAAGGAAGAAGAAAGAGGAGAGCGTTAGATAGAGAGGGAGGGAGACAAAGCAAGAAAGAAGGAAAGACAAGAGGAAGAGAGGCAGGAGAGGAACAGAACGGGGGAGGTAAACTGAAAGAGGAAGGTTGAGGGGAGGAAATGGGGTAGATGTCAGAGATGTCGAATGTGTCCACTTATTATTTTTGTAGGGAGAAGGCCTTGCTTTAAGAATCAAAACACCAAGACCTGAATTTCCTCCATGGATGCAACTGAGAAGTTAGATCTGAAAATTCACTCATTCTGCCAATTCAAGTTACACTCAAATTTCCTGTAGGTCTCACTAGAATTCTTCCAACTGTAAAATGGGAGTAAATCAGTGTAAATGAACTCACATCAATATGAAAATTAAAGCTTTGACAAATTCAGCCATCATTCATGCACATTAGGGCCAGCATGTTTAAGAAAAATCAGAGAAGTTTTTCAATTTTTACGTATCATACTTGTGCTGTAAAAATGCATTGCAAGGAACGGAAATACACTGCAGGTTCCAGGTTAATTTTCTTTAAAAAATATTCAAAAAATTCCATCAAATCACCAGAATATGTCCTTCTTTCCAGCTGTCCCTGTTCTAGTTGTAATATGGAGTGAGTCTCTGAAGTGTTAAGCTTCTGATAGCCAGGTGGCGAAGGAGGAGAACAGAAGTCAATCTTTACTTAGCTTTAGATTTATTCACGAAGTGAAGCACTACAAATGTGTAGCTCTAAACTCTATAACCAACCACCCATGTCAATAAGGGTCTCTTTACATGTGCTCAAGACATCCTCTATTGAATGCGTGCCATCTACATACCCTTAACCTTAAGTTATACAATTAACATGAGGAAGGCCAATTTCAGGAAACTCATACATGAAGCTCTGTAACTTGAAGAAAGGGTCATTATTGTATTTTTAGGCGGAGCACTCAATAATGGTTGTAAATATAAAAGAGCTTTGGGAACATTGTAATTCTAGGCGTAGCTCACTTATAGCCACTCACTTCTGGCCCATGTGATTGATTTGTAATCAGTCACATGTATCGCTGGGGGCAAACATACAGGAAGTTCAAAGCCACAATGTAAAAGAGAAGCAGGCAATTGTTGCAATGAAGTGCCATGTTATCATATTCTGAAATAGTAATTTTGTGTCAAAATTTGGAAATGAGATTGGGTTTAATGACGGTCTCACTCATAAAGCATTTTTTTGTCTAACTGAGGTGCTTGTATGGCATAAAGGGGTTCTCCTCCAGTTCTCTGCCTGAAGGTAGGTCCAACCCGCGACGTCACAACATCCACCACTGGTTGGACAAGGAGGCTGGTCCCAAATCCACCCCAACCAGAAAGGGGATCAAGGGGAACACCCGTGATGTTACCACCAAACCGATTTATGCTGGATACACCACATGGCTGACCAGGAACCTCTGCTGCTCTTACCATCTGCCATTGGTGGATGTCGGAAAGATTTACAGATTGATACTCATCCTCTTTGGCCACGTTATGAATGCACCTTCCTTGGCCATCGAGTCATGGGGTGGGACTTGAAACCAGAGCTTCTGATTCAGAGACAGGGACACTACCCACTGCATCGCAAGGCCTCCTTTGTATAGAGGTTAACGCCCACCTTAAGATGGTAGAGCAAGGAAGATCATAGTAACATTTTCAACAGGTTGAAAGATAAATCTTCCACAACCAACACAGCACAATGAGTGGAAATCAGGTTCAAGTAAAGATCAGAAACGTTAACGTGAATGGAGTTGGAGTATTTGATCTGCCATCCATCAGGAAGGACTCCCAACTCCCTTAGTTCGTAAATAAGCTTGTTCTGAACTAGGGCTTTGTCACCATTTTCATGAAGGGACACAGGTCGATGACCAGGTGTAGGGCAGTGAGGCTGCTTTTCTCGGTTCTGAACGAAACAGAGCCAATATGGAAACATTCCACTGCAAATATTGGCAAGAGAATCCAGTGAGATAAGAAATAAACAACGCTTACCACAGATCACAACCTGAGCTGCCCCCATTGCCTTGGCAACCAGTAGATTCAGAAGTCCAATGGGCCCTGAATAATTAAGTAAGGATGTTAGTTATGATGTGGCCACTTTGTTTTGATGCTGGCTTTGAGAAGCTTAACATATTCTGTGCATGATAACTATTTATCATCAAACCTGTTTAGTGGCTGATGATATTTGTAACAACTAATCTAGATACATACCTGCTCCACAGATCAAGATTTTGCTGCCTAGTTTCACTCGTCCTCTACGGCAGGCATGAATCGCAACTGAAAGGGGTTCGATGAAAGCACCTTCTTCAGAGCTCACACACTCAGGAAGCCTGAAATAAAGGGACAACTTTGACCACATGCATTATTGTTCCTTCAGCAAGTAAATGTTAGTATCGTCCCCTCGACTTACACCGTTTGCACGGTACAAGCAGCGGCTTACATTAGGCTATTTTCCCTAGCTTGAAAGCCCAGAGCTAGGGGGTCATAGTCACAGGATAAGGGGTCAGCTACTTAGGACTGAGATAGGGAGAAACTTCTTCACTCAGAGTGTTGCATATCTTTGGAATTCCCTACTCCAGAGAGCTGGAATGCTTAGTCGTTGAGTATACTGAAGACTTTTGGGCATTTAGAGAATCAAGGGTTATAGGGATAGGGTGGGGAGTGGAGTTGAGGTAGAATATCAGCTATGATTTGACTGAATGGTGGAGCAGGCTTTGAAAGCCCATATGGCCTACACTTGCTGCTGTTTCTTACACTGGGAAAATGGAGACAGCAGCATCATGATTTCGCTACTGGACCTAGTAATTCAGTGGCCCAGATTAATGCTTTGGAGAAATAAACTCCAGTCCCATCGCAGCAGCTTGGGAATTTAAATTCAATGATTTACTAAATCTGGAATAAAATGCTAGCCTCATTAATAGTGATCATGAAACTGCCAGATTGTCATAAAAAGCCATCTGGTTCAACTAATCACAGTGCAGAAGAGGCCCTTCAGCCCATCGAGTCTACACCGACACGTGAGAACACCTGACCTACCTACCTAATCCCATTTACCAGCACTTGGCCCATAGCCTTGAATGTTATGACATGCCAAGTGCTCATCCAGGTACTTTTTAAAGGATGTGAGGCAACCCGCCTCCACCACCCTCCCAGGCAGTGCATTCCAGACCATCACCACCCTCTGGGTAAAAAAGTTTTTCCTCACATTCCCCTAAACCTCCTGCCCCTCACCTTGAAGTTATATCCCCTCGTGACTGATCCTTCAACTAAGGGGAACAGCTGCACCCTATCAGCCCTGTCCATGCCCCTCATAATCTTGTATACCTCGATCAGGTCACCCCTCAGTATTCTCTGCTCCAACGAAAACAACCCAAGTCTATCCAACCTCTCTTCATAACTTAAATGTTTCATCCCAGGCAACATCCTGGTGAATCTCCTCTGCACCCCCTCTAGTGCAATCACATCCTTCCTATAATGTGGTGGCCAGAACTACACACAGCTGTGGCCTCACTAAGGTTCTATACAACTCCAACATGACCTCCCTACTTTTGTAATCTATGCCTCGATTGATAAAGGCAAGTGTCCCATATGCCTTTTTCACCACCCCACTAACATGCCCCTCTGCCTTCAGAGATCTATGGACACACACGCCAAGGTCCCCTTGTTCCTCAGAACTTCCTAGTGTCATGTCGTTCATTGAATACCTCCTTGTCAAATTACTCCTTCCAAAGTGTATCACCTCTCACTTTTGAGGGTTAAATTCCATCTGCCACTTATCTGCCCATTTGACCATCCCGTCTATATCTTCCTGTAGCCCAAGACACTCAACCTCACTGTTAACCACCCGGCCAATCTTTGTGTCATCCGCAAACCTATTAATCCTACCCCCCACATAGTCATCTATGTCATTTATATAAATGACAAATAATTGGGGACTGAGCACAGATCCTTGTGGTATGCCACTGGACACTGGCTTCCAGTCACTGAAGCATTCTTCTGTCATCACCCTTTGCCTCCTACAACTAAGCCAATTTTGAATCCACCTTATCAAATTACCCTGTATCACATGTGCATTTGCCTTCTTTATAAGTCTCCCATGTGGGATCTTGTCAAAGGCTTTGCTGAAATCCATATAAACTACATCAACTGCACTACCCTCATCTACACACCTGGTCACCTCCTCAAAAAATTCAATCAAATTTGTTAGGCATGACCTCCCTCTGACAAAGCCATGCTGACTATCCCTGATCAAACCTTGCCTCTCCAATTGGAGATAGATACTCTCCTTCAGAACTTTCTCCAATAGTTTCCCTACCACTGATGTGAAACTCACTGGCCTGAAGTTCCCTGGCTTATCTCTACAGCCCTTCTTAAACAGCGGAACCACATTAGTTCTCCAGTCCTCTGGCACCTTGCCCGTGGCCTGAGAGGAATTAAAAATTTGGGTCAGAGCCCCTGTGATCTCCTCCCTTGCCTCCCTCTGGGACACACATCATCTGGACCTGGAGATTTGTCCACTTTTAGGCCTGCCCAACACCTCCAATACCTTGTCACTCCCTATATCAATTTGCTTAAGAACCTCGCAGTCTCTCTCCCTTCACCCTTAATGTCCTTCAGGGGTGGAAATCTGGCCGACATTTGACTCCAAACCCACAGAAATTGGTTGACTCTCAATTGCCTTCTGAAATAGCCTAGGAAACCACTCAACTGTATCAAACAAAACAGGAAAAATGTGTTGTGTATGTCCCTACATTGCATGGACTGCAGCAGTTCAAAGCGGCTCATCATCCTCTCATGGACAATTAGGCACTGGTAATAAATGCTTGCCACATTCCTAAGAATGAGTAAAAACCATCAAAGCTGATTACAAAGGAGCAGTTTATAACACATTAATAGCAGCAACAATTCGGGAAGTTGAGTAAGTACTTAGTCTGTGCTTATCCATTATGTTTGGTTGAGGTGCTGTATAATGTACTACTGGAGTTAAAGGATTGAAGTAGCTATCATGTCAATATTTAAGAATAGGTAATACGGCAAATTTCACATTCTCTGGCTTGTCGCTGGCGTAGATTGTAATACAGGAGATGATCTGGGGGCAGAATGGGAGTTACTATACAGCACAAGCTTTGGTATTGCCAATAGCTGCAGTGTGAACTCAACGAGCATCTGGATGGAACAGCCACATCTCAGGTCGTTAGAAACAGTGCACTGCAGGCCCAAACAACACATCTGGAATTCCACGTAATATACCGACTTTAGAAACAAGAGCAAAATGCTGCATAAACAGTGCCTAAAAAAAATGGCTATTTCATTTGACACCAACATGTCAACAGGCTGAGAGGATCAAAAATTCTTTAAATTAATCTGAGACGTGCGTGTCATTTAGCTATCACGCTGATCTATTTAGTGTTAGCGAGATGGTAGAACCAGAAAAAATGTATCATGGAAAAGTCACAGGACTGACAAAGATGGAAACTGTGCACACAAAAACCTCACACACATCCGCGCAAAATATTTTTGAATTCCAGATAATTTTGTCCTTCCTATTAGCTGGGCAAATGTCTTGAGATTACTGGAACCCCCTTCCTGTGGGTGTACCTACACCACATGGACTGCAGCGGGGCAATTAGGGATGGGCAATAAATGCTGGCCCAGCCAGTGACGCCCACGTCCCATGAACAAATTTTTTAAAAATGAGACTCCAAAAGGAACTAGTCAGCTCTTTCATGGGCAATGCTGGGCTCCATAAATATAAAACAGTCACTAATAAATCCAAAAAGAGATTCAGGAGGTAGAGAGTGGTGACAACATGGAGCTTGCCACCACAGGGAGTGTTTGAGGCAAGAAGCCTGGGGTGCATTTAATGGGAAGCTGAATGAACACATATGGGGAAAGAAATATGCTGATGGGGTGAGATGAAGTAGGGTGGGAGGAGGTTCACGTGAAGCACAGCTTCTGTGCTGGCCATTCTATGCGATTCTACAAGTAAATGTGAAATGCATGCTCTGAAGAAACTCTTTGTCACTCCATTTCATTTTTGAATTACTGGCACTGGCATTGCAATTATGCAAAAAGACCAGTTGTTTACCCTTTAGTTTTGATCTAAGTTCCTCTCCAAATCTCACACAAAGCTGTTCAAACCACAACAGCAACAGGTATCTAGGTCAGTGCTATGTGAAATGTAGTCAGTTCTAATTTAACACTTCAAAGAAAGGTTAGGACATGTCACCAGTGACAGTAAGTTCAGGCATTTCTAACAACTGACTAGCTTCGGCTTTGGCAAGAGCGAGTGATGCACCTGGAGCTCTCACAGCTCTGCTGTGATGGTTTATTTTGCAAACTATGCTGGCAGAAATTTAGGCATAACTTTACCTTAAATTCACAACATTTACAAGCACTGGGCAGCAAATGGTGCCAATCATCATTTCCACAAATCTGGATTACTAGATTATAGGAATGAAACTATTTTGTTGGTGCAATGAGGAATTAACGGGGTGCTCCTCAAAGTTGTCTTCTTCCCTGGTGCTTAAGCATTCGAGTGAGGAGCTGGTGACCAATTTCTTCGGCCTTGAAGTTGCTGTTCTCAAAAGCTCCAGGGCTTTTACCATTACAGCTTTCAGGTAGGCGTGCTTAATAAAAGATTTGTGACCCTCTCAACACAGACAAGGTTAAGTTGTAAACCTTGAACATATATATTCAGACCACGAGAGAAGCTATTGAAACAGAGATGAAGAACAATGCCCAATTGAAGGAAAATGTACTGTCCCATAGGTCAAAATGGTCTGACTCAGTAGGTCAACCATCAAAAGCTCATCCTAAGTTAGCATGTTAAAACGGCATGTCAGACATGAGGCAATATTCAAGTCTTAGGTAGACCAGGGCGTTAGAGAGAATGAAGAGTTAGTTGCCACATTATTAGTGAACTCAAGCTAGGCTCTTCTGAGCCTCTTGAGAGGGAAACATTCCAAGTGTTGAGAATGGTCAGACGTCACTAAAACAGGAGCCCCACAGAACTCACTTGAAACAGTAGTTGGCGTTGTGGGCATAGTATCTGGACAGGTGCCCATCATAGGGTGGGGTAGCACAGCAGAACATTCTTGGAGACAGGTTGTAACGTCCCGATTTACAGAAGTCATCATTTTGTAGGGGGTAAGCAGGCTCAATGGCAACCCTGTCACCTGTAAGAAAGGAAGTAGTGTACAGTTCTTTAATAAAGGCATTGGTATAAGGGTAAATGGTGGGTCCATATCCCATTGAAATCCTTACCTAAAAAAAAATCTGCCCATCTTTATTTTGAAAGCACTAATATTGCTACCCAGATTCCACAGTAGGGTGATTCCGCTCTGTGAAAAAGTGCTTCCTGAATTCACTCCTCACTGGAAGGGCCTTGCTTTAATTTTATGAGTGTCACCTTTTTCTGGATTTCTGCCACCAGAGGAGTTAGCTTCTCTGCATCGAGTGTATCAAAACTTCCAGTAACTTGGGTGCCATTTATTCATCTCCCAACTGCCCCATACATATTGAGAAAATGATAAGCTTGGATAAAGGTCATGGCCATTTTTACTTAAAACGAAAGTTTAAATAAAAAAAAAAACTTCTTGGCACTTTTCTCCCAGTTATAGATACACTGACCTGCTTTGAGATGTTGCACGTCTGATCCCACTTTAACCACGGTCCCTGAGCCTTCGTGTCCCAGTACCATTGGCTTTCTCATGAAGAAGTCTCCTAATTTTCCATGTTGCCAGTAATGGACATCTGAGCCACAGATCCCAACAACATTCATCTGCAGAAGCACCTCTACAAGCACAGCAGAGGAGGAAAATTAGTGACTAGCAAATGTAATCTTTGGAAAGAACATTGTGCAACACCTTTAATGTTTCAAGGAATATTAGCTTCCCCTAATATTTGATTTATCAAGTACTACTTCTTACTGTTAATTTAGTAATCCAAATTTGTGGAAATGATGATTGGCACCATTTGCTGCCCAGTGCTTGTAAATGTTGTGAATTTAAGGTAAAGTTATGCCTAAATTTCTACCAGTATAATTTACAAAAAAAACCATCACAGCAGAGCTGTGAGAGCTCCAGGTGCATCACTCGCTCTTGCCAAAGCCATAGCTAGTCAGTTGTTAGAAACGCTTGAACTTACTGTCACTGGTGACATATCCTAACCTTTCCTTGAAGTGTTCAGTCAGAACTGGTTACATTTCACATAGCACTGACCTGGATACCTGTTGCTGTTGTGGTTTGAACAGCTTTGTGTGAGATTTGGAGAGGAAACTAGACCAAAACTAAAGGGTGAACAACTGGTCTTTTTGCATAATTGCAATGCCAGCGCCAGTAATTCAAAAATGAAATGGAGTGACAAAGAGTTTCTTCAGAGCATGCATTTTACATTTACTTGTAGAATCGCATAGAATGGCCTTCCCTCTCAGGTGAACACTGAAGATTCCATGGCATTATTTCAGGGAAGAAGAGAGGAATTGTCCCCAGTATCCCTCAATCAACATCACAAAAACTGATTATCCACTCATGAACACATTGTTGTTTGTGGGAGCTTGCTGTGCATAAATTAGCAGCTGTGTTTCTTACATTTAGTTACAAAAAGTACACCATTGGCCATAAAGCACTTTGAGCTGTTCTGAGGTGGTGAAAGGCACTATAGAAATGCAAAACCTCAAGTCTTTATGCACAAAGCACAACACTGTGTGGGACAGGCTGCATGGATCAAAGAGTCTGAACTAGTCAGGAAAGAGAATGATGACATTTTCCATGCTTGAATGGGATCTGCAGTAAACATTAATGTCCCTACACTAGCAGCGGACAGCTGGTATATCATTAGGGATCTGAGTTACGAGTTGTTTTCATCATTCAACAACTCGCAGGAATATTGATTTAAACAAGGAAGGATTTAATACCTGTGTGTGTTTCTTGAACTGAAGTTTCCACATTCTTAGAATTTACGGGAACATATCACCAATACAATGCTCTAAGTCCCTGAACCTAGCTTCAGGAAATATTACCCAATTCTGTGTTACAGTAACAGGAGTGTTACAACACTAGACTACTTTCTTCCAAATTGGCACGGAAAATTACAAACCTTACTATGTATCGCCAGCTTCCATTATTAACACTCCAACTAACCAAAGCCCTATTTTGCTTTACAATATGAAAAGTTTTGTAGGGATATATAAGGAGAAACTGTTTCCACTGGCTCGGTTGTCAGTAGCCAAAGGACACAGATTCAAGGTAATTGGCAAAAGGACCCTAGATGAGATAAGGGCCCAGATTTTCATCCCCAGGTCAGGTTCACCAGATCAGGAGATTGCCCAGCTCGGTGAACCCAGCTTTTAACAATGACCGCCTGCAGGTGGGATTTTCAGTCAGGGGGGTTAAGCCGAAACAGGAGTCGGGGCGGGTGACCTCGGAAAGAATCAACAGGCTGTTGGATGTGGAGGTGGGCTGGGCCGAGCCCTGTCTCCGTGCTCCAGCCTTGTGTTTAAATAAATAAAAAATAATAATAGAACAAAAAAATCCCTCCAGCCCTCACCCCTCTCACACACTCCCTATGTCCCATCTATGCCAACCTATGACCCCTGGCCAACCCTCATGACTCTGCACCCCTATGCCAACTTAATGTCCCTCTACCCACCCTATTGCCCCCTACCAACTTAGTGCCACCACATGCCAATCCATGCCCCCACCACCCTTTGCCCTTATCCACTCCATGCCAACTCATTTCATATCCTTGGACAGTTCCTTAACAGCTTTGACACTTCCTGCATAGCTTTGACAGCTGGACACCTCTTTTACAGCTTGACTGTTCCAATAAGTTTGTGTGCAAAAAGTGCATAATCATCTTCACTTTTAACAATCCCAAAGGATGCCTTAACTCTCTCAAAAAGGTGACCTACCTCTCCCAAATGTATCCTGGAACCCAATCCAAAGGGGCACCTTACCTCTCCAAAGGCGTAACCTAGATATCCATAAGAATCCGCCAAGTTCAGACCTCCTCTTACCTGTTCTAAACTGCACACTCTGTTCTTCCAAAATCCCACTTCAATAGAGGCAGTTGGTGAGTTGAGCCAGCTGCCTCTGCGAATTGAGCATGTGCGAACCCCGGCCAGCTCCAGTCCCACCCCCACTCCCCGCTAAAATGGGAAATGTCAGGTCGGGGGGGTGGGATTTAGGATTATCACCCATCCCCGGGATTTCCGCAATGACAGAGAGGCTCTCCGTCGTGACGAAGATCCAGGCCCAAGATGAACTGTTTTCCCACAGTAAGTGGCTGTGATCTGGAATGCCCTCCTTGAGAGGGTGGTAGAAGCAGATTAAATAATCACTTTCAAAAGAGAATTGAATAAATAAATGCCTGAAAAGGAAAATTTGGAGGGCTTGGGAGAAAGAGCAGGCGAGTGGGACTGATTGTACATCTATTACAAAAGAGCCAGCACAGACATGATGGGCCAAATGGCCTCCTTCTGTGCTGTGTCATTCTATGAAATGGCCAATTATAAATCCCATATATCATTTTTATTTATGATATTTGTGCATATAATGAATATGATGAAGGGTTTGACCCTCTAAATCTTGAATTGCTTTGCTACTTAAAGATTAATGGTGTTAAATCTGAAATGTAGAATTTAGTGTTATGTAACACTAAAATAAGAAAACAAGAAAATAAGAACTGAGGAGAACCTTAGGTAGAAAAGATTAAGAACACTCACCATTCCGACCTGGTTCCGGGATTGGGCGTTTTTCCTGTGAAGAGACGATGAGAAATGTACTTGAGAAAGGTATACTCTTTCGTCTTGGTATCAGAAGTCACACCATTGAAATTCTACTGTGATTCTACTGCGCTGTAATCACAAAGGTGTCAATACTTGGCTCAGTTGGTAACATTCTCGCCTCTGTATCAGAAGGGTCATGGGTTCAAGTTCCACTCCAGAGGCTTGACACTATGTCTAGGCCGATACTCCCAGTGTAGCACCAACAAGGGTGCTGAACTGTCAGAGGTACCATCTTTCAGATGAGGTATTGTCTGCCCTCTCTCTGGTAAATCTAAAAGATCCCTTGGCACTATTTCCATGTATGAAGAGCAGGGAAGAAACAATATTTATCCCTCAACCACCATCACATTATCTGGCCACTGTCCCATCATCATGTTTTCTACATTACATTGGTGACCACATTTGTTGACTGTAAAATACTTTGTGACATCCTGAGGTTGTGGAAGTTGCAAGTCTTGTTTTCTGTCCTGTAATAAAAAAATATACTTTGGCCAGGGTTTTCCCGTCCTGCCCGTGGAAAATTTGGAGAGGCAGCCAAAAGTCCATTGCCTTTCGGGGGGCAATTTCCGTCTCACTGGTGGGCAGGACTGGAAAATCCTGGCCTCTATTACACTTAAATGGCTTGCATCTTTCAATCTGGCTCTCAGTTTCTCAACCTCCAAAAGCCAATCTTTCATATGGGTCCCTGTGTCCCAAGCTATTTCTAATCTGTAAAAACATGACAGTGATCCAAGGGTAAGCAGCGGCCCTTCACGTGCTGCTAGTGCCTGTCATTCCAACCTCTGACCTCCGTTGAGCTTCCAGAGTCCCATATTGGCCACAGAAACATTTACACACTCTGAGCTGGCATTATTGGCCAAGACTGCAGCATTTGGCACACAGCATAGGCACAACACTGGGAATGTATTTTTGGCCTCCAAATGTCTGTCCAAAGATCTGTCTAACGCTTTCCTGGCTGTTCTCCCACATTCTAGCCTCCGTAAACCCGACGTCATCCAAAAGTCTGCTGGCTGTGTTTGAACACGTACCAAGTCCTGTTCCCTGGTCACCCCTGCACTCATAGATACATTGGCTCCCCGTCAAGCAATGCCTTGATTTTAAAATTCTCATTCTTGTTTTCAAATCCCTCCCATGGCCTCACCCCTCCCTATCTCTCTAACCTCTACTATAACCAGCAGGCAGACAGCAGCAGATATACATTGTACAGCCATTACTGTAGCCACCATTGATTCTGCAAAATGACTTCAGGGATATATAACCAAAGCAAGCAAGTGTTTGTTAAAATGTGTACACAGCACCTGTGAGAAGCACATTTCACCAATGTTCAATGGCAAACCTATTGTTGGACAAACTGGTTGAATTTTTATTCATTTCAGCTGGTTTACATAGGGTAATTCTGAACCAACTTACTGATCACAGCCAAACTCTGGGCCAATTTGACCGACGCTGTCCTGCACAGATGAGGTTTTCCATGACACTTTATGTTTACGTGAACACAGAGGTGCTTGGGGGTTATGTAAACTGAGAAGCTTTAAGGCAGTTTCTCTGAAGTAATCGTGGCTGGTTTGGAAATTTAGACACAAGGATGCAACATTTTTTGGATTTGATGTCCATTAAGGGAGGCGCATCTATTGTTTTTCAACCTTGAGATATTTTGCAATCTGCTTCCTTTTCTTGAATTTCAGTTCCCAAATGGTTTGTTCTGGTGTCAAAAATTCTCGTTGAATTTCCTGGTGTGATTTCTCCTCTTGCTCCATAGGCAGGGTGTTTCCCTTCCCACATGTGGACTATGATGTTGCTGTAACTCGCAGCATTAACTGACTTCCACCCCATTCCCTGGGATCCTCCAAACACCACAGGCTGATTCAGCATCTTGTGTGTCATATGATGTGCTGATGATCAGGCACCATTTGCAGGATATCCATCATCAACTGGGATTTTAAACTCACATCCTGGAAATAAGGAGTGAAACTCCTTGGGTGCAATTTTACGTCAGCTTGATTTTACGGTCCCGCCAGAGTCAGTGGAGTTTCGAGTGGCTCACTGCACTCTCTGGCCTCGTTCCTACAGCGACAGGGCCGTAAAATTCCAGCCCTTGTCTCAAAGGCAGGCCAATGTGGATTTGTTGTGGGTGAAAGTCACAGTTGTCACTGAGAGGTTGAAACTGCTGTCTGTACAAGTGTGGGAGTGCTGCGGAATACTTTTGGCACAGGCTGACAGGGCAGAGTAACCACAGGCTATAGGGTGACCTATCTCCAGGTCTCTGCCAATTCTTGTCAGCAAGAGACTTGGAACGACATGTGAGTGATTCAACTTCTCATTGGTCTCTCTGACCTGGTGGTGTGTTTGAGATGGGCACCAGCCAATCTCTGTAACTTCAGTGGAAATCCCAGAGAAATGGCGCAAATCACCATTTGTCAGTCATGCATCGCCCCTGTGCTCATTGACCTACATGGGTTCCCAATGCAGGCACACTTCAATTTGAAAATTCTCAACCCTGCTTTCAAACCACTCCTTGGCCTTCCCTGCTCCCTAGCTCTGTAACCTCCTCCTACAACCCTCTGAGATCTCTGCACTCCTCCAGTTCTGGTCACTTGCACATCTCTGGGTTTAATCGTTCCACCATGGTGATCATGCTTCTAGCCACCTAGGTCCTAACCTCTGGAACTTCTTCCCAAAACCTCTCCACCTCTCTCTCCTCCTTTAAGACCCTACTCCAAACTACCTGTTTGACCAAGCTCTTGGCCGCCTGCCTAATTTCTTTTCCTTTATTCTTTCCTGGGATGTGAGTGTCGCTGGCAAGGCCAGCATTTGTTGCCCATCCCGAATTGCCCTTGAACTGAGTGGCTTGCTAGGCCATTTCAGAGGGGCAGTTAAGAGTCAACCACATTGTTGTGGGTCTGGAGTCACATGTAGGTCAGACCGGGTAAGGACGGCAGATTTCCTTCATAAAGGTCATTAGTGAAACAGATGGGTTTTATAAGAATCAATAATAGTTTCATAGTCACCATTACTGAGACTTGCTTTACATTCCAGGTTTTATTAATTGAATTTAAATTCCACCAGCTGCCGTGGTAGGATTTGAACCCATGTCCCCACAGCAGTAGCCTGGGACTCTGGATTATTAGTCCAGTGAAATTACCACTACGCCACCAACTCCCCACAGGTCCCCTAATGTGAATTGGTGACAAATTTTGTTTGATAATCCTTCAGTAAAGAGCCTTGGGGGTGCTTTACTATGTTAAAGGCGCTATGTAAATGTAAGTTGTTGTTGTCTGCAAAGTTATGGCATAAAATCGGGGATCTACAGCGGAAATTCTACGCAGGCATCAATCCACATGAGGTTAAAATTTTGAACAGGCTGTCATTCAATGTCATAGCTCTTGAAAATATCAACTCCCTGAAACACCACTTTGCAACATAACATTCCCTCAACTCTTAACACACAGCTGAAACAACTCTTCCCTCACTAAGGTAAGTTATCTGTGATTGTCAGATGCATTAAAAGCAGCCCTGTTGGGATAACACTGCAAACCCATTGAATAACTGCACACACCGAAGCGGACTAAATGAACTCAAAACCCTTTAGTTAGTGTTATTTGCTTGTAGCAGCTTTGGCCTGACCTCAGATTGACATGGTGGAAGTTTACAAAGGCAGTGATTTATATTGCATAGAGAAGCAATCTTTCATCATGTCCCTAATCAAGCTCAGTGAACGTCCATAACCATGTTTGCTGCTAAACCACTCCTGTTAAATTAGTCCCTGGGAGAAGTTCTGAAGCCTCCTGCGTCAGGTAAATGGAGGCGGGGAATGGCACTATTCCACGTTCCCATTAATGATCTCCGTATCTTCCCTGGGTCAAAATCCTGGAACCCCCTTCCTAACAGCACTGTGGGCGTATCTACACCGCATGGACTGCAGCGGCTCAAGAAGGCAGCTCATCACCACCGTCTTAAGGGCAACTAGGGATGGGATATAAATACTGGCCCAGCCAACGGAGCCCACATCCCGTGAATGAATTTTTAAAAATTATTCATTCATGAGCTAGGCCAGCATTTATTGCCCATCCCTAGTTGCTCTTGAGAAGGCCCCTGAGGCAAATCAAGGTACCACGATGTATCAGGGCCTCTATTACCATTTTAGAACAGTACTGGGTGACATATACGCAAACACACATTCTGCATTATCAATTTCACTGTTACTGCAACCCTCACTTCCCCACACCTAACACACAATATCAGCACTATTCTCATTGAAGCATATTAAAGGACAGCCGCCCGAGGTGTCCTCACTAGAAGGCTTAGCAGTCTTCAATGCCGTACCCCTGTCAAACAGACGCATGGCCAATAAATAGCACAGGCAGCGCTGGCTGTACACCTGTGACAACACTAGCAGGTGTGTACAGTGTGTGCCTAGCCTCCTACATGACCATTATCTGGCTGCAATTGGATTTCCAGTCCCTTAGATAAACAGAAACACTTTCCTTACACTCAATTTGCAAGGTGACAAGTTGGAACTGTTTCCATAATTACAAAACAGGAAGAAGGCATTGGTTAGGCAAGATTCAAAACTCATTGCTAGGACCATTCACTGCAAGAGTTTGAAAGAAACAAATATGTCAATAGCGATTTTGCATGTGTTTTTTCCCCTTGCCATGCAGTTTGACCACAGAATAATCTGACCACCCCAGCGGGGCCCATAACACACAGAATAAAACCAAAGAAACCACTGATTACCAGTCGTAGATCTCCAGGAGAATGGGCCACGACTGATAGATTCTCTTGCTTTGCCATCTCAAGTCTCTCAGCCTAAAGCAAGTGCCGTCCCCTGGAATCTTTTAAAGTTTTTACTCAATCCTGGTTGAGTTCAAAAACCTTACTATCTCTCTACTGTCCTTGAACTAAAGCTGAGTTGCAATCCCTGCTCCCCACCTCCCACCCACTTTGTGGAACTATGTCTACCATTAGGTAAATACAGGTTGTTTCACTCAATCAATTCTTTAAATTTGTTATATTTCCACATTTTATCCCAAATTTCTGCTGACTTGTGACCGGCTCTGTGTTCTGTATTGTGGACATTTGAACTCACCCAGGATTGAGTAAAAACTTTAAAAGATTCCAGGGGACGGCACTTGCTTTAGGCTGAGAATCAAAGTAAGAGAATCTATCAGTCGTGGCCCATTCTCCTGGAGATCTGCGACTGGTAATCAGTGGTTTCTTTGGTTTTATTATATGTATTATGGGTCCCCCTGGGGTGGTCAGATTATTCTGTGGTCAAACTGCACGGCAAGGGGAAAAAACACATGCAAAATCCCTATTGACACATTTGTTTTTTTTTCAAACTCTTGTAGTGAATGGTCATAAATGCTTCAATATGATGCAATTAGGATTGAGGGGAAGGTGAGTCCGTATCTGTCAGCCTCTTTATTGCGATCTCCAGATTTCATTCATGCCACAAGTGCTCATAAAGAAATAATCTTTGCATTACATCACTTACATTACATTTTACAACTTCTGGATGTCTCAAGGTGCTTTACAGCCATTGAAGTACTTTGGAAATGTAGTCACTGATGCAATGTCAAAAATGCGGCAGCCAATTTGTGCACAACAAGATCCCACCAAACGTAATAAGCTAACAACTGGTTCTTCGGTTTTTAAGAGATGTTGGTTAAGGGATTAGTATCAGTTAGGGCCTCCTGCTCTTCTTCACAAGAGTGCTGTGGGATCTTTTACGTTCACCCGATAGGGCAGTTGGGGCCTCGGTTTAATAACATCTCATCGGAACAATGGTATCTCCGACAGTGCAGCACTCCCTCAATACTGTGCTGACAGTGACAATCTAGGTTTTGTCCTCAAGTCCATCATGTGGGATCTAGGCATTTCCTCACAAGACATGCTCACTTGTTTCTGAAATTGCCCCCGAATAGTATTCTGTTGCTGAACAGCAAAAAAACGACAAAGAGATAGATAAGCAGTGAATCACTGCCGCTGTGGGGAGAAATCTAATTCATCAAGAGGGGTGGGAGTTAGGGAGGCAGGGAGTGTTTAACGCTTACATACAGGAATGGAGTGGAGAAGTTAAAATGGAGTGCTTCAATTCTCCACTCCATTTCCAATAACCGTGATTGATATTTGGCCATGGATGAGACTCCTGTTGGACTCTACTGGGGATCTGCAACTGCTTTCTCTTTTGCTTCATACTATAATTTACACCTTCTGGTTGAAAGGAGGGTGGGTGTGTTCAGGTTATGGGAGTGCAAGCTGCGCTGCAAGGGAAAAACGTTACTAAGTTGACTCCAATTCCTGTCAATGTATTGGTAGGTGTTCTTCAGTTTGCATTTGACACAAATAATCATTTGCAGGATGGGTTTATACAGAAAATTGGACAAGAAGGAACTACATGCAATTTCAATTAATGGATGGAAAATTGAGCCAGTTCAGAAACCAGTTTTTCTAGTTCTGCATCTCTGTGCCTAAACTTTCAGCCCCATTTCTTAATCACAGAATAATTACAGCGCAGGAGGAGGCCATTTAGCCCATCATATCTATACTGGCTTTCTAAATGAGCAACTCACTTAGTTTCACTGCCCCGCCTTCTCCTCATAACCCTGCACGTTCTTCCTTTTCAGATAACAATCTAATTCCTTTTGAATGCTTTAATCGAACCTGCCTCCACCACATTCTCAGGCAATGCATTCTGAACCCTAAACACTCACTGCATAAAAGTTTCTCACATATCACATTTGCTTCTTTTACTAATTACTTTAAATCTGTGCTCTCTCATTCTCGATCCTTTCACAGGTGGGAACAGTTTCTTCCCATCTACTCTGTACAGACCCTTCATGATTTTGAATACCTCTACCAAATCTCCTCTCAACCTTCTTTTTTCTAAGGAAACCTGTCGTAAATTCTCCAACCTATCTCCATGGCTGAAGTTCCTCAACCCTGGGACCATTCTCGTGCATTTTTTCTGCACGCTCTCCAAAACCTTCACGTCCTTCCTAAAGTACAGCACCCAGAACAAGACAGAATCCTCTAGCTGAGGTCAAACTAGTGACTTATGCAAATTCAAGATAACCTCTTTGCTCTTGTACTCTTATGATTCTATTAACAAAGCCCAGGTTACTGTATGCTTTACTAACTATTCTCTCAATCTGTCCTGCCACCTTCAATGATTTATGCACACGTACATCCAGGTCCCTCTGCTCCTGCAGCCCCTTTAGAATTGTACACTTTATTTTATATTGTCTCTCCATGTTCTTCCTACCAAAATGAATCACCTCAAACTTCTCTGCGTTGAGCTTCATCTGCTACCTGTCTGCCCATGCCAACTTCTCTATGTCCATTTGAGGTTCTACACTATCCTCTTAATGTGAGTCCCATAATTGGACTTGGATAATTGGATAATTGGACTTCAGTGACAAGAGAAATGAAATAAGGGAAATATTTTAAAGGTATCGCAAAAAATAAGAGAATCATTACCCCTTTGCCCTTGTCATGAACACTTTAAAAGGTGTTTCCCTAAAGTTGCCCATGAACAATGCGAGTGTATATATTTTATTCTTGGAGTGAGGAATTCAAATTAAAACAACCCAGAAACAAAGCCTTTTTACTTAAAAAGAGGTTAGTTTATTTCACTCTATTGCTCAGGAAGTTACTTAAGAAAAGATAAAGTTACACACACAGACACAGAGGTTAGTTTTTTTTTAATTCTTTCATGGGATGTGGGCTTCGCTGGCTGGGCCAGCATTTATTGCCCATTCCTAGTTGCCCTTGAGAAGGTGGTTATAGATGAAGATACAACGATACGCATAAACGTGAATAATGTTCAGTCTCTGTTCAGTTATTCGGTGCCGGCCTGTTGTTTTGAAGTTGAGATGTGTTGTATGAAGTAAAGGTTTTGAGGTCAGAGTTGTCTCTGCAGCTGCGATGGCTTTCACTGTCAAATTGCCAGAGGTTACTTTATCAATTGAGCTTCGTAGGTGGAGTCAGGTTTACAGGGTGGAGAGAGGGCTCCTTACGTATGTTCTACAGGTGTGGCACTTTAGTTTGCCTAGTTTTACAACAGACTAGTAGTTGTTTTTCTGGATGTCTCCCTCTATCGCCGTTGCATGCAGTTTTATTTACTGCTGCACTGAAGCTTCTGCAAGATGGCATCAAGATGGATCGGTTGGCTGCCTTTTTGTATTATTCTTAGCAGGCAAGCTAAGATGGTCAGTGTTATCATGTGACCTGTACAAAATGCCAAATCATCTCCCAAATAAGGCATTGACACATCAAACAGCCCTTTACTCACCTGGGGTACTTAGCTGTTGTCCTGGCTAAGGCACAATTTATATTCTTACAATGAGGAATCAACGGAACTTTGTCATCTCCTGGACGAGACCACAGTGGACCATAATTAAATAAAGAGTTTTCTTTTGTCCTCTCAGGAGAGGAGACCCAGTCTGAAATCCTCAATTCTGTCTGGTAGCTTGGAACAAACAAACTTTAAGCTCAGTCCAAGGTTTAAAAATGTAACTTTTAAAAAAGCGTTTCTATAAAAAATTGTAAACTGCGCACCATGACACCCTCCTCTTCCTTAAACTCCCAGAGCCTTTGAAGGGACCTGCACTATGAACTTCTAAACGTTCTATCTTCTGCTGCTGACTTAGCTCAGTGGGTAGCCTTTAACCCAGAAGGTTATAGATCCAAGGTCCACTCCAGGTCCTGATTCCATCATCTAGGTTTACATTGTGAAGAGTGCTGCATTGTTGGAGGTGCGGTCCTTTGATTGCAATATTAATTCAAACTGCTGTCCTTCTGTAGTTAACTTATTTTCTTTGTTCTAGCACTTGCGGCTATGCCTTCAACTGGCTGGGCTCTAAGCTGGAATTCGCTTCCTAAAATTTCTGTCTCTTTCTACCTCTCCTTCTTTTAGACTTTCCTTAAAACCTACTTCTTTGGCCAAACTTTTAGCCATTTGCTCCAATCCTCTTACGTGGTTCAATTTTATCCAATAACACTCCTGTGAAGTGCCTGGGGGGTGATTTTACTAAATTAAAAGCATTATATAAATGCAGGTTGTTCTAGCTCTGTGGTTACTACTCATCCAATCTCGACTTTGTGGGAGGTTAGTTGTACAAATTGCCTACAAAGCAGTCACTCAACTTCAAATTTGTACAACTGTGCAGCACGGCATTGAAGCAAAGGTAAACGATTGCTGACCAACCCAGAGTGCGCTAATAGCTACACTAACAACCAATTTAATACAATCAGTCGAGCTTGCAATGTGGCTCATTTATGCTTGCTAGAAGCGACATACGTTCATACACAGGGACCCGTTCCCTGCAAACAAAAGGAATATGTTTAAGTCTTGCGGCTTTTTTGAATTACCCTGGAGGTTGGGGAGCCTAAAGTTCTCAGTTGCTTTCTCCATGGCAATGCCTTGGCCAATTGGAGTCGGCTTGTCAAGCAATCAGCACCCCTTTCTCCTGTAGTATAAATTGTTGTGATCATTTGAAATTCGACATTCTTACTTTTTTCCTGATGAGTGCAGGACAGAGAAGCTTCAGCAACATGTCTCTCTTGTCAGCAATATTCAAGTTTTGTACTAGGAAGAGACTGAAAGCTAAAAATACTGGAATGCTGCTTTGGGCTGCGTTAGAGTTCTTAGGGTTTGATGAGTGAGGGAGTTCGGTGAAAAGGGAAGGTGATCCTTTCAATTTCCACCTTTCCTCAGCCTCCAGTAGCTGGCTGTTACTTTGCTACAGGGCAAGCCCATAAAGCAGCAGGGTTTCGGAAAGAGTTAGAGCCCTTAAAGCTGAGGAGAGAGAGAGCTGGGAGTTTACAGATTAAATCTAGAAGTGGCGTCATGGGAGCCCTGTAAGTTGATTGTAAGTATAGGTTGGTAAGTAAAGGCCTTTCCGGACTTGGCACAGAGGAGATAATTGGTAAGTGACAGGTGAGTTATTATATTATATCATTCTGTATTAAACGCTTTATGTAAGGTTTAAAGTACATCAGCACAGCTTGGCCATGCGGAATGTGCATCCTACTGGATGCAGGGGGTCATGCAGACAATGTTCCCTCGATGACTACATCTGCAGGAAGAGTCACCAGCTGCAGAAACCTGAGCTCCGGGTTGCGGAACTCGAGCAGCAGCTGGAGCCACTGTGTTGCATTCGCAAGGCTGAGGATTATGTGGATAGCATGTTTAGAGAGCCAGCTAAGAAGTTCACAGACAGAGGGGGAATGGGTGACCGCCTGAATATCTAAGAGAAACAGGCATTTGTGCAGGAATCCAGAGGCTATCTCACTCTCTAACTGCTTTTCCATTTTAGATACTGGTGAGCGAGATAGTTCCTCAGAAGACTGTAGCGAGAGCCAAGTTCGTGGCATCACAGGTGGCTCAGCTGTGCAGGAGGGGAGGAAGGGCGTAAGTGCTATTGCGGTAGGGGATTCCACAGTTAGGGGAGCAGGCAGGCGTTTCTACAACAGTTGACATGACTCCAGGATGGTATGTTGCCTCCCTGGTCAGGGTCAAGGATGTCACAGAGCATCTGCAGGATACTCGTTTGGGGTAGAGTGAACAGCCAGAGGTTGTGGTCCACATTGGGGCCAATGACACAGGTAGGAAAAGGGGTGAGGTCCTGAAAGCAGATTTTAGGGAGTTAGGAAGGGAATTTAAAAGCAGGACCTCAAAAGCAGTAATCACATGATTACTCCCAGTGCCACATGCTTGTGAGCATAAGAATAGGAAGATTGAACAGTTCAATACAAAGCTGGAGAAATAGTGTACGAGGGAGAGCTTTAGATTTCTGAGGCATTGGGGCTGGTGGCACCTGTCAAAAAGGATGGATTACATCTTAACAGGGCTGAGACTAATGTCCTAGTGGGGAAATTTGCTAGTGCTGTAGGGGAGGGTTTAAACTAGATTGTCAGGAATGAAAATGGTGCAATAACATTACTTGGTGTAGTATATAAAAGGGATGTGGAGAAACAGGTTTGCAAAGAAATTACAGAGAGGTGCAAGAATTATAGAGTAATTATAATGCAGGACTTCAATTATCCAAATATAGACTGGGATAGGAATAGTACAAAGGGACAAGAGAGACCCAAGTTCCTGGAATGTGTTCAAGATAATTTTCTGCAGCAGTATGTTTTCGGTCCAACAAGAGGACAGGCACTGTTGGAGCTGGTTCTGGGGAATAAGCTGGCTCAAATGAATCAAATATCAGTGGGAGAGCATTTAGAGGACAGTGACCATTGTGTCATAAGGTTCAGATCAACCATGGAAAAGGACAAGGAATAACCCAGAGCAGGATACTTAATGGGGGGAAAGCAAACGGCAATGGGATGAGAATGAATCTGAGTCGAGTGAGTTGGAATCAAATGTTGGCAGAAAAGATGGTGGCCGATCAATGGGCCACCTTCAAAGAAAAAGCATTGCAGGCAATGTCAAGATATATTCCCTTGAAGGGGAAAGGTAGGAAAAATAAATCCAGAACACCCTGGATGACCAGAGAGATAGAGGTGAAGAAGAAAGGAAGAAGCGCACCTACAACAGATGTCAGGTAGAAAATACAATGGAGAATCAGGCTGAATATAGGAGGACCAGAGGGGAAGTGAAAAAACCAATATGAAAAGCAAGGAGAGAGCATGAAAAGAGATTGGCAGCTAACATAAAAGGGAATCCCAAGATCTTCTATAAGCATATAAATAATAAAAGGCTGGTAAAAGAAAGAGTAGGGTTGATTAGGGATTTTAAAAAAGGGGACTGGACATGGTGGCTGGAGAATTAGCAGAGGTATTAAACGAGTACTTTGCATCTGTCTTTACAAAGGAAGATGCCACCGAGGCTGAAGTGAGAGAGGAGGTAACACTCGAAGAATTTACAATTGAGAAAGAGGAGATGTTAGAAAGGCTATCTTTGCTTTAAATAGATAAGGTACCAGGACTGGATGAGGTGAGGGAAGTGAGAGTGGAAATTGCAGAGGCACTGGTGATAATCCTCCAGTCTTCCTTAGACACAGGGGAGGTGCAGAGGACTGGAGAATTGTGAATGTTACATCCTTGTTCAAAAAAAGGGGTGCAAGGATAAAACTGGCAACTACAGACCAGTCAGTTTGACTTCAGTGGTAGGGAAACTTCTGGAAACTATAGTATGGGATAAAATCAATAGTCACTTAAACAAATGCAGGATAATTAAAGAAAGCCAGCATAGGTTCAATTAAAGGAGAATTATGTTTAACTAACTTGCTGGAGTTTTTTGAGGAGGTAACTGAGAAGGTTGAGAAGGGCAACGCTGTTGATATGGTATATATGGATTTTCAAAAGGCATTTGATACAGTGCCACACAACAGACTTGTGAGCAAAATTCTAGCTCATGGAATAAAAGGGAAAGTAGGCACTTGGATAAGATATTGGCTGAGTGACAGGAAACAGAGTAGTGATAAATTGTTATTCAGATTGGAGGAAGGTTTGTAGTGGAGTTCCTCAGGGGTCAGTGTTGGGACCCTTGCTCTGCCTGATATACATTAATGACCTAGACTGTGATGTTGAGGGCATGATTTTCAAAATTTGCAGATGATACGAAGATTGGAAACGTTGTCAACTGTGATGAGGATAGACTTGAACTTCAAAAGGACATAGACATGTTGGTGGATTGGGCAGACAAGTGGCAGATGAAGTTCAATGCAGAGAAGTGTAAAGTGATTCATTTTGGCAGGAAGGATATGGAGAGACAGCATAAAATAGAGGCAGAAACTCTAAAGGAGATGCAGGAATAGAGGGACCTCAGTATATATGTACATGTGTCATTGAAAGTGGCAGGGCAGTTAATAAAGCATATAGTATCTTAAGAGAGCAGTAAATAAAGCATATAGTTTCTTAAGCTTTATTAATAGCAGCATTGAGTAAAGAGTAAGGAGGTCATGTTGAATTTGTATAAGACACTAGTTAAGCCTCATCTGGGGTACTGTGTCCAGTTCTGGGCATCATACTTGAGGATGTGAAGAGAGAGAGTACATAGGAGATTCACAAGAACTGTAGCTATGAGGATAGATTGGAGAGGTTGGGACTGTTTTCACTGGAGAAAAGAAGGCTAAGAAGAGACTTGATAGAGGTATTCAAGATCCTGAGGGGGATGGACAGGGTAAATAGTGAGAAACTGTTCCATTCAAAATAATTGGCAAAAGGAGTAAAAGTGATATGAGGAAAAATGTTTTCACCCAGAGGGAGGTTGGAGTCTGAAATGAACTTCCTGAGAGGTGGAGGGAGGTTCTATCAAGACACTCAAAGTGGAATTGGATTGCTATCTTAAGAGAAAGAATGTGCAAGATTACGGGGATAAGGCAGGGGAGTGGGACTAGGTAGAATGCTCTTTCAGGGGAGCTAGTGCAGACTCAACAGGCCAAATGGCCTCCTTCTACACTGCAAAGATTCTGTGATATAGCTTCTTTTGTGACCTCAAGATGTCTCAAAGCAGTTCACAGGCAATGAAGTATTTTTGAAGTGCATTCTCTGTTATAATGTAGGAAAAATGATGTATAAATGCAAGGTCTTCTTTCTAGTCTACCTTTATATTGAATGCACAGTGGAGGAGCAGGTTGTTTGGCCCAATAATTCAATCCTTGTGTTATGCTCCACAAGAATCCAACCTCCCTCCCTCCCTCCCTCTCACCCTATCAATATATCCTTATATTCTTTTCGCACTTGTATATTTATCTAGCTTCTCTCCAAATCCATCTATGCCATTCACTTCAACTGCTTCATGCACTAACGAATTCCATATTCTAACCACTCTCTGGGTAAAGAAGTGTTCCCTGAATTCCCTCTCGGGTTATAGCTGCGCTTCCAAATTTGCAGCAGGGGTAAAGTGGTTTTGGTTGCTCACCTCCGTGGAGGGTAGTGGTACAAAGTCCTGATTGGTACAGCGAGGCCAAATGGTGCGAGAATCATTCCATGTGGGCCATTGCCTGAGCTTTACACACTTGCAGTGAGAAGCCCAACTTGAGATTCAAAAAGCCAGAGCAATCTGTTAGACCACATGGGGGACTTTTGAAAATCTATGAATGAACAGGGGTTCCTATTCACTGTCTCCAAATATTAAGAAAATTTACCTTGGGAAGAATAAGTGCGCATGAGTTATCACTATAGCCAGACATTGTTCAGGCTCTTAGGCAAGGCAAAACCATGGCAAAAAGTTAATAGTGTAGGGTTCTTCACAGCACACATTTAATTTTGCTGACCAGCTAAAGGCCGGCTTCCAAGATTCCATTGTCACCAGAAGTGGGAGGCTGGGGGTTGTTGAAAGACTGATTGCAACTCAACATTGCCTAATTTTTTTCTGTGTTGCGTTGGTCAATGTTTACCAAAGTTTTGAAAACATTAGGTTTAAATCATGCTGCTGTGATTACATTATCGACTGGATAACACAGGAAACAAAGCAAAGATGGGCGGGACAGATAAAAAGTAAAGTGCACCACTGACCCAGATCTTACCTTGATCTGTTCTGAGTTAGGTGCTCTCAAGCGGTCTGGCTTTTGGGGCACTACTATTGGTTCACTACCCCAAGGTTATGAAAAGGATAAAATCAGCAAAGCAATGGGTGTTAATTGTATATCATTTGCATCTTTAATTATATTCAGGTGGCAGGTATTAATTGAGGATTCACATGTGCTCATATATGTAGGAGCGTTGGTCCGAGTTGAGTGCAATGCCTGACTTGGCGGCTGCGACGAAGGGCGGTGCGTCCTGCAAGGCGTCGAAACAGTCGCTGATTAAAGTCACCAAGAAGCCGCCTAAGAAGCGGAGAAAATCTCGCAAGCAGAGCTATTCCATTTACGTGTACAGGGTGCTGACCCAGGTCCACCCTTCCACCAGAATCTCGTCCAAGGCCATGAGCGTTATGAATTCCTTCGTTGTCGACATTTTCGAGCGCATCGCCTCCGAGGCGTCGCACCTCATTCAGTACAAGTGCCGCACCATCTCGGCCCGGGAGATGCAGAGCGCCGTCTGCCTCATGCTGCCAGGGGAATTGGCCAAACACGCCGTCTCTGAAGGCACCAAAGCGGTCACCAAGTACACCAACTCCGTTTAGGAAGACAATTCTAAAGATTATGTAGAAGCAGGCTGAAACTGTGGTTGTTGGATTGGAAGTGCTTCCCCTTAAATGCATCTCTGTTACTTGCCTCAATCGTACCTACTCTTCCTCCTTCTTCAAGTACTGTGCCCTAAGAGGCATTCCATTAGATTGGTCCATGATTATGTTTGGCAAAGTATTGCAGTGGTTTGCCATTGCCTTCTGCAGTATGGCTGACCCGGTAACTCTCCCAGTGTTTAGCACTTACCATCAGGCATATTGGAAGGATTTACAGACTGATAATCAACTTGTTTGGCAACATTATGCATGCACCTTCCTGGGGCTTCTGGCCCAGAGGTAGGGAAACTACCACTCAGCTACAAGACCTCCACCTCAATTACTCCAAATGCTAACCATTTTCTTCATAAAGAGGTTTCTCCTAAATTCCTTATTAGATTTATTAATGGCTATCTTATATTTATGACCCCTAGCTTTGGACTCCTCTGCAGGTGGAAATATCTTCTCTCATTTACCCTATCAAGCCCTGCCTTAATATTAAGTACCATTTCTAGGTCACCCTTCAGTTTTCTTTTCATTTCTAGACAAAAGAGCCCCAGTCTGTTCAGTCTTTCCTGGTTACATTACCTACTGGATAACACAGGACTTTGGACACTGGACTTTGAATGCCCATGGACATCGCCTTATGTTTATGCCACAAATTGCTGGAGCATTAACCAATTAACGTTGCATCTGAGCCACGTCCAGCCCAATGGCTTATCTCAGGCAGAATGAAAGAAAAGGATAAAGAAAGAAGGTGAAAGCTACAAAAAACTCTAATCTGCATTTGTTTGAGTGATCCTCTTCAGAATGTCAAAACAACTGAAAATTATTGCAATCCATGATTGACACAAAAACATTCCCAAGATAGATAAAGAGAATTAAAGAGAAAAAGCCTCTGGGAACAATTTACCAGCTGCTGGAATGAGACTCCAAAACTTAACTGGTCTCTTTATATTTGTCATTTGAAGAGTATAAATCACATTATTACCGGGGTTCTCTATGACATTAATTATCAGTCCTAAATGATGAAGTTGGGAATAATACATAATATTGTCTAAATCTGGCACTCTTGCAATAGCTATTAAGTTCAACTGCGGGCGCCTTGTGGTGAGAACAAATGTCTAATGCTTTGGCAAAACTAATGATGGAATAGTGCAAATTGTCCAGCAATTAGTGGAGAATCAGAATTCATGTCATGTTTCTTATATTCTGCAAACTGTTGCATCTTTTATGAATTAATAAGGTTGTGTGACATTAATGCACCATTCTAATGTCACGATTTCTTAACAAACTGTGGTCCCATGTAAGGAGTAACAATGGAAGAATCAGCTGTTTATAATTACTGAGGGGCATGAAACTCAAAATTCGGCAAAAGAAGCAAGATGCATTCATATACCGCCTTTCACAGGCTCAGGGTGTTCACAAAGCCCTATACAGACATTGAAGTACTTTATCAAATTGTAGTCGCTGCTGTAATGTAGAAAACTCAGCCATCAATTTGCACACAGCATGCTCCCACAAACAGCAATGTGATAATGTCCAAATAAGCTGTGTGTTCTTTTCAAAAGTTGGTTGAGGGATAAATATTGGTCCAAGGTGCCTTAGAGAACTCCACTGCTCTTCTTTGATGGGATCTTTTACATCTAACTGATGGGGCAGAGGGGTCTCGGTTTAATGTTTCATCTGAAAGACGGCACATCTAATGGTGCAGCACTCCCTCAGTACTGCACTGGAGTGTCAGCCTGGTTTACGTGCTTAAAAACCCTTGACCGTCTGATTCGGAGCTGTGTGTGCTACCCATTGATAAGCCACAGCTCTAGAGTACTGGGGTTTACATTTTCCAGCCCCGGTCATTAATGGCCCAATGTAGAGCTGCAATTCAATTTATATCTGAACCTCGGAATCTTCAATGCCCTAAATAAGCCATAATTTCTCCAGCATAAATACATAGGTTTCATGAAAGGCATACAAAATAAACACAAGAGGTAAAATACACAAAGAAGTTTGCTATGGAGAAGTCCAGCTAGGTGTGCAGCAACAGCAAATTGACAGAAACGATCACTGGTGTATGAAAAGGAAAAAAACAAACTTTGCTAAAACAAATACTATTCATACATAGGTGTTGTAAGGTGGCTGAGTTGTATTATTAATGATAGAGTTGAGCTGCAGACACTTCTTGGGTGGAAACTTAAGTTTATTTACAATATACTTAGCAGTAACTATACGTGTGCTTTCAACTCCAACTCTAACTCTACAATGACTGCTGAGGTAGCCCGTGCTTATCTCCTGTTGGTTACTACAGATCATGTAATCTTCCTTAAGTATTATTCTTAAAGGTAAGTTAAACACTAAATAAAACCATAATTACTACATTCCTCCCCCTTTAACTTGGCTATACATATTACATTTACAAGGACATATTTTTCAAGACAACATAATATTTACACTGGGTGAGGAATTTACAAGTTCAGTCTTTCAAGTGGTTTCCTGGTACGTGTGGAACGTCACAGCTCCACAACTTCAGGTTCTTCGTCAGGAACCTCCTTTTCCGGAGTTGCTTGAACATCACGTCCTTTGCTGGGCACTTGCAGTTCTGTATCCTCAACTCTTACAGGAACATCAGACATGTCAGTCCTGGGTTGGGTATCCTCAACAGGAAACACAGACCCAGTCATGATCACTGGTGGAACCAAATCTTGGTGCTTTGTCTGTCTCTTCCTTAAATGGTCCACATGTTTACGGATGATCCGGCCTTCCACCTCCATTTGGTAAGATTGAGGTCCAGTCACCGCACTTATTTTACCCGGTAACCACTTTTGTCCTTGCCCGAAGTTTTTCACGCATACTGGCTCTCCCACGGTAAATTTCCTCTCGCGACAATGCCAGTCGTGTCTGGTTTTCTGACTTCCCTGACTCCTTCCCACCTTCCCCTCTAAATTCTGTATTATTAAGCTCAATCTCGCCCTGAGACAGTGTTTCAACAATAACTCCACAGGTGTGACACGTTGTGTAAGGGGTAGTCCTGTAATGATAAAAGAAAGTGTGCTAGCTTGGTTGCCAAGGAATCACCAATTAATTTTTTCATGCCTGCCTTGAACATTTGAACCGCCCTTTCGACCAGTCCGTTTGAGGAAGGGTGGTATGATGCAGTTTTCACATGAATGTTACCGTTGAGGTTGATAAAGCGTTAAAACATCAGTACTCGTAAATGCCATGCCATTAACGGAAATGGCTACTTCTGGTAGTCCGTGAAGCGCAAAACTCTGACGTGGTTTCTCAATTGTAGCGGCCAACATTGGTGACTTCACCTCGTATACGTCCAACCATTTTGAATGGACATTGACAATGAGCAAAACATTGTTCCCAGGAAAGTTCCAACGTAGCCGACGTATAACTGCACCCAGGGTCTACCTGGCCACTCCCATGGGTGTAATGGAGCTGTCGCTGGCACCTTTTGCAGTTGCTGACATTGCACACCGTGCTTTACTAAACTCTCTACTTCGCCATCTATCCCAGGCCACCATAGATAGCTGCGTGCTATGGTCTTCATTCGGGAATTTCCTGGATGGGCACTGTGTAGTTCAACTAAAAGTGGCTCCCTTCCCTTTGGAGGAACTATCACTCGTGCTCCCCACAATAAGATGCCATCCTGGCCGGTTATTTCATGTCTTCTACTGAAGTATGGTTTCATTTAGTCAAATACGGGCTCCTGTGACCAACCATGTAGCACTTGTTCTCGTACTTGAGACAGGACTTGGTCCCGGCTTGTCCAGCCTCTGATCTGTCGAGCACATATCGGCGAGGAATCTATGGGATTTAACAGTAAAACAAGTTCCTGTGGAACTGGGATGTGCTCATCATTTTCTTGTAAAGGCCAACGACTAAGCGCATCAGCATTTGCGATTTGATTGCCAGGCCTATGTACGAAACTGTATTCATATGCTGCCAGAATTAAAGCCCATCGTTGTATTCTTGCTGAGTCTGTGGGTGGTATAGCCTTGTTCTCACTAAACAATCCTAGCAATGGTTTGTGATCTGAAACGATTGTAAGATGGCAGTCGTGTACGTACTGGTGAAATTTCTTGACAAAAAAAGATGATGGACAGGCCTTCCTCCTCTATCTGCGAGTATCCCTGTTCCGCTGTGGTGAGCGTTCTTGATACGTAACCAATGGCTGTTCCGTGCTGTCGTCAATCCGATGAGGTAGCGCTGCTCCCAGTCCATAGGGAGATGCATCACGTCAGCACCAATTCTTTCGTCTGGTCATAATGCACTAATAGGATGGACGAGTGCAACAATTGTTTCACCTTTATGAAAGCTTCTTTCTGGGGCACCTTCCAAGACCAACGTTGGTTCTTTTTGATTAGAGAATGCAGGGGGGCCAGCACTGTGGACAAATTGGGTAAGAACTGCCCATAATAGTTAATCATTCCTAGGAATAATTTGAGCTCTGAGGTGTTCTTTGGCTCAGGTGCCTTTCTTATGTCTCTCACTTTCTCCTCAACTGGGTGGAGGCCCTGTGAATCTAGCCGGTGACCCAAATAGATTAACTCCCTCGCTTGGAACGTGCACTTATCTTTTTTTAAATGCACTCCAGCTTGCATGAAATGTTTTAAGGCTTTTTCTAAGTTTGCAAAATGCTCTTTTTCAGTGAATCCTCTCACCAATACATTGTCTAAACAAACTACAACCTGGGGCAGTCCCTGTAGTAAGTTTTCCGTTGTTCCCTGAAAGATGGTACAAGCTGAGGAGACACCGAAAGGCAATCGTGTATTTTGGTGCAACTCTTTGTGGGTATCAATTGTGACAAATTCTCGGGAGGCATTATCCAACTCTAGTTGTTGATAAGCATGATTCATATCAAGCTTTGTGTATGTTGTCCCTCCTGCCGCTTGGCAGGATTTTTGGAATGGGGTGCTTGTCTAGCTTTGCTACTTTATTAAACTGACCAAAGTGTCCGAATTTGTGAAGACTACAGGCTGACGGTTAAGGACGGGGACTACGGGTGCTGCCCATTTTGAGAACTGAACAGGTTGTATAACGCCCAGTTTCTCTAGTCTGTTTAGTTCAATGTCGAATTTTTCTCGCTGGGCATATGGCATCAGCCTCACCTCCATGAAGCGAGGGGTTGTTTCTAGATCCACATGAATCCTTTCCCCAGTTCGTCCTTAAAGACGGTGGTGTACTTTCTAAGTGGCTCTGGTAGCCCGCTTGCTCTCAAATAGAAAATTTCAGACCATTCTAACTTAATCTCTTTTAACCAATTTCACCCCAGGAGGCTTGGCCCTTCATCTACTACCACCATCAAGGGTAGCTTTGGCAATTGACTTCCATAATGGACAGTTACTGTGCTTATGCCTTTTACTTGAATGTCTTCATCCGTATATGTTTTTAGCTTGGCGGCTGTTTCTTCTAAACTTAATTGGTGTTCACCGTTATTCAAATATCGGAAGGTATGTTCCCCAATCACTGTAGTGGAAGCTCCCGTGTCCACTTCCCTTCCAACAGGTTTGCCATTTACTTTCATTGTGGCATATATTGGTTCTGTCTTTCCAACTTTCAGATTAAACAACGAGTAAATGTCAGAATTTGTTGTTTCAGGCGTTGTAGAATTCATTGGGCTTCT
Organism: Cetorhinus maximus; assembly: GCF_964194155.1. Taxonomy (NCBI): domain Eukaryota; kingdom Metazoa; phylum Chordata; class Chondrichthyes; order Lamniformes; family Cetorhinidae; genus Cetorhinus; species Cetorhinus maximus. The sequence continues at coordinate 4,176,427 of NC_135908.1, forward strand.
TCTTTTGTTTACAAGCCTGCTTGAATCTTTTCTTACACTGCCTTGCACTGCATACAATAGTAGCATTCAATTTTTTTAAACTGCCAATTGCTAAAAGACTGAATGTTTCCACCTCTATTAAAATTGTTCTTTGATTTCATTGCTAATTTATTTTTCTTTATTCTTTGGCTAGCGGGGGCCGTTTCCCGCTTCTTAGCAGAGTCTCGCTTTTTCGCGCCACTTTTGGCTGAGGTTTCCCACCCGCTGTGGAGGACAGCACCATTTTGCATACCCTGTACTGCTTTTGAGTCTCTTACTACGCATTCCATGGCCAGCGCTATCTCTAGTGCCTTCCTGAAATCCCGATTCACTTCAGGCAATAATCCTTTCTAAATAGAGTCCTCTTTCACACCACACACTAAACGATCACTGAGCATGTTGTTCAGAGTTGTACTGAACTCACAATGTTCCATTAGCTGCTTCAAATTTGCCACGTAGAATGCAATTGTCTCACCCGGGGCTCTATTTCATGAATTAAACCTGAACCTCTGCATCGTGACTGAGGGCTTGGGTTGAAAGTGACCCTTCACGAGGTCCACCAATTCATCGAAATTTTTCAAATCTGGGGCACTGTGTGCCGTCAAACTTCGAAGCAAACCGTAGGTTTTGCCCTCACAAGTACTCAAGAGGATTGCTCGCCTCTTCTCTTCCCCCGTAATCTTGTTCACTTGAAAAAAGAACATGAGGCGTTCTATGTATTGAGACTAATCATCTGTGGCTGGTTCAAAATGATCAATTCTCCCAAACTGTGGCATTTTGAGAGAGGATAACTTCTTCAATTCTAATGGAGCTTGCTACTTACAATCACTAGGCGAGGTACAGTGCCGATTTCTTTTTAACTTGATTTCTTCTGTTCAATCCTGTCTTATCCTTGTCGCCAGTTTGTTGTAAGGTGGCCGGTTGTACTATTAACGACAGAGTTGATCTGCAGACACTTCTTGGGTGGAAACTTTTACTTACAATATACTCAGCAGCATCTACACGTGTGCTTTCAACTCCAACCCTACACTGACTGCTAAGGTAGCCCACGCTACTCTCCTATTGGTTACTACAGATCATGTGATCTTCCTTAACAAGTATTATTCTTAAAGGTACATTACACACTAAATAAAACCATAATTACTACAATAGGATACATGGCACAGAAACAGGCCAACCAGTCGGCATTAATCAAGCCTGCTCCCATCTTTCCTCATTTAAATCTGCCATTGTAACCACTATCTCCTTCTCCCTCATTTGCTTGTCTAGCTTCCCCCTTAAATGCATCTATTCTATTGGCTTCATACGCTCCCTGTGGGCAAGTTCCACATTCTCGCCACTCTTTGGGTAAAGATGTTTCTTCTGAATTCCCTGTTGGATTTCTGGTGGCTATCTTATATTGATGTCCTCTAGTTATGCTGTTCCCCACAAGTGGAAATATTCTCTCTGTATCCACTCTTTCAAAATCCTAAAGACCTCTTTTACATCACCCCTCAGCCTTCTTTTTTTTCCAGGAGCAGCAGACATGGGGAGTGCAGGTAATTTTAAAAGACAATTGGAAGATATTTGAAAGCAAAATACTGCAGAGGCTGGAGATCTGAAATGAAAAAAAGAAAGTGCTGGAAAAACGCAGCAGGTCAGGCAGCATCTTTGGAGAGAGAAACAGAATTAACATTTTGACTCCAACATGACTCTTTGTCAGGCTTTGCCATTAACAAACTCTTGTTTCTCTCTCAACAAATGCTGCCAGACCCGCTGAGTTTTTCCAGCACTGTTTTTATTATTGGAAGATATTTGACACAATTTTAATTTGCTTCTCCTGGGAAATTACATGGCTGCATAGGTGGTGGGGAGGAAGCAAGTGTCTTATCAGGAAGTTCCAGCCATCATGGTATGGGTCAAGCTTGATGGACCAGCTGGTTTTTCCATGCTGTTTCTGTTTTAAAGAGGTATGAGAGATAAGATAATGTTTCGTGTTTTCTAAGCTTGAAGCACCATTTAACTAGTTATGTAATCCTTCCCAGAATAGGAGAGGCAATGGGAATGAAAAGATTTTGTATTTTTGCCCGCCAGTTTTCATAGGATCACAGAATGATACAGCACAGAAGGAGGCCTTTCAGCCCATTGTGCCTGTGGTGGCTATGTGAAAAAGCTATCCAATTGGGCGCAATGCCCTATCCTTTCCCCACAGCCCTGTAAGCTTTCCCCTTCAAGAATTTAACCAATTTCATTTCATGATACAGTACATTCCAGGTCACACCAACTTGCTATGTAACATTGTCCTCTCATCTCCCCTCTGTTGCATTTCCCAAGCATTTTCAATCTGTGTTCTCTGGTTACTGGCCATTCTGTTACTGGAAACATTTTCTCCTTATCTACTCTGTAAAAATCCTTCACGATTCTGAACGCCTCTATCGAATCTCCCCTTAACTTTCCCTGCTCTAAGGTTAGCCCATGTTTCTTTAGAATTTTCGAGTAGTTAGTTTCTGCAAGGATAATTATCCAGTGCCTGTCACCCAAATGATCACTCTTCACTGCAAAGCCAACAAGCCATTCTTTTTCTCTCTTCTGGCCTAATTTTCTCTTCCGATTTCTTTCCCTTTCACTCCCTCCTTGAAAGTACGGGCTCCCTCCTAGCATCTGTCATGCATGTGCCCAGCCCGGACTGTTAAACAGAAAGTGTTGGCAAGTTTTCAGATGAGGCAGGCTTAGGCTGATCCTGACCTCAATTGTAAGAGGTGCGGTCTTTTAGATGCGATGTTAAACTGAGGGTTGTCTGCCCTCTTAGACGGACACAAAAGACCCAGCAGCACCATTCGAAGATGAGGAGAGTTCATCCGTGTGTTCTGGCAAACATTTGTTCATCATTCAACAAACAAAGTTATTTGTACCTTTAGCGAATTTTGCAATGCACAAAGTGAATATTATATCACATTCCTTTAGGCCCAAGAACAAATTGTCTTTGTTCTGTGCCAGGATGTATTGGATTACATGGTACAGTAAAGGCATGATAATCAGGTTGAGGGAATGGGACTCATAAGGTACTTCACCTGATTCACTAACATTTAAATGAAGCAACAGAACAAAGGAGCTCCCCATTATGCACTCCTTCCCACTTGATTTTCCTGTATTCACTAAACCTGATACCCCCAGGTGCAGAAAATACAGCCCTATGCCTTTCAAGAATGTTAGTAATATTTTTACTTGGTATCTGGCATGCGACATAAATTGCCTCAATCCATTTCTTGTTCACCAGTACTAAACAAATTTCACTTAGACACATTCCGGCCGCATGCAAGAACAGAATATACATAAGAAACGGCACTTCAGGTTCCAGGTTATCCACGAGTTCTGCAATGCGGGGGAGGGGGGAAGAGATGTACTGGTGCTTTTTTTAATAACTGAAAACAAATTAAATGGTTGCAGATAAAATTATTGAGCACAAAATCTAGACTGACACTCCAGTACACTACTGAGTGAGTGCTGCACTGTCAGAGTTGCCATCTTTCAGATGATACCCTAAATTGAGACCCTGTCTGCCCTCTCATGTGGAGGTAAAAAAACCTCATAGCAGTATTTGAAGAGGAACAGGGGAGTTCTCCCCAGTGCAGTGGCCAATATTCATCCTTCAACCAGCATCACTAAAACCAGACCTGGTCGTCATCACATTTCTGTTTGTGGGAGCTTGCTGTTTGTAAATTGGCTGCCACGTTTCCTACAACAGTGGTTATATTTCAAAAATACTTCACTGGCTGTAAAGCACTTTGGAAGGGCTTGAGGTCGAGGAAGGCACTATATAATTGTAAGTTTTATATTTTTTTGCTGGTAAGTTATAGGTAGCTCTGATCAAACCATGAGCATTGTATCCAGTTCCAGTCGCCAAGAGATTCAAACCCTCATGGACTTGGTCCAGACAAGTGCCAGGAGGCTGATTCCTGACATCAGAGAACTGAGTTCTCAGTGAAGCCTTGAGACTAGGCAGCAATTACTGTGTAGAAAATGAGAACCACAAGAATTAGATTAGGGAGCACAGTTTCAAGCCAATAAAAGGATAAATTAGTACTGATGTCAGGAACAATGACTATTTGTGACTAAGTCTAAGAATAACATAATATCATTTATTGTGGACTCAAACCCCACTCCAGAGACTTGAGCACAAAATCTATGCTGACATTCTCAGTGCAATGCAGTACTGAGGGAGTGCAGCAATATGAAAGGCGCCTTCTTTCATAGGAAACATTAAACTTGTCTTGCCCTCTCAGGCAGAGGCAAAAAAAATCTGTAAGCAACGTTTGAAGAAGAGCAGGGAAGTTCCTCCTTGTGTACTTGCCCCTCAACCAACACCATTAAAACAGGTATAAACTCAGTAGATCTGGCAGCAGCTGTGGAGAGAGAAACAGATTGGACATTTTAGGTTGATGACCTCTATCAATACAAAAACAAATTATCTGGTCATGAGCACATTGTGGGACCTATGTCTTTCTGGTAGGATGAACAAATTAGTTTGAATGACGCTCTTCACATACTTAATCTTTTGGTGAAATTTCTATAGTAGTGACACATTGTCAAACCTAAACTGCTTCCTAAGCTTTTAAGGCTCATATAGGAACTGAAAACCCTTTGTTCTGGATTTTAAAAAAATGTTGTTCCACGACCACACCCATTCCTCAATTGCCAATTTACGTTAGACTGACATATACAAGAGACAGCATATTGTATCTGTTACAAATCCAGGGGCCCCTGTGAAATTATTCTAAGTAGCAGCAACATATTCTTGTAACTACTCCACACTCATGTGCCAAGCAAGCTTGATCAGGGGCGCTTTAAGCTCATTGCTTAATTGCCAGGTTGTTGGCTGAAATGTAATATTTGTAATCATGCTGCAGGCAATATTAGGAAACTCCAGACTGAAGGGAACTTTTTCAGCCTTTCCCACTGTCCCTCCCTCCACTACAGAAGGCTTTGTTCCTTTTACACTGACTGCTTCCATTAGCCCTTTTCCCCCACCTCTGGTGTCTCAGCCACTTGACAGTGCGGCCCTGAGATTCTGCAGACCCGTTTAAGAAGGGAGGACTGGCATGGGGTTGGGTGGGATTTTCTCCTGTGCCCTGCTGCTGACCCAGTCCCTGACTGTCGGGGGTCATTTGGATAATCAGGGCGGGCCCACCTGGGTTGCCAACTCCAATTGGATGTGTTCCTGGAGATTTCATCACATAACCTCTCATCATTGGTCATCTGACATCAATCCCCAAAGGCACCGCCTTTGCACGCTAACTGGAAAGCAAACAGACTCTGTCATCTGATTGTATCATTCTTGACTGTTGATCAGGCTTTCTTCCCCACCAACTACACCCCTCTCTTCATCTCTGATATTTTTTGAACTAATAAATGAAAGTATTTTTACAAATCACTAATTTTATTTAGTGCCCCTATGGTGTTTCTCCCGGGTTTTGCCTGCAAGAGAATACTGGCAATTAATCAATTCCTGGAGACTCCAAGCCAATTCTGGAGGGTAAGTAACCCTACCACCCTCCTCTCCCACCAAGATTGACCCTCCTCAGTCCCCTCAGTGTCAGGCAGTTATCTGATGTCACAACTACCACAGTTTTATCCTCACAGTCAACGCTCCTCGTTCTTGTTTGGTCTTCTCTCCCACTCTTCTCGAAGTTGACCATGTCCTGCATTACAGATACAGAAAATGCTGGAAAAACCCTGAAGAAGGGTCATACAGACTGGAAACATTGACTCTATTTCTCTCTCCACAGACACTGTCAGACCTGCTGAGGTTTTCCAGCAGTTTCTGTTTCTATTTCAGATTTCCAGCATCCGCAGTATTTTGCTTTTATCCTGCATAACAGACCTTGACTGCTCACTTGAATTTCATAACACGATACTACTTGTTTAGCCTATCAATCAGGACACTCTGCCATTGAGCAATGCGTAAGCCAACGAGAAACAGCACACAAAATCTCACTTACAAGTTATGTATTGCTATCAACAAAAGTTCACTCCAAGTTATGTTAAAGATCTCCCTGTGCCTTCCTTCACACAACACAATTGATTGAGCGTGCTTAGCTTTGTTGGATGAGACCACTCAGTTGTGTAAACTCTGCCACAGGGCACGATATTCCTGCCAACTTCCCTCACATCGCAAGAACACAAAGTTAAAAATTGTATAGAGTTTACAACACAAAAATATCTGGAAAATAAATAATTTGGAAATATGCAAAAAAAGTGACCACCAAAAACACGTGCTGAAAAGTTACGATAAAGAGTCCCAAAAAAAGAACACAATTTAGGAGTTCCTTCATCTACTTGTTCCCATTCCAATGGGCTTACAAGGGGGAGGGAAGTGCATATCTGGTGCAGTTCTATTGAATATTGCTAGCTGTTTATTTAACTACTTTTGCATCAAATTTGAGACTTGCACACAAAATGGGCATAAGCACTTCAGCTATAGCTAAAAAAAAAGAACTGAATTGTTGTAATGGAATAATATAGAGCATGATCAATTCTCCCAGTTCAGTACGCCATCTGTGACAGTCACCACCTACTCTTTCGATAAACGTGGTTGCTGGGTGGGTCTTCTCCAGAAAAATAAAAGCACCTAGAATATTTGAACCTTGAACGGAGTAATAGAGGAAATCTCAGGGGATCAATGATTACAGTACTAATAGGTTACCCAGGCTGGTGTGTCCGTTTTTGTTTTTGCCACATGCATTAATTAGTGTCCAGGTATGAGTTATGACTTTATAAAGCCAGTGACCCTGAATTAGGAACAGGAGTGGGCCGCTCGGCTCCTAGAGCTTCCTCTGCCATTCAGTAAGATCATGGTTGATCTGATTGTAACCTCAACTTCACATTCTTGTTCACCCTCGATAATGTTTCACCCCTTTGCTCATCAAGAATCTAACTATCTCTGCCTTAAAAACAAAAACTCTGCTTCCACCATCTTTTGAGGAAGAGCGTTCCAAAGACTCACAAACCTCTCGTAAAACCTAATAAAGATGGATCTGGTCCAATACAGCAATGAACAAAAACTTCTTCCAGAGCACCTCTCAAATCCACAACCTCAGCAACTTGAAGGGACAAGGGCAATAGGCACAATGGAACACACCATGGGCTGCATTTTACGGGGTGGGGGTGGGGTGGAATTGCTAAGAAGCCTAATTGACCATTAATTATTCATTTAAATATGGCGGGTGGGCTGCCGATTCTGACCTAACGTATTATGGCGATCAGCTTGGGGGTGCGTGGGAAGGTGGTGGGCTAGCCATCTGACATATTTTAACGTGTACCCCCCCTTGCATCGAATATATGCCCAGCGTGTACTGCATTGGCTGTGAAGCACTTTGGGACGTTCTGAGGTCATGAGAAGTTTGGCAATGAGCTGGCAATATTAGTGAATGAACTCAGAGCGTCAGCACAGGCATGATGAGCTGAATGGCCTCCTTCTGTGCTGTACCCATTCTATGATTCCAAAAGACAGCAGAGCTTCAGAGCATGTGCATGTATTCATCAGTTATATTACGTGCAGTTGTCAATTACACAAAATATTTCTGGGTTTGCGGGTGGGGTGGGGAGAGGAATCACTTAAGCAATGGAAACGAAATTGCAGCAAAAGGTTATATATAAATGCTGGCTGACACTCCAGTGCAGTACCAGGGCATGCAGTACTGTTGGAGGTGCCCACTTTTGCATAAAATGCTAATCCAAGGCCCTGTCTGTCCTATTAGGTGGATGCAATAGATCTCATGGCACTATTTCGAAGAACAGAAGGGGTGTTCTCCCCTATGGCCTGGCCAACCTTCATCCCTCAACTAACACCTAGGGCAGGGGTGCTCGGCGGGGGCGGGCAGGGGCAGTTGGGAAGCCATCCGCCGCCTGCAATCGGCTCTGCACCGCGATTTTAAGTGGGTGGGCCAATTAAGGCCCGCCTTGTGTGGTTCATGAGCGGCAGCACTGAGCAGGTGGAGGGTGAGCAGGCCTGACGCCCAGTCCGCGCATGCGTGAGGAAGAGCGCTTCAATCTCCGAGGCACGGAGCTGCCTCAGGGAGATTAAAGCGCCGTCTAAAAAAATTAATAAAGACAGTAAAAATTTAATAAAACGTCCCCTCATGTGACTCTGTCACATGAGATGGGGCATGGTTTTAATTCTAAAGTTTTTATTTGATGTTTATTTGCTTTAGGGGGCCTCATCCCACTCGTGGATGAGGCTTCCTAAAAGATATAAAGGCCACTTGGCCTTTTCGCCTGCCTGCCAATCATAAGGTTGGATGGGCAGCGTGGATTTGAATTTAATTAGATTGTTAATGGCCTTAATAGGCCTTTTAATTATCGGCAGGCGTGTAGCTGACTCTGGCGCCTGCCCGCCGAATGAAATATCGCGCGAGTGCGCGATGACATTGGGGCGCACACCCGTCATCATCGTGTGTCATTTTATGCTCAGACACGTCGGGTGTCGAGTGTAATATTCTGCCCCTAAAAAATAATCAGGTTTTCATGTCACGATCATAGTACTGTCTGTGGGAGCTTGCGGTGTACAAACTGGGTGCCACACTTCCCACACTGCAACAGCAAAATTCAAAGTACTTCATTGGCTGTAAAGCACTTTGGGATGTTCTGAGGTAATGAGAGGTTTGGCAATGAGCTAGCAATATTAGTCGATGAACTCAATTGGCCTGCCTTTGGCTATTTTGAATGTCTTTGGGATGTGATCTGAGTAGGTTAGACATTCACTGTGCAGCACTTTTTCAAGAAAAATGGTTAGGTTCTAAACAACAGCTTTTACCCTTCTGCAAGATCAGTAGTTCAGTTGTGCTCGAGTGCCAGGCCAACTGCTGAGAATGTGCAGAGTGGAGCTATACAACCCAGTAGCAGCGCTTAATTGACAACTCTTCTGTGGCTCCTAAAGATGTGCAGAATCCAAGGAATTGATGCAACGATAGTTGGATTCACACATGTACAACAGCTTTGATTTTTGCTGCGTGCAGTAAAGTGTTTCTGCCAGTGATTGGCAGAGGGTAGGCTGGCTGATTTTAAGAGCCCGGGTCTCAACTGCATGTTGCTTACTGATTTCCTCACCAGTCATAAAAATGCCTCATTCATAGGGTCCGGGACTGCCTTGCAGCTCGCTGGCTCGTTGCATTGGGAGCAAGAGCACCAAACAAAGCAAATGAATTGCAGGCTGGTTAAGTGTGCAATGGTGCTTTGCCAGCAAAAGACATCACTATTAAATGGTGCACTCCTTCAGGAGCGGGCTCACAAAAACCTCGCTCGCCCTGTGAGACGGTTGTCTGCAGCTGTGCACCTGTGCAGCTTAGCGGGAATGCTGCTTACAGCTCATTCTTGGCTTCAAGTGCAGAGCCAGTAAAACTGGCTCCAGTAAAAGATCCCATGGCACTTTTCCAAAGAAGAGCAGGGGGTTTCTTCCCGGTCCTGCCAAATGCTCATTCCTCAACCAACATCACTAAAATAGACGATCTGGTCACTGTGACAATGCTGTTTATGGGACCTTGCTGTGTGCCAATTGGCTGCATTTCCTACAGTGATCACACTTCAAAACCTACCTCTTTGACCAAGCTTTTGATCATCTGTCCTAATATCTCCTTGTGTGGCTTAGTGTCTAATTGTGTTTGCTAACGCTCCTGTGCAGCACCTTGGGATGTTTTACCACGTTAAAGGCGCGATAGGACCAGCAGAATAACGCTGACAGCGCAGGTTCAATCCTTGTAGTAGTTCTTGGGGCCTCGCCTTGCCCCATAATAATATCATAGCGTAAGCCATGGTTAGCAACCCTCGGACAACGAAGATACTACATAAATAGAGAGAAAGGTGCTGTACAAACATAAGTTGTTGTTCTGCATGTTAGTTCATATCAAATTAGTGGTATTATTGATAATGTTTTTAATATATATATATTTGGGTTTACAATATATATTTATGAATACATATGTCTTTATACCCTGTAATTTTTTATATATAATGTATTTGTGGAATATTTGTGAAGCCTAAGCCTATAGTTTATTGAAGCCTAAGCCTATAGTTAAAAACAAAGTGTAAGGTTGGCTAACAAGGCTGACATTGAGCCAAATCCAAGAACTTGGAACTCATTCTCCGATAGGTGAGCGTGTGTTTTTTTACTCGAATATGGGATATGGGCCAGCATTCATTTAAGAAACAACCACATTGCTTTGGGTCCGGAGTCACATGTAGGCCAGGCCAGGACAGGACAGCAGATTTCCTTCCCTAAAGGACATTAGTGAACCAGATGGGATTTCACGCGTTCGGTTTCATTTTTATTGAATTCAAATTTCACCACCTATTTGAACCCGGGTCCCCAGAGCATTACTCTGGGTCTCTTGGAGCACTAGTCCAGTGACAATACCACTATGCTACCGCCTCCCCATGCATACGTATCTGTATGGATAAGGGTCAAGGCGGTAGTAAATCTCTGGTGCAAGTTAACCTGTTTTGCATCCCTTTTCTCTCATCTACGAAAAAAAAAATCTGAGAAGAAGGTCCAAGGTAATTCTTTTACTGCAGGTTTTAATTGCTGTAAGCCAACTAGGCATCAAGAAGACATGAGCAAAGAAAGACTTGCATTTATATAGCACCTTCCATGACCTCAGGATTTCTCAAAGTGCTTCACACCCAATGAAGCCAGAATGGAAATAAAATCTACCTGATAGAAAGTCCCACTCCAGAGACTTGAGCAGAAAATCTAGGCAGGCATTCCAGCTGGTCTAATTCCATTGAGGGAGTGCTGCACTGTTGAACGTGGTGACTATTGGATGAGACATTAAACTGAGGCCCCCTCTGCTCTCCCAGGTGTACTTAATTGGCTGTAAAGCAGTTTGGGACATCCTGAGGTTGAGGAAAAATGGTAAATAAATGCAAGATTTTTTCTCTCTCTAAAAGCCAGGCAAGTCCGGCCTTCACTGTCTATTGTCAGGTGGGCAAGATGAGCACTTTCCATGGAAAAATCAAAGAATCACGCAGAATCTCATTTAAACGCAATTACCAACAATTTGCCCTGACTAACTTGTTTCGAACAATCCCACCAGGTGGAAATCAACCCCCGGTATTTGTTTTGTTGACGATGCTAGTGGAACCTGAGAGCACTCTGAGATAAAGGAACTTTCATCAGAATGTAAACTCCGGGATTAGTAGATTTTGTGCCCCCTGTTAAAGGAATGCAGTTTCGTTTTCCAGTAAAGCTCTACTTTAATGGCCTCATCGCTGCTAGTGGTCCTGTCTTTAAAAACTGAATTCTTTTCAAAATAAGCCTTTGAAAGCTGCAGGTCAGAACCAGACAAGTTTTGAGAGACAAAGCAGGGGGCAGGGAAAACATAAGAAAATTAAATGCTTGTGAGCAAAAGACCATGCTTAACCCACTGATACACTTTCTTCCCCCCCTCTATGACTCTTCATTGGGAACTTCTTGGGAATTTCCCTCACCCCACCCCTCCAAAATGATCCACTAAGAACCACTTTCTCACTGCAAATCTCACCATGGCATCAGCTCACCCTTAACCCACCTAACCTCTGTGATCTGCTCCAGTAATATGTCCCTCTGATCCACCCAATACCAGCCCAATTACTCTTATGTACCATTATCAATGTTGTGTTTTATGCCTTGGAGATATGCAGAGATGATACACCAGTTTCAATATGTGCAGGAGCTTTATTTAGAATGACTTGAAATGTCTGCTCTCATGCTTATAGCTGTTTGCCTACAGTCCAGTTTCTTTTTTTTCAATAACCACACGCAAGCTTAACGAATCACACGTTGAACAGACACACACAATCAAATACTGAAAAATTGAACACTACAATCAGCAGCACTTCCTTCATCCACCTCCACCCCCTCCAACCCCAACCCTCCCACTACCTCATCAACATCTCTGCCTTCCCATCAGTCCTAAAAGCTCAAGATCCTCCCTCTTCAAACATGCCCTCTTTCAACCCCCTCATGTGCAAGCCAATGAGTATTGACTGTGTGTGGATGTCAGATGGGGTCAGGGTTGGTCTCAACTGTACTAGCCCCTCTAAACTCTTTCCACTGCTCATCCCATTTGATAGCCTTCTACCAGTAGGCTTTTTGCTTCAGTGCTGCAGGGGCTATGCTGTGTGCACATATGGTGTGATGCCTTTACCCAGGATATATACAAGCAAGATATCCCAGCCTCATTGTCTATAATGGTGAATGGACACATCATTGAGACAAATGGTTGGCTAATAATAAAAGCAAGCAAGGGTAGGAAGAAGAGAAACACGAGGAGATAATTAGTGATGTTCAGTAGGTCAGTGCACATTTTTGCAATCCATTTACCATATTTTCAAGTTAAATCATTGAAAATTGTGCAATGATCTAGCGAGCATCTGAACAGACAAAATGTACCTGTCGGAGTATAAGCTGAAACAGCAAAAATGCTAATAGTGAGAATATTTCTCACTCTGCTGTGAATTTGTTCAGCCATCATCTCTTGGTGATTTATACTGTTCTTGCATGGTACTAAAAAGCTGCTTTATCAATGTACTGGCATACAGCACAGAGTTCACATTGCCAACTACTTATAAATGGGTTAGTGCCCCCACTAAAGATCAGACAGAAAAATGCTATGCGAACCCTTTTAAGCTTTACTCCACTATTACTTTTTATACATTCTTGGCATGCAAGTGTCACAGGCAAGGCCAGCATTCACTGCCCAGCCCTAACTTCCTTGAGAAGGTGGTGTGTTGCGTTCTTGAACAGCTGCAGTCCATGTGATGTAGATACGTCCACAATGTTGTTACAGGGTGTTGCTTAATAGCTTTGTCTAGTCTGAGTCATATTTTGTTGCCTCTATTGACTGAGTTGGCATACAAAAATACAGGGTCACGAACTCACCAAGGAATGGATGGCCTTTCATCCCTACTTAACCTGTTTAAAAGACACTCATGCTGTTGGCAGTGATTGCAATCTGCAGGGTTTCTTGGGCTGAGTGTTATTAGCACCTTCAGTAGTATAATAGGTTTGATCAACCTCATGCAACAGTTTACTGTTAAGAGGCTTCGCTGCATACTAAGAAACAGATGTGCATGACCCACCGTTAAAATTTACTGAAATGTCATATATTGGGCTATTATCATCATCCATCTCCATTTCCTTGCATAAACAAAGCTTTCCCAGTATTAATGAACATGCTATTAGTGGTCTCTGCTGATGCAATGGTAGCAAATGTACAATTTCTCTTCTTCATAAAACAATTACCGTTTGATTTTTAAAAATCTCTGCCCATCTGTCGAGTACAGAATACCCCCCAATACAACGTCCACTAAATTTTACGTTTCTTTTCTAATTCAATTCCATTCTAAAAAATGGGAATGCCACCCATAAGGTCACCGTTCCACGTCAGTCCATCAGCTCTTAAACAGAGGCCTTTGGGCTTTGACTGTTGATGAAAATGTACAGATGAAAGTTAAATCTGCCCCCGTATTCCGTTAGTAACAGGGTAAAATAATTGAATTAGGAGGACAGTTTGCATAGACTAGGCTTGCATTCCCTTGAATATAGAAGATTAAAGAATGATGTAACTGAAGTGCATAAGAAAAGACTTCTACTTCTATAGCGTCTTCCATGACCACTGGACATCCCACAGCGCTTTACAGCCAATGAGTTTTTTTTGAAGTGTAGTCACTGTTGTAATGTAGGAAATACAACAGCCAAATTTGTGCACACCAAAGTCCCAGAAATAGCAATGTGATAATGACCAAATAATCTTTTTGTTGTGATGTACATTGAGGTATAAATATCAGCCAGGATACCTGGGGATAACTACTCTACTCTTCTTCATAACAGGGGAAATCTTTTGCATCCACCTGAGAATAGACAGGGTGTCTCATCCAAAAGACAGCACTTCTGACAGTGTAGCACTCCCCCAGTACTGCACTGGCGTGTCAACACAGATCCAAATAAAAGTTATAGTGCAGAAAAAGGCCATTCAGCCCATCATGTCTGTGCCAGTCAAGTGAGAAAAAAAGAAACTAGCCACTCATTTTTAATCCCACTTTCCAGCACCTGGTCAGTAGCCTTGCAGGTCACAGCACTTCAGGTATAGATCCAGGTACCTTTTAAATGAGTTGAGCGTTTCGGCCTCAACCACCAAATTGAGCAGTGAATTCCAGATGCCCACCATCCCCTGGGTGAAAACGTTTATCCTCATGACCCCTCTAATCCTTCTACCAATCACCCTAAATCTATGCCCCCTGGTAATTGAACTCTCAGCTAGGGGAAACTGAGTCTCCTCTGTTCTAAGGAAAACAACCCAAGCCTATCCAAATCTTCCCTCATAGCTGCAATTTTCCAGCCCTGGCAACATTCTTGTAATCTCCTCTATACTCTCCTCAGAGCAATTATGCCCTTTCTGTAATGCAGTGACCAGAACTACACAGAAAATTCCAGCTGTGGCCTAACCAACAATGATACAGTTCCAGCATTATATCCCTGTTTTTGTATTTAATGCCTTGTCCAATAAAGGAAAGCATTCCATATGCTTTCTTTACCACCTTATCCACCAGTCCTGCCACCTTCAGGGACCTATGGACATGCACTCCAAGGTCTCTCACTTCCTCATTTTCTCTCAATATCCTCCGGTTTATTGAGTATTCCTTGCTTTGTTTGCCCTCCCCAAATGCATTATCTTACACTTTTCTGGATTGAATTCCATTTTCCACTTTCCCGCCCACTCAACTAAACCATTGATACCTTTCTGGAAACAGCAGCTATCTTCTTTCCTATCAACTACACAGCCAATTTTTATGTCATCTGCAGATTTCCCAATCATACATCCCACATTGAAGTCTAAAACATTAATATATACAGCAAACAGCAAGGGCCCCAACACTGAACCCAAGGAATGCCACTGGAAGGCACTTTCCATTCGCAAAAACATCTATCAATCATTACCATTTGCTTCCTGTCACTGAGCCAATTTTGGATCCAACTCGCCACCTTCCCCTCTATCCCAAGGAATTCCACTTTTCTGACCAGTCTGCCATGTGGGACCTTCTAAAATTCCTTACTAAAATCCATGCAGACAACATCCAATGCACTACCCTCATCAATCCTACTTGTTACTTCCTCAAAAAATTCTATTAAGTCAGTAAGAAACAATCTTCCCCTAATAAAACCATGCTGACTATCCCTGACCAATCCCTGCCTTTCTAAGTGACAGTTTATCCTGTCTCTCAAAATTGATTCCAATAACTGGCCCATCACCGAAGTCAGTCTGACCGGTCTACAATTTTCTAGCCTATCCCTCACACCCTTTTTAAATATTGGTACAACGTTCACAGACCTCCAATCCTCTGGTATCTCGTTGGACCTAGTGAGAATTGGAAAATGATCCTCAGAGCATCCGCTATTTCCTCCTTTGCTTCCTTTAACAGCCTAGGAGACAATCCATCTGACCCTGGTGATTTATCCACCTTCAAGGATGCCAGTCCCTCCAGTGGTTCCTCTTTCATTATGCTTATTGTATCTAATATTTCACACTCTTCCTCTTTAACTAGAATGTCTGCATCATCCCTCTCCTTAATGAAGACAGAGACAAAGTACTCATTGCGAACCCTGCCTACATCTTCTGCATCAACGCACAAGTTACCATGTACATCTCTGATAGGCCCTATCCTTTCTTTACTTATTCTCTTGCTCTTAATGTACTGGTAAAACATCTTTGCATTTTCTTTGATTTTACATGCCAATATCTTTTCGCATCTTCCCTTTGCTTTCCTAATTTCCGTTCTTACTTCACTCTTGTGCTTTCTATACTCCTCTAACCTTTCTACAGTATTAAGTTTTTTTGTGACAGTCATAAGCTCTCTTTTCATGCACAAGTCCTGGCGTGGGACTTGAATTTATATAACCTTTTAAACTCACAGCCAAAAGTGCTACCAACTGAGCCACAGTTGACTCTTAAAGAATTGTTAGGGTGCATAGAGGGGAACTATTTCCTCCAGAACAAGGACATATTGTCTTACCCTAATCCTAAAGTTAGACAAATAACAATGACAATCTGGGCCAGATGGCTTCCTTCTGCGCTGAACGATTCTGTCAGTTCGCGAAGCAGCTTATTCAATAAGGCAATGAATTTCTTTGTGCACCTTGCTCGCTTATTGTTATAACAATCATATTCCTATAGATTGGGAAACATCTGTTAATGTTTGGCTATGAAACTCACAATCCCCCCCCCATATTAAAGCATGTCACTTTATCCTCAATAGGATTACAACATACACAAATAGGCTTTAGGTTCTCAGGAATCATTAATTCCATTTACACTGAATTGTAAGTATAATCAGTGCACATAACAAAGATGAGTTCCAACATCTAAAATAAATGTTCACGCACATGCCTTGGAAACCTGCAGTGCTTGGTAAAGATGAATGATTAGTGTGGCACAGACAGATCTTACGAAATCAGTCTTGGTGTAATGCTAAAGCGGGCCCCGCCCCCAAATCGCTGACGGGAAAATTCTGGCCCAGGACTGGAAGATGGAGTTAAGATACAGATTAGATATGATCCAACTGAATGACGAACAGACTCAAGGGGCCTACTCTTGTTCCTATGCTCCAAAGCACTTTGAAAATTGTTACCTTGTGTTCTACTTGAGTTAGAGGACATACTTGGACTCTAACTAATTTGTGTGTGCAGATTGGTGGCGAAACTCTCATCCTTGTATTCAAATCCCTCCATAACCTCACCTTCAATATCTCTGTAACCTCCTTGGGCCTTTGTAAATTCTGCACTCCTCCAATTCTGGCCTCTTGGCATCCCCAACTTCCTTTGTGCACCATTGGCACCATGCCTTCAGTTGTCAGGCCCCATATTTTGAAGCTCTCTCCCCAACTCTCTTTGCCTCTCTCTCTTTCTTTGAGACCCTCTTTTAAACCCACTTTTTCCACCAAGCTTTTGGTCATCTGCCTAAAACCTCCTTCTTTGCCTCAGGTGTCAGTCTTTGTCTGATAACACTCCTGTGAAGCATCATGGGACATTTTATTACATTAGACACTATATAAACGTTGTTATTGATACAGCTGAAGTTTATATTTTTATGCAGATTTGCTGGCTCAGGCCCAGGTCAGAGAATACTATGCTTTCTTGGGATGCATCAATTTTAATTATTGTGAGGAAAATCTGAGATGGACCAAATGGAATGAACCAGCTATATGCTTTTCTTACCTCAATCTTTCTTGCAGTCTAGGATGTTGCAAAGAATTCCAGATGCTGTATGAGGGTATATCAGCTCATTGTTAAAGGCTGCTAAAGAGTGAAAGTACTCTTGTTTCGCAATATAGCCTTATCCTCAACTTTCAACATCAGGAAACAGTCATGCTATTGTACATGTAGCTACAGCCTTGAAAACATGAGGCAGAGCGACACACTTGTGGTTAGTCTTCCTTACAGTGTACATTGCATTCCTTTGGTATTGAGGTTTCAGAAAGCTTCCAAGTTACTCAAGTCCATCAGTTAAGCACACATTGATAAAATATAGTGTGCGGGCATGTTGAGGGAAGATGGAGATGTGATCTTGCAAAAAAATTAGAAATCTTTTATCTGACCAGAAGTTATCACAATATAATTTGTTTCAATCTATGTAGTGCACTGAACTGACAATAATAATGAGATCCTTCTTGGATTACCCACAGATCTGGCACATCACCCCAATTTTAATCGCTCCACCATTTGCGACTGTGCCTTCAGCTGCCAAGGCCGTAAGCTCTGAAATTCCTTCCCTAAATCTCTCCACCACTTTGCCCTTGTTTAAGATGCTCCTTAAAGCCTACCTCTTGTCACCCGTCCTAATATCTCCTTTGGTGGCTCAGGAGTACTCCTGTGAAGTACCTTCGGACGTTTTATCACATGAAAGCCACTATATAAATGCAACTTGTTGTTGTTGTAGATTTCCAGGACAGGCACAACATATACAGGCACCTGCAAGACTTCCAGCTTGAGCCTTGCACTGAGAGGCCCCCTTGAGGTCTGAAATGGTATGTTTCTGTTGCAAGAAGGGTAAACAACTTATATATCACGCCAATTGGGAAAAAAGAACAAAAATTCTGGAAAAGTGAAATAAAAATAGAAAATACTAAAAATATAATTGATGTCTGAGAGAAAAAGGCCATTTTTTAAATCCCTTATGGCTACTTGAGGAAGTAAATTTTGGCAGGCCCCCAGGAAAAGACCTCTGCATTATTTTTAAGAAAGAAAAAGATAATTAAGAAGAAATGATTTAGTTATACAGCACCTTTAATGTCCTCGGGACAACCTAAAGCATTCACAAGCAATCAAGTACTTTTGACATCTAATCCTTAGTGTAACATTGGACCTTAATGTCAGCTGTGACTCAGTCGGTAGCACACTTGCCTTTGTGTCAGAAGGTCCTGGGTTCAACACTTCAGGGCTTGAGCACATAACCTAGCTTGACACTCCAGTGGAGTGCTGAGGGTGTGCTGCACTGCTGAAGGTGCTGTCTTTATTAAAGTGCAGCCCCATCTGCCTCAGGTAGTTGTAAAATAGCGGCATTATTTTGATGATTTATTCAGTTATTCCCAGTGTCACCCAGTATTTATCCTTCAAACAACATAACAAAATAGCAGATTATCTGGTCATTATATTTCTGTTTGTGGGAGTTTGCTGTGTGCAAATTGGCTACCGTGTTTCATACATTACAACAGTGACTATACTTCATTGGCTGTAAAACACTTTGAGACATTTAGTGGTCATGAAAGCGCAATATAAATGCAAGTCCTTCTCTTTTCTTTGCACAGCAAGGTCCACAAACAACAATGAAATAAATGACCGAATAATCTCTTTCAGCGATATTGGTTGAGGGATAAGTATTGGCCAGGGCACTCTTTGCCCACCCTTCAAAATTTTATGCCATGGAATCTTTTACGTCTCCCCGAGAGGGCAGATGGGGTCTCAGTTTAATGTTTCCTCTGAAAGCTGGCACCTCCAACAGTGCAGCATTCCCTCAGTACTGCAGTGCAGTAGCAGCCTCAAAATCTCTGGAGTGGAACTTGAACACATAACCTTCAGACTCAGAAGCCATACATCAAATCAAGCCTAACACCTTATGAGGAGCTACAGGATTTTTAACACCCACCAATGTCAATGAAACATGCTGGTTTGTGATGCAGAGTGACGCCAACAGCGTAGGTTCAATTCCCATACTGGCTGAGGCCATCCACGAAATTCCCTCTGTGCTGCATGGACATCAATTTAGATTTTATATTCAAGTCAAGGAGCGCGATTTTAATTCACGAACCTCAGATCAGAAGAGAAAACGATCCCAACCTAGACAAGCCAGTACATAAGCGGGTGCTTAATTAGACTGAGATTATGGTTATGACATTTTAACAGGATTTAGCAAAGTTGTTAAGTGACCCATGTGGTTTATGAACAGTAAGTACTTATATAGTAAAGAAACTTGATTTTGCTGTGGATGATTTTTAAACAAGCATGCAGCGGGACTCAACAACATTGTGAATTACAGCCTGCACAAGAACTGCTCCTGCAACATACTGAAGTATGTGCATCTCACTCTGTAAAGGCGAAATGGGGGGTGGGGGGAGCGGGAGCACACGGCGCCTCTGGGTACAGCTTGAGCTGTTGTTGCATCCCTCTTTTGACCCACCTCCTCTTCCTCCAAAAACCACATGTGCAACAGGTACCCCATTTTGTTATCATTGGATCATACTGGGGCAAATATGACAGCAGCCTATCAATTGCCACCATAGTGCCTCAACAACGAAGGAGAAGGAACACAATACAAATAAATAATATGGAATTATTCCCTGGCTTTTTCAGGCTGGAAAGGCCGAGGTCCTGGGAACTCTTGGCACCCAAGAATTGAGGTGGCATATTAGTTTCCCAGTGGCTACAGGTCAGACTTAGTGTGAAGGACACAGGATTCAGGGTTTGTTCACATATTGAAACTTTAAAACTGGCAGGTACATCGGTGAAAATCGCACAGGCACAAAATGGGCAATGAACTAGTGGATTCAGGACAGAATAGTCACATGGAAAAATTTGGATTGATTCGGAAGAGTCAGCATGGATTTGTTAAAGGAAAAACGTGTCTAACTAATTTGGAGTTTTCTGAAGAGGTAACGGAGACGGTTGATGAGGCAAGGCCGTTGAAGTGGTGTATATGGACTTCCAAAAGGCGTTCGATACAGTGCCACACAACAGACCTGTGAGGATGGTTATAGGTCATGGAATAAAAAGGACAGAAGCAATGTGGATGCAAAACTGGCTGAGGGATAGGAAACAGAGGGTAATGGTTAATGGGTATTTTTCGGGCTGGAAGAAGGTTTGTAGTGGAGTTCCCCAGGGGTCGGTATTGGGACCCTTGCTTTTCCTGATATATATAAATGATCTAGATCTTGGTGTGCAGAGGGCAATTTCAAAGTTTGCGGACGACACAAAACTTGGGAGAATTGTAAACTCTGAGGAATACAGTGTAGAATCTCAAAAGGACATTGACACATTGGTGG
Source organism: Cetorhinus maximus (assembly GCF_964194155.1). Lineage (NCBI taxonomy): Eukaryota > Metazoa > Chordata > Chondrichthyes > Lamniformes > Cetorhinidae > Cetorhinus > Cetorhinus maximus. The sequence goes on from NC_135908.1 coordinate 4,196,989, forward strand.
AGTGGGCAGATAGGTGGCTGATGAAGTTCAATGCAGAGAAGTGTGAGGTGATACACTTTGGTACAAAGAACATGGAGAGACAGTATAAAATAAAGGATGCTATTCTAAAGGGTGTGCAGGAGCAGAGAGACCTGGGTATATATGTACATAAGTCAATACAGGTGGCAGGACAGGTAGAGAGAGCTGTTTCTAAAGCATACAGTATTCCAGGCTTCATTAATAGGGGCATAGAGTACAAGTGCAGGGAGGTTATAATGAACTTATATAAGACACTGGTTAGACCTCAGTTGGAGTAATGTGTACAGTCTGGGTGCCAAACTATAGGAAGGATGTGAACGCATTGGAGAGAGTGCAGTAGAGGTTTACAAGAACGGTTCCAGGGATGAGACACTACAGTTATGAGTATGATTGGAGAATTTGAGACCATTTTCCTTGGAGAGGAGTTTTTTGATAGAAGTTTTTTAAATCGTGAGGGGTCTGGACAGAGTAGATAGGGAGAAACTGTTCCCGCTCATAAACAGATCGAAAACCAGAGGGCACAGTTTTAAAGTGTTTTGCAAAAGAGGCAAATGTGAGGTGAGAAAAAACTTTTTCACACAGTGAGTAGTTAGGGTTTGGACTGCACTGTCTGGAAGTGTGGTGGAGGTAGGTTCAATTGAGGCATTGGATGATTATTTAAACAGAAACAATGTGCAGGGTTACGGGGAAAAGGCAGGAGATTGGCCCTAAATTAAAATGCTCAGAGAGCTGGTGCAGACACAATGGGCCAAATGGCCTCCTTCCACACCATAACAATTCTGTGATTCTGTGATAGTGGAAGGGAAAAAGAAAATGCTTTCCCTCCCACCCGATCTATAACTCTAAATGAAGTATTTGCATTTATATAGCACCTTTCACAACTTCAGGATGTCTCAGGGCACTTTACAACCAATCAAGTATTTTGAAATATCATAATGTAGGAAACAAAGCAGCCATCTTGCAAGGTCTCACTAACAGCAATGAAACAAATGGCCAGGTTATCTGACCAACCAACTTTGCTCAATTTTTGTTCAGTTTTCTGCCAAAGCTGACAAGAAAAATCTAGATTAATGACATGTCGTACCAGATCGAAGAGTCTGTATTAACGCAAACTGAGTGACTGAGCATTTAGCTAAGCATAGCCCCCATTCCATCTCTGACCCCAGACAGCACATGTTTACCACTGATCAAAGGCCCAACTGCCATCTAACTAAAGGTCTGGAAAGTTCCTGGAGATTTATTTACTCTTGGACTGACAAGAGTCACACTGTGGACTGCAGCCTAAGAACGCACAAGGCCAGAGCATGAGGAATGGTCCCATTATTATGGAGAAAAAAGTGATGTTGTCTTAAACTAAACCTACCCCAAAGCTTCTGAAAAAGGATTACATAGAACATACAGCACAGAAACAGGGCATTCATCCCAACAGGTTTAAGCTGCTATTCATGCCTTCCACGAGCTTCCTTCCATCTTCCTTCATCTCACCCTCTCAGCATAATCTTCCATTCCTCACTTTCTATATCATTTTACATTTGCAACTGAAGTACAAATCTTATCTGAATGGCATTTTTTATGTGTCTATTTTCTTCTTTAACATGCGAATATGTTTTTATTTACAGACAATGCTAACCACACTTCGAAAAAAATTTTCAAGTTACCACCTTTTACCAAGATGAAAACTGGCAGAAAGGAAAAGCAATGGATGGGCTGGGATGTTTTCCTAACTGATGATGAAAATTCACTGTGTACCCTAATAACTAAATGGGTCCATATAGTTTCTTCCTGATCCAATGGATAGAAAGCCGTCATCATGGATAAGAAGTCTTCAAGCCAAATGAAATGATGTTGAACCTCACTGCTCTGGCCGTGGCAATATAAATGAGATTTTGACAGCATAGAAGTGACTGCACAAATATGTTACAATATACTACGAAGAAATCTGGGTTTAATCATTATCTGTCATAAAACTATGTCTTAGGTGTTAAGTTATGGCCACTGTTTTGCAGCAGTTGGTTCTATGCTTACTATTCAGTAAGTGGAATGCCCTGGTCTACCATCTTTACACTTCTTATTAAAAAATTTATTTAGGATAATAAGAGAATACAGCACAGGAAACCATTCCGCCTATCACCCCTGTGCTGGCTCTTTGAAAAAGCTATCCGATTAGTCCCACTCCTCTGTTGTTTCTCCCCCAGAGCCCTGTAATTTTCTTCCCTTGAAGTAATTGTCCAATTTCCTTTTGGAAGACATTACTGAATCTGCACCCAGCACACTATCAAACAATGCATTCTAGATCTTAACAGTACCTGCCTAGTATTTAAGCAAAGATGTTAAACCTTTTATCCTAATTGGATTGATTACTTTAAATATAAAGACATTCCACATGTGGATGCCAACACAGTTGCGTGCTAACATTGTGAAACCCAGTGTGGCAATCCAAGTGAATAGTTTCTCATTTACTTTATGATTCAGCCTGGTTATAAAATTGGTCTTCCTTGTATTTAGTCAGGCCATATTCACACAACATCTTATTCAATCATTATCCTTGAGCTCGCTGACATACACTGGCTCCCAGTTAATCAATGTCGCCACTTTAAAATTCTCATCCTTGATTTCAAATCCCTCCTTAACGTCACCCCACCCTATCCTTTGGAAAAATAGCTGAAAATGCTGGAAGCTTACTTTAAGTGACAAGTGACACAGCAATATGGACAAGCTGAGGAAACTTGGCTTGTCTAAGAAACGAGATACTTTTACATTGCTTTTAGGATAGGAAAGTGTCCGGAGATATTTTAGAGAGAGCAAGCTAGAGGTGGGACATTAGGAGAGGGTAAAAAACATGGTCAAAGCGATGGGTTTCGAGGAAGCCTTTGATTGTGCCTGGTGTCTCACGCAAAGTTGTAGCAATAATTTGCACCCTCCCACAGAATGGAGAGCCTGCGATAGGTTATAAGGTAGTCAGATTGGTTAAAAGCCTTTATAGCATGCTTACATTGTCCATATAGTTGCTGAAAGGTAATAGTGAGTAGCTCTTGCTCAACTAACAAGTATAACTGGGTTAACTACTGTAGTTAGACATTGATTTTCTGCCATTTAGACTAACTCTGGCTATGTCTGTTTATTTTTCAATCAAGGGATGTGGCATCACTTGCAAAGCCAACATTTCAGTGCCCATCCCGGAGGTGGGTGGTGGCTGGACATCTTATTAAATCACTGTATTCCACAGAATTACATAGCATGTACAGTACAGAAAGAGGCCAGTCGGCCTAACTGGTCCATGCCGTTATTCATGCTCTATTTTAGTCTCCTTGCACCCATTTGACCCATATGCATTATCTTCCATTCCTTTCTCCCTTGTGTTTATCTAGCTTCCTCTTAAATACATCTATGCTATTCACCTCAACTACACTTTGTGGTAGCGAGCTCCACATTCTAACCATGCCATGCGTAACTCTCCTGAGTTCCCGATAAGATTTATTAGTTTAATAGTTAAATTCATGTTTATGGTGTATAAGGGAAACAACTTTTTTTCTTTCATGGGTTGTGAGCATCGCTGGCAAACTTTCTAGATTTTGTTGCTCATATCTAATTGCTCTTGAGAAGGCACAATCTTTTTAAGCCCTGATAGTTCTGCAATAAGGCTCCACCCACAGTGCTGTTAGGGAGGCATTTCCAGGCCTTTGACTCAGTAATGATGAGTCAAACTGATAATATATTTCCACACCAGGACATTGTGTGACTTGAAGGGGCTAATGCACTGCAGCGACTTGTCAAGGCCCCATTCAACAGCACAACCCAAACCCATGACATCTACTGCCAAAAGAACAAAAGAAGCAGGCAAAAACAGAATTACCTGGAAAAACTCAGCAGGTCTGGCAGCATCGGTGGAGAAGAAAAGAGTCGACGTTTCGAGTCCTCACGACCCTTCAACAGAACTGAGTATAGTTAGGCACATGGGAATACCACCAACTGCAAGAGCCCCTTCAAGTCACACAGCATCCTGACATGGAAATATATTATCGTTCCTTCATCAGTACTGAGTCAAAGTCCTGGAACTGCCTCTTTAACAGCACTGTGGGTGAAGCCTCTATGCAGAACTATTGGGGCTCAAGGAGATTACGCACTACCACCTTATTAAGGGCAATTAGAGATGGGTAATAAATGCTGGCCTTGTCAGCAGTGAATAAATAAATAAATGTGTGGGAAGAGAATTCTGTGCATAAAATATTTTGTTCTATCCTTTTGTCTCATCCACCTCCCCTTTCTCACTCCTCAATACCAACTTACTGTTTCTTAAAAGGTGTTTAATCATTAGATTTGGCTTTATGAAATTGACAACTTTCAGGGTTCCTGGTAAAACATGAAAGAAGTATGAGACTGCAGCATGTCGCAATTTTCAACACCAGGCGGGAAAGAATACGCTCGTCACAGAAGAGGTCAAATGAAGCCAGAGGCCTAAAGAACCTACTGTGTGCTGTTATGGCTAGCTGAAAAGTTTGTTGAGCATTTTGAGTATGTTGGATGAAAAGAATTAAGAACTACATAAAAGAAACCAGACAAAGGGACAAAGTATAAACAGTGTGCTAACCCACTTTGTCACTCAGTCCCCTCTCTGTTTGCAACCTAATTTGTACATTAAATTGTTAAATGTGCATACTCAGTTTCACTCCTGAAAATTAATTTTAGTTCTCCTTTTCCATGCTATGATGAGGAAATTCCCTCTTGTTCCATGTTCCTTTGAGTTTCCAGTTCTTTACCTTTAGTTTTCTCCTGCACTCTGCTTCTGTCTGAACCTCATCCCACATCTACCCTATTTCTCCTTTCCTACTTTCCTCTTACTCCCTGCTGGATCTTTCTGTCTCTCTAAAGTTTTACTCCAGCTTTTCTTTCATTTCTAGGTTTTCCTGTGTTTCATTTTCTCCCATTCCCCTCTCTCTCTCTGTCCCTTCTCTTTCTGTCTATCCAGCCCCTTCAACCGACTACTTCCTTTCCCCTCTCTGAATCCAGGTTCAGAGATAGACATTTACATTAACTTAGGGAACCCTACAGAATGGTAGAAAGGTTATTCTGCTGGTGCATGGAATTAAAAGCATTGGAAAAGTTGATTTCACAAGTATTTTAGAATGAGCAGTTATCATCATGGCCTAGTGGTACTCACACTTATTAATACACCTGAGAAATATGGTCTGTAACAGTAATCAGTGTCTACTCCATCATGTTGGGATTAAACCACCAAACCAAATTAATAAACAATGGCGAGACTTCAATCAACACAGACTGATACAATACAGTGTCCCAAATCCAGCTATCCAAAACAAGAGTTGTTCAAAAGCTGGTTATTCTTAGAATGTACCATGTGTCAATTTTAATTGAGTAAATTAAAAAACTACTTCGTGGACAATTTGGCTAGTTGCTGCATTGGCACGGTGTGGTGCTTACCTCGTTACCCCTTCGCATCTTGCGCACCGGTCTATACCTACACTCCAAGTGACCATCGACTCCACCCAACCCAGCTTGACCCAAAACATCCAATCTGAAATCTGGCAAGATCTGAAATCTGGCAACACCTTGGTCCCAAGGTTGCCAGTTTTGAGACACTGTACCTGTATCACAATTTCCAGGAAATTACAATTGCTATGCAAATCCTTTGCCAGATTAGATTAGGAAGCTTTAGAAAATTTTGGTTGTGACGCTTGGAAATAGAAATTGGCATCTGCAGAATAGCCACAAGGCAAACCAATTTAGCAGTAGGCCAGCCTGTGCCAGACCTATGCATTCCAGGTGGATGTCTAAAACACTTTAGAAAGAAAAATATTTGCTTCATGTGTCTAGCCAATCACGGGCCTCTTTGAATTTATGATTAATTTTAAAATCTACAACAAATTTGAATGAAGTTTACTGAAGAAAGACTTGCATTAACATAGCACCTTTCACGACCTGAGGATGTAACAAAGCATATTACAGCCACTGAAGAAAATGCAGGAAATGCAGCAGCCAATTTGCACAAAGCAAGATCTCATGAGCAGAAAAGGGATGATCAGATTATCTGTTTTTCAGTGATGTGTCTCTGAGCCAATACTATTGATGAAGCAACTCAAACTTTGCAAAATGGGAATACCACCACCTGGATGTTCCCCTCCAAGCCACACACCATTCTGACTTGGACCTATATTGCTGTTCCTTCACTGTGGCTGGGTCAAAATCCTGGAACTCCCTCCCTAACCACACTGTGGATATACCTACGCCACATGGACTGTAGCAGTTCAAGGCAGCAGCTCACCACCACCTTCTCAAGAGCAATTAGGGATGGGCAATAAATGCTGGCCTAGCCAGCGATGCCCACATCCCTTGAATGAATAAAACAAAATTCCTGTCATAAACCAAAATGAAATATTGACCAGGATCCAAGGAAGAACCCAAAGACTCTTCTTCAAAACAGTGCCAGGGAATCTTTTATGTCCACCTAAGAAAGCAGACATAGCTTCAATTTAACATCTCATCCAAAAGGTGGCATCTCCAACAGTGCAGCACTCCTTCAGCCCTGCCCTGGAGAATCATCCTATATCCGCTCAAGTCTTTGCAGTGGGACTTGAATCCATAACCTTCTGACTAGTGATAAGAATGTTACCAACTGAGGCAGGGCTAGGCATGATGTACAGAAAGCCACTGGCATATTGTCCTTCCCCAATAGGTTGTTCTACGACAAACTGCCACGTGCGTAGAAACACCAGCATTTATGCCTTCAAGAGATGATCCTGAGATTTGGCACTCCCAAAGTTTCACATCACCACAGAGAGCTGGTGCCTGCAAAAAATCTAGTGTCTCATCCCGTAACTAACTCACTGATTATCCTGCACTCTCTGTAATCCTTTTGCCTTACATTCAAAATCTCCCCAACCACACCTTTGGACTCCCACCTAAATTTCTTCAATCCTGATCAAGGTTTATATCTTCCCTTTTGGTAAGCACCCAGACATTATCTTTACCCAAATTATGTCTCACTCTCTGACTTCCACTCTTGTTGCCTTTCTTTACTTTTTAATCAAAAATCCTCATAACACAATAGTGTCCCTTATCTGAAGCTGTGCGTGTTCACAGCCCATGTCACTGTTGGCAGGGTTGCTTTTTCATTCTCTCTGCTGAACAATGCACCTTGGTGATAGAGTGAGAAAAATTAAAATCTGCATTGCACATATTATGTTAACTAACCAATTGCATCCAGTGGCTTTAAACCTATTGATATCGCTAATCCTCTCAATGACACTTAAATGATGGCACAAATTATGAAATCATTATGGCACACAAGGAGGCTGAAATCAAATCAGCTGTGTATACAGTATCAAATAACCTGGTCTTTTTGTAAGTTATTATATTATCCAAAGGCTTAGTGGGACGCAATGTGTGACATGATATCTCAGTGAGTCATACTGACTGGGCCCAAGCTCCAATCTTAAGGCAAACTCAACTGATCTTGGTAATGGAAGCAAAAGGAAAATTCCCTGCAGCTAAGGAGGGTTAAGGAAGTGAGGGAGATCAAAATGCAAAAACCAGATGAGGTGCCGTTGTAACCCAATGAGTTCCGGTGAAAATGCAAATGTGCAGATACTCTGCTGTTGATTTTAACCTAACCCAACCAGAGGGAACAGAGGGTGTGGGTGAGTCACCTGTTTTTACACTCCACCCCATTTCTCACGCATTTAAGTCGATCCGTGTAAAATCAAGTCAGTATCCCATTGGCAATAGACTTAAGGTTGAATTCCACATGAAAAATAGACACATGGGCAAGATACCATTAGGTCGTTGCCCACAGTATGGAGTGCAGCCACAAGGACAGGAGGGCAAGAAAATGCTGCAATAACAAATACATGACGGTATTCCTATAACTCATAATTGGAATACTTTTGAGTTTCTCTTATTCTTATTTATAGGTATGTTATATATAGGGCCACAGAATTCAGTGTGGACAGTCATTTGGTCTATTGGGCCTATGTCAGTAATGGAGGGCATAAATTACCAGTGTCCTAAACCTCACTCAGCGGCCAGTGATCCTAACGCCCACCCTCCATGCCCAACCCAAACACCCGTCCATCAAGGAATTCACTGGCCCTGTCAATCTTCAACATCTGAATGCCAGCAATCCAAACACCAACTAATGATGTAGAACTGTGGGTCCTTGAACCTGTGAGGTCGATTTTATCCTAAATCGCTGCTCAAGAGGTTGGCGGGATCAGATGAAAGCTGGTTTTACACCTGTTCCAGTTTTCCACTCCATCGAAGTCAATGGAGACCAATATTAGGTAAAACTAGCAGTCCACTCAGCCAGTTAGATTAAAATTATGCCTCACGTGTCTGCGAGAGGCACCAATGCTGCAAGAAAAACATACACTTTGCGGAATTCAATAATGACCTTCAAAGTTAGAGATAAAAGAAATGTTTTCAGGTAAAATGTCCCTTAAAGATGCACATGAAACTTTAGCTGAAACTTCAATCATCACAAAACAATGGGCAGGAGGTGAAGGTTTGCTGTGGCCACTGTTGCCGTTGGCGCACCCAGCTGTACCAAATGGTTGGGCCAATGCGCTTTCCATCTGCTGAATGCAGAACAATAAACATGACATCCAGCAATGTTTCTCAACCGGTCGGGGGTCTAACACAGGATGTGCATTTATTTTGTTATCCAGACACAATTGCTGCTGACCATTTAAAACAGAAGCCTATAAACTTCCTGGGTCCACGCATGGTAACTGCCAGAACTTCTGATATTACAAACGGTTTTGAGCCTTACCCAGAACTTCAAACTCTAATGAGCTCCAGCCGCTTTCATCAATTTGCCTTCCTAAACATTTGCATCCGGCCCCTCTGTGTGGTGCTAACAGCATGGGCTGTCTCACCATCTCCAGAAAGGCTTGAAATCCAGTCTCTTCTGAGGGTACCCTTCAGCGCTAAAGATCAGGTTAAGGATTGGTGTTCAGATCCCAGTTAGGGTTCTGATGAAACATCACAAACCTGAAACACTAACCCTGTTTCTCCCTCCACAGATGCTACCAGACCTGCTGAGTATTTCAAGCATTTTCTGTTTTTCTTTCAGATTTCCAACACCCATAGCATTTTGCTTGAAGATGAGCCCTGCTATCTTGTACTTGCTGCAGCACTAGTGTCAATGCAACATCATGAAATCTGGCAATGTGCATGTGCATATGAAAAAGCGTCCACCTTCCATTAATTTGCAGATAGGAAAACCTTCTCCTCGGTCTCAGATGAGAATGTCGCGGTTTGAATGGATGAGGGAGAACATTTGTGCGAATATTCCATTAAGTACATCCTGTCATGTTTGACAGGGGGGGGGGGGCGCAGCAACATACAGATTACATGAGATATCCAAATGCTAAACATTGGGAGTAAACCAGCATCTGAGTGGCTATGAAATGGTTTGGAACATCCTGAGGCATTGCAAGGCACTAGATAAATAAAAGCATTTCTTTCTTATTAAGGCATACACAAATCAACATTTTTCTCTGATTCACGCAAACGCAGGAATTTTCAGACTTCTGTGCAGTGGAACATAGCAACATTCAGCCACTCAGACCTGTTCCACCATCATGGCTGATCTGTACCTTAACTCCATTCACCCACCTCGGTTCCATAACCCTTAATACCCTTGCCAAACAAAAATGTAAACATAGTGGGAAAATTTCTTCTATTCATTTCATTTATAACTCTTTCAATTTCAAAAGGAACAGCTGTGAACCCTGGAAATTCTCTGATACATTTACAATATTCCTAAATTATAGCAAGCAGAAAAATTCTCATTAGCCAACTCACTCCAATCTCCCACGGTGATTGGAAGGATGAATTGGTGGGGGGAGGTTGGTGAGAGGGTTAAAAAAAAACAAGATACAGCAAAGTGTTAACCAGTAGCTGAAAGACAAAGCATATTGAAACCAGGCAGGCAAGATGTATGAAAGGAATCCTTTGTCTGGAATTGTTGCGCACTCATATTATCTAAAATCTAAGAGATTGGGGACATCCGAAGCTTTGTGATGCGCTAGCTCGATTGCAGATAGCAGGTCTTCATGGTAATTTAGACAGTCCACTAACAGAAATGATTTCGCTTGCTCTTTTGTCGTGCACAGGTAGTTGTCACTGGATAATCCTGGGAATGAATGCTCTCCATTCATGGAGTTTCCGAAGCTGGAATTTCCGCCTGTTGTTTTGACCTTAAGGGATCTCTTGCAGATTGCACAGGGCTGCTGCCTATTCTTCTCTCAATCCTCAGAAGAAAGTAATTATTTTCAAGGGGAAGATGAATCAGTGACAATAGTCATACCTTTTACTTACCTTGGGTCATGAAGGGCAAAGTAAATCATTAATCTGAACAAGGAACTCTATGAAAAAACTGCTTCTTTCACTCTTTTGGGCTTTTCCACGGAATAGTTGCATAAGATCTATAATTTCATCATAAAAACAAAATGTGACATTGAGCAACTGTGTTTCAAAGCAGGTTATAAAGCAATTGCCTCCTATTAAAAGTGATCACAGTCCACAGTCCTGTCTAAAAGAAAGTCTTCCATTTACATAGAGATGCAATCAGGTACTCAGAATCATTTCAAAGTGGCTTACAAACAATTAACTATTCTGAACAATCCTATTTTTACTTAGTTCTGTTGAAGGGTCATGAGGACTCGAAACGTCAACTTTGCTCTTCTCCGCCGATGCTGCCAGACCTGCTGAGTTTTTCCAGGTAATTCTGTTTTTGTGTTGCAGGGACATTTATTTTGAAGACAAAGAGGGCAGATACTTTGCTTAGAGCAGGAAATATTCCCCCCCACCACCAACCCTCCGCACCCCCCCCCACAAACAAACATCAATGAGAGGAATGACTAGGTGATCTATTCCTTTGTTTCAGGGAAAGGTGATGGTTTAGGCTGAGAGGTGTGCATCAGCCAGGGAACCAGGCAAATTCCCGGCTGCTCTCGAAATAGTTCCTTAGAAATTTCAACATCCATTTAAACTGGTTAGGTTTAACAGTTCACACGAAGATTGTCACTTCTCAAAATTCAATGTTTGTAACTATAAAAATGGCTTGTATTTTTACAGCACCTCCACAATCTTAGGACAACTTATACTTGTACTTATACTTACGCCTTTAACATAATAAAACATCCCAAGATGTTTCACAAGAGCATTATAAAACCAAGCATGACACAGAGCCACATAACTAAATACTATATCAGATGATCAAAAGCTTGCTCAAAGGGGTAGGTTTTAAGTGTCTTAAAGGAGAAAAATGAGGTAGAGGTGGAGAAGTGTAGGGATGGTATTCCAGAGCTTAGGGTCTAGGCAACTGAAGGGGTGCCGAAAAATGATGGAGAGATTAAAATTAGGGTGTTCTGAAGAGGCCAGAATTAGAGGAACACAAATATTTCGGAGGGTTGTGGGGCTGCAGGAGAGTGCAGAGTCAGGAGGGGAGAGGCCACGGAGGGATTTGAAAGCAAGGATGAGAATTTTAAAATCAACATTGGAGGCAACGTAGGTCAGCGGACACAGGGGTGATAGGAGGACAGGACTTGGTGTAAGTTAAGGCATGGGGAACAGAGTTTTGGATGACCTCAAGTTTAGGGAGGGTAGAATGTTGGAGATCAGCTGAGAGTGTGTTGGAAGGCAAGTCTCGAGATAACGAAGGCATAAATGAAAGTTCCAGCAGCAGATGAGCTGAGATGGGGCAAAGTTGAGCAATGTTACAGAGGAGGAAGGAAATCCCAAAGTGTTTTATAACTTCAGAAACGTGGCAGGCAATTTCCGCACAGTAAACTCCCACAAACAACGATGTTATAATGGCCAGGTACTCTTTTTTTCAGTGATGTTGCTTGAGGGATAAATGTTGATCAGGGCAGCAACCTCCTTCAGTACAACACTCCATAAGACATAGGAGCAGAAATTAGGCCATTTGGCCCATTGAGTCTGCTCCGCCATTCAATCATGGCTGATAAGTTTCTCAACCCCATTCTCCCGCCTTCTCCCCGTAACCTTTGATCCCCTTGCCAATCAAGAACCTATCTATCTCGGTCTTAAATACTCCCACAATACTGTGCTGAAATGCCAGCCTGGATCAGATGTTCAAATCTCTTGGAGAATTTTTTTTTAATTCATTCACGGGATGTGGGCTTCACTGACTGGGCCAGCATTTATTGCCTATCCCTAGTTATCCTTGAGAAGATGGTGGCGAGCTGCGTTCTTGAACCTCTGCAGTCCATGTGGTGTAGGTACACCCACAGTGTTGTTAGGAAGGGAGTTCCAGGATTTTGACCCAACGACAGTGAAGGAATGGTACGTTATAGTTCCAAGTCAGGATAGTGAGTGACTTGGAGAGGAACTTTCTGGTGGTGGTGTTCCCATCGATCTGCTGCCCTGGTCCTTCTAGACAGTAGTGGTTGTGGGTTTGGAAAGTGCTGTCTAAGGAGCCTTGGTGAATTCTTGCAGTGCATCTTGTAGATGGTATCACTGCTGCTACTGTGCGTCAGTGGTGGGGGGAGTGAATGTTTGGGAACGTGGTGCCAATCAAGCAGACTGTTTTGTCCTGGGAATGTGAAGAAGGTAGCTTTTGTTTCACCAATCTAGCAAAAGCCAAAACACACACAAGATAAGAATTTTGCTAGTTCTGATGGATTAGCCAACCAAGCTGTTGCAGTGTTTACAAGGCAAGATGATATTATCAAATAATAACAAGAAATTGCATGGCTGGCTTGGCAGGAATTAACTGGCATTAGACCAAATGTTTTTAAACGTGTTGCAGGCTTTGTAAAATGTAGGCATTTCACCAACTATGTGTCAAACACATCCAGAAGGCAGGAAATGGGTGATAGCAAATCAGTACCCCATGTTACAACCTCCCTCCCCCCAGTATTTTCATTGAGTTCAGTGGGAAACAATATTGGATAAGACGTGGAAACAACGTGCATTTATATAGCGCCTTTGACATAGAACATCCTAAGGTGTTTCACAGGAGCATTATCAAACAAAATTTAACTTGAAAATTTTGAGAAAAGGGGCTCTCAATTCACTATTGCCTGCTTTGGGACAACCAAAGGCCAATTTTCACACACACACCACCCCCCCAACCACACCTCACCATACTCTTCCAGATGTTCAGATTAATAAGGGACTTTCTATCTAGCTTGTGAAGGAACAGATCACCAACGTACAGACTGGGTTATTTTACATAGGATTACATAAGATAAATAGCACAGAAACAGGCCTTTCAACCAACCAGTTCATTCGGCGTTTATGCTCAACTTGAGCCCCCTCCCATCTTTCTCATCTCAATCTATCATCGTAACCCTCTAATTCCTTCTCCCTCATACACTTATCTAGCTTCCCCTTAAATGCACACAGTTGCTGTTGAAACAACCAGGACTGATGTTGCCTGTTCTGTCTTCTAAATGGTGATCTGGAATTTTGAAATTCACAATTCACTTTTGCTCTGACATCAATATCAATCCTGAGCTATAAAACCCAAGTTAAGGGAGGGGCCTCAAAGCAGATGGGGTGAAGAGGCTGGTTAAAGTTCGGCAAAGTCCATTGGAAAATATAAAGCATTTCATACTTTCGAGCTTTATTTACTACTATTTGTTGGGGCTTTTTTTGTAGCTTGGCTAACAAAATAATCAGGGATGGAGAATATAATTAAAAGTAGTTAGCATGGATTTCTAAAAGGGTCATGTTTAAACAACCCAACCAATATTTTTAAAGAGGTAACAATAATAGTAGCCGAGGACAATCAAATAGGTGAGGTGCACACAGACCTTTGATCAGATGCCAGATAAAGAGATTCATGACAAAGGGTACTGGGGGTGGAGTACAGGGCCAGGTAAAATGAATTGAAAGATGGCCACAAGGCATCTTTCAAAGCAAAGGGGATAGGAGCTAGGTGAAGTTTCTTGGACAGAATGGAAGTCAGAAGTGATTACCCACAGGTATCTGTGTTGGGATCACTGTTGTTCGCCGCATACAAAAATGAAATTGGGGGATTAAACCATAATGCAGGAAGACATAAACAGATTTACTGAGTAGCCAGATAAATGGCAAGTGAAATTAAATATGGTGAAGTGTGAGATGATTGATTTCATTGGAAGCTAATGAGCTAAATGAAACAAAAGGAATACAGATACATAAATCACTAAAAGTAGCGATACAAACTGATTATGCCATAAAGAGTGTAAATGAAGTACTGGGATTCATTTCTAGAAAACAAAAGCATGGAGGCAATGTTAAATATATATGTTTCTTGGTTCAACTATATTTGGAGTATTGTGTGCAGTTCCAGTTTCCACACTACAAAATGGATGCAGAAATACTGGAGGAAGTGCAGAGGAAAAAAAATGTTGTTACCAGAATTGAAAGGATTCAACTATCAAGAAGGACTGACCAGGTTTTATTTTCCCTCTAGAAGAGGGAAAGAGGAGATAGAGTTCTTTAAAATTATGAAGCGGTTCAATAGTTTGTGGGTGAGTCCAGAACAAAGGAGGCTGAAATACAAGACAGCCACTAACAGATTAAACATAGAATTAAGGAGGAATTTCTTCACACAGAGTGATGAAAATGTGGAACTTGCTGCCACATGGAGGGGTTGAAGCGGATAGCATTGAGGTACTTAAGTGCAGTTGTGGTGCATTCATGAAGGAGAAGGGAGAAGTGTATTCAGGAATATGGGGACAGGGTGAGATGAGGTAATTAAGATTTAAAGGAGGCTCTGTCATGTTCCAGTACATTATGTACTATCAGACAATACTCTAAAATTGTGAACAAAAATACTGTTAAAACGGCCACTACCAATCATGTGACCTTTGGCAGTATCAGCTCCAGACAGTCCTGAGATTCAGCAAAATACCTAGTTAAAAATGGACATTCGCAGCCATCTGGAAAATTCACACATCCCTTTGTTTAAGGGTGGAACATAAACAGCATTCCAGTCAATTTGTTTCTTCGGTTCACCATGGGACAAAAAGAACATCAAAACTCAATACGTGTTAAACAAATGCGAATGGGTCCCCATCAACCTCCCACTGTATTATGATAATCCCTCATCCGAACCCAGACTGGGTAAAGTTCAAGTGTGAAATGACAAACAAAGGATACTTATCAACCTGGCCACGCACCCGATCTGGAAAAGGACTTTGGATTTGTAAAAGGTCACATGGGTGGGTCAGCCATGTTCGTTGCCTGCTTTTTAAAACAGCAAGAATCAGCACAACAGAGGCAGAGGCCCCATCAGGAAGCCATCGAAAGAGCTGTGGTCAACTAAACAGCCAAGGCAATAAACAGCAATACTTGCTAGTGGGAGACGGACTCTCCCCCAAGCTGTTCCAACTTCAAGGTCACCTGAGTATCAGCCTCCTGGAAATTCAACTACAAGAAGCCTAACAGCTCACTTGAGAAACTTCTGCTTACAAGATCTTCAATCCAACTAAACACATCAACTCTTCCAAAAAACTACAGGTCTACCATGAAAGAAAGACTGAGGCAATATACATTGGGCAGAATTTTGCCCTTGGTGGGCGGGCGGGCCCCTCCGGCTTGGTGGCAGGCGGGCAGTCAACCCCCGCCGCCAAAACGGGGCCCACCGCCATTTTGAGCGGCCTGCCCAACAGGAAGCACTATGCGCTTCCTGTGCGGGGGTGGGGG
The DNA here is from genome assembly GCF_964194155.1 of Cetorhinus maximus. NCBI lineage: Eukaryota > Metazoa > Chordata > Chondrichthyes > Lamniformes > Cetorhinidae > Cetorhinus > Cetorhinus maximus. The sequence continues at coordinate 4,212,688 of NC_135908.1, forward strand.
GGGGGGGGAGGGAATCCCCAACTTACAAAGTGCGCTCTTTCGCGCATGTGCGCGAAAGAGCACACTGCTCCCTGAAGCTAAATGCTGTCTCAGGGAGATTAGTGACAGGTTAAAAAAACTCTAAAAATAGAAAAATAAAAACATTATTAACATGTCCCCCTCATGTGACAATGTCACACTAGATGGGACATGTTAATAGGAAGCACTGAAACTTTATTAAAGTTTTTAAACATGAACATGAAACCTCATCCCGCCAGTGGATGAGGTTTCATGTTTTATCAGAAGCCCGCTGGGGCTCCTGGCCTGCCCGCCAGCCTGAAGGTTGGACGGGCAGGGTCTTTAATGATCTTAATTATCCTGTCAATGGTCTCAATTGGCCATAGACAGGTCGGCGGGCGGACAGCTGATTTCGCTGTCCGCCCGCCTTCCTAAAAATTTAAATGGACCGGGATGACGTCGGGGGTCCCTCCCGGCGTCATCCCGCGTCATTTTCCCGTCGGTGAGCGGGCCCCACCCCCAAATCACCGACGGGAAAATTCTGGCCATTGTAATTGTATTTTTTTTCTTCATCTGTATCTAATCTTTGTGTAAGTGATAGAGCGTGTGAGTTCCGTGAGCGGGCATTGCATTTCTAAACCTCTGGGGCAAGTGTGAGATAATAAATAACTTTCCTTATTTTAAAACTCACAAAAAGCTTGCTGCTGACATTATTAATTTGGGACAACTGCTCTGAGGGTAAAAAAAATACACACACATCACATACAAAACACACTGATCACAGATAATAAGAAAATACAAATTCTGTCTGTGACAGTGCACTGGCATGAGCAGTTGAGTGGAATGGTGTAGGTTCCATGTCATTCCATCTAATGATTATTAAGAGTTAAATATACCTTTTGATAGAAAACAAAATGTCAAAGGGAAAGGAAAAGACAGTATAATTACAAAAGCCTTCCAACAAGTCAAAGAATATTGTCCTATTGAGCTTTCTGTTAATAAAACTCCTTAATCATTTTACAATAATCAGTCTTGCCATCTTTGTGCAAACAACACTGAATATTAGGTGCATGATGTACTACCCAGATCTTGCATAATTCAGGGTACGGCTCTCGAGATTTTTATTGAGGAACTTAAAGCGTGTTCTCAGAATTACTCAAAGGTACTAGCACCTAGCTTCCTGGTGGTACTCAATATCATTATGCCTTGATTTGGGGACAGGTCATTGTTTCTCCTACATTTTATTTGCTAATTTTTATTCCCCTTTTCACATCTTTCCTTTTCCATACTTTTCCTATTAACCTACTCTCTCACAATTAGTCTTGCTCAAGCTGCCAATCATCTGCAATTTTTGAAGGGGATTTACAGAGGGAGAGGCAGTCTGTAATGATAGAAAAAAGACGATCACCACGCAGACTTAGTGGCTGTTTTTAAGGATTGCATTTATAAAACTCTCCAGAGCCATCTGCCATTATGCCACAGGTCCAATTTTGAGGAATTTCACCTGCTCAAAGAGGATGGTAGACACCCCCTCCCCCCAGGCCAAAAGAAATTGCTTTTTCTTCTACACCGATGCTGCCAGACCTGCTGAGTTTTTCCAGGTAATTCTGTTTTTGTTTAGCACAAGTACCCTCTCGTTTCAGATGAAAGCCCATATATAATAAACAAAACGTGATTCTATGACAGTTGTGAGGTATCAGCGACTGCAGTGTACACCATGCATGACCAACCCATTATTACGAGGCATTGAGTAGTCTATCCAGCAGTCATTAGTTACATGAACGGTCATTTAGTCCGTTTGGGCCTGATCCGTACTCAATTAGGTCACGATGTAAATGCCTCACAACTCCATTTCCCTGCCTTTGTTCCATATCCCTTGATACTCTTACGCAAAAATAACAATCAATCTCAGTCTTGAAGGGATTGCTGCAGACTGCTAAGGGAATAGGTGAGTGAAGGTGTTTATTCAGAATTTTGGAAGGTCAGGAGACACTTAAATGATATCAAGTATCAGTATAAAATAGTTAACATGAGTGAAAAGAGAGGCTATGAGTTATTCCTGTATGCAAAAGGTTGTTAGAGCTTTGCCACTGGATTTGGTTGAAGTAGATGGAGGACATTATACCTTTTAAGAGAAAATTGGATATGTAATTGACGCAGAAAATGATGCGGGGCTATGAAGAGCGAATGGGGAAGTGTAACTGGTTTTGGATTGCTCGGCTAAAGGGTCAGCATAGACATGATGAGTTGAATGGGCTTCCTTTACAGTTCAGTTCAATTTAGTAAGAAACAAGTTCAACACTGATGCCACAGAGCACTAATTCAGACTGGTTGACAGTGTCAACCATGTCTCAGTGGGCAGCAATTTCACCTCTGAGTCAGAAGGCTGCTGTTTCAGGTACTGCTCCAAAGGTATGAGCACAAAGTCCAGACTGGCATTTCAGTGCAATACTGAGTGCTGCACTGTTAAAGTGATGACTTTTGGATGAGGCATTACACCGAGTCCGTGTCTGGACATAAAACATCCCATGACACAATTCAAACAAGAGCAGGGGAGTTCTCCCCGGTGTCCTGGCCAATACCTCAACCAACATCAAAGACTTATCTGGTCATTATTAGATTGCTGATTGTCTGTTCAATGGCCTTCTAGATTGTGGAAGCAAAATCCATCTTCTGATTTTTGTAAGCGCTTTTGGATCCTGGATATTACTATTGATGATAATAGCAAGCAGTTAACATGCACAGAGGAATGCAAAATAAACATGTTAAGAGCCCACCCATGATATCCCCAGCAGTTCTCTAGGTTATACATACTATTTTCATATTTATAATGTATGTGAAAGACAGGAGTGCAGGAGATAATGATTGCATTTATTTCTTTCTACTTTTGGCTACTTTGATCCAATATTGTACTGCTGAAAATTGAACAAGAATTCTGAAGGGATTCCTTGATTATCTAATTTTATCATTCACTGAACAACAACAGTTCTACATTCATGTGAATAGTTGTGTGCCTTTGTGCATCTTTGTGCAAATAAGCTTTTAGATTTTAGTGCATGCTTCTAAATGTGACACTCTTGCACCCTCTATATCACTAACTGGATTTCCTTGACAGTTTTCTGCCCTCCCCTAAAATTACTGGAATAAAGTTCACTAGCATCGGCCAACTGCATGTTCACTACTGGCCTTTAGGGAGAAAATTCAGATAAAACATTCTCACACTGCCCTCATGTGGTAATATCTGCTCATTAGATGTTCTGTAAAGTACCATAAAAATGAATCAATGGCCACAGATATTTTCCTCTGAACCTTATTTTTAAATAAATTAAGTGTACTGCTTTAAAGGCACTACAAATTCAATAAAATATTGAAAGCAAATTGCTATTTTAATTAAGTTTGACACTTCCCCAACCCCCAACAAAAGATTTTAATTAATCCCATGCAGCTTTCCCTTTGGAAAGGAAGACTGGGATATAGGGAATCCTACCGACATGCTCCCGATTTAAAAATACACTTTTTTCATGTCAGTGGTATATTGCTACGTATAAAAATGGCACACCGCCATCTAAAAATAATTATACTCGCTTACTACAACGGAGCAGGTCTCTTTGCTAGTGCACACTCTGGTGTCACTGGTGATGGGCAGGAGTCTTGTGCATCTACAGCAGTTCCAGTCACTCCTGTTGCTGAATGCTGCTGAGCCACTCCAAAGACATAACCTAGACTGACACTTTAGTGCAATACCGTGGGGCTGTGCTGCAGTGTTCTCTTTTGATTGAGATGCTAAATTAAGGCTCTGTTTGCCCTCTCAGATAAACATTAGGCAAGGTATAAATCAGTCCTCCCTATTTACTTTCAGAGTTTATATTCCAAGGTTCTACTGACAGTGAATCCATGCCAAAATGGACCACAGAACTAAACCAGTTAGTTACAATCCAGTTAGTCTATTACTCAAGGCAAAATGCTGGAATCTTTAATTAAAAATTGATAAACATATATGAATAAGGTAATAAATGGAATTAATAAATAAATAAAGATGAAGGGAACATAATTAGGAACAGCCAACCCGAATTTCAGAAAGGAAGATTGTGTTCAACAAACCAGAAGAGGTGAGAGGTAAGAAAATGCAATGAATGCGGTGTATGAGAACTTTCAGAAAGCTTTTTTGCCATGTGAGATTATTGGAGAAAATTCAGGCACATGAAGTTTGGAAAAGGTGAGCAAATTGAATTAAAAACTGGTTTGAAGATAGGAAACAGAATGCAGGCATTAAAGTTTCTCAGAGTGGTTTAGAAGTAAGGGTGTCCCTCAGGATTCATTTTTGGGGCCACTTCTGTTCACTGTATTTTTCAATGATTCCAATATAGAGCTAGATGGAGTTCTGTCCAATTTTACTGACCATGCTAAAATAAGAGTCATACAAAATAATTCCAAAGATCAATGTTAGCTGGAAGGGATACTAATAAGATGGTGGAATAGACAAAAGGTGGCAGATGGAATTCCATGTCAATAAATGTTCGGTGGCATATTTTGGTAACCAAATGACTATACTTTTAATGGATGATGTGGATTTGGGAGCTCAGATTCACGAAACATTAAGAGCACCTCAGAGAATTAAGAAAGATTTAAGTATACATATTTATTCGCCCCTTGTACAATGTCCCAAAACAATCATTATTAAGGGTAGTCACTATCAGCAGCCAATTTTTGCACATCAAGATCCCACAAACAGCAAAAGTTAAACAGCCAAAAAATCTGTTTTATTAATATTGGTTGCGAGATAATGGTTAAGACAGGTCACAGGGAAAAACAACCCGACTCCTCAAACGGTAATTCAGTACTATACTGAAGTGTCAGCCCAGTCTCTGGAGACAGATTTGAACCTACAATCTTCTGACTCAGAGGAAAGCATGGCCTTGTTATGCATAAGGTCATTTAAAAAAAATCAAATACTCAGATTTTTGGGAAGAGATAAAGAATATAAAAAGCGAGATGCACCGACCAATTTCTATACATCCTTGGTATGACTACAATTGCATTGTGCAGCTTTGCGCTCTCCAAACTTTAGAAAAGGTGTTGAGGCAATAAAAAGAGTACAGCACAGATTCACTAGAATACTGCCTGGTATAGGAGGAAATTATGAAAAAAGATGTGAAAATTGGGATTGATTTTGTTACAACAGGTGACTTGATAAAGTTGTTCAAAATTACCGAAGGGAAGACTCAGAGTAGATATGGAAACAGAGCAGGTACATGGGGTTAGGATTACTTCTCCTGAGGAGGTTGAACACCAACAGAGAGGATTTCAATTCTGTAATTTTATGTAATTCTATGTAAAAGCATGAAGGTTATTCATTTTATCTGATGTGGTAACACTTGCATTTTAGCAACATTAGATATATTAATGAAAACATAAAAGAATTACAGTTCAATAAACAGCAAAACAGTTTACATAGTGAACATCTCTGCACTTTGGCCAGTTGAGTGAAACGCATCAGGCTACACCAAAGTTTATTACCCTCACTGATAATTAAAGAAATTCTTTCAATAGAAAATGATTTCAGCCCTGTTTAATTTGTATGAATAAAAGTATGGTTCCTGTTTTTGCTTTTCAAAACTGAAAACATTTTTTCTCTCTGGACGCGACACACTGAATAACCTGCACAGCCTGGAATGAAGTCGTATAAATTTCCCGAGTACTTCTTCAGCTCATCAATAGAGATAAAACCTAACCAGAAGTAACAAAACAAATTACTACAGTTAAAATAAAATTGTTCCCCTACACCGCTTTCCTTGTAGACTTAGCATTAATGCAATGTTTTGTGAAAACTATGCTGGAAGATGTAATAACATTTAATTGTCTAATTTTTGATCTTTTGATAGAAGGAAACTCAAAATGAAATTTCAAATACAACCAATGCATAACATGCATTTTAGCCACTGTAAGTGTTGTAAGATTTATGATCCCAGAGCAGCTAAGAAACCTATTTCTCATTTTTTTACACCATGTTAAGTAAGCATTGTAATAAAAACAAAAAATGCTGAAAATACTTGGCAGATCAGGCAGCATCCATGGAGAGGGAAACAGAATTAACGTTTCAGCTCTGTGAGCTTTCATCAGTACTGGGAGATGTTCGAAATATGATAGGTTTTGAAACAGTGAAAGGTGCTGATGGTGGGAAGAAGAACAAAAGGGAAGGTCTGTGATAGGGTGAAGGGCAGGAGAGATTACATGACAAAACGTTTAATTGTGCAAAGCCAAAGGAAATGACAATGTGGCAAGCAAAGAAACAAAAGATGTATCTAGAGGAGGTGTGAATGGTGGGACTCAGAATAGCTGCTGTCCAAATGTAAAGGAAATAAGAGAGAAACAAGAGAAAAAAACTAAACAAACAAAGAAGAACAAAACAAAATGGGGGTAGATGTTACGATCTAAAACTGATTAACTCAATACTGAGTCCAAAAGGCTGTAAAGTTCGCAGGCAAAAGATGAGGTGCTGTTCCTCAAGCTTGCGTTGAGCTTCAATGGAACACTGTGACAGGCCAAGGGCAGAAAGATCAGAATGGGAGAAAGGTGGAAAATTAAAAAGACAGGTGACTGGAAGTTGGGGGTCACACTTGTGGACTGGACAGAGATGTTCCACAAAGCATTCACCCAGACTTCCCTTGGTCTCCCCGATGTAGCGGAGATCACATCATGAACAACGAATTGACAGGTGTGTTTAAGATAAAAATAGGTGAGAAGAGGCTCATGTGCAGCAGAAACGCCAGAATGTTTCTGGCTACACGACTATGCAACTCAATGTTAAAAAAAAGACTAAACTCAAATATTTTCTCTACAACACCATTCACAGACCCTGGTAAACTAACAAGTACAGCAAAAATAAGCTGTGGTGAAAAACAGACATTTTCACAGTGTGAATCATAAGAGAAGGAATTAATAGCTATTAGGAGTAGAAGAACTGGAGGGCCAGCCATAAGGATGGCAGAGTGGGATAAGATTGCGATCAAAATTGCTGGATACCACAAGAAGGTTTTAAAGGGACTGCATCCCAAAGTTGTATATGGACAATGAGTGATTAAAGATAGAACTTGCATTTATATTGTGTCCTGCACATTATTAGGGTGCCCAAATCATTCAAAGCTAATGAATTGCATCTAAGATATAGTTTTGTAGCAAATGCAGCCGACATCTTACATATGGCATAACCCCTAAACAACAGTAAAATAAAGGATTAAATAATCTGTTTTGGTGCTGTTGGTTGAAGCAGTAATGCTGAGACATAGGAGGTACTCTTCAGCTCTTCTTAGAATAGTGCAATGAGATTTTTTGCATCCACTCAAAGGAGGATATGGGACTTCAATTTAATGGCACATTCAAACATGCAACATTCTCTCACTACTGCACTGAACTATCACCCTACATGCTTAAGACGTATAATGGAGCTTAAACCCAAGACCATATATCTCATAGGAAAAAAATGTTACCAAGCTGGCACTATAAAACTAAAATCAACACACTTTCCCAGCGTTGATGAATTATAAATCCAATCTAATTCTTACCAGTAACCATGTTGTTTACAGGGTACATCTGTTGAACATGACAAGTTGCAGCTTCAAATGATGGTGTTTCAATGACTAAATTCTGGTTCCTGCTTTGAAAATGTCATACAGCAACATCTTAGAACAAACATCAAATACTTTTTGCATGAGCTACTAAAAATACAAGTTATGACATTTAGGTCAGATAAAGTGACAGAGACTGACGCACTCCACAGAATTAATGCCAGCTTCCCATGTTATTGGCTGCCTGCATTGGGATTTGCTAAGCACATTAGGTGCAATGTGGCCAGATATCGACTGCAGCACTAGGAGCCTGCACAAAAGGTTAACTAAAATCACAGAAAATATTTAAATTAGGGGACTTTCCATAATGCATTATGACTACTTGCAGGACACTTTAGTTGCTAAATGCACATTTGGAAAGGAGTTTTGGGGTAGCACTAGGGTAGAGTAAATTGTAATTCTGGGTAGTCCTCTCCTGTAGAAAATGTCATCTTTTCTTCTTCCCTCAGACCCCCAGTGACCTGTTCTTCAATGGAAATTTTGTGCCTCACTACCAAAAAGTGGTCTACAGCTCCAGTAGCCTTCACTGGTTGACTGCCCTGATGCTGTTGTTCTTAACGCTTTCCCACTTTCAACATATCACATGCTTTGTGCCACGAATGCCACCATAAGATTTAAACTGCCTCCTCTCTCGACTCCTCCAATGTTGCTAAACTGTTAGATTGCTTATCCGACATCCAGTACTGGATGAGCAGAAATTTCCTTTAATTAAATACTGGGAAGACTGAAGTCATTGTTTTCAGTCCATTCATCTGTCACCCTTGTGCCCGCTGACATGGCCTTGCCCCTTCCTATCTCCACCAGCCTCACAACCCTCAGAGGTCTTTGTGCTCATCTAATTCTAGTCTCATGAACATCCCCAGTTTTAATCTCTTTACCATTGCCTAGACTCCAAGCTCCAGAATTCCCTCCCGACACCTCTCTACCTCTCTACCTTGCTTTCCTCCTTTAAGGCAATCCTTAAAATCTACATCTTTGACCAAGTTTTTGGTCATCTGACTTAATATCGCCTTTTGTGTCTCGGTCTCATATTTTATTCTATAACATTCGTGTGAAGTGCTTTGGACTCTTTAGCATGTTAAGGTTGCTGTACAAATATAAGTTCTTCTTGTTGTTGTCATGTGAGGGGCTACTTATTTCTGCTAGGTGTCATAATCCTGAGGTAACCTGGTCTCTCCCAAGGACCTACCAATCCAGAAGGACTTCCACACCAATTAGCCAATAATTGACCTCAGGGTACACCTATTCTGATCACTGTCCCACAGGGAGTGCCTTAACATTGACTTTAAAGGGCGGGCCACATACTAACTAAACATTCTGGAATTGCTCGATTGCCCATAAGCAATGCTACTGTGAATCAGCAAGTTTTTAATGATGAGATCTGAAACAAATAAGTTGGGACAACACTTTAATGTACTCACTGCTAGATCATAATAAATTAGTTCCGTGAAGTTTAAGCATGACAATACCTATTTTATCACTTAAATATCAGAGGGTTCTGATATTGTACAATAATTCCATTAAAGTGCTGAAAGGCAATTTTGAAGCGTGGCTATGGAGAACTAACTTCTTTTAAGAAAACTGGATTTAAAAGTTAGTTTTTTGGCATTATCCCACAGCAACAGTCAAAATATTTTTTTTCCTATAATCCACAACTTCTTAATTTTAATTAAGGTATTAACTTAAAGCTCCCAGAAATGTAATTAGAAAGTATAAATGAGGGTTTCTAGCTAATTTTGTACTTAAGCACACAGAAATTATATTCAGCGGAACCAAAATTTCCAGATCACACTTGCGTACACTGAAAGGAGAATTCAAAATTAAGGAAAAAAGTGTTTGCTAGAAGAACATATTCTTAAATATCATGGAAATTTAAAGTCTGCATAAGGCAGGCAACACTGAATTAAAGTAGGTAATGATATACAATGTGTGTTTTATTTTGTTGAAAACAAATAATAGAAGAGTTTTATTATCGAATTTTAAACGAAAAGAAGCCTTTAATTGCAACATTCCTTGTTCCAGTCCTACTCCGGCCCCCTCCCACAACTCTTTCTCCGGTACATCGATGATTACTTCGGTGCTGCTTCATGCTCTCGTCGGGACCTGGAAAAATTTATTAATTTTGCTTCCAATCTCCACCCCTCCATCATCTTCACATGCTCCATCTCTGACACTTCTCTTCCCTTCCTTGACCTCTCTGTCTCAATTTCTGATGATAGACTGTCCACCAATATCCATTACAAGCCTACCGACTCCCACAGCTACCTCGACTACAGCTCCTCACACCCCGCTTCCTGTAAAGACTCCATCCCATTCTCTCAGTTCCTTCGCCTCCGTCGCATCTGTTCTGATGACGCTACCTTCAAAAACAGCTCCTCTGACATGTCCTCCTTCTTCCTTAACCGAGGTTTTCCATCCACGGTCGTTGACAGGGCCCTCAACCGTGTCCGGCCCATATCCCGCGCATCCTCCCTCACGCCTTCTCCTCCTTCCCAGAAACATGATAGGGTCCCCCTTGTCCTCACTTATCACCCCACCAGCCTCCGCATTCAAAGGATCATCCTCCGCCATTTCCGCCAACTCCAGCATGATGCCACCACCAAACGCATCTTCCCTTCACCCCCTTTGACGGCATTCCGTAGGGATCGTTCCCTCCGGGACACCCTGGTCCACTCCTCCATCACCCCCTACTCCTCAACCCCCACTTATGGCACCTCCCCATGCCCACGCAGAAGATGCAACACCTGCCCCTTCACTTCCTCTCTCCTCACCGTCCAAGGGCCCAAACACTCCTTTCAAGTGAAGCAGCATTTCACTTGCATTTCCCCTAACTTAGTCTACTGCATTCGTTGCTCCCAATGCAGTCTCCTCTACATTGGAGAGACCAAACGCAAACTGGGCGACCGTTTTGCGGAACACCTGCGGTCTGTCCGCAAGAAAGACCCAAACCTCCCTGTCGCTTGCCATTTTAACACTCCACCCTGTTCTCTTGCCAACATGTCTGTCCTTGGCTTGCTGCATTGTTCCAGTGAAGCCCAACGCAAACTGGAGGAACAGCACCTCATCTTCCGACTAGGCACTTTACAGCCCTCCGGGCTGAATATTGAATTCAACAACTTTAGATCTTAAACTCCCCCTCCCCCCATCCCCACCCCGTTTCTTTCCCCCCCCCCAGCTTTTTTTTTCAATAATTTATATAGATTCTTCTTTCCCCACCTATTTCCATTATTTTTAAATCTAAAACTAAAACCTCTAGTCTTTCCACCCCACCCCCACTAGAGCTGTACTTTGAATATCCTGTCTTCCATTCTTAATTAGCACTTTTCTCAAAGACCACCACCTTCAACACCTCTTTGACCCTTTTGTCTGTGACATCTTTTGATTATCTGCTCATCTCCACAATCATCACACCACACCCTCAATGTGTCTCTTCCCCCCCCCCACCCACCTTAGACCAATTTATATTTCTCCTTTCTTCTAACTATGCTCCAGTTCTGCCGAAGGGCCATGAAGGCTCGAAACGTTAACTGATTTCTTCTCCGCCGATGCTGCCAGACTTGCTGAGTTTTTCCAGGTAATTCTGTTTTTGTTTTGGATTTCCAGCATCCGCAGTAGCTTTTAGCTTTTTGTTTTTACCTTTAATTGCGCCTTTCACTACCATCGGACGTTCTAAAGTGCTCTGGCAGCCATTGAAGTATTGCAGGATAATAACAATAATAATAATGTAGAAAATGATAGTACCTTTTGTATCTTAAGCAGCAAGAGTGTCTTTAATGGAGATAGAGTAAATTTAAAGAACAAACCTGTATCCATTGTTCGGAACATCCTGGTCCATTCTTTCCATTTCTGGGCTGTGGCAGATTTCAGGTGTCTTCTTTTTTGAAATATCTTCTCTCTCATGTGGCTTGTGTTAAAAGTAAAGCAACAAACAATCACAATCCTACATCAACAGTACCTACGTTAAACTAATGTATGGTATTTCCATTGCCTGTAGATATGTGTACCTCTGAACCCCTGCCTACCTGTTGCCAATTTATTTAGAGCACATCTGTATGTGTATACATAAACATTTGTTTGTAGCTAATTGTAGCCTGTTAAATTATAGTTAACACTAGAATAGAGAATGCAGAAGAGGCAGAGGAACCGAGTTTTACAAGAGTACTTATGACAAATGTATTTAACTCTAGCAAATACAGTAACTGCATATCAGCAGAAAGAATGAGAAACAGTTCTACAATGAAGGGAACAGGATAAACACTTGGAAAATTTGAAAGGGATCTAGTAGACTCACTATTTTCAATATGAAGAACAATGTGGAAAGCAAACAATGATGGGGCCTGTTGGAATGGTACAGCAGTGACTAAATTCTGTAATTCTGCCCATCCAGCATGGAGCTTCATTTGATGAGCACATGATTCAGAAAATTATTGCCAAGGTATTGTCGATCAATCTTTGACTCCATACTGCTGTCAAGCAAAAGTCACGCTGGTCTACAATCATTGAATGTATTCCTACAAGTCTCTAAAGGTTACACTGAGGCGCTTTATTGCATTTCATTTGGAATACTGTGTAAATCTGTTTAAATACATCAAGTAGTTATCAGAGTACCTGAGGAATAAAATATAAAATGGAAGCAAATCACCTCACCTGCTGAGACTGCAAAGGATTTTCTTGCTCCCAAATGAAATTTCCAACTGCTGCTCTAATTTCTTAAACAGTTAAGAATAGGAAATAAATGTGAAATATTCCAAATATAAAGATCACTTTGTTATAAATATACAAAAGATGGAAGAAGCAAAGGCAACATGGCCCGTTCTTTCACAGACCACATACAGCTGACTCCATCATCCATTCAATCTCCTGGAAGTTCTATACCAATATTCCTTGGTCCTGAATGCAATGTGCAAAAATTGCAGAATTCATCCTCATGTCCACTGTTCATAGAAACATAGAAACTAGGAGCAGGAGTAGGCCATTCGGCCCTTCGAGCCTGCTCCGCCATTCATTATGATCATGGCTGATCATCCAACTCAATAGCCTGCTCCCGCTTTCTCCCCATACCCTTTGATCCCTTTCGCCCCAAGAGCTATATCTAACTCCTTCTTGAAAACATACAATGTTTTGGTCTCAACTACTTTCTGTGGTAATGAATTCCACAGGCTCATCACTCTCTGGGTGAAGAAATTTCTCCTCATCTCAGTCCTACCCCATATCCTCAGACTGTGACCCCTGGTTCTGGACTCCCCCACCATCGGAAACATCCTTCCTGCATCTACCCTGTCTAGTCCTGTTAGAATTTTATAGGTTTCTATGAGATTCCCCCCTTATTCTTCTGAACTCCTGCGAATATAATCCTAATCGACTCAATCTCTCCTCATATGTCAGTCCCGCCATCCCAGGAATCAGTCGGGTTAACCTTCGCTACACACCCTCTATAGCAAGAACATCCTTCCTCAGATAAGGAGACCAAAACTGCACACAATATTCCAGGTGTGGTCTCATCAAGGCCCTGTACAATTGCAGCAAAACATCCCTGTTCCAGCACTCGAATCCTCTGGCTATGAAGGTCATTTGCCTTCTTTACCACCTGCTGCACCTGCATGCTTACCTTCAGCACCACTGACACCACTGACTTCTATCCCCTACATTATGCCTACTTGCCCCAACTGCTCTAATGTTGCTTACATTGACCCCAGGAAAAACAGCAAAATGACAAAGGTGCTGGAAGGTTGCAGATTCATATTGCTTAATAAAAAAGCTTAAAACTTTAAAAGGAGTACAATGACAAATCAAATCATATTTTACAAATAAAAATTCCAAAGTAACACTTATTCCTCCACTCTCTTTTTACTAGTATATTTTCTCATTTTCCACAGAACATTACTGATCAGTGGCTGACGTGGTAGCTGGTAGCCTACTCTGAAGCTGTGATCAATGTTATTCTCTAACTGGATGAAAGGAAATATTTCAAAAATAACTGCAGTGCTGTTTAAAAAGAAATACTTTCCATCATTAGTTTTATTTGTTTTTAAAAATGCAAATGAAGTGCAGCCCTTGAAAGCTTTTGCCAGTGTCACCTATTCATGCAGGGGTTATAGCTTGCACCATATCACTATGTCTGTGGTCTGTTGTCTTCCCTTACTCCAAAGATAACCCGAGAGACGTAAGAGCTGAGGAGTAGAAATGTGACTTACATGTTGCATCAGGTATTGCAGCTTCACGTAAAAGATGCAAACAGCTAAAGACGTAGGAAGCTATACTTACTCTGTTCAAAAACATATTTAAAATTTAAAATTGTTAAACCTTCCTAAACCAAAAAAATCATAAAACATTGATTAAATATTCACAGGGCGCTATTTTCAGACCTGTATTAGCATTTTAAACACTAATAAGCAACGGCAATGTTATTTTGTTTGTTTTCTACTTTCACTTATGTACTGTCACCTCACCACGTTTCAGTAATGTGTGAGTTTACCACATACAATCCTTCCTATGCCCATTGGTCTTTGCATTAAGAAAAAATCATTAATTTAATTAAGTTTAAAAAAATCCATCATTCTAAAGATGTGCCCCAGCCATTACTTTTGTTTAAAGCAGTCACGCCCTACATTATCTTCTTTTAGTCCCATCCTTTTTCTTTAACAATTTAGTTCCTGAGGATTCTTCTAGTTAAACTGCTCAAAATCCATGATGTTTGCTCACAATTACCAATGATGAGATCAATATCTGTAATATTAATCATCTCACTTATCAGCTTAGCACTAACCTTCATGAAGACAGGATGGAGGAAGCAGAAAGTGGCCCATAGCTACACTGTCCTTGAGCCTAGACTTCTCACATGCCGATAGATAACTAGCATGAAAAACTGTAGCCTTGTCCTCCATAAACTCCAAACTTTCAAAGATTCTAAAAAGATAAAATAATGAATTTATTCATCAGCCCATGAAACTGAATTACATTTAAACTTGAAATTGGGTCAAAGAAGTTATTAATTATTTAAATATTCTTATTCCATTAATCACAACTTAAAATTACTTAACAGATTTTTTAAGATCTGTAAGGCATCAGCAAGTTTCTCTTTTTAAAAGTACAAATTAACAGAATTGTCTATTAAATTTAAATAATATTAACATTAAATGACAATATACCAGCACAAAAGTTTCTGGCTATGTCTCCCTAAATTTAAGGGCACCAATACATATGAACATACAAATTAGGAGTTGGAGAAGGCCACTCAGCCCCTCGAGCCCGCTCCGCCATTCAATAATATCATGGATGATCTGACTGTAATCTCCTCTCCACATTCCTGCCTACCCCCGATAACCTTTCACCCACTATCTAGCTCTGCCTCAAAAACATTCAATGTCTCTGCTTCTATTGCCTTTTGAGGAAGAATTCCAAAGACTCACGATCCCCTGAATGAAAAAAATTCCCCTCCTCCCTGTCTTAAATGAACAATCCCTTATTTTTAAACTGTGAACTTTAGTTCTAGATTCCCCTACAAGAGGAAACATCCTTTCTACATCCACTCTTAAAAATATAAAATATACAATTTCTATAGTTTTATACCTCTGTGTGTCAGGATGAGCAGCATCATTGCTAAATAAGAAATCAGCTGAAGACCAGTTTGTAATAATCCCACCTTCAGTGACTGCAGGAACAAATACAGGAGCCATGCATTAAAATCACCAAATGTATATGAATATGTTTTCCGCTGATCACTGCAGCAAATGCAAACTCTTTATCCAAAAGGACTTGAAATGTGTACAAATCTAAGTAATACAATCTCACAACTATTAAGGTAAATGTTTCAACTAAGAATACAAACTTTCAAACAAATGCTAATTACAGTTTTGTACTTTTTTTTAGCAACAAGTTTGACTATTTAAAGACTATAGCCCAATTTGTACAGTAGTTGAATATTTCAATTTCTAATTATTGTTTGCACTAGTAAATTGATTCCTAGTACCCATAAAACTTGCATATAGTCAATGACTGAATATCTGGGGTAGAGAATTTCCAAGGTTCACAACTCTTTGAGGTAAAAAAATTCTCCTCACCTCGGTTCTAAATGATGGACTCATTTTTTAAAACATTCTTTCATGGGATGTGGCTGCCCCTGGCAACACCAGCATTTGTTGCCCATCCCTAATTGCCCTTGAACTGAGTGGCTTGCCACACCATTTCAGAGGGCAGTTAAGATTCAACCAATTGCTGTGGGTCAGGAGTTACATGTAGGCCAGACCAGGTAAGGATGGCAGGTTTCCTTCTCTAAAGGACATTATTGAACCAGATGAGTTTTTACAACAATTGACGTTTCATGGTCACCATTACTGAGACTAGCTTTCAATTCCAGGTTATGACTTGAATTTAAATTCCACCAACTGCCCTGGTGGGATTTGAGCCCTTGTCTCCAGGACATTAGCCTGGGTCTCTGGATTACTAGTCCAGTGACATTACTGCTACACCACAGTCTCCCCCCATCATTACAGCACAGAAGGAGGCTATTCAGCCCATGTCAACTTTCTACAAGAGCAACACATCCAATTGCCACTTTCTCACCCATTCCCCATAGCCCTCCAAATTTTTCCTTATCAGGTCATTATCCAATTTTCTTTTGAAGGCCTGATTGAATCTGCCACTCTCTTGGGCAGTGCATCCATATCTTCGGGTAATTCCCCTCATGAACTGGTCACTGGGCATAAGATGAGAATGCCAGTGCATGTACTGGTGCCCTTACTGAGACACAGATTAGGGAAGTGCCCAAAGATAAATTTATAGCTGAATTGTGGCAGACATTGCATTCCCTATATTGCAACAGCGCAATAACTATAGGTCACAGCCACCAGCGTAACCGCTTGAACTTGGAGTCACTGAAACCTCAGGAATAGGGTGTGGAAGATCATGTCATTGTCCAAAATTACACTAGAGTGAGTGTTTGATCCACTCTACAAAGGACCATAGTCTATAGTCGACAAAGCTAGCCCTATGGTGTATGCAGTCCAGCGACCCAAGCGAGTTAAGTGGTTTCGCATCAATCAGATGAAACTTAACCAGGTCACAAACACAGGACCGACGTCTAACGGTTCTGGTGAAATCACCTCTCTGTGACTCTGTGATTCAATCATGTGGGATTGTGATGAAGCCCCAATCCCACATGAGGGGGGTATCAGAGATAACACGCCCATAAACGACACTCCAGATGATGACACCTGGACATTAGAACACTTTTTCTAGGGGGCGGCTGGAGATCCTAACATTGAGGTGTTTAAGGGGGACACCATCCCTGAGACAGAGAATGCCTACTCAACCCCTGAGAAGGAGTAACATGAATAGGAGACCCAGATGGGGTCCTAATTTCATGTACCATTAAGTTCAATTGTATATAATTATAATATGCCTGTGACCAAATCTGCTCACACAGCAGAGTTTGTGGGTTTTTTTTCTCTCTTTCTAAAGAATCATGGGGCAGGATTTCCTGGTTGGTGTGCGGGAGCGGGACCCGCACGCCGATGCATAAAATGACGCGAGATGATGTTGGGCGGAACTCCCGACGTCACCCCGCGTCATTTCCATTTTCAGGTCAGTGGGGGCGCAGCCGAATTAGCTGTGCGCCCGCCAACCTGTCAACGGCCAATTGAGGCCATTTAAAAAGTAATTGCGCTAGTTAAAAGATCTACCCGTCCAACCTTAAGGTTGGCAGGCAGGCCGGGAGCCCTGGCGGGCTTCAGGAAAAGCATGAAACCTCATCCACAGGCGGGATGAGGTTTCATGTAGGTTTTTAAAAATTTAATAGAAGTTTAATTATAAGTGATGGACATGTCCCAGCTCATGTGACATTGTCACATGAGGGGGCATGTCAGGGAAATTTTATTTTTCTATTTTTAACATTTTTGAATTTGGTGCCGATCTCCCTGAGGCAGCACTTAGCCTCAGGGAGATGAGTGCCCTCTTTCACATGCACGCGCAAAAGAGCGCACTCTCGGCTCAGGGAATCCCCTCCCCCCCACCGGCCGCAGAGGGAGCGCATAGCACTTCCTAGCGGACATCACACTGGGCGGGCCTTAATTGGCCCACCCACATAAAATGGCGGCACGCCCCCAATTGGGGGCGCCAATTGGAAATGCACCTGCAAGCACCCACTCCTGAACTCCACCGACTGGGGGAAAATTCTGCCCATGAAGATGGTGCTAATGGTGATGATCCTGGGGTTCATGACTGGCAACCTGTGTCTGGACAAGATATTAGTGCTTCAAAATAATAAAGAATGATAAGGATAACACAGAGTCAGTGATTTATCATACCCGTCCTACTGAAAACCCTAGGGTCGAAGCAGAGTTATAAATCAGGAACCCAAGGGTGGAGCGGGGCAAATTGTTGGGGCATGAGAAGGGAGATTACACTGTAGAGTTCACAGCAACTGCAAAATAAAGTGTGCCTTCAACAGCACACTTTGGGAATTCAAGAAGGGAAAGGGATGTGAGTCATTTGTGATCCATCTAAAAGGACGATGAGCGAAAACAATGCAGTCTGGTTTATAGGGAGAAAAGAAAATGGATGGGTGCAGATAGGGGATGCCTAGAATCCACACACTTCTCTTACTCAGTCAGAGTCCCAAATGGAGGTCAGGTTGTGTTGGCCTACCGCGGTGATGGAGGGAACGTGATATATGTGTGTAGGAGGCAAGGCCTGGGGTGGGTCAGGATGGTATGGTAATAGCAGCTGTGAAAGGGGTGTCTTTGTCATTGGCGGGATGGGAGAAGTGTGCCCACTCGGCATTGCATGGTACCACCCTGGTAAGGAGGAGACATGGACCCCTCAGGTCCGTGCGCCAGGAAAAGAGGGAAATATTCTGGTTGTAACATTAAAGGCCACAAGGAAGCTCACTCCCTTTGCTAATAAGATCAAGATTAATCCAAAGGCTAAAGGATGCCCACGCCATACACCGGGACCACAGAACGGTCTGGTTGTCATTCCCACACAAATGGCACTATATCACAATATGCACTACGAGGTAGCGCCAATAATGATTAATTTAGCGGACATGGGATTACGCCCATGGTGCAAGCATTAAACATGTGAATTGCAGAATCGAATGCTGCATCAAGTTTTGAGGGAATCCTATTAGCGTACTGGCACTGCAATTGATGAGGATGAACATGCTGGTCTGTTTGAGGGTTCAGAGAATCAAACAAAATCTCACTCATAGGGGCCAGTACAACGTAGCTCGATTAATAATGTGGCAATCATATTTAACACTGGGACATCACTTGTAAATAGTTCAGATTTAGCCACTTCAGATAATCGATAAAAACTGTTAGAAATAGGTTAAGGAAGATATCGAATGAAATGAATGATGTGGAACAGGGCGAATTAGAGGAAGACCAAATTATGACCATTCATTTGCAAGATCTGGTGGGGGAATTGGAAAGGCATGCCCACCTCATGAATGAAATTCTAAAAGAGGATAAAAATGCCTCTGTGGAAGCTGCTGAAAATGATACTTGCACAACGTATGGTTCTTGGTTGGTGGAATAGGCCCATGAAAACATCCAAAGGACTGTAGAAGAGAGATTGCCTTCCTGGGTCATTGATAAACATCTCAGGGTTATGTCTCTGTAAAATCAGGGGACTCGTGCAGGTATGCCCGGTGAAACATGAATGCTATCTGGGGAACAGTAGCATGGGCATGCTAGGGTTGGTTATGTACTATCCTGTCCTAAAGGGGAGAAATCTAATCCTTTTTAGAGTCGAAAACATTGGGGTAGCAAGTCAGGGCCATGGGTCGCTTTATGACCAACGCCCTAGGTATGTGGCACAAGTGGATGGGAATACTTGGGTAGCCCTAGGTTTGTCTGGGTGCACTTGGAGAGGGGAGATTTATGTCATCGACACAAATGTAGGAGAGCAAAACAGCAGATGAAAATGTTGCTGATGGGACGGAATGAGGGGAATGGATTAGATTTGCAAGTGTAGTAATGCTTGCAGGCGAAATTATACACTTAAGGGTGGATGCTGTAAGGCATTTTCATATTTTGTGTATTTCTGTGATGCCCTTTGTTTCTTTTTAATATGTATTATCTTCATACTTGTGTCAAAATGTAATCAGTTGGGAGGTGGACCAATGTCCTGAGCTCAGAACTGGGTGGTAGGAACATGGAGTGCGGAGGACATCGGACGAAGGGAGAAGGTTTTTAACTGAAGACATCAACTCTGAGGCTTTTTTGGAACTTTTTTTTAAAAATAAAGACTAGACAAGGATATACACGCACACAGACACATACAAAGATGTGTCAGGACATGCCACTGGGGCAGTGGTTAACCACCAGACACTGACCACAGAAATTGTCCTGTATCCAGCTTGTATCTGCTGGAGTTTAGAAGAGTAAGAGGTGACTTGATTGAAACTTACGAGATCCTGAGGGGACTTGACAGGGTGGATGTGAAGAGGATGTTTCCTCACGTGGAAGAATCTAGAACTAGGGGTCACTGTTTAAAAATAAGGGGACATCCATTTGAATCAGGGACGAGGCAAAATATTTTCACTCAGAGGGTCGTGAGTCTTTGGAACTCCGCTTCCACCACCTTTTCAGGAAGGCTGTCTTTGAATGTTTTTAAAGCAGAAGTGGATAGATTCTTGGTAAGCAAGGGGGTGATGGGTTATCAGGGGTAGGTGAGATGCAGATTTCAGGTTGCTATCAGATCAGCCACGATCTTATTAAATGGCGGAACTAGTCTAAGGGGCTGAATGGCCTACTCTTGCTCCTTGTTCGCACGTGCTAGACAATGGTCTCTCGGGTACGTGTGAATGGCTTTCTTCCTGCCTTGCCAAGATACCTGGCAGGTGCCTGCAGACAACCCCTGCTGAGAGCAAGAAATGACCACATGCAGGTTGTCTTTGCATGGCCAGGCTGGGATTGATAATCCAATCAGGTGACTCGATTTGAGACATTACCTTATATACTGAGAGAGCAGGGTCAGAAAGGGGTATAAAGCCACAGCTCTCAAAGACATTGGGGCTGCAACCAGGGAGTGTGATTTGGTCAGGCACTGGATGTCGTGTGGAGGAATTCGTTCAGCATACCGACCACCCGGGGATGAGCTCTTGCACGTGCGTCTTACTAAGCAACTGGTGTTGTAACTATATACTATTGTTTAGTGGGTTAATAAAGGCTTTCCACATAACGTGGAAGTTGTATCCATAGTTTGTTTCGTGTTGTTGATACCAAGTACGAGGTGAGGACCTTAGAGGGTAGTGAGAACCCCGGTTAAGAGTCTTGTAAATCTGTCGCTCTCTCAGGCAGTAAGTCCATATCCTAACCACTCACTGCAAAAAAAAAATCCCCCACCCCCCCCGCCCCCCAGCCCAGTCCTCAACCCTTTCACAAATGGGAACAGTTTCTCTCTTTCTATTCTGTCTAAGGCCAACAACATCTGCGCTTGCTCGACCACATTCATCAGATGGATGACAGCCGTATACACAAAGAAAGCTGGCCACTGGGTCACAATCTCTTGGCTATCCATACCTCTGCAACAAGGACACCTGCAAGCAAGATTATGAAGATGGCATACATCTTCATACAACTGGGAGATAGTCACTAATGGCTGTGACCTCTGGAGGATGACTGTTTGCAGGGGCATTGGAAGAGGCAAGCAGAAGCAAAAAACTCAACTGGCCAAGAAGAGTGTCCAGAGAGAAAACAAAGGCTGGCAAATTGTGCATCTTCTCAGCCCACTGTCTTCCTCTGAGGCAAATGTTGCAGAGACAGCCATGCCAGAGTGGAGCTTCTGAGCCACACCAGTCAATGCTGAACACAGTTGACCACCACAGCGTAAACCATTGTCTAACAAGAGAGAAGGCTGCCACTATGTCTAGACTCCTTATGATTTTGAATACTTCTATTAAATCACTTCAGAGAACAGCCCCAGCTTCTCCAATCTATCTACGTAACTGAATTCCCTCATCTCTGGAATCATGCTCATAAATATTTTATGCAACCTCTCCAGTGCCATCACATCCTTCCTAAAGTGTGGTGCCCAGAACTGGGCACAATGCTCCAGTTGAGGCCAAACCAGTGTTTTTATCTCAAAGAGCTGACATAGGCATGATGGGTTAAACAGCCTCCTTCAGTGTTGTAAGATTCTATGAAATTTTCCAATATGTTTAATGGTAAATTCTAATATAATAATGCAATTTTAATTAAAATTCCATAAAAATTGTTGAGGTAGCATATTTATCATGTTTATTACATGCTTAAATTAACTAAAACATGGCCTTCAGATTTTACTTTTGCTGAATTCATCAATTCCAGCAGTTTATTATAAGTTATAAGCAAATTTTTTTGGCATTATGCCTTCTTTACCAAATCAAAATGCTATTTATTTAAAGTTCTAACCAATATAAAAGGGCAACTTGCAAAATAACCCTTCCTTCCCTGTTTTTCTTCACAAAAATATCATTACTAATGTAGCATCTCAATGAATATATCCATTGAGAAAGCTGGACAATTCGCTAGTATTTCACAAAAGCAACTAAGCAATTAGAGGCAAGGATCCATTAAAAGACAGTGCTAACTGATGCTTACAAAACTCCAAGATATTGATCTTATCCAATTGGGAAAGAATTGCTTACATCATGGACATAATCAGTGTTGTTAATTTTCGACAGCAGATAATAAACATATATTACAACTTAAATACTGAATCCAAATTAAAATAAACACTTCTTTTCTCAAATGTAAACTGGTATAATAATGCTATCAGCATGGAAATCAGGAGTTTTAATAATTTGGAATTCAGAGACATATCTACTGCAATTGCATAATAAATGTACCAAAAAGGAGAGCTTATACTCAACTTCACATCAAGGATACATATTTTAGCATGTATTTACATACATTAAAAATATTTCATCAATTCTTGCATATTGCTATTGTCCTATCTTTAGTATTACAGAAATCATGACGTTTGTGAACATTATTCCAAGTATGGCCTACAGTTTTTATTCATCCCTGAAACTGCCCTACTATTTGACCATTTAGAGAAGCTTACTGCCCTTTCATTGCTGTTTGTGGTAGTCACATATCTGCCTGAAAAGCGCATTTTTATTTGATTTTTCCCCCCAAATTTTGTTACTGCAAACAGTGGAAAATGATCCTTAGGCAAGTAGTAAACTGTTCACCCATTAAGAATAAAAGTTCCAAATCTAAATATACCAGAAATCAAATTAAAAAAACAATTTCAAATAAAGACAGTTCGTGCATACCCCAAAAATCACAGATGTGTCTGCTTACACTTTGAGAAAACCAGGCTTTTTTGTTCTTGTGCATCATAATTTGGAGGCTCTAACTTATTCACTGAAACAAAGGGAAAATAAAGCTTTCAATATTTTACAAAGCAAAATTCATAAATGTTGCAAAATTCTGCAAAATCGTGAAAAGCTAAAATCTCTTCACTCTTTCATTCTGATTCACAAAACAGAAATAATTCTTAAATTGGTGCAATATATAGCGGAATAATTGTCACATTAGATCAAGAATATTCAAGCCTTGTATATTTATGTCACTTAAGTACATATTATTAAGCCCTCTGGGCCAGGTACAAATGCATCTTCATATCTTCATAATCATTTTGCATATATATATATATATATATACACAAAGCCAATAAAACTAACAGGTCTTGACATCCTAATTTAGGATTTATCCATCAATCAAATAACTGCACTATCAGCCTTTCTCAAAAGTTAAACCGGATACAACTGGAAATTTGGCCCATGCTGAATTCATGTGTTAAGACACAAGATCTACTAAAAGGTTGATTCAACGTCATAGTTCATACATGGGGAATAGACACGTGTTCAAACAATTTGCCCATAAGTGCTTCATTTCAAAGTCCAGACATACTGGGAAGCTTCAGATTCATGATCTCATCTCCTTTATGTTCACAGAGATATACACATATGTTAGAGAAAAAGTAAAATTACAGTGTTTGCTTCAATGCTTGTTTCATCATTCATATCTCATTTTTAGTTTCAAGTGTCAGCTGTGGCTCAGTTTGTAGCCTTGTCACCTCTGGGTTAGAGATTATGGGTTCATAGTCCCACTCCAAGACTTCAGCACAAAAGTCAAGGCTGACACTCCAATGTAACACTGGGGGAAATGCTGCTTCTTTGGCGGTGCCATCTTTTGGATGAGACGTTAAATCCGATCCAGCCTGGTCTCTCAGGTGGGTGTAAATGATCCCATGGCATAATTTCAAAGAGGAGTAAGGAACTTATCTCCAGTGTTCAGGTCAACATGTAACCCTCAATCAACATTACAAACACAGATCATCTGTACATTATCACATTGCTGCCTGTGGGAGCTTGCTGTGTGCAAAGTGACCGCTGTTTCCTATATTACAACAGTGAATACACTTCAAAAGTACTTCATTGCACTGTGGGACGGGTTGATGTTCTGAAAGGTGATAAATATAAACCTATGTCTTTCTTTCCACTTCTGGCTGGGCCTGTTTGTGAATAATGCAGCAATCCCCATTGGATAGTTACCAACACCCCACCCTCCCCTCTTCTATGGTTTACACACCATAACAGCCGATTTGGAAAAAAAAATCACAATTTATTGAAAAAAAAAGTGGAAGAAAACTGAAGAGCAATGAATGCTCTTGGCAACAAGGCAAAAAAATATGGATTGCAATCATCAAGCAAATGATAACCAGCAACCAAAACTGCTAATTGCGCGCAGGACATTCTTAAAAAGGTGACTACAACCAGATTTTGGTCAGATAAACAAAAGGAGATAATGCTGCAAACATTCCGCAGGTTAATGGGCATCGTTGCGCAGACGGACTGTACAAGTTGTTTTCCACTGAACAGGTGTTTGCTTTAAATTCATGACAGCACAAACTTATCCCTTTTTTTAAAAAAAAAATTAAATTTTTTAAAAATTAAATTAAATCGCAATTTCCACCCCCCGGTCTTTGTACCACCTTAAACTAAACTGAATTTAAAACCTACAAATTTTCCAGCCACAAACCCTTCATCAAAATGCCGGACAATTACGTCGACGGTTTGACCGTGCCCCTTCCCCCTTCCCCTTTGCCGGCGGCCGATCCCGTGCGCATGTGTGCAGGTGTCCGAAGTCCCCTCCCTTCCTCCACCCCGAGAGCCACGTAACGAGCCGCCGCCACGTGCAGGAGAGAGAAAAAAAAACGCGGCTGCCGATTGGTCCAGAAGCCCCTGAGCGCCGGAGCTTGCACGATTGCCAACACCTCCAGGATTGCCCTGGAGTCCCCAGCAATTGATGTTTGATCTCCAAGGATTTTTAGTCTTCCCTTTACTGACTTTATTCACTCATAGATTTCAAAATAAATCAAGGTTTTTTTTAATCACTTATTTTTCCAGCATTTTCTTGTTAGACTTTTGTCTATTATTTATAAAAAATATTCAAAATGGAGAGAACAGTTGTTTTAACTGACAGTTAAGAATCATCCAATAGCTTTTGGAATTAGCATAGGAGGGCGGTGCTCTGTCATGATGAACATGTCAAATGACCAATGGGATGGGAGCCAAGGGGCGGGGGATTTGAGGGAAGGCGGTCATATGCAAATGAAATCTCCATGAAGAAATGCAACCAAAATTGGCAAGCCTATCTAAACTGACCAACTGGTCAGTCAAGTTGACACTTTTAGATACGTCCACTGATTTGGTCGTTGAAAGCACGACGTTGTTCAAGGAATTGTATTCCAATACAAACTTTACAGCATCTTACCTTTAGTTTTTGTTTATAAATGCTTACAAAGTCTGGAGTCTTCCATCCAGAGTACACTCTGTCTTATAGCATGTCAACTATCATTCATGTACAAAATTCTGTGTTGTGCCTGCCCAGCTGTCATGTAAAGCACCATTTGAAGTATTACACAGACCCTTTTGCACATACTCCTGTGCTAAAGTTGAAGGTGGAGATAACAGCGAAGGAATAATTCCCCTGCTAATTTTGCAACAGACCAAATTTGTTTAGCTACTTGGAAAATCAACTATGAAAGCACTGTAGAATTATGCATTTACAAAAAGTAACCATTTGGCCCATCACATCTTTTCTGGCTCTCTAAAAAAGCTGTCCACTCAGACTCATGACCCAGCCATTTCCCCCTAGCCTTTTGATATTTCTCTTGCATATTTTTCCGCTTTCCTTTCCAAAATGTTTTGTGGAACCCCCCCTCTCCATTAGTATTCCTGAAAGATTGACAACTGTCTCATAATAGAAGAAAATGGTTTTTTTTAAACCCTCTCCCTTTAGTCCAACGCAGGCCATCTTCTCAGATCAATCAGCCATTTTTGTTAAATTTTATTGGACAGTTCAAAGCACGTAGCGATCTTCCTCTGTCTTTGGTGCTGGTAATCACTGTTCACTCATCGTTGCTTCATAATAACATCTCTCCATTGATCCCTGACTGCTCCTCAATATTTGATCTCAATCTAGCAGCAACTAGGCAACCAACCAGCCCAGCAGAACTTGAAAAAGAGGCCCAATCACATTGTAATCCTTGTGCCTGGCTTAAATTTAGTTATATAAGTGTTTAACAGTGCACAATGTTCCGTGGTGTTTCACAAAGGGGGTAGTTCAGACACTGAGAAGCATTTAGGAGCAGTCAGGGCGGTAGCCAAAAGTGTGGTGAAATGTAGATCACGAGGAAGCTTTTGAAATTGGGTTCAGATTGCAAGGTGCAGGTGTTTAGGAAAGGAATTCTAGTCCAAGGCAGTAATGTTTGATGATTTAGCACTTGGAATAAAGGGACAGTTCAGAAAGCAAAAGTAATCTGGTTGTGGTTGAAATTATATTATTGAAGCATTCTTTGTTAATGAGTAAATGTTTACTTGTGTAGGTTTAAGAGTTGACATAGTATGATCCATGTATGTGAGACTCAATACAGATAAGTGTACAGTAGAACAGTCAATAACAAATGCCCCTAAAATTTGGTCATTTTTTTCTGATTTGGTGGAGTACCTCTTATTGGCCGGTTCAGAAGTTTAGAGCTAGATTCTTGACCAAGGATAGTCTATTTATCAACAGTTAAAAATGGACACTGAACAGATAGTGAAATTTTAAGGATAAAAAATTCACAGTAATGTTTTCATTGATCCTTTTGTTATGTTTGTCAACTCTGAAAGCGGCGACCAACTTTTGTCTCATTTCATTGATTGTTTGTGCGTGTGGAGGGGGAAGTTGGGCAGGAACAGCAGAAAGTTTGGGGGAGTTGCAGTGAGACTGTTTTATTGATGACAAGGAGTTTATATTCCTCCTGAGAAATATCTGGACATTTGTATTGTGATGGAAGAAGGCCTTCAAACATTGAAGTGGAATGATTGCAAAGAGCAACAAGCAAACTAAATAAAATATCCTTCTTGATTACTTCTGCCAACAACAATGTTGTTAACTGAAGTAACCTTCATACTTTGCAATTGTTTCATTTTAGTGTCATATAATTTTGCACTCAATGCAACTGAGATACACAAAGCTTGTACATTCTCATTTATCTGTTGTTCTTGCTAGTCCAGAAGTTGCTTTGGAAATGCCTCTCCCCAGCTTAGCTCTTCTTTAGGGGAAGTCACACCTATCTGGCACGCTTTTCTATCATGTTTTATTGGTACAGTTGAGCTTATCCATTCACTTTACCTATCTCTGATTGAGTCATCTAATTTGGGTCTGCAAGGGAGATGCTATCACTGAAGGCTTGTACCTGATACCTCCCAGCTCTTTCTCCAAGGCAAGTAGTTTGAGGTCAGG
The DNA here is from genome assembly GCF_964194155.1 of Cetorhinus maximus. Taxonomy (NCBI): domain Eukaryota; kingdom Metazoa; phylum Chordata; class Chondrichthyes; order Lamniformes; family Cetorhinidae; genus Cetorhinus; species Cetorhinus maximus. The sequence continues at coordinate 4,240,097 of NC_135908.1, forward strand.
ATGGAGCTTGGGGGTCACAGTTCAGAGCGCATGACACATCACAACAGGTAGAGGGGAGAGATGAGTGAGCAGGCTCACATTTAGAAGCTGTAAGACAGTATTATAGTATGATGATAGTATAGATTGGTCTGACAACAATAAAGGATGAATGTGGGGTTTGAATGTTGGGCATTGGATTGGGATAATGATAATCAAGATAATCAATGGCAGCAGTGTGTACCATCTACAAGATGCACTGCAGAAATTCACCAAGGCTCTTTCGACAGGACCTTCTAAACCCACGCCCTCTACTACCTAGAAGGACAAGGGCAGCAGACACGTGGGAATACCACCACCTGGAAGTTCTCTCCAAGCCATTCACCATCCTGGAAATATATCGGCAGTTCCTTCAATGTCGCTGAGTCAAAATCCTGGAACTCCCTCCCCAACAGCACTGTGGGTGTACCTACACCACTTGGACTGCAGCGGTTCAAGAAGGCAGCTCACCACCACCTTCTCAAGGGGCAGTTAGGGATGGGCAAAAGATGCTGGCTTAGCCAGCGACGCCCACATCCTATGAACGAATAACAAATTGTAAATAAAGCTTTTTGCTTTTATTGTTCGGAAATTCATCAAAATGTTTTAACTCTTAATGTTGTATGATCATATTTATAAGCCTTGTGCAAATGGCATTATTTAATTAAGCACTGTCTTTAGCTACATATAGTTACTTAGCTTTGACCATATATCGCAAGATGATGTTGCTGAGCATAAACTTCTCGTGAGTGCGAATACTTGCAGAGGCGAACGCTAAGAACGCTAAATACGACCGACTTGGAACCTTTCACCCAATGGTGCTGCGTCAGGACCTTTTTCACCAACGCATGAAAGATACTAATTTTGTCTGAGTGACGGCATTGTTCAGCAAGGTTGAAGTAGTCCTTGAACGCGGGCTATAAAAACGACAGTGAAAGGAATAATCAGATTCGAGCAGTGGTTTGGACCCATTACAGCTGTTAGAGCCAATGTTAGAATGATCAGGGGAAGTATCCGACTCTCTGTGTCTGGGAGCAGTTATGGCCAAAAGATTTCCTTTGCCTCCGTGGAGAATGACAATCCATTCTCCATTCGCAGGAATTATTCAGGGACTAGTGAACCCTATACGTCTTCTGGTCAAACTCTGAAATCCTACGATGCTCTACCCGGAGACTGGAGGAACAATTGGGTCAACGCCTATACCTTTTGGAAAAACGATGGGATCAGAAACATGCACAACCTCATGTTAAAGAACTTCAAGAAGTATGGTCCGATTTACAGGTACGTAAATAGCAATAATAAACCTGTATTTGAATTGGACAGGTATAAGAGGGGCTCTTCGAGTTAAAAGTAATTTCTGTAATGTTATAATTCAGTGTACAGCACTAACCTGTTACAATGCCAAATCCGTACAGGATAAAAACCAGAGGATAGAGCAGTGGTTTTCAATCTTTTTTTTAGTTAAGGAACCCGATAATATATTGTGAAATTCTGTGGAGCCCCCAACCCTCTCTCTCTCTCCTCTCCTCCATACATAGACATCATAAAGCCAAAAAAAAGTAAAACACTATTAAAATAGTGCAAAATTAAACCACGCTGTTAAATACCGCATATTTGTAGTGCACGATTATGGATTGTACAATGTTAACATATCAATTATTTCAATTTAGTTTTTTTGGCAAAGTTTTTTTAAAAATCTGTATTTTCAAAAGTTGTGAAAATCGTGGGGAACCCTTAAGGGAGGCGCACAGAACCCTAGGGTTCCAGGGAAGCCCAGTTGAAAAGCACCGGGATAGAGGACAGAGAGAAAAAAAACACTTGCTTATAATTCATTATTTGTTAGGACCAACGTTTAGTTAACTGATGAATCTTAACCAATCGTATTTTAACCAGCATCTGTCATCCACGGAGCATTGCAACCAGCTAACTCTGTCCAGCATGAGCTGTAATGTACTTAGTGGTTGGATACACCTCTCTGCAAAATGTGTCTTGAAGCATTGATTTTAAGTATTAATTGTTGAAGTGGGTGGAAAGATTGGACTGAGTTATTTAATAATAAGACTTACATTTCGACACAAGCTGGGCAGTATCATGCCACCAAATCAGACTTCCAAATGCAAAGTGAGGATAACACCTCTCCACACAGTTCACAGAACTAAACCCTGTCTCCTTTCCTGGTGCCTATGTGTGATTCGGTACCAATTTTCACATTGGCACATTTGCATCTGCATTGTGGCACAGTGATGTTTCATTCATTCTTTTTGGCATTGTTGATTGGCGGAGGAATGCTGTCAAGGAGAACTCCCATTCTTTAGGTAGTGCTATTGCATTTGATTTTATGCCGGGCATGTACTTGCCCGTAGGACCTAGTTTCCTGTACATTAAGTGGCACAGTTGGCACAGTGCCAACTGATGCAGGGCATCTCTTGACTCAATATAAAGAGGTACTAGCCCACCTCTATTTCAAGAGATTGACACCGCCTTTTTTTCTGCCCACTGGGCAATGATTTGGATGGACCCCTGTTAGAGATTAAAAGAAAGGCTTGCATTTATAAAATGCTTTTCACGACCACCCCAGGCTCTATGACCAATTAAGCACTTCTTGAATGTAGGAAACACAGCAGCCAATATACGCACAGCAAACAGCAATGTGACAATGACCAGATAACCTGTCTTTTTTCTAATGTTGATTGAAGGAGAAATATTGCCAAGGACCCCCAGGGAAAACTCCCCTGCCTCTTCTTCAAAATCATGCCATGGGTTCTGCACCCCAAGCAAGCAGATGGGTCCTCAGTTTAACCAAACACAGCGCTCCCTTCACGCTGCACTCGAGCATCACGTTGATTTTGCGTTCAAGCACTGGAGCAGGAATTGAACACCAAACCTTGTGACTCAGAGGCAAGAGTGCAACCAATTGACACAGCTGACACAAGCTAATAGAAGGCCTACAACATACAGTTTCACAAAGGGAAAATATCATGGTGAGGCACACTCAGTATGCACGATCCTCACAGTAAAAAAAGCTGAATGAAATGTTTTTTTCAAATTTCAACTGATAGTTAAAATGGATTGGGACAGAATAAGATAGCAAAAGGAAAAGAGGTTCATCTCCATGTTGGTCCAGGCAGGCAGAAGGCAATGTCAGGAGTTCACTCTGTAGGAACAATGTGAACAGAAGTGTGTTGTATTGAACAGGTACATCCATTAGGGCGTGCCTTTAGGTGCAGTACCCTCCTCTGTCAGTGATTGTGGTTGATGCTCCTCTTCTACAGATACATGGTAAAACCTCTCAATGACGTAGTTGTGCAATGCGTTACATGCCACTGCAATCTTTGAGATAGTAGCAGAGCTGGTACTGCAACACTGGATCTATCAAAGCATTTGGATTTAAGATTCCAGTGATGTATCCCACCATGAGCTAGATGCCCATGTCTGTATCTTTGTATTGCTCCTTTACATTTGTTGGCATTCTCAAGGAGACTGATCCAGAGGTGAAAAGAACTTGCATGGTCCCTGAGTGTCCATCCAGCCAACCTCCTGCTCCTCAAATGATGAAGATACCTTAGATTGTCAAAAACTAAAGGCATCATACCTGCTACCAGAATAGATGGGCATTTATGTACAGGATGGTGTGCCTGTGGTTGCAGAGCAGTTGCAGATTAATGGAGTGGAATCCTTTCTGCTCACGGAAGTTATGTGTTGGTGGGGGAGTGGAGGGGGCAGTGGTAGGGTGGAATCTCACCATGCATGCCTTCAAGAATGCCTCGTATTTTGAAGACATCTGCCACAAAATGAAATGCTTTGTTATAATGGCTGCTGGGATGAAGGAGTTAGCCCTGGGAAATAAAGCATTTGTTACCTGCTTTGTGGACGTGTGAACTGCTGCTTGTGAAATATGTTGACTGAAAGAAACAGTTGCACATAAGTTTATGGCACTGGTCGCTTTGACAGTTATAGTGCTGTCCCTTATAGGAACTTGCCCATCTAATGAGATAAATCCTCACAACTTACTCAGAGGAGGCAAAGTAGTTCCTTAGCCACATGTGGTTACATGCACCTCAGTCTGTTCTACATGGGCAATTGGATAATGTGGGAATAAGTCAAGGATGCCCCACATGTAAAATCGCCTCTGTCTTAAGTCTCGCAATATCTTTTTCTTCCTTCCCCATTACTCACAAGTAGAGTAAGCGCCCAGTGGGATGCCCGTCTTAAGAATTGTAGCTGTGGCAACTGAAATTGCTGTGGGCAACAACTCATGAATGGAAAATAGCTGTAATTTGGTACACAAATTGCAGAAAGAGCATTACTGACAGTAAACCTAACAGGAAATGCTGTGGGAAAAGTTGCAAAGAAAGAATTAACATTGAGTACTGTAGCAGAGAAAGTTGTAAAGCTAATAACAGATGTTTCTTACTATTGCAATATGAAAAGCGGTCAAAAGTGCTTTCATTGCAGTGCCTGGTTGGAATCAGCACAACACATCAGCATGTCCCCAGTGACAGACTCAGGGATTATCTGCAGGTACAGTTCCAAAAGCCAAATATGAGTCGATGACTTATTTTTGCACACATTTCTAAAATAACAACGGAAAATGGTGGATATGCACAGCAATACCTGAGTAAAGAAAAGGCAGGTTAACACCTAACCTAGGGAAACTTTGCCTGCGACAGGATTCACACCGAGACTGCTAATATGCCTTTTCTCGCTTCAGATGCTGATTGGCCTACTATGTTGTTTCAGAATTTTCTGTTTTTATTCCATTCCCAACATTTGCAGTTCTTCCTTTTTCTCCCTAGTTTTAGTTTTGGAAAATTGGATCTTTAATTGTTTGAAAGACACACCGACTAAGTTTTAACATCATTTAAGATGTATTTATGTTCTAATAATAATTACAATGATAAGATTGTTGAACTGTAGATTCCGACAAGCCCTATTGCTATATAAAATATAGCAATATAAGATGTATGACATTCGAAGCATTGAACTGAACATTCCAGAACTAAAGAAGTGAGTTTTGAAAAGCAATTTCCGACTCCAGTTGGATCAATGAGACAAATGGTGCATAACAAAACTTAATTTCATCATCCATTTGAAATAATAAATACTTGTCCCGAACCTCAGTTATATTCAACCCAGTTTATTGGATCAGCTACTGAAGCCATTTAGCCCTTTTTACTGTGTGTCTCCTATTCTTTTGCAGGGAAAGAATTGGTCACCTCAATAGTGTAAACATTATTAACCCTGAGGATGCTGCAACTTTGTTTAAATCTGAGGGCCTGTTTCCAGAGAGGATGAAGGTGTGGCCATGGATGGCTTACAGGGACCATAGAAAAGAAAAATACGGAGTCCTATTGAAGTAAGTTTGAATTTATGGCCAACTAATAACTTCAATTTTTGAAAGCAGGGATCTTGTAATTTTAAAAATAATGCAGTAATTTGCAGTTAGGAACATTGGAGCAAGAGTAGGCCATTCAGCCCATTGAGCCAGCTCCGCCATTCAATACGATCATGGCTGATCATCCACTTCAATGCCTTTTTCCCTCCACACTATCCCCACATCCCTTTATGTTATTGGTATTTAGGAATCTTTCAGTCTCTACTTTAAACATACTCAGTGACTGAGCTTCCACAACCCTCTGGCGTAGAGAATTCCAAAGATTCCCAACCCTCTGAGTAAAAAGATTTATCCTCATCTCAGTCCTAAGTGTCTTTCCCCTTATTTTGAAATTGTGTCCCTTGGTTCTAGACTCCCCAACCAGAGGAAACATCTTACCTGCATCTACCCTTCCTGAATTTGTAGGTTTCAATGAGATCACCTCTCGTTCTTCGGAACTCTAGAGAATACAGGCCCAGTTTCCTCAATCTCTCTTCATAGGACAGTCCCTCCATCCTGGGAACAAGTCTGGTGAACCTTCGTTGCACTCCCTCTATGGCAATAATATCTTTCCTAAAGTAAGAGGACCAAAACTGCACAAAGTACTCCAGGTGCGGTCTAACCAAGCTTCTATACAATTGAAGCAAGACTTCACTACTCCAGTACTCAAACCCTCTTGTGATAAAGGCTAACATACTAGTAGCCTTCCTAATTGCCTGCTGCATGTTAGCCTTGAGTAACTTATTGGCAGGGACACCCGGGTCCCTTTGTACATCGACACTTTTTAATCTCTTACCACTGAAGAAATACCCCTACCAAAGTGTATAACCTCACATTTTTCCACATCATATTCCGTCTGCCATGTTCTTGCCCACTCACCAAGTCCGCCCAAATCCTCTTGAAGATGCTTTGCATCTTCATTTACTTAGCATCTACAAAAGCAAGAATATAAAAGCATTTTAAGGTGATTTTTTTCAAAGAGAATGGAGATGTCGCAAGCAAGGGGTCTCAGGTAGAATGAAGAGAGGAGCAAAGTAAGAGGATGGAACTGGAAGAGCAGATGTTGAGGTACAGGAACACAGGGCTGAATAAGGTTTTATGGTAGAAAGGTCAAGGCCAGAAAGCAATCTGTAGAAGAGGAAAAGGATTTTGATCTCGACGCATAGACAGATTGGGAGCCAGTAACCAAGGAGACCAATATGTGGGGAATGGAATTTTGGATGAGTTGCAATTTGTAGAGGGTAGAACTCAGGAAACTATAGGGGAAGCATTAGAATAGAAGAAAAACTAAAATTTATATGGCGTCTTTCATGACCTCAGAACATCAGAAAGCACTTTGCAGCCAGTCAAGTGTTTTTGAAATGCAGTCACTGTTATAATGTTGGAAATGAGGCAGCCAATTTGTGCACAGCAAGGTCCCACAAATAGCGATGAGGTAATGACCAGATTATCTGTTTTAAGCGTTGGTTGAGGGATAGGCATTGGCCAGGCCACCAAGGATAACTCCCCTGCTCTCCTTTGAATACTGCCGTGGGATCTTTTATGCCCACCTGAAAGCACAGACAAGGACTCAGTTTAACGTCTCATCCAGCATTATAAATGGAAATGGAGAGATATAATGAGATGTTTTTGGCATACATGTGAAAGTTGACACCATGCTTACTGACGATACCCAAAAGGCAGAATGTAAGTGAACAAATTGCGGGGAACAAATTGGTAATAACCTTATAAGAGTGGGAGGACAAACTGGTGGAGTATTTTTTTTCTAACTTAGTGTCTGGATGTAGGCAGTCATGCCAAGATTGCATTAATTGCCTATCCCTGATTGTCCTGAGAAAGTGGTGGTGGGCCATATTGAATTGCTGTAATGTATTATGGTAAGGTTTTTACATCATACAAAATTGAAACCATGAAAAAGCAGTGCCATAGAAGCCTTCTGTGAAAGAGAGGCACTGGAAAATGATGTTGTGCTTAACTATGTTGAAAGCATCAGAAAGATCAAGGAAGATGAAGAGAGAGTAACCTTTGGTCTCAGTTGCACAAATATCATTAGTCGTTTCGAACAGGGCGCAAGCCAGATTGGAGGCTCTCATTGGGGCAGTGTAGGGAAGATGGAATTCTAGTTGCAAGACAACAATGTATTACTGGACTAGATAGAAAAAGGGAAAGTGAGTTGGAATGGTGGTTGGAGAGTGTGGGGGATTGAGGAGTTTTTGAGCGAGGCCGTGATAATAGTGGTTTCAAAGAGGTAGGGAGTGCTGGAGAATAAAGACAATGATCACCAGCGTGGTTCTGATACCCTGTTAATAATCTTTCTTCTATTGTGGCTGTTTTACAGAAGTGGGGAGGAATGGAGAAGAGAACGACTCATTTTAAATAAAGCACTGATTTCACCCCAAATCATCCAAAAGTTTGTGCCTCTTCTCAATGAAGTGGTGTTGGATTTTGTGTCTACGGTTTATAAACAGATTGAGGACAGTGGGAGAGGTAATTGGACAGCTGATCTCTCAAACGATCTCTTCAAATTCGCACTCGAATGTAAGGATCCAATATTGCCTCTTTACTTGGGTTATTCCATTACCTTACTTTATCTGCATGTTGCAGCTTTCAGAGCAATTTAAAAATATTTTTAGTTATGTAGGTATTAATTGGTATACTGCAGCTTTCATTGGGAACAGCATTTTAAGAGATAGATCTTTTGTTGATCTTCTGTCAATTACACTGTTAAGGTTTGTTAATGTCGTGTTAATTACATTGTTAAGGTTAAGAGAAACAGGCAATGGGTATTAATTATCTTTGAGCACGTATAAATAGGGGGTTGAAGTGGAGTGGGGTGGAAGGAGGACCTCCTCGTGAGCCTGCTCTGGGCCTGGCTATGGTGGTCACCAACAGGTCCAGGCAGCGGGTGGTTGAGGGGGTCATCCAGTCCTACTGATTGAAACATATAAGATCCCGAGGAGTCTTGACAGGGTGGATGTGGAGAGGATGTTTCCTTCTGTGGGCGAATCTAGAACTCGGGGTCACTGTTTAAAAATAAGGGCTCGCCCATTTAAAACAGGGATGAGGTGAAATTTTTTTCACTCAGAGGGTCGTGAGTTTTTGGAACTCTCTTCCTGGAAAGGTGGCGGAAGCAGTGTCTTTGGATATTATTAAGGCAGAGGTGGATAGATTCTTGGTGAGCAAGGGGGTGATGGGTTATCAGGGGTAGGTGGGATGCAGATTTCAGGTTACCATCAGATCAGCCATGATCTTATTAAATGGCGGAGCAGGCTCGAGGGGCTGAATGGCCTACTCCTGCTCCTTGTGCACATGTTCGTATGACTGTCTGCCCCTCTACCGAGGCTATGTTTGTGGCAGGGTGGCCCTAGAGAGGGAGCACGTGGTGTCCACTGGTACACTAGAGGCCTTCCGTGATCAGTGGGCACCAAGGGGCTGGGGTGCATCAGCAATGACATTTTGATTTAATTTTGTAAGTTTCCTTTCATGTTTTTGTTTTAGTTACAGTGCCTCACCAGAGGCTGTTACTCCCTCCTGATTTATCGATTCTTAGTTTAATTTATTGATTTTGTTTCTCAAAAGTGTATAAATAGGGGATGGCTGGGACACTAGGTTGTGTAGGAAGAGAGCTGTGAGACTGAATAAGTCAATAAACTCTAAATAAAGAAAAGCTCTGTGTCTTGGGGCAGAATTTGTAGGTCTGTGTCCGTGTGCGTGCCCGACCCAATCTGACGCAAAATCGTGTGAAATGATGTCGGGCGAGTATCCTGACGTCATCCCACGCTCACGCAATATTTCGGTCGGCGGGCACGTGCAATTGTCAGAAGCGCACCCGCCGATAATTAAGAGGCCAATAGTGCAATTAAAGTTGTAATTGTCTCCGATTTTTCGTGGTCCGTCCAACCTCATGGTTGGCGGACGGGCGAATCGGCCAGGCGGACTTTTGCATTTTTTTCATGAAGCCTCATACGAGGGCGGGATGATGTTTCCTTTCCGTTATTACATTTAAAAAAAATAAAAATGTATGGACAGAATTTTTATCGTGTGTGTGTTCAGGTGACTGACTGTGATGCGTGGACATTTTTTTCCAGATTTTAAAAGCTTTACTTATTGGCTTTAAAGTCTTCAGCTCCCTTCAGGGAGCTTTCATTCAGCGCTCACCCACGCTCATGCTTACGTCAGCCCCCGCCCTCATCTCGCCCCCACCCCGTGAGCATTTCAGCGCACGCTTCACGCCGGTTGGCCGTTAGTTGGCCAGCCACCGTGAAATCACGGTCGGTGGTCTGTTCACCAGCTGCTCCCGGGCCTGCCGATTGCACCTGCACGCCAACCTACAAACCCTGCCCTTGGTTTGTGTTTCACCGGATCCTATTAACAGTCTTAACTGCAAATATTCTTTGCTGTTGAGATGCAACCCTTAACGCTACATAGTTCAGTGCCACAGTGTGTTAGCACATGTGAATTATGTGGTGGAGTGATATCATGTAGATCTCCTTGCTCAAGTCCCCAATCTCAATAACAACATCTTGTATTCATATAGTGGCTTTAATGTCATTAAACGTCCCAAGATGCTTTACAGAATTTTAGGACAAAATTTAACCCTAAGCTACATTAGGAGATCCAAAGCCTGATAAATAAAAGTTTGGTCAAAGAGATAGGTTGTAAGGGGTGGCTTGGAAGAGGAGAGAGGGGTGGAGATGGGGAGAGGTTCAGGGAGGTATTTCCAGAGTTTAAATCCAAACAGCTGAAAGCACAATGATGGAGTGATTAAAATAAATGATTTTCAAGCGGTCAGTATCGGAGGAGCAAAAACAAAAATAGCTGGAAAAACTCAGCAGGTCTGACAGCATCTGCGGAGAGGAACACAGTTAACGTTTCGAGTCCGTGTGACTCTTCATCAGAACTAGAGTTGGAGGAGCTCAGAGATCAGAAGGTTGTAGGACTGAAGGAAATTACAGAGATATGAAGGGTGAGACCATGGAAGGATTGAAAACAAGGATGAGATTTTTAAAATTGAAAGGGTGTCAGGCAGGGGGCCAAGGTGGGTCAATGAGTGGAGGAGTGTTGAACGAAGGGTTTGGTGTGAGTGTGAGAATTTGGGCGGCAGAGTTTTGTTTGAGCTCAGATATAACACTGAGCTAAACCAGCCCCTTTTATTTGTATCACTGAACTGGTGTTGATTTTCATTTCTTGTTGAATGTCCTGCTACAGATAGCACTAAGAAAGTTGTACTAATTTTTAGGAGAACAGGATATCTTTTTATATCAATTTACAGTGCCTCGAAATTCAGGTTTGCAGTCATCAAGTAGTCCCTTAAGAGTAGCACGGCTCAATTATTCACACAAATTGCTAATATATTAGAGTAAATGCGAATGTTTTGTTATTGGCACAGAGAGTGTAGGTGAAATTGGATATGGACAAGGACCAAATCAGGTGGTATCACATCCCTTGCCTGTTACACAACACACCCGGTATTCAGCTCAGTGGGTCATACGGACTCGAAATGTCAACTCTGTTTCTCTCTTCGCAGATGCTGTCAGGCCTGCTGAGTTTTTCCAGCAATTTCTGTTTTTGTTCCAGTTCTATTTAAATGAGTCCTGGGTTCAGATGCACGTGTGCATCTTATGGTTGTGTGTGGCCCGCTTTTTGCACTGCACAGTACAGTCGGAATTGCTGCATTGTCTACATATTTTAGAGGGCACTTTATTGCCTGTCTAAAATCGAGCCCATTGCACTTTCTCTTATTTCAGTAATGCCAGATTATCAGTGATCTTCTACCACTGAACATCTCCAATGTCAGTGGTTTCTACACAGGTTCATAAAGAAATAATTTTAAAAATCTCTAAATCTTTGCATTTCCAGCTGTTTGCCATGTATTATATGGAGAACGTCTTGGCTTACTGCAGGGTCATCATAACCCTGAATCGCAAAAGTTCATCGATTCAGTTACGTTGATGTTCAAATCCACATCACCAATGCTTTATATTCCACCTGGACTGCTGAGATCAATCAAATCGAAGATCTGGCAAGATCATGTTGTTGCTTGGGATACCATTTTTGCACACGGTGAGAAACTCAGGACAAATTGTTATTAATATGAAATTAGTGATAATGTCATGTGGACTCAATAGATCAATTCCTATTTCCCATTATATTTTGCATAGTTAAGCTGGCTATTTCTATTTTTAATTTTGTTTTACTCCTTCCAGTACATTCCTGCCACCTTTCACCTATGGCCTACGTCTGCTCTTACGTCTTATGGTCTTATCAGTAAGGGAATTGAGGGTTACGGGGAAAAGGTGGGAAAGTGGAGTTGAGGGTTATCAGATCAGCCATGATCTCATTGCATGGCGGAACAGGCTCGATAAGCCGAATGGCCGACTTCTGCTCCTACGTCTTATGGAGAGCAGACCAGTCTAGGCCACATATTTGTCCTTTGTGCTTTTTTTTTGCATGTTTGGCAATTCTAAGAATTGGGCCTTGAGCTGCTCCTTCTCCTCCATTCAGAGTTTTAACCATTGAAGGATTTATCTTCCCGCTGATCTCGAAGTAAGCTTGGCCATTCAGGGAAAAATCAAGCTCCAATGACAGCTGATGACAACACGTATTTGAACCGTGCACCCTGAAAGTTAGCCATTTAAAGTTTTTAAAAATGCACACTTCATTCACGATATGGTTGAGCCTCCACAGTAGCTTCAGAGGTTTGTTTTACGTAGGGCACGATGACTAGATCTTAGTCATCTCATTGATAGAGAAATGAACAACTTTAGCAATGGTTATATAATCTTTCTTTCATTGGAAATGGGCTTCACTGGCAAGGGCCAGCATTTGTTGCCCATCCCCTAATTGCCCTGCTAGGCCACTTCAGAGGGTGGTTAGGAGTCAACCACATTGCTGTGGATCTGGAGTCACATGTAGGCCAGACGAGCTAAGGACAGAAGGTTTCCTTCCCGAAAGGGCATTAGGGAACCAGATGGGCTTTTATGACAACTGATGATAGTTTCAAGGCCACTTTTACATATTTTTGTTAATTAAATTTAAATTCTAGCAGCTTCTATGGTGGGATTTGAATCTATGTACCCAGAGCATGAGCCTTTGGCTTATGAGTCCAGTGATATTACCACTACACCAGAGCCACTATTCCTCAGTGGAGATGGAGAAGGTGCCAGTGAGGTCCATATCCCCCATGAAAGAGCAGATTTAAAAAAAACTTAAGTTGTTTGGGGAGGGACTTCTAGAACTCAGCGCTTAACACATGGCTGCCAGAGGTGTGGTCATGAAAATCAGAGATGCACAAAAGGTGGAGGAGCACAGATGTCTCGGAGGGTTGTAGGGCTCTTGGAGGTCACAGAGATAGGAGGAGGTGAGGGTACGGAGGTAAACAGGACTTGTTGCAAGTTTGGATATGGCAGAAGGATGTTATTTAAATTTAAAATGGATGCAATGGTGGAACGGGGGAGCTAGTGAAGACAGGGATAGCCAAGTGAGCGGGAATTGGTGAGGAATCTTAAAATTCGAGCCAGGCCATTCAAGAGTGAAATCAGGAAGCATTTCTTGACACAAAGCGTGGTGGAAATCTGGAACTCTCTTCCCAAAAAGACTGTGGATGCCGGGTCGATTAGAGCTCTCAGGACTGAGATTGGTAGATTTTTGTTAGATATGGGCAAATGAAGTTGAGGTACAGATGATCCATGATTTGACTGAATATTGGAAAAGGGGTTGAGGGGCTGAATCGTCTAAGCCTGTTCATGTCATATACTTCGGATAGGTCAGGAAGAATAATACACCACATGATGAATTTTATGGTCCACGACCCGCCGACATATTTGAAGAGGGGCCACGTCAAATAAAGTGGGTTACCAGCCCACTGCCTTCTTGCCCACCCCGGTTAAGGTGTCAGGCAGCCTGCCCACCTTTAGGTCGATTGAGGCTCTTGAGTGCCTGCCATTTAAGAGCCTCATTCTGCCTCAGTTTTTTGGTTTGCAGGAGAAAGTGGGGGCATGGCAAATAGCATGGCAGCTTTTACTGCATGGGCTGCTGGCATGCAGGAAAGAGGAAGCTACCTCTTTCGGGGGGGTGGGGGTGGTCACCTGTGCCAATCAGGGGCACCCCCCCCCAAATTGGTACTTCCGCTCCCGCTTTTGTCCCTCCCCCCACCCTGCTTCTCCCTCGCTGGGGTCTCCTAGCTGTGACTGCCCAAAATCCTCAGACTTACCTGAAGTCAGGTATCCATTTTCACTTCTACCTTGTGACTGCTTGTAGTCCCAGCAGTGGCCACTACTCTCTTCAGGCGCCGCTGAGTCTACAGAGCTGCCGGCCTATTAGATGAGCCGGCAGCTCTCTAGGGAGGGACTTCCTGTCCCCTGAGGGACGTCCCACTCTGATCTAATTGAGGCTTACCCAGCATATTATTGCTGGCAGGCAGCCAGGCACCCGTCCTGCAACTACCCCCCACTCCTCCCCAACCATAAAATCCATCTCCACATTATAATCACATAGGACACCATTTTTGACTTTGGTTGAAGAGATTCCAACAGAGAGGTCCAGGAGAAACTGGACATGGGGGGCGACAGTATGTTGGAATAGTGAAATTGGGATAGAAATTTGGAAGGATAGAAGAGGCAGAGGTGTTTCTTTCAGGGGAGGCATTGATGGAGACGGTTTTGAAAGAAAGGGGTACCTGAAGTACCTGAAGAGATGGATCCATTAGGGCCACAAAGAGATATTGGACTTGATGGGAATGGGGTCAGTGGAGCAGGAAAGTCTCATGGACAAGGTAAGGTCAGAGATGACGTGGGTTGAGATGACAGAGAAATGAGAGAGAAATGCCGATTCAGGGGAAGACAAGCATGAGGATTGCCTCACAAGGAGAAGGCCAGGCTTGGGGGCAGGGTGGGAGCAGTGGCTGGGCAGGAATTACAGAAGCAGCTGCATGAATGATCCCAGTTATAGTGACAGGTGAACCCATGAGCTCCTCACACTTGGAGATGAGGTTGGAGGAGGTGGTGGAGGGAGGTTTATGAAGATGGTTGGCAATGGGGCAAAGATGCCCTTAAGCATGATTTTGAAGTAATGGGTAATATTAATAGAGGGGAGTAATGTCTGCAAGCACTTGATGTATTCAAGGATCTGGTGATGGGGAGCGAAACCAATGTGCACCAGACATTCTCAAATCTGCACCCCTTGGGCTTGAGGGAGTGAAGATAGGGATGATGAGGACTCCATGTGCCACACACTATACCTCAACCAAAATTAATCTTCTTTAGATACTTTCTCCAAGATGTGTAACCGTGCTTCTGTTTAGTGTGAGTGGCCCAGAGAGACTGGCTGTCTCTTTGACTCTTGTTCCCTGACTTGAGAAGTGCTAGTCTTATGATCACCACACAGGTACCTCCAACAATCTACCCAAGTGCACAACTATAGCATAAATCTGGAATCAGTCTCCATGGGCCAGTGAGGCTTTGAATAAATGCTAAAAACCATTTATTTTAGGATACAAGTGTTTGTTTTTCAACTGAGTTCAATATAACTAATCAAGCACAGAAGAAATTGTACAGGCTGCTGCAGAAGGAATGCGTGGCATAATTATGCAAACATGAAATATGATTAGTGATGGTTAGTCTGCTAGTTTATTTTCAAATTCCTGCCTAGCAGTGAAATTGTTGTACTTTGATAACAACCTTCTGTCTTCATTTATAGCGAATACCTGTATACAAAAAACATACAGGCAGTTCCACCTCCGATCCAAAAATGACAAAGGATATTCCGGAGTTCTAACAGATCTACTGTTGCAAGGCATGCTACCCCTAGACGACATCAAAGCGAGTATCACAGAGCTTATGGCAGGTGGAGTTGACACAGTAAGAGAAAATTGTTTTATTATCTGACAGTGAATTGTAATGTTGATAGGGTGAGGGGAGGCTCATGTAGAGCATAAATGCCAGCATTGACTAGTTGGGCCAAATGGCCTGATTCTGTGCTGTGGACTGTACGGGCTGCAGTTTCCATTTGGGGTTGGAATTCTGAGATCAGGAACAGGACGCGGATCCTGACGACAATGGTCTCCTTACCCCACCCACCTGCGCCATCTTCCCGGAGGCAGCCAATCAACAGGCTGCCTCCAGGAGCCCTGACCAATTAGGGTTGAGCAGGCAGAAGGGCCAATTGGAGTGTTCGATACTTTGGGTGGCCAGCAGCTGCACCAGGAGCGGGGACCCGAGAGGGTTGAAGCACCCTCTGAAGTGTGGTCACAGTTGACCCTCCACAAGATTGCCTGTGGCTGTGACTGTGGCCCACTGACCCCCACAGTTTCAGGAGGGGGAGCAATTTCAAGCAGGGTATCGATGGCACACCCACCCCCCACCTCCCTCAGATGCCACCTCCAGGCTTCAGCCTCGGCAGGGGCCCAGATGCCAGTGGAAAGATCCTGCCTGCATCACTAATTAGTCCCCAAGTGATTAACTTTAATTAGTTACTTGCCATTGCCAGGTAGGTGGCCAATGCCAGTCAGTCCCCGGCTCCAATAGGGTCGCTAGGAGGTGGGAACGTGACAGGCAGCTGCCCAGATACCAGACTCTCTCATTTTGCTCCTGTTCCCACCTCCAAACCTATCACTGGGAAAATTCAGCCCCGTGCTGCAGGAAAAGAAGAGAGGGAAATACACTTACGGCCGTTAACAAGAGTCAGTTATATAAAGGCAAAATATTGTGGCTGGTGGAAATCTGAAATAAAAACAAAAAATTCTGAGAATCGTCAGCAGATTGGATGAAAGTTCATTGACTTGAAATGTTAACTTCCTTTTTTTGCTCCACAGATCTGTCCGACCTGCTGAGTATTTCCATCCTTTTCTGTTTTTAATGTCAATAATACAACTTGCATTTATTATTCTGGTATAGTGTTTAGGTTTCTGAGTAACAAGGAACAATTTTGTTTTGCCTGCAGTCGTATGAACTAGCAATCTTATAAAGTAACCCTTCAAACAAAACTGCGTTTTCAAATTTTTGACTAAGTCATTGTAGATAATCGGCAAGATTAAATAATTATGATTTTCACACTGTTAATTGCAACCTCATCCCAGTGAGCTAAAGTGATAGTGTTCCTTTAAATTTACAATTGTGAATGTGTGCAAGGTTCTATCCTCCTTCCATCATCTCAAAGTCTGAAGAGGTGCCTTGGCATTGAGAATCATTTAGAAAGCAGTCAAAATATGATAAGAAAAGGACAAAAACACAGAAACTCTGCGTGAACATCCAAAAATGAATTGTGAGATAGAGAAAGACAGTCAGAGGTCTAGTCGATGTATAAAGGGGCACTGCCCTCAACTTGTGTATTTTACATGAACCAGTGCAACACTCACAAAGAAAGCAACTGATGTGTTCACAGTTGGATGGCAGAATCTTTTAGTTGTGGTACAAATGCAGTTAACAGCTGCATGTTGGATAACCTTGTCCTTGATGTTTATTTGGCATTAATGGGAAATGGCCTCGCTTGTAGGTTTTACTTAAAACTGGAGAGGAAAGCATTTTGGTGGATGGAACTAGATGCAATGCTTTCACTGAATGGTTGGGGCTTAAGGGAGAGGTTTAATCTTAACTGTGTTACATTATTGGTTGATTAACTCAAATGAAAAGTAATGTGTTGGGGTAATCCAAATTCAGTTATTAGCCCAGACCTTTGCTGGAGAACAGCTTTGTGTGACATGCCTGTTGGTTAGGCCTTTTCCCTCAATACTCAGCTCAAAAACATGTCGAACTGTGAGCTGATAACATCGCAGCTAGGCATCCAGGACTTTGGGGAATGATCCCTAACCAATAGTATGTAAGGATTGAGAAACAGAGGTTTGACAGGGAAGGAAATAAATGAATTAGCCAAATCAAGTGCGGAAAGAGAAATAAAGATGGAAATTAATCCAGGCGACTGGGGTCTTGGCCACTGACTGGCCCCATGTCACCTCCACTGGGGAAGGTCTGCCATATTAAGTGCCTGATAGTCACCTTTGGGCCTTAAGGGGGTGAGGGGATGGAAATCCCAATCCCAACCCCAACCAGTCAGTCAGAGACCAGCAGCTTTCCATTGTAAGCAGCGCCGCTTGGAGCAGTGACAGTTTCAGCAATCCACTCACCAGGGGCCCAGGATCCACAAGGGATGTGAAGCCAAAAGTGAGTGAGGATGGGATGGGAGGTCACGGAGGTCGTAGAGTGGAGTGGGGGTAGGTGCATGGAAGTAAGGAAAGGAGGGTGACCACCCCTCCCCTTTCCAATGCCAGGTCCCTCAATCAATCGCTAATTGCCTTTGAATGAGGGAATTCCCTCCCCTCCTCCACATCCTGCCCCCATCCCCTCCATCCAGGAGTTTGCAATGTGTTGTGTTTCCCACGTGTCGATTCCCCCGCCTGCCGCTGGTTGAATACCAGTGACAACAGGATGAGGCCCACTTAAGCGCCTCAGTCATCTTATGGGTGGGAAGGCCCTCCATGAGCCTTCCTACCCAGGACCTAATTGGGTGGAGGCTGGAAAGGTCCCCAGCCCACACTCTCCCGCCCTCGGCGCTGGGGGTCACTAAATTTCACCCAAAGAGTGGGAAAGAAAAAAATACATTCAAGAGAGAAAGAAAGGAGACTGAAAGGAAAAGTGGAACAATAAATAAAACATCTTATATTTTAAAAAATTCTAGTAATTGAGTAGCGGTCAACCTCATGTTCTGGTAAGTGTGTTAAATGTGAACAAACACAGCAGATATGTGTGCATCCATCTATATACTTTCTATTAAGATAAACTTTTAAAAAGTATTCACCATAATCTTGTCATCTAATTTTTTTCTTGAAACAGACTTCTGTGACCCTATTATGGACTATGTATGAGCTTGCCAAAAACCCCAATGTGCAGGAGAATTTACGCAGTGAAATTATAGAGGCCAATCAAAAAACAGAGGGTGATCCATTACAAATGTTGAAATCAGTGCCACTGCTCAGAGCTGCACTGAAGGAAACACTGAGGTAAGAACACCTTACAGTTATGAAAAGCATCAGATGTGTTCTTCTCAAATTCTTAAAGCACTGAAAATGACCAAGGAGGTAATAAATGTACTGCTGGCACTCCAGTGCTGTAGTGAGGGAATGCTGCACTGTCAGAGGTGCTGTCTTTGGAACGAAACATTAAAGTGAGGTCCCATCTGCTCTGTCAGGTGGACACAAATGATCCCATGACACTATTTCGAAGAAGAGCAGGCAAGTTATCCTTGGTGTCCTGGCCACCAATCCCTCAATCATCACAAAATATAAGTTCTCTAGTCATTATCGCATTGCTGTTTATTGAGCTTACTGTGCGCAAATTGGCTGCTGCATTTCCTACATTACAAGAATGACTACACTTCAAAAGTATTTCATTGGCTCCAAAGAGCTTTGGGGCATCCTATGATCTTGAAAAGCACCATATAAATGCATGTCTTTCTTTATTCTCTTCTACAGAATAACAGGTGATTGTGATTCACGCCCCACCTGTCTGAAACCCAGTCTGACCTAAAGCCAACCTGACACAGGCAAACTAAATCTACAACACACCTATAATACAATTTATTACGTATTACTAATTAATTAATGCATTAAAAATATTGCATGCTGTGCAACATCCCACATACCTATATAACACATTGTAGTCACACTTAATCATAATCAAATGTATTATAACCTAGACACATTCATTTTATCACAACTTACTGTTTCAGTTGTCCATTGTGACTGACTCCCCACCCTTGCCATGTACCCAGCTGCAGACAAATAAACTTTAACAACCCTAACTGCAATCAAGATGGTAAACAAATAAGAAAGTTAAAAAAAACAAATTAAACACTTTCTACCTCCTGTATTCAACAATCTTTAAGATGCCAAATCCATGCAAAAATGTTGTGATTCAACTTCCCTTCTCCAAGGACTTACCCTTTTCACAATTTCTCCCATCCTCTTAATTGTCCTGTCAGTCACACAAAGTTAGGGTTCTGATCGATGGGATGACAACAGTGGATGGAATTTACCCCTCAAAGCGACAAGCCCTTAAATGTTATCTTGTGTTATTTAATGCTCCTGTGAGCAGTGCCACAGAAGATTCACTTAACATATACATACATCAACAGACACACACATACTAACCTCAGAATTTCCAGAAGTCCTCAGAATTGTGAATTACTTCTTGGTAAAAGTGCTAGAATCAATAATCTTGCTATCAGAGTTAGTATTGTTTCATGGCTCGGTATTAGCAGTGCTTTTGGGACTCTTTTATGGGCTGCAATGACTTCAAAATGTTAAAAAAAATATGTTAAATAGCATACACGGAATGAATGCAGAATATTACTTCAGTGGAAGCCAAGAGAATTTAAATGGGTGAAAATTAATTCAACCCAACATTAGAAGAACTTCCTTAGTCGGAATGTCAAAATGTTGGAATAACTTTAGGGACATTCAAAATGCAACTGGATGTTATAGCAGGAGAATTCAGGAAATGGACATGTAAATGTTTCTGGGTTTGATTATCAGGCATTGACAGATTCATTGTGGCAAACAGGAGTTCCAAATTTATTTACAAGGAAAGCTGATCGATTAAGAAAGTGAAATGAACGAATCGCAAAGAATGTGGATTCACGCATTGAGTTACATTGCCTCTGCCTCCTATAGACTCACAGCTCAGTTGCTCTGCACATTTTCTTTCCAACTTACCATTAGAATCACACTTTGGAAGCCACAGAAGGAAGCCATTCAAGCCAGTGTTCTTGTGCCTCCTCTTTGAACACTTCATCCGTAATGTTTTAGTCTCTTTGTTTATTGTCTAACTTTCTTTTGTACTTTGTCTCTTGCTAATGTAATTTATTGCTGAGTCGATTTATTTTTGGTCGAAGCTTTTCGTCTTGCACTCATCAGGACAATTCGCAAGAGTATCAAATGTAAAGGGAACAACAATTTATACTATATGAGAAGAGAGTGCTGATTGGTTGGCAAGTGAACTCTGATTGGTAGAGGGGTTGCCATGGAGATTGTACCAGTTGATGGTGAATGACAGTTAACTGCCAAGCATTGTTTGAAATTTAAACCCGGCAGCTTGACTCTGATTGGTCAAGGAATTGCCCTGAGAAATGAGCCAGCAAATGGCTGTCACTTATTTTGTTTAGCTGAAACAGGCACAATGTGTGTACATGTTCTTTCTGTCTGCAAAGCTTTGACAAAAAATGTTTATTTTTTTCAGCAATACTGAAGTTCTGTACTACCAAACGACTAATGTAGTTTATTTATATTCACAGGCTTCACCCAGTAGCTGTAACATTACAGCGATACACAAATGAAGACACTGTGTTGCAAAATTATCGAATACCTGTTGGGGTAAGATATAGGCAATCAAATACTTTACCTACCACAGTGGTTCCTAGAAACAAAGAGATAGTGTTGTCATCCACTGCACCATCAATCACCCTCCAAAACGTTTTTCCCATTTTATTACCTGTTCTCCCCTTCTACATAGCAACAATGATTGTACTTCAAAGTTATTTGGGTGGTTATTTTTTACATGTAGACAGATAGTGAGTGCTGATAGTCATTGTGCCAACTTTGGCTCATTGGTAGCACTCTTGTCTGAGTTAGAAGTTCATGAATTCAAGTCCTACTTTGGCGATTTGAGTAAGAAATGTAGATCGAGGCTCCAGTGCAATACTGAGGGGGTGCTACACTGTCCATAAGACCATAAGACATAGGAGCAGAAGTAGGCCATTCAGCCCATCGAGTCTACTCCACCATTCAATGAGATCATAGCTGATCTGATAATCCTCAATTCCACTTTCCTGCCTTTTCCCCATTGCCTTACTGATTAAAAATCTGTCTATCTCAGCCTTGAGTATTCTTAACGACCCAGTCTCTACAGCCCTCTGTGGTAAAGAATTCCACAGATTCACTACCCTGCGAGAGAAGAAATTACTTATCACCTCTGTCTTAAATGGGTGACCCATTTAGATGAGAGTGCTAACTTTCGGATGAGTTGTTAAACTGAAGGCTTGTCTGCCCCCTGGTAGATGTAAAAAAAAATCCCCTGGCTCTAATCTGAAAATCAGAGCAGTTCTCCCTGGTGTCCTGGGCACAATTTTTTCCCCTAACCAATATTACTAAAGAAAACAGATGTTCTGGTCATTATCGGACTGCTGTTCTTGGCACCTTCCTCTATGCAAATTGGCTGCTCTGGCATTACAACAACTTAAGAGATATTTCTCTGGCTTCCTGGGACATTCTGAAGTTATAAATGGCACCATATAGATGCAAGTATTTATTTTATGGGGGGGAAGTATTTATTTTATTGGGCTGAAGGCAATTGTGTCCTCACCTGCTAACCAACAACATTCATTTCCCATTAAGAGCAATGGATAGCAGAACCAAAATACTGGCTTATTTTTCACCTCCTTCAGAGTCTTGAGGTCAGCTGTTATGTCCAATGCTTCAGTGGACCAGATCACCTTACTTAACATGGAAGTGGAGATCAGACTTGGCCTTTTAGTCTATAAGGCACAGTAGCACAAATGCAGTGTAGTTACCAATTGAGCCTTGGATCACTCCCAATCATTTATGATTTACAGTATCTATATCCCTATATCTACATATATATATTATATATATATAATGTTTGAGCATCATTACTGCAATCCATACTTCTCATTACCATTGCTATTATGGTCACAGATATAATGGGAAGAGAGATGTAGGATTGCAATTATGGTAGAATTAATAGGAAAAGTTGGAGTGACTACTTAACACCTGTAACTACATAACTTTCCTGCACATCATTCATGGCCATTCACTGTATATTATGGCAACTATTATGTAATGAACCAACCATTTTAAAATGTTTTAGTTAACCATGATTTCTGGAATTGCGGTGCGTTCATTGTAGCTTTTGATGTTTATATCCTTGAGCCAATACAAACTCCAGAAACTGACTAACTGATTAAATTAATGACTAATAATAAATCCATTATTTCATGGTGTTATAAAATAGTCTGCACAATTAGTTATAAATGTTATATTTCCCATATCAGGAACTGTTTTGTGTGATCAAGAGATTAATCCTGAAGAATTTGGCAGCATTTGAGTGCTTGTTGATTGGTGTATAGAACAATATTGTCCAATAGAAATTGCAAACCAGCCACAATGAATACAATGACACAATTTAGTCAAGTGCACTAATTTTAATAAATACCTTACATACGCTGATAGGATATGGGTAAAAGTATTTCACGTGTATACTTATTGAACAAAATCTATCACCTATCAGCACCCAAGGTCTTAAAGCACACACAACAATCAAACAACACACTTGCACACTGCTTTTTTCTCTCTACAAATGCACAAGAAGGTTAAAGTACACATGCATTTTATCATGTAAGTGTCAGTTTTGAGATCACAGGTCCAATGACAATTATTCAATGTTTTTAATAATGAAAAATGGAATTAGCAATAACTTGATTCCCTATTAGCCCCTTGCGGCTGGTGAAGTGAAGTAGTTAATAACGCTGAATTAGAATCAGTAACATTGCGCCTGGTTTCTTCCTCCTATAGACTTTAGTGCAGGTGGGATTGTATGCAATGGGAAGAAACTCGGAGATATTTTTTAAGCCAGAAAGGTACAACCCAGAAAGATGGCTGAACCATGAAAGTAACTACTTCAAAAACCTTGGCTTTGGATTTGGACCACGGCAGTGCATTGGACGTAGGATTGCCGAGGCAGAAATGCTGCTCTTTCTAATTCATGTAAGTCACACGTTAGTTTTATTGCCAGATGTCGCAGTGACAACTTTGCATTTGAGGATCTCTCAATCTTTTTAATCAGGATAATACCAACATTTTGAAATGGCTTATTTAATACTGTCCCAATTTTTCAGCAATGTTTGTGCAAGAGGTCAATAAATACGTCCCAACAAAATAAGCCATATGGGGTAAAAACAGAAAATGCTAGGAAAACTCAGCAGGTCTAACAGCATCTGAAACAATGTGCAAGGATACGGGGAAAAGACAGGGCAATGGCACTAGGTCATGATGCTCATTTGTAGAGCCGGTGCAGACATGATGGGCCGAATGGCCTCCTTCTGTGCCGTTAAGATTCTGTGTCTGTGGAGAGAAAAACAGTTAACGTTTCAAGCTCTGAAGAAGTCATACGGACTCGAAACGTTAACTCTGTTTCTCTCTCCACAGATGCTGCCGGACCTGCTGAGTTTTCCAACATGTTCTGTTTTTATCTCAGATCTCCAGCATCCGCAGCATTTTGCTTTTATTAAACCACATGGGGGATTGATAAACATTTTTGTGGCAGCCGTTCTGACAAATGAAATACCTTTTGGCATCAGTCGATTGCTGTGAGATGAAAGGGAGATATAAGAGAAAAGTGGTCCATTGAAATGACCTAAGCAGCAGTGTGAGGTGGGATGGGCAAAATGGGTTTACATCTGCTGTTTATTTAACATTCTGCTTTACATGTGACAAATCTTTGTGGTGTTGAAATGCTTACAATCCATGACTCATGTCTGTCGTCCTGTTTCCTTGTTAGATGGTGCAGAACTTTAAAATTGAAACAAGTCGGCTGGTTGAAGTGAAATCAACTTTCAACCTCATCCTTATCCCAGAGAACCCCATCATGCTAATTCTAAAGCCCATTAAGTGAAGAAAGAAAGGATGCACTTGTGGAGGATCCATTGGTTTGTTTTGTTTCATTATTTCACTGGAGATCAATTCATGAGTAATCTTGAGAATCAGTGATCAGTAATGGGTTCATACTGGTTGTGAATTTATCTACCCATTACTTGGATCTATTTCCATACAGCCAATGTTAACTGTCAGACTGAGACATTTGAATGGCATGGTGACCAATTTTCATGGATGGCGAAGACAAGTGGAGCATGGAAAACCAGCTCAAGCAGCAAGAAAGAGCCACATGACACAAGGGAGTTTTATTACCATTTCCCCTCTCCACCCCCTGCCCCACTGTACCCCAAGAATGCTGCTTGAACACATGGAGTGAATTGTTTCCTCCTGTTTTATATAATGAAATCATCAACTCATTCTCTCTAAGTAGATTTATGAATTTATTGTGCTAACTGCACAAAACAAACCTTTTTCTTGATGGAGAGAAGAAGTGAACTATCAGCAAGGTGAAAAACTGTTTTATATATTGCATATCTTTGATTTTACTTCAGATTTATCACCCTCGTTTTAAAGTAGTATTCCTGTTTCTAGATAAATTTGTCTTCCAAATAGAAGGATTAGTGGAATGCTAATGATTCATTGTGAAAGTGACAGTTCATTAGCAGTTGCATATGACACTTCAGAATCATTGTTTTCAATTCAAATTTAATAAAAACTATTACCTTTAACCAGCAAAGTGTTTTTTTTAAAGGCTACAACCAACAACTGAATTTCCATCGTGCGTTGTTCAGGAACTGAATCCATTTGAACATTGTACAAGTGGTCACAATGCCCTTTAATATATTTCTTGCACCACTATAACTGCCATTGATTCCTTGTTATGTGACAAATTATCACAAATGCAAAAGCTATTTTTAAAGTAGTCAAAGGCTTTAATGTACAATAGTCAGCACAGATCCTTATAATTCATCTGCTATAAACCAGAAATAATTTCTGGCCTCTGCTGCTTATAAGGCAGATTTATTTGCAATTTTTACGTTGCTAGGGCCACTATCCTAGTAATTATGTACATCCCCTTAAAATCATGCCACACAAACTTTTCTTTGTTTGGTCTCACTGGAATGTTTATGTTTTGTGAATATTTTTTATCATGACAGCAAGTGTAACTATAATCATTAATAAACCACTGCTTTTGCAAATGCTTTTGCATTTTCTGTTTTTATCTCAGATCTCCAGCATCCGCAGCATTTTGCTTTTATTAAACCACATGGGGGATTGTTAAACACTTTTGTGGCACTGCTTTTCCAAATACCACCCCCGCCCGCCGATTATGAAAAAAATCTAAAACTCTGAGCTCCCTTTAAATTCCATCTAGGTTGTCATCACTTTGGCAGAATATGCTCAGAATCTGTTTCACAGACTGTTCTAATAGGTTCTTAGGACATATAATGTCATGATAAACAAATCAACAGTACACTTTACAGATATGTGCAGTATTATTTGCTAACCACAGATTTTTCACTCGTGTTTCACAATTTATTTGGATGTGGAACTTGTTTTTCCAGGACCCAGCACTGAAGCTGATGTCCAGGACAACTCCCTAAGTGATTTTCATAAGCTCTGGTTTAAATCCCGATCATTGGTCCAATTCATCTGGGCCAGAATTTTTAACCTCGACCGGCGGGTGTGGGGTGGAGTGGCCGGGAAGTCGACCCCCGCCCATGTTCGGGGCCGGACCGCGATTTCACGCTGGTGGGCCGATTAAGGCCCACCCAGCGTGAAACGCGCGCTGCAGTGCTCAGCGCTGCCTGTTTGGGGAAAGGGGAGGAGGACGAATGGGGAACTTTGTGCGCGTGTGCGCTGGAAAAGCTCCCTGAGGCAGCTCTGTGTCTCAGGGAGCTTTTCCAGTGCACACGCGCACAAAGTTCCCCATTCGCCCTCCTCCCCTTTCCCCAAACAGGCAGCGCTGAGCACTGCAGCGCGCGTTTCACGCTGAGATGAAGATGTAAAAAAAATCAAAAATAAAGCATTTTAAGTCGTTAAAAAAACGTGTGCCTCATGTCACACGAGCCGGGACATGTTAGAAATTAGTATGAACATTTTTTTTTGATGACAGATCGAATCCTCATCCCGCCTGTGGATGAGGTTTCGCAAAAAATGCAAAGGCCGCTTGGCCTTTTCACCTGCCCGCCCACCGTGAGGCTGGACGGGCAGCGAAAAATTTAATTCAGCTAAATTGTTAGCGGCCTTAATAAATTGTCGGCGGGTGGGCGCGAGAGTTGGCAGCACCAGCGTCATTGGCATTCAGGTCAGGCGTGCACCGGTCCGATGAGGTAAAAATTCCGGCCCTACTCTTGGTCTGCGCACGTTGCAAATGGCCATCTCTGTTGTCATGTTCCATAGACCATTACAAATCCCATTCGATTCAATAGCCATCAAACAACATGGTCACTATCGTGTGTTAATGTGGTGCCTTGGGCTATTTTCAAATTATCACTAGAGATGTCAATCAGTTACATCAGCCGGTCTGCAATGCAGATACATTGCTTTCCCCATGGATATCAGAGAGAAAACGAGAGCCCCAGACTTGCATCAAAGTGTAAGGGATCCAAAAGTGTATCCATCTGGTCCCATGTGCTTCTGCAGCCAAGGCGTGCATCTGACATGAAACACAAGAGCCTTTACTCCATCAGTGTTTTACTTGTTTGTGCCCACCTGCTCTGGATACTGTCAGTGAGTGGCCAATTCCCCATCAGTTTATATCAGTCCACAGTGCAAATACCCATCGGTTAAGGCTTAGACCCTGGGAAATCAAAAATACCCCAATGCCCCCTCATCAAATGCAGCATTTCTGGACTCCAGATACAATGCCTTCATGGTTCCAAAAGTATCCTTTGTTGCAAGCTGGCCAGAGATTTCCAGATAATCACCGTGTGCTACACTCTACATAAACTGGCCATTAAAAGGCTCAAATGGAGCAGCAAGAGGACCTCACTGAGGGACAAAGGATCCCAGCAGAGAAAGCCTGTTTGCTGGAGCAATTCAGCAGAATTTGATACAGGGCACTTTCTCCTCATGGACTTTTCACATATGATCCATTTCCCTACATCTTTCCCAGCCTCTGCAATAATTCACAACCATTGACATTTTTTTTTTTGCCACCCAACTTACCTGCTACACAGAACGGACGTTGTTATTTTATTTGTACAGCTTTCCTTAGCCGCACAAGTGAAACTGTGGCTACATTCTGCAATTCCGGCGCCAACGTGTTTGCCGAAAATACGATTTGCCGCAGATTCTGGTGTCTGCCAGGCTGCCACGATGGCGCGCGTTGTGTTCGAATACCTTAGGCCGGTGCTTCATCCTGTGGCTGGACAGCTGAATGTCTGGGAAAGATTCCAGGCTGGTCAAGTAGCTGTCAGTGTAGCCTAAGGCGATCTTGCTTCAAGTTGTTGCGTTTGATCCAGAGATGCGGAGCAGCCTGGCCCTGTGCAATTCCTGGCACACATCAGAAAGGAATGACGGAGGAATAGTTTGACTGTGTTGTCCTTCGGAGAGGGAACATCTTCACTTATCACACTTACTCTGTTGTAGCAATGACATTGCTGGAGACCCCTCTCGTCATCCAGCCTAGCTGATATCCAAAGAGAAGGTCACTCAGCAAACCAAAGCCTACTTGGCAGGAGTCTGAGTATTCGTGTGATACTGAAATGCTGACTCAATGGCCTTTGCAATTCAAATATCCCTGGAAGTGTCGCTTACTCCAAGGAACTTTTGTTGTGGCTACGAGTCTCATACTATTAGCTGCAGTATAAACGTTTCCTAATGCAATGATACGAAATAAAACAGCACAACAATGGACATCTTTACTGGTTAATATTTTATTCTTATGCTGTATAAAAACGTTCCATACAGAAATGAATAGAAGTGATACTACTCAGCCTATAAATCATTGTTATTAAGAACATACATAACAATTATTAATAAAATACATTAACGGCTTTGTGAAAATAACTATATATATATATATATTTCTTTACATTCAACATTTCTGTATTAGAGCTTTGTGTGGAAAACTAGCCAGAATCTTTTGCGATAAAGCACTATTTGACTTGTTTTAAATTAATATGACCAGCTTCGATTTAGCTACTCGTCACAATGCTCATTGTTGATTTGGCCTGGCACCCAAATTAAATGTTCTCTTAATATGCTTAATATGTGTAGACTCCTCTTCTGAAATTCACGCCAAAGGGTCAAGCACTCCATGTCGATTTTGGGTCAAAACTGAATCTGATGCATTTTTCTGTTGGATTGGCAGAGAAAATATTAAAAGTCGCAAAGGCCTTGCACAATCCTAACCTAACTCTGGGCCTCCGCAATGCCATTTTATAACTGAGTGCTAGGAGATGCGTAGCGGTTGAAAATCAGGGTCCATGAGGATAAGAGTCATTAATAAATGCAAGGATGGAGTCAGGAGAAACTTCTTTACCCAGGCAACGTTTAGAATGTGGAACTCACTACCACATGGAGTAGCTGGAGGGAAATGCATAGATGCATTTGAGGGGACATAATATAAACGCATGAAGGAGAAAGGAATAGAAGGATGGTGATAGAGTTAGATAAAGTAGGTGAAAAGGAGGCTCATGTGGAGGATAAACACCCGCATGGATCAGTGTGGTCGAACGGCCTACTTCCTGTTCAGTAAATGCTTTGTTTTTTTTAATTGATTCACGGGATGTGGGCTTCGCTGGCTGGGCCTGCATTTATTGCCCATCCCTAATTACCCTTGAGAAGGTGGTGATGAGCTGCCTGAGCCATTGCAGTAATGTAGCACATTCTTTTCCAGGGCTGTGGCATATCTTATTGTCATCAGTCTTCCTTCCTTCCTACAAACCTGCAGGCTTTTGAAATCCAAGTTTAACATCACGGAGACACAACCTCCTAACTGATCTTGTTTATCTACCCTCTTCACCTCTCTCGGTGTCCAACTTGGCCATCCGGCCGGGTTTCTCATCCAAAAATATGCCTTTTAAAAAGAAACATAAAAGGAACAAACAAACAGTACAAGGGGGAAGAATCTCACTCACCAAGGGAAAGTCATGTAACACCATGGTGGAGGCTCTGGAGAAACCATGTTCGTACTCGGAGAGCCTTGTCAACATCTCCTGTTTCTCTCGCCCCCATTTCCGTGAATTCTCCTCCAACTAACACAAACAGCGGAGAGATATGAAGATCAATTATTTCCAGCAGAAGTCATGGCTTAAGTGAAATCCCCAGTGTGTAATTGAGTTGGTAATAACTTTCATGTTTCACAATGAGCCACTGCAGCAAACTTAGGTTTTTTCCTTTGTACGAATGAGACAATTTTGCACTGAGATGTATCAAACACTCCACAGCTAACTTACCCTGGAAACTAAATTATAAATTGAATCTTATGTTAAAACTCAGTAAGTCTCCCAGTATCTGACAGGAGAGCAGCATTCCTGTAAAGAAGGGTCTCTCCCCGGTGTGTGTTTGTAGCAATTTTCCAGTCAGATATTAAGCGTTTGCAGTTTATTTCCTTCTCTCAGTTATCGCCCTGCTCCTACTGCTTAACCCATCCTGTAAGGGGGGGACCCTTTACCATATCTTGTCGAAGGGTGAAATATTTTTAAAAACTTAAAATAAATAAGATCGCTGGATCTTTCGTCAGACCTGGAATGTTGGTTCTGTTTCACAGGATCACAGAGTTGCTACAGTGCAGAAGGAGGCCATTTGGCCCATCATTACACGAGCTCTCCAAATGAGCAATTCACTCAGTGTCATTCTCCCACCTCCTCCACATAGCCCTGCACATTCTTCCTTTTCAGATATTGAATGCTTCGATTGAACCTGCCTCCGCCAGTGCATTCCAGATCCTAACCACTCACTGTGTGAAAAAGCTTTTTTCCTCATGTCGCTTATGCCTCTTCTGCCAATCACTTCAAATCTGTTCCCTCTTGTTCTTGATCCTTTCATGAATGGGAACCGTTTCTCCCTATCTACTCTGCCCAGACCCCCTCATGATTTTGAAAACCTCTATCAAATCCCCTCTCAACCTCCTATTCTCCAAGGAAAACAGTCCCGGCTTCTCCAATCTACCTGCGCAACTGAAGTTCCTCATCCCCGGAACCATTCTCGTGATTCTTTTCCACGCTCTCTCCAATGCCTTCACATCCTTCCTAAATAAAGCGCAGTGCCCAGAACTGGACAGGTGCTGCCTGGCCTACAGAGCGTTTCCCTGCATCTTCTGCTCTTATTTCAGGATTCCAGCATCTGCAGAAGTTTGCTTTAGTTGGATTGAACTTTCATTTTAAAGCTTTGTTCTGGGGATGTGCACCGTTCTAACAGAGATGTGCTCCTGTCCATCCCTCACTATCCTAAAGCTTTTTCTTAATCTATTCTTGTGGTGACGGTGTGCCCACAATGGTGTTGGGTAGGTCAGTAGTTGCAGATCCAATTCTACGCTTCAGTTTACTTTTAGTTCTGAGCAAGGTTCCTGTATTTAAAGGGAAACCTACAAAAGAAAGCTCATCACGTGAACAATTTCAACGTCAAGTGGTCTAGGTTCCGTCTGTCCACCAAGTCTTCGAGGAGCAAGCCAGAAAAAAACTTGAACTCAAACATTTTTTTTCTCTTGCCAAAGATTCAAAAAGTATTTTCCCCACTTCTAAACTTTTGGATCTCTTCACATTGTGCACCATCATTGCCCGAGAAACAGCTAAGTGTTCTGCTCCTGGCTTCTGTTGCTACTGTAGTCAAAACTGACCAGCAGCAGGTGTTCGCTGTGGAGGCTTCTGTAGGTTGAATTTGGAGGCGGGAGGGTGGGGAATTTCTGCAAGTCGTGCATCAGGCTGTGCGGTACTTCCCCGCCTCAGAGTGTTCGTGCCAGAGTCGGGGTCAAACCAGCTCCGGCTCCCCACCCAGGGGTGCCTGGGGGTGCCCTCCCAGTGGCAGTCCAGCATGTGGGGTGGGGTGGGGGAGGGGCATCAATGCCTCCTTTAATTTCCCCCATCCTGGAGACATGGAGATCAGCAAAAGGCCATCCTGTGGAGGAATTTTCTCCTCTACACTGGCAGCTGTGTCCACGCTTTATTCCCAAAAACCCAAAAGTCTTCAGAGCGTGCTTCCACCTTGATGTGCCCTCTCGTATCCCCACCGACATCGGCAGTGCCCATCTCTCCCAGTGGGGCTGCCAGCCACTCAGTGCCTTGGCCATTGCGATTGTGTTGCCTACACAGCAGGACCCACCATCCTGAACTGGATAAGCAAATGCGGAGATGGCCTGTTTGACTGCCATCAGGAAGATCGCGCAGGTAGAAAGCCTTCAGACACCATTGGGGAAAGGACCTGGAAATGATCTCGGTCCACATTTAAAAACAATGTCGGCAACATTCTGCCCTTAGAATATGTTCCAAATGGCGGGTGAAATGGCTTCTGCTCTCAACAAAGGATGACATCAGAGGTCACATGATTTTGCAAGCCTATGGCAAGCCACAGTGTGCAAAGCCACTTCTCCAAATGGAATTAAAAACAGAAAATGCTGGGAAAACTCAGCAGGTCTGGCAGCGTCTGTGGAGAGAGAAACAGAGTTAACGTTTCGAGGTCGTATGACTCTTCTCCAAACAGAATGGTGGGAAAGCACAGCATAGAAGGATGTCATTTTCATTCCCCTCAGCACTGCACTGGAGGGTCAACCTGGATTTTGCCCTCATTACTGTCACTGTTGCTCACTATGCCCATTGGTGCCTCAGTTGAGGTCTTTAAGTCTTACCTCACTATAAGAACTGTAACATTGGTGCAAATTAACATTGAGGTAGTATGAGTGTGTGAAATTCTTGTGTCTACCATCTTAATGCAAGCATCAGCAAAAGACTGTGTAACACATTGGACTCCAGCATTTGCAAAGTATAATTTCAAGGAATTAGTGTCATGGCCTGGTTTAGTTCTAGCATAGACTTCCATAGAAGCAGCAAAGATGCAGATGGCCTTTCTAAGTGACCTACAGTCCAGTCCCTCAAGGATTTTCCTTCGTGTGTCACATAGAGAGTCAAATACTTAACAAGTGCAAAGTGATGCTTTCTGAAAACACTAAATCTAAGGTACCAGTGTCTCCAGCGTTTGTATACGGCCCTGAGCCTTTTCCAATTTCGCGAGTAGACTCAGTTTCTCTGTGTCAGAAAGGGATTCCTGAAAGAAAGCAGAGCAGTAAAAAGTCATCGTA
The DNA here is from genome assembly GCF_964194155.1 of Cetorhinus maximus. NCBI lineage: Eukaryota > Metazoa > Chordata > Chondrichthyes > Lamniformes > Cetorhinidae > Cetorhinus > Cetorhinus maximus. The sequence continues at coordinate 4,272,386 of NC_135908.1, forward strand.
AAGGGAGGGGTTCATCATGGGGGTTAAAATGTTAGAAATCTGAAATGAAAATGGGAAACGTATGTAGGGTTGCCAACCCTCCAGGATTTCCCAGGAGTTCACAGAATCAGAATCACAGAATCACACAGTGCAGAAGAGGCCCTTCGGCCCATCGAGTCTGCACCGACACATGAGAAACACCTGACCTACCTACCTAATCCCATTTACCAGCACTTGGCCCATAGCCTTGAATGTTATAACATGCCAAGTGCTCATCCAGGCACTTTTTAAAGGATGTGAGGCAACCTGCCTCCACCACCCTCCCAGGCAGCGCATTCCAGACCGTCACCACCCTCTGGGTAACAAAGTTTTTCCTCACATCCCGCCCCCCTAAACCTCCTGCCCCTCACCTTAAACTTATACCCCCTTGTGACTGACCCTTCAACTAAGGGGAACAGCTACTTCCTATCCACCCTGTCCAGGCCCCTCATAATCTTGTACACCTTGATCAGGTCGCCCCTCAGTATTCTCTGCTCCAACGAAAACAACCCAAGTCTATCCAACCTCTCTTCATATCTTAAATGTTTCATCCCAGGCAACATCCTGGTGAATGTCCTCTGCACCCCCTCCAGTGCAATCACATCCTTCCTATAATGTGGTGACCAGAACTGCACACAGTACTCCAGCTGTGGCCTCACCAAGGTTCTATACAACTCCAACATGACCTCCCTACTTTTGTAATCTATGCCTCGATTGATAAAGGCAAGTGTCCCATATGCCTTTTTCACCACCCCACTAACATGCCCCTCTGCCTTCAGAGATCTATGGACACACACGCCAATGTCCCTTTGTTCCTCAGAACTTCCTAGTGCCATGCCATTCATTGAATAATTCCTTGTCAAATTACTCCTTCCAAAGTGTATCACCTCACACTTTTCAAGGTTAAATTCCATCTGCCACTTATCTGCCCATTTGACCATCCCGTCTATATCTTCCTGTAGCCCAAGACACTCAACAGCACTGTTAACCACCCGGCCAATCTTTGTGTCATCCGCAAACTTACTAATCCTACCTCCCACATAGTCATCTATGTCGTTTATATAAATGACAAATAATAGGGGACCGAGCACAGATCCCTGTGGTACGCCACTGGACACTGGCTTCCATTCACTGAAGCATCCTTCTGTCATCACCCTCTGCCTCCTACAACTAAGCCAATTTTGAATCCATCTTATCAAATTACCCTGTATCCCATGTGCCTTTGCTTTCTTTATAAGTGCCCTATGTGGGACCTTGTCAAAGGCTTTGCTGAAATCCATATAAACTACATCAACTGCACTATCCTCATCTACACACCTGGTCACCTCCTCAAAAATTTCAATCAAATTTGTTAGGCATGACCTCCCTCTGACAAAGCCATGCTGACTATCCCTGATCAAACCTTGCCTCTCCAAGTGAAGATAGATACTCTCCTTCAGAAATTTCTCCAATAGTTTCCCTACCACTGACGTGAGACTCACTGGTCTGTAGTTCCCTGGCTTATCTCTACAACCCTTCTGTCCAGCTTCATTCCCCAGAATTAGGTCCAGCAATGCACCGTCCCTGTTGGACCCTCTACATATTGACCTAAAAAGTTCTCCTGTTCACATTTCAAGAAATCCACTCCATCCAAGTCCTTAACACTATGTCTATCCCAATTAATGTTGGGAAAGTTGAAATCACCTAATATAATTACCCTATTGTTATTGTTTTTACACACCTCCACAATTGGGCACATATTTGCTCCTCAATTTCCCGCTGACTATCTGGGGGTCTATAATAAACACCTAATAATGTGGTTGCCCCTTTTTGATTCCTAAGCTCTACCCACAAAGCTTCATTCGATGCCCCCTCCAAGATATTATCTCTCCTTACTGCAGTAACTGACTCCTTAACTAATAATGCAATGCCGCCTCCTCCTCTTTTACCCCCTCCCCTGTCTCGCCTGAAGATTCTATATCCCGGAATGTTGAGCTGCCAATCCTGCCCCTCCCTCAACCATGTCTCAGTGATGACTACTATATCACAATTCCACATGTCAATCCTCACCCTTAACTCATCCGTTTTACCTGTAATACTCCTGGCATTAAAGTAGAGGCCATCCAGCCTTGCCTTACTCCATTGAAGCTTATTGCAGCTGTACTCCCTCTGTCTTGATTGTTTTACTGTCTTATGATTAATCTCCAGACACTAACAAACAGAAAACTCAGGAGAAAAATCATATGGAGCAGTTAAAAAAACAGTTTTTAAATCATTTTTGTTATTAGCTATCAACATTTTGGAGAAAAGGCTGTTTGCTTGGGCAGTGCAGTTGGTAGCTGTTGGTAAGCTTAAACAGAAAGGACACTCCGACAATGTTGACATGGTCTATTTAACATAAAAATTTAAGAACTTACATTGTGACTGACAGAGATTAAGATCTAAGATTAAGATCTATGGGTCTGGATGAAGAAATGAATTGAACTCATTTTACTCAGTCTTCCAGAGCACCAACCATACAGTCCTCTCAATGTCTCTTTCAATCTTCTCCTGAACAGATGGACAAACATCCAAAGGCCAGTGACTCTGACAGTGCAGCACTCCTTCAGTGTAACACCAGGGTGCCAAACAACAGCAATAATAACTTGCATTTACGTAGCACCTTCGACACAGTGAAACACCCCAAGAAGCTTCACAGGAGTGTTAACAACAACGTTTGATACCGGGTTAATATTAGGACAGATGACCAGAAGCTTCATCAGGGAGTATTAAGGAGCATCTTAAAGGAGGAGGGAGAGAGAGAGGTGAGAGGCAGGGAAGTTTAGGAAGGGTGCTCTAAAGCTTAGGGCCTTGCCAGTCGTCGGCATGGCTGCCAATGATGGAACATTGTGGGACCCAAATCCACAACGTTCTAACTCGGTGGAGAACTCTAACTGAAGCTCTGTTACTACAGTCAATTAAGATGTTAAAGAATCCTGTAAGTTCACTTGATAATCAAATCTCATTTATAGTGTTAAATGAATCATACCTTCACTGAGAGCACTGGTTGCTGGAGAATGATGGGTGCAGGCGGGTGTCGTAACTTTCCTATCTCGTCCCGCAACCGGGCATTCTCTGCCAACAGAACAGACTCCACCTCCTTCTTTACACTGTCATCAGTAAACCCTATGCAAATGCAGGCAACTTCAGAATTCACCATTACGCACAATTTACATCCGATACCATAGCCAACATCCATTTGCATTATCAATTATCTTTCTTTGATTGTCACAAAGGTTACTTAGATCACATTTCAAATGCAAACAAATACTGACAAAACTCAGAAGGGGCTGTAGACTTTTCATGTCAATGTCCAAAACTCAACATTTCAATCACTGGATCTGATCGGCTGTTTCCCTGACTGGACAGTCTAGAACTAAGGGGTTGTTGCCCCAGGATGAGGGGTCGTCTATTTAGGATTGAGGTGAGGAGAAATTATTCAAACAGTAGCATGTGACACTTTGGAATTCTCAACCGCGGAGAACTGTGGCTGGGTGCTCAGTCATTGAGGGTATCAAGGCTGAGACTCATGGGCATGAGGGGAATCAAAGGATATGGGGTTAGGGCGAGAAAGTGGATTTGAGGTAAAAGATGAGCCATGATCTTGTTGAAAGGTAGGGCAGGCTTGAGCGCCATGTGGCCTACTCCTGTTCCTATTTCTTAGTTCTTCCGTCAATGAGTTTACCTGTACGTTTTTTAGATGCCTCGGGTTTCTCTCTTGGTCTTTCTTTCAACTTTTTGTCCAAAAGAGTCTCCATTCTTTCTATAACCTGCATCAAAAAGACATTAAATAGGTCATTTAGATACTATTCATAAAGAATGGATGGTGTTTTGTTCTGAATTTAACCATACTGTATCTAAAACCCTGTGAGACCATGAAGCTGACCTGCATATCAGAATACATCTCTAATGCTGAGGAATCACTCAAACAATTTGTTAACAAGAGATTTGCTCACTACCTGCCAAATGAAAATGCTCTCAATGTAATTTTCTAAGCTTTGATCCATTACACAATTGTCCCATCCAGTTAAGGGGCAAGCAAGAATTTGAGCAGAGCAAGAATTTTCACTGCATTTTTTGAGCTTTTGGAAAAGAGAATTTAAAAATGGTGCCTGGAGTATTAAAATATTATCAAACGTAATCCATCGTGAGATGTTGCAGTACAACAACATGGAATAGAAATCTGAGTGTGTATTAAGTGACAAAAATGCTTCTCCTGATGATCTGGAGGTTGCCATGACCTGCTCTGAGTATTTTTTTATTCATTCATGGGATGTGGGCATCACTGGCTAGGCCAGCATTTATTGCCCATCCCTAATTGCCCTTGAGAAGGTGGTGGTGAGCTGCCTTCCTGAGCCACTGCAGTCCCTGTGGTGCAGGTACACCCACAGTGCTGTAAGGAAGGGAGTTCCAGGATTTTGACCCAGCGACAGTGAAGGAATGGCGATATATTTCCAAGTCAGGATGGTGATGACTTGGAGGGGAACTTCCAGGTGGTGGTGTTCCCATCTATCTGCTGCCCTTGTACTTCTAGATGGTAGCAGTTGTGGGTTTGGAAGATGCTGTCTAAGGAGCCTTGGTGAGTTCCCGCATTGCTGCCACTGTGCATCGGTGGAGGAGGGAGTGGATGTTTGTGGATGGGGTGCCAATGAAGCGGGCTTTATCCTGGATGGTGTCAAGCTTCTTGAGTGTTGTGGGAGTTGCATTCATTCAGGCAAGTGGGGAGTATTCCATCACACTCCTGACTTGTGCCTTGTAGATGGTGGACAGGCTTTGGGGAGTCAGGAGGTGAGTAACTCACTGCAAAATTCCCAGCCTCTGACCTGCTCTTGTGGCCACAGTATTTATATGGCTAGTTCAGTTCAGTTTCTGGTCAATGGTAACCCCCAGGATGTTGATAGTAGGGGATTTATCGATGGTAATGCCATTGAATGTCAAGGGGCGATGGTTAGATTCTCTCTAGTTGGAGATAATCATTGCCTGGCACTTGTGTGGCACAAATGTTACTTGCCACTTGTCAGCCCAATCCTGGATATTGTCCAGGTCTTGCTGCATTTGGACATGGACTGCTTCAGTATCTGAGGAGTCGTGAATGGTGCTGAACATTGGATGTTCACTGATGATTGCACAATCAGTAAACTTCTGGATTTATGATGGAAGGAAGGTCATTGATGAAGCAGCTAAAGGTGGTTGGGCCAAGGACACTAATTGCAGTCTAGGAAGATTTGGTGACGGCACAGCAGGCTTTCTAACCTAGCAAGTTTCTGATCTTGGTTTGAACAACCAGACGATTGCTAAGTGTATATCGGACCAAGAGGCTATAATCATCGGGAAGGACTGAACAGGCTGGAGTTCTTATCTGTAGAAAAGAGAAAGCTGAGGGGTTATCTAATAGAGGTTTTTAAAACTACAAAGGAGTTTGATAAGGTAGATGTAGAGAAGATGTTTCCACTTGTGTAGGAATCCAAATCCAGGGGTCATAAATATAAGATGTTCACTAATACATCCAATCAGGATTTCAGCAGATACATCTTTACCCAGACCAAGGATTGAAAATGGAACATGCTACCATATGGAGTAGTTGAGGTGAAAAGCATAGATACATTCAAGGGGCAGCTAGATAAGTACTTAAGGGGGAAAGGATTAGAAGGATATGCTGATAGGGTTAGGTGAAGTAGGGTGGGAGGAGGTTTATGTGGCGCATAAACACTGGCATGGACCAGTTGGGTCAAATGGCCTGTTTCTCTGCTGTAAGATCTATCTAATGTCTCTGATGTACAGTTGTTCCCTTATAATTAGTATTTGACGATACATTAATTAGGTGTGAAAAGTTGTGTTTAGTCTTAAAACACAAGTGAGGTGCATTTCTCATTCAAGACTGGATGCTGAGTACAAAACAAGTTCAACATTAGTACTCTACATAATCATCTGTTTCATGTTTTAAAAACTGCTTCAGCAACAGCATTACCTTTTCTTGTTGCCGTATAGTGTCTTCCAGAAGCTTTGACTTGTGCATTTTTTCCTGGTATTTTTGTAACACAGCTTGTTGCTGCTGATGGGCTCTCTGCAACCACAGGAGTTCAGCCTCACGATCGTTCTTCTGTAACAGACAAACATTGACACAGAGGTCTTAATGAACTAAAACTGCAGCAATACCTGCCGTTAAAACTTACATTAGGAACATAAAAGTGCCCAACATGATTGTTCCTCTTCGATAAGGTCAACCCAGACAACCAACTGCTCGCCACATCCCTCAAATAACAACTTTGTCCTGAATTGCCTCTTATGCTCATTGAGACTGTTTTCCACACTGGTGGTGTGGAGGTGGTGGTGTAGTGGTATTGTCACTGGGCTGGTCATCCCAGGGTAATGCTCTGGGGACCTGGGTTCAAATCCCACCACAACAAATGGTAGAATTTGAATTCAATAAATATCTGGAATTTTTTTTTTAAAGTCTGATGATGACCATGAAACTGTTGTCAATTGTCATAAAAAAACCATCTGATTCACTAATGTCCTTTAGGGAAGGAAATCAGCTGTCCTCACCTGGACATGACTACATGTGACTCCAGACCCACAGAAATGTGGTTGGCTCAAAAGAAATGCCCCCTGAACAAGGGCAAATAAATGCTGGCCTAGCCAGTGATGCCCACAAACGAATAATTTAAAAAATTCCACAATCTATTAGCCTTATAATTTACTCCGTTTTAACTTGTGTTTCCTATCAATACTTCACCACTTGGAGCAATATTAGCTGGACCAATTTTGTTGATTCCACTCATAACTTTAAAAGTTTCCTGCTCTTGGCCCCCTCAATGGTACATAGAGCCTCCAATGCCCCCTGAAGCCTGCCAAAGGGAGGCCGGCTCCAATGATCTGACAGTCAATCGATGATAGTTGGCATGGTCACCATTACTGAGACTAGCTTTATATTCCAGATTTATAAATTGAATTTAAATTCCTCCAGCCCCAACAGTGGGATTTGAACCCATGTCCCAGGTCATTAGCCTGAGCCTCTGGATTACCACTACACCACCAACTCCCAAATTTGAGACCTGCTTGTGTGACGTGAGCACAAAATCTAGGCTGACACTTCAGTGCAGTGCTGAGGGAGTGCTGCACTGTCAGAGGTGCCATCTTTCAGGTGAGACGTCCCACAGCCATTAATCGGTGAAGATCATTATTTATCCCTCAGTCAAAATCTAAAATTAAACTTACTAGCTTAGCTACCGTGCAACAGTGTCTACACTTCAAACTACGTCATGGGCTGTATTGAGTGCAGCAGGACGGGCACTGTGCCAGCAGGAAAATACCAGGGAGGCCACAAAAATGCTCTTAATTGGATCCTTCATGATATTAATGGCTGCCCGCCCTCTGTGGAGTGGACAGCTATTCCCAATCCCAGTCCACGCCTGGGAAAATTCCTCGATGGCGGGAATGCATTGGAGAACCATCCCAACACAGCCCCCAGCCCGCTTCCAAACCCACCGCTACAGGGATGGGGAAAATTGGTCCCAAAGTTTTATGCACTCATCAGCTGCAACTCCGAACTGCAAAAGGCCAAGTACAAACGATTAGGGAGGTGTCAGCTGTGGCTCAGTTCATAGCACCCTCGCCTTTGAATCAGAAGGTTGTGGGTTCAAGTCCCACTCCCGGAAACCAAGAACTGTGAATGTACTCGAAAGAGTTACAATCTGTGACTGTTGATAACTCGAAAGAGTTACAAACGATCAGGTGAGCATCTATCAGAAGTACCTTAACCGCCCAACAGCAAAGGCAAGGCATCAAACCAGAGACTTCCCTGCTTTGTCTGGCTCAGTTCCACATTGAACTATCCAGGCACCGTACAAAAAAGAAAATGATATCCTTTCAACTTACCCGAATCAACTCATTCTGAAGCTGTTGCACTTTATCTTTGCAATTTAGAAGTTCCGCAGACTCAGTGGCCAGTTTCTGCCTCAACAAAACTGGAAGCCAAATGAACGAAGACATAAATGAATGAAAGTCAAGACATCAGTTCCATACCCACACGTGGCTGACATGATCCAGTTTTAGACAGCAGGATGAGTGGCTTTACTAATCAAGCAACAGTGTGGGACTAAGTGCAGCTGCTCTTTCAAAGAGTTAGCACAAGCACAACAGGGTAAATTGACCTCCTTAAGGTCACTGATGGAAGGTTAAGTATAGAACAAAAGCCAATTAATATTATTAAGGGTCCAATTAGCAGCATTTTTGTAGCCTTTCTGGCATTTTCCTGCTGACAGTGTTCCCCCTGCTGCACTCAAGGTGTAGTTTGAAGTGTAGTCAAGGTAAATGAGCTAGCAAATTTATTCTTAGATCTTGGCTGAGGAATAATAATAATTATTATTATTACTGACCAGACCTCCCCTGTTCTTTACTGAATAGTGACTGTGGGATTTTTGTTGCTAATGCTGTGCATGCGCAGTTCCAGTGTTTTACTCTGAGCGGAGTTTAGGGGTATGGGGCAGGGTTGTGGTCAGGAAACCAGGAAATGTGGATTTCTTTGACCGTCTTTGAGTTCCCAAACGCGCTCTTCCCTCCAGCCGCAACATTAATGTCACAGCCTTTACCTGGGCCTTTCTCACCCGACGCACAGCCCAGGCCTCTGGGTGGAGTGTTCCCAGGCAAGGGGAGGGGTTTTGTGTCCATGCGAGGGATCCCATCTGAGCTTCTCCCTCCCTTTACCAACTGATCTATTTTCCTTGAATTTGTAGCTCTCCATTTGTGACCCTGTTGTGAACCTTGCTGAGAAGACCAGGGAAGTGTTGAGAAGGGCAAATGAGTGCAGCTGAGGAACTGAGTGCATAGCTGAGAGTTTAATGAGTGGGGTTGTTCAGGAGGAGCAGAAGGAGGTGTTTATTGCCTTTTGCTTTTTCTACCTGTTTCACCCTGTAGGAATTGGTTCGTACTCTACCACAGGGAAGGGAGATAGCTGTTTGGTGAGTATCTGGTAAGTGGTTAAGGTCTATTCTAGTCCTAAAGTTTAAAATAGTATACAAGCTGGTGGCAAAGTTAGTAAACTACATAAAAGAGGAACATAAATAAGTGAATAATATATTAATTAATTAATTCAAACATATTAAGGATGGCAGGACAGGGGATGTGTCAAGGCTGCAGCATATGGGAGCTCCTGGATGCTGGTGTGATCCAGGGCAAACACAATTGCGGCTCAAGGAGATTCGGCTCAGGGTCATTGAGCTGGAGGCTGAGCTGCAGATACTGCAACACATCAGTGGGGGGGGAATGTTACCTGAATGCTTTGTACCAGGAGGCAGTCACACCACTTAGGACAGGGTCTTCTGATTTTGTCAGAAGTCAGGGACAGGAGGGTGTGACTGTGAGTGAGGCAGGTAAGGGGTCTCAGAGGGCAGGAGTGCAGGAGCTGCAGCCTTGGCAATTGTCCAATAGGTTTGAGGTTCTCTCAGCTTGTCTGGATGAGAGTTGGGGCTGCAGGGAGGATGAGCAAACTGACCATGGCCCCGTGGTACATTCAAGTGGGGGGAGCAAATAGAAATGTCATGGTAGTAGGGGATAGTATAGTGAGGGGGAATTGACACTGTTCTCTGCAGCAAAGCGCAAGAGTCCAGGTGGCTGTGTTGTCTGCCCAGGTGCAGGGTTCGGGACATCTGCTCAGGACTGGAGAAAAACTTGCAGTGGGAGGGGGAGGATCCAGTTGTCATGGTCCATGTAGGTACCAACGACATAAATAAAACTAGGAAAGAGGTTCTGCATAGAGAGTATGAGGAGCTAGGTGCTAAATTATAAAGCAGGACCTTAAAGATTATAATCTCTGAATTACTACCTGAGCCAAATGCATATTGGCATAGGGTGCGTTAAATTAGAAGTGAATACACGGCTCAAAGACTATATGGGAGAATTGGGTACTGGTTTGTGGGGCACTGGCACCAGTATTGGGGAAAGAGGGGACAGTCTACATTTGGACAGTCTACATCTGAACCACATAACAAGGGAAGTAGAGAAGGTTTTAAACTAAATAGTGGGGGCAAAGGATCAAATTTGGGAGACAAAAACAGAAAATGCTGGAAAAACTCAGCAGGTCTGATAGTATCTGCGGAGAGAGGAAAAAACAGAGTTAACGTTTCGAGTCCTTAGGACCCTTCTTCAGAGCCAGGTCTGACCTAGGACCCACCATCTGTGATTAACTAAAAAAATGGAAGAGAGTGTCAAACTTAAAGGAAAAGCAAACGATTGCAAAAGGATGGGTGGCAGGTCAGGAGAATGGACAGAATGTAAAAAGCACCAAAAAATGACCAAAAGGTTGGTAAGGAAGTAAAAATTACACTTCAAGAAAAAGCTAGCTAGAAATATAAAGACAGATAGTCAGAGTTTCTATAGATATTTATAGAAGAAAAGAGTTAACAAACTGAGTGTTGGTCCTATAGAAAGTGTATCTGGAGAATTAAAAATGGAAAATAAGGAGATGGCAGATGAATTGAACCAGTATTTTGCATTGGTCTTCACTGTAGAGGATACAAGTAACTTCCCAGAAATAGCTTTAAATTGGGAAATGGAACTCGGGAAAATTACAATCACCGGGGAAGTGGTACTGGGCAAATTGTTGGAGCTGCGGACTGACAACTCCCTGGGTCCTGATGGACTTCATCCTAGGGTCTTAAAAGAAGTAACTAGTGAGACATTTGATGCGTTGGTTTTAATTTTCCAAATTTACTTATGTTCAGGGAAGGTTCCATTCAATTGGAAATAACAAATATAACTTCTTCATTCAAAAAGGGAGGGACATAGAAAGAAGGAAACTACAGACCAGTTAGCTTAACATCTGTTACAGGGAAAATGTCAGAGGCTATTACTAAAGATGTCATAGCTGGGGCACTTGGAAAAATTCAGGCTAATCAGGCAGATTGAACACAGATCTGTGAAAGGGAAATCATGTTTAACCAATTCATCGGAGTTCTTTGAAGAAGTAACATATGCTTTGGATAAAGACTTAGATTTCCAGAAGGCATTTGATAAGGTGCCACATCAAAGGTTATTGCAAAAAAATAAAAGCTCATGATGTAGGGGGTAACATATTGGCACGGATAGAAGATTGGCTAGCTAGCAGGAAACAAAGGGTAGGCATAAATGGGTCTTTTTCTGGTTGGCAAGACATAACAAGTGGTGTGCCACAGGGATCAGTGCTGGGGCCTCAATTTTTTACAATTTATATAAATGACTTGGACGAAGGTACCTAAATTTGCTGATGACACAAAGATGGGTAGGAAAGTAAAATGTAAAGAGGACACAAGGAGACTACAAAGAGATATAGATAGGTTAAGTGAGTGGGCAAAGGCCTGGCCAATGGAGTATAATGTAGAAAAGTATGAAATTGTCCATTTTGATAGGAATAATAAAAAAAAGAGACATATTGGCGGAGGTCTGAGATGCCGAGGAATCTGGGTGTCCTAGTGCATGAATTACAAAAGGCTAGATTGCAGGTGCAGCAAGTAATTAGGAAAGCTAATAGAATGTTATCATTTATTGCGAGGGGAATTAAATACAAAAGTAGGGAGGTTATGCTTCAGTTATACAGGGCATTGGTGAGACCACATCTGGAGTACTGTGTACAATATTGGTCTCCTTATTTAAGGAAAGATTTAACTGCGGTGGAACGCAGTTCAGAGAAGGTTTACCAGACTAACACCTGGATTGGGCAGTTTGTCTTTTGAGGAAAAGCTGGACAGGTTAGACCGGAGTTTAGAAGAGTAAGAGGTGATTTGACTGAAACATATAAGATCCTACCCAAATTTGCTACCCAAATCCGATCTCCTACCGGACCAGGACTCCACTACTGATGTCAAACTATCATTCCCCTGACCCTGGATCCTTGAGAGAGAAAAATAAAAATAAGGAACTAAGTGAATAAGGAAGTGGGTAAGGGGAAAAGGAGGAGAATAACAGGTGTGAGAATGGTCACGTAGGTTGTTGGCCATGGTACAAGAAAATAAGGGGAAGAGAAATTTTGAACAAAGAGAACATTCTATATCTGGCACCACAGGTCCTGTCAACGCTTTGCTTTTGTCATTTTTGTAACTGCTTATTCTGCAACTTATCGATTGAGTAACATACCTAAGTAATAGCTGCGTCCTGTCGCATAAGCCTGGTTAAAGTGTAACCGCCTGATTATCACACCTGATTGTAACTTCTCCGTTCTTCGTAATTTCTCTATTCTGTGTCACATGGACTTGTTTATTCAACTGTATAAAAGGAGCTTGTGATTATTGTTCAGAGAGCAGCTCTGTCGTGATCGCCTCCCAATGGCCATTGTACGGTTCAGCGCCTAATAAATTGTACCCTTTCCTGAAGTAACCTGGGTTTGCTGTATTTATTCTTTGACTATTACATTGTCCCTCAGCCCCACAGGTGTGACAGGATTGGATTTCTGCGCATGCGCTGACTAGCATGCATGCAGAGTCGGGCGTTGGTGGCCATCTTGCGCAGCCATTTTGCGTTGGCAGGAGACACAGTGGGAACAAAAACACACCAGGATGGGTGTACCAAGATCCATGACACTGGGGATGGCGTGAGCCCATTTTATGAGTGTAAAGCAGGCACATTGCCATTGATTTAACTCCGTAGGCAATGCTTTTGACTCTGAGTAAGAAGGTGTTTTTTTTTAATATTTTCATGGGATATAGGTGTCACTGGCAAGGCCAGTATTTGTTGCCCATCTCTTGAACTGGGCGGCTTGCTAGGCTATTTCAAAGGGCAGTTAAGAGTCAGTTAAAGGTCTGGAGACACATGTAGGCCTGACAGAGTAAGGACAGCAGATTTCCTTCTCTAAAAGGCATTAGTGAACTAGATGGGTTTTTATGACAATTACCGCAGTCATCATCACTAAGACTAGCTTTACATTACAGATTTATTAATCACATTTAAATTCCACCAGCTGTTGTCATGGGATTTGAACCAATGTCCCAGAGCATTAACACTACACCACTGTCTCCCCACTTCAAGTTCCGCTCCTGTGGCATGAGCACAAAATCTCGGCTGACACTTCAGTGCAGTGCTGAGGGAGTGCTGCACTACAAGTACCATCTGTCAGATGAGACATTAAACCAAGGTCCTGTTTGCCCTCTCAGGTGTTGTAAAAGATCCCACAGGCACTATTCAATAAAGAACAGGAGAGGTCTGGCCAATATTAATCCCTCAACCAAAATCTAAAAATTGCTAGCTCATCTACTTTGCAGTAGTGACTACACTGCGAACTCCATTGTGGGATCTGATGTGCTTTGGGAGGTCCTGAGGCTATGAAAGGTGCTATAAAAATGCACGTTCCTTTTTTAGTTTTATTTCCTTGCTGTCATTGGGAGCTTGCTGTGTACAAATTGGCGTTTCCTACATCGCACCTTCCGAACCCATAACCACTACCATCTAGAAGGACAAGGGCAGCAAATACATGGGAACACCACCACCTGGAAGTTCCCCTCCAAGTCACTCACCATCCTGACTTGGAAATATATTGCTGTTCCTTCACTGTCACTGGGTCAAAATCCTGGAACTCCCTCCCTAACACCACATGGGCTGCAGCGGCTCAAGAAGGCAGCTCACCACCACCTTCTCAAGGGCAGTTAGGGATGGGCAATAAATGCTGGCTTAGCCAGTGAAGCCCACATTCCTTGAATGAATAAAAAAAAATACACTTCAAAGGAGTATTTAATTGGCTGTAAATCAGTTTGGGACATTCTGAGGTCATAAAAGGCACTATAGAAATGCACGTCTCTCTTTCCATTTTTGCCTTTAATATTGTGGATAACTGAGGTTCCCTGTATACAAATTGTATCTGACTGCTCTTTGCCACACACCTTCTGTATTGTTAGTAGTGCAAATACCAAGTCAACTAGCAATGAACACCTGTGCCATTAGTGTTGTTAAATAAAGTAAGGCAGAGAAACTTACAAGTTACACCAAGTTAGATCTGGGACAAGATCACTTATTTTCCATCAAAATGTTTCTCACAATGACAGTGTAAGTACTTTAAACCCACACCTATTCTGTCCGCTATTTCTGCCTTAGTCATTACATCGACGTCCGTGTCGTCCAGGAGTGTGCGGCCTAGGTCTTGATGTGAACTCAGCTCGCTCCGCAGTTTACTGTTTTCGGCCTCCATCCTTGCAATGTCTTTCCTCAAGTGGATGATGTCTTCAGCCATCTTCTGCATGGCCGCCCGGTAATTATCCAGCTCCTGTCGGCACACACAAAGAGTGGAAAATGGGAAGCAATTCCATTTCCTGAAATCGTGCTTTGTGATTTTTGCAACCAGTGAGTTAACGTTTCTCAATGAAACAAAGATGACAGGGATTTTTTTGTTTTTTTTTAAAAGTTGTTCATAGGTGTGGGCATCACTGGCAAGCCCAACATTTATTGCCCATCCCTAATTGCCCTTGAGAAGGTGGTGGGTGAGCCACCTTCTTGAACCACCACAGTCCATATGGTGTAGGTACACCCACAGTGCTGTTAGGGAGGCAGTTCCAGGATTTTGACCCAGCGACAGTGAAGGAACAGCGATATATTTCCAAGTCAGGATGGTGAGCGGCTTGGAGGGGAACTTGTAGATGTGGGCGTTCCCTTCAGCCTCCTGGAATATCATACAAATGTGCTCAGTATTCATTTGTTAATAGGGCCAATTTGCTAATACCACCATTTTATTCAAAAGGGAATTGGATATCATACATCAAAAGAGAAAATGTTGAGGGCCATGGGAAAAGAAAAAGGAAATGGAACCAATTGGATAGTTCTTTGAAGGGGCCAGCACAGGTCTGATGGGTTGAATGGCCTCCTATTGGCTATAACGTTCTATTTGTTACAGTATAATGTAATGGACTAGAATATAAAAGCAGGGATGTGCTGCTGAGGCTTTATAAGGCTCTGGTCAGACCACATTTAGAATATTGTGAGCAATTTTGGGCCCCGTATCTCAGGAAGGATGTGCTGGCCCTGGAGAGGGTCCAGAGGAGGTTCACGAGAATGATCCCAGGAATGAAAGGCTTAACATATGAGGAACGTTTGAGGACTCTGGGTCTATACTCGATGGAGTTTAGAAGGATGAGGGGGGATCTGATTGAAACTTACAGAATACTGAAAGGCCTGGATAGAGTGGACGTGGGGAAGATGTTTCCATTAGTAGAAGAGACTAGGACCCGAGGGCACAGCCTCGGAGTAAAGGGAAGACCTTTTAGAACAGAGATGAGGAGAAACTTCTTCAGCCAGAGAGTGGTGAATCTATGGAATTCATTGCCACAGAAGGCTGTGGAGGCCAGGTCATTGAGTGTATTTAAGACCGAGATAGATAGGTTCTTGATTGGTAAGGGGATCAAAGGTTACGGGTAGAAGGCGGGAGAATGGGGTTGAGAAACTTATCAGCCATGATTAAATGGTGGAGCAGACTCGTTGGGCCAAATGGCCTAATTTCTGCTCCTATGTCTTATGGTCTTATGGTCTTATCACTTTTACCACATAGACTTTAACAACAAACTTGTCTGCCTTTTAGTTTTTTGGTGCCATTTCATAATAAACCTGTTGGAAACACTTGCAATGATTCAACTTCCATGAGCAAAGAGCAGATAAGAAAGTTACTTGAAGATTATTGCATTGACATTAAAACAGTGATTGCCCTTTCCCCCCAGGAATCAGATGTGGATAATCACACGATACAGTTGCAATGATCATGTCACCACCATTATTTTTTATAGTCATTAAATGTTAACAACAGGAAGAGACGTGTTTTCAGTGTCCTCCCTCTGAGCACCTGGCAGCAGAATAACTGGTCTCAGAATAAAGGAAATCAATCCTTTTACTTCATCGTAAATATTATGCGAAAAAACTTACCATGAAAGAAAGAAAAGTAAGACTTGCGTTATTATAGTGCCAAAACAGGAAAGAGATTAGATTATCCAGAGGCTGGGAATTCTGCAGCGAGTAACTCATCTCCTGACTCCCCAAAGCCTGTCCACCATCTACAAGGCACAAGTCAGGAGAGTGATGGAATACTCTCCACTTGCCTGGATGAGTGCAGCTCCAACAACACTCTAGAAGTTCAATGCCATCCAGGACAAAGCAGCCCACTTGATTGGTACCCTATCCAATACCTTAAACATTCACTCACTCCACCACCGACGCACAGTAGCAGCAGTGTGCACCATCTACAAGATGCACTGCAGGAATTCACCAAGGCTCCTTCAACAGCACCTTCCAAACCCCCACCCACACCATCTAGAAGGACAAGGGCAGTAGACGCATGTGAACACCACCACCTGCAGGGTCTCCATGTCATAAACAATCCTGACTTTGAACTTTATCACCATTCCTTCACTGTCGCTGGGTCAAAATCCTGGAACTCCCTCCCTAACAGCACTGTGGGCGTACCTACACCACATGGACTGCAGCAGGTCAAGAAGGCGGCTCACCACCACCTTCTCAAGGGCAACTAGGGGTGGGAAACAAATGCTGAGTTAGCCAGCGACGCCTACATCCCATGAGTGAATAGAAGTAAATTATTTTTTACATTTTACAAATTGAATCTGTCTTTTATTTAAAATTGTCCTTGGGCTTTTTGATTTTAATCAGAAGTAACTTACAAACAAATATGAGACTTGCTCCCCGAAAAGAAGTAACAAAATATTCTGCCGGAAATTTAAGAACCTCCCACCACCAATCACCAGATAGGATCCCGGCACAGAAGAACTATGGAAAAGGTGCCCGGTGCCGGTATTCACAATGAACAACATCTACAGCTATTAGAAGAGCTTGCATTTCTATAGTGGCTTTTACAGCCTCAGGGCATCCCAAAGCATTTTACAGCCAGTTAAGTACTTTTCAAATACGGTCACTCTTGTAATGTAGGAAACATGGCAGCCAATTGGCGCACAGCAAGCTCCCACTGACAGCAATGTGATAATGACAAGTTAATGATGCTGGTTGAGGGATAAATGTTCCCTAGGACACTTGATTTAACTCCCCTGCTATTGGTCAATTATTGCCATGGGATCTTTTGATTTCCACCTGAGTGAGACCTTTGTTTCATGCCTCACCTGAGTGCCAGCACCTCCAACAGTGCAGCACTCCAGAGCAGTGTCCTCAATGTCCTCGGCCCAACCATCTTCAGCTGCTTCATCAATGACTTTCCTTCCATCATAAGGTCAGAAATGGGATGTTTGCTGATGATTGCACAATGTTCAGCACCATTCGCGACTCGGCAGATACTGAAGCAGTCCATGTCCAAATGCAGCAAGACCTGGACAATATCCAGGCTTGGGCTGACAAGAGGCAAGTAACATTCATGCAACACAAGTGCCAGGCAATGACCATCTCCAACAAAAGATAATCCAACCATTGGCCCTTGATGTTCAATGGCATTCCCATCACTGAATTCCCCACTATCAACATCCTGGGGGCTACCATTAACCAGAAGCTGAAGTGGACCAGTCATATAAATACTGTGGCTACAAGAGCAGGTCAGAGGCTAAGAATTGTGCGACGAGTAACTCACCTCCTGACTCCCCAAAGCCTGTCCACTATCTACAAGGCACAAGTCAAGATTGTGATGGAATACTCTCCACTTGCCTGGATGAGTGCAACTCCCACAACACTCAAGAAGCTTGACACTGTCCAGGACAAAGCAGCTCACTTGATTGTCACCACATACACAAACATTCACTCCCTCCACTATTGACGCACAGTAGCAGCAGTGTGTGTACCATCTACAAGATGCACTGCAGGAATTCACCAAGGCTCCTTCGTTAGCACCTTCCAAACCCACGACCACTACCACCTAGGAGGACAAGGGCAGCAGATAGATGGGAATACCACTGCCTGGAAGTTCCCCACCAAGTCACTCACCATCCTGACTTGGAAATATATCGTTGTTCCTTCACTGTTGCTGGGTCAAAATCCCTTCGTAACAGCACTGTGGGTGTACCTACACTACATGGACTGCAGCAGTTCAAGAAGGCAGCTCACCACCACCTTCAGAAGGGTAATTAGGGGTGGGCAATAAATGCTGGCCTAGCCAGCGACGCCCACATCCTGTGAATGAATACATTTTTTTTAATAAGTCTCCAGAGAGGGATTTTAACCCATGACATTCTAGCTCAGAAGCAGGAGAGTTGCCCACTGAGCTAAATGGGATCCTTACAGCCACCAGACAGATGAATTTTTCACCCCCTTTTGAACCCTGCTCCCAGAAGTAAAAGGTCAGTGTCTAAATCACTGCATGATCCAGCACCCCGTTACCCTTAAAGAATTGTGACAGAAACACAAGGAAAAAGCAGTGTGGTCATTACCAATAAGCATAAGGCAGCTTTCCTCGCAAGCGAAATAGAGGAAGAGATAAACAATCACATCATGTCCTTGGCAAATTTAATCTATTTGCAACGTGTGACATTGAGCTCCCCAATGGAATGATGTTTCCAGCATTCTTTGTGCCAAGGAGTTAATCACATCATTGCAATTAAACGGGGGGTTTCTTAACTAGAATAATAATCAGTAAGTATGTTATTGACAATCGAGTATCTGTGTGTCCCTAATATTGTGATTTTCTACTTTCTAATGTTGTCGACTGATTTGTTAATTGAATGACACCACACAAGCTAATGGGGAAAACTCTTGCCCTTGTTGCTCACCATGATAATTGACCTGACCTGTTTGTTAATCCCCCCATCCCAGCTAGTTTGTCCACTTTGCCAAACCATTACCTTTCCCCCAAACCCCACTCTGACCTCACCTCTGGAGTTCAGCTCTTTTGCCCGCATTTGAACCAAGGCTGTAATGAAGTCAGGAGTTGAGTAGCCCTGGTGGAACCCAAACTGGGCGTCTGTGATCAGGTTATTGCTAAGCAAGTGCAGCTCGATAGCACTGTTGATGACCCCTTCCACCACTTTACTGATGATGGAGAGTAGACTGATGGGGCCATCGGGCGCCCATAGGGAGGGGGACTGGCAACTCGACACCCCAGCTTTTTGTGTACAAGACATACCTGGGCAATTTTCCACATTGCCAGGTGGATGCTAGTGTCTGTACTGGAACAGCTTGGCTAGGGGCGCAGCAAGTTCTGGAGCACAAATCTTCAGTACTTGAGTACAAATCCCAGGTAACAATCCCAGTGCAGTGTCGGGGGAGTTCTGCACTATCTGATGTATTTCAGATGAGATATTAAACTGAAGCCAAGAATGTCCGTTCAGGTGGATGTAAAACCATCCATGGCAATAGTTAGATGAAGAGCTGGGGACTTCTCGCTGATGTCCTGGTCAAAATTTACCCCAACCAGCTAGAACAGATTATCATTATCATGTTGCTATTTGTGGGAGCTTGCTGTGCACAAATAGGCTGCTGTGTTTCCTACAATGTTAAGCAGCTACATTTCAAAAGTTTTAGATTGTTTTCAGCAAAAGTGGTTTGGAACTGAGGCTGTGAAAGGCGCTATATAAATGCAAGTCTTTCTTTCTTCCTAAAATGTTTGTGAGAGACATGTCTGTTTGTGAGACCTGTGGGAAGATTGGGTCCTTGTAAATAAAGGTTGAGACTTCACTGTCTCCTGGTATAGCACACTAGTGTGTACAGTATTGTGTAAAGTAATCAGCAATAGTGACAGTACAAGTGATGAGATTAGCCACAATTTCTCAAATGGTGCTGTGCTGTCAGAGGCATAGTTTTATAACATTGGAAAGACATAAAACTGAGCCACACCTGCCCTCTCAGGTCAACGTGAACGTTCCCTTGGCATTATTCTGAAGAAGAACGAAAGGAGTTCTCTCTGGTTTCCTGGTCAATGTTTGACCAAGAGATAAAAAAAGACTCAGATTATCCGGCAGTTATTTCATTGCTGTTTGCAGTTTCTTGCTGTGTGCAAATTGGTCGACATGTTACCTGTGTTTCATCAGTGATGACACTCATTGGCTGTAGAGCGTTTTGGGACATCCTGAGGTTGTGCAAGGCGCGATACAAATGCAAACCTCTCCTTCTATCAAAACTTGGAGGATTTCATTTGGGAGGAGTGACCAGAGACTTAGCCAATGAGAGGGTTTTTAAAGAAATGTCATAAACATAAAGAGGGAGGTGGAAAGGAAGGGAAGTCTGGAGAGTGGGGATTGTGGAGAATGGGAATTCCAGAGAGTGGGAATTCCAGAGAGTGGTGCTGAAGGCTTGGCCACCAATGGGATGAATAGAAAGGGATTGCACAAGAGGTAAAAGGGAAACACCAGAAATAGAGAGATGGATGGGGGCTGTTTTGGGCTGAGGAGGTTACTGACCTAAGACGGCCATGGAAGAAATTGAAATACAAAGAACTGACAAAAAGGATAGCATTTTAAAATTACACCTTGCCTCCAAAGTAATCATTTGCTGCATCAAAATGGAAACATCAAAAGGCCACAATCTCTCTTGCAGCTACTGACAACCAGGTAGGGACTGAGATGCATGCCAGAAACTCTAAGCCATTAAAAGGTGGTTAAACTAATGGCTGTGTGGAGCCTTCCTAAGATATATTTGTTGTTAATGTTGACCTTGGTGAGATCTGGGCTCATCTGACACCACCAGTCCCTCCCTCCTTACCCACCACCACTCACCCCCACCCCAACCCCCCTCCACCTACAAAACACCCAGCATTACAAATTTGAGACAAGGACTTCAATCCCAAGGCCAGCGAGCTTATCTGGAAGAGTGGAAAGATGGTGAAAAATCTCTCCTTTAAAAAAAACATAAATTGTAACACTTGAGGACAAGGTCAGCTTTCCATTTTGTGACAGAAGATTAGCTTTTGCTATCAAGAATTCTAATTGTTACCACAAAGGCTGGTTCTAAAAATCCTCCTAAAACTGTGCAGCAATATTGGCTTAACATGTGAAGAATAGTTTTCACTATGAATTATTTTATCAGGTATTATTTGGACTACGCATTGTTTTTGAGTTTGGAGAAAAAAAACAAATCTTGCAACCTGCTTTGGAATGTCTACTCTCTTCACAGCTTTTGAGTATCGGGTGTAATATTGGGACTGGAACTAGGACTGTTTCTAGTTGCTAAAAAAAAATTGTGGTGGGTTTGGGACGAGTTTGCTGAACTTATTGATTTTATTGAAACCTAAGATTCTGAGGGGGCTTGAGAAGGGAGATGCTGAGAGGACTTTCCCCCTTGTGGGGGAATCTAGAACTAGCGGTCACAGTTAAGATAAGGGGGCCTCCCATTTACAATGGAGATGAGGAGGAACTTCTTCTCGCAGAGGGTCATTACTCTTTGGAATTCTCTCCCCCAGAGAGCAGTGGAGGGTGGGTCATTGAATATATTCAAGGCTGAGTTCGGCAGATCTTTAACTGACAAGGGAGTCAATGGTTATGGGGAACAGGCAGGAAAGTGGAGTTAAGGTCACAGCCAGATCAACCATGATTATTAGTGGTGGAACAGGTTCAGGGGGCCGAATGGCCTACTCTTGTTTCTATTTCTTACGTTCTCGATGGGCCGAATGGCCTAATTTCTGCTCCTATGTCTTATGGTCTTATGGTTCTAACTGAACCTATTCGATTACCTTCCATAGGATTAATTGGCCATTGGATAAATTACTGAAGTAAGACAATTTAATTAGTTGGTCTTAGATCCACCCCCCCACCCTTCTTTCTTCCCTCCTATCCCATGAGGCTTCCGAACAGAGTGGATACGGAAAATCTGTTCCCATTGGTGGAAGGGTTGAGAATCGGACGACGCTGATTTAAGGAGATTGGTAAAAGAAGCAGAGGTGACAAGAGGAAAAACGTTTTTACGCAGCCAGTGGTTAGGATCTGGAATGCACTGCCCGAGGGTGTGGTGGAGGCAGGTTCAGTCACGGCTTTCAAAAGGGAATTGGATAATTATCTGAAGAGAAAGGATTTGCAGGACTATGGGGAAAGAGGTGGGAGAGTGGGGCTAATTGAGTTGCTCGCAGAGAGCTGGCACAGGCACAATGGGCTGAATGGCCTCCTTTTGTGCTGTAGGCATTTTGCGATTCATCCTATGATTCAAAGAGATAAAGAACTTGCATTTATATAGCGCCTTTCGCAACTTCGGGATGTCGAACAGTACTTTCCACCCAATGGAATACTCTTTCGAAGTACAATCACTGGTGTAATGTAGGAAACATTTTAGTCAATTTGTGCACTGTTTCAGTTATGTTGTTTAGGGATAAATGTTTGCCAGAGGTTGCCTGCACGTCTTCAAATAGTGCCATGGGATCACCTGAGAGACTAAAAGGGGGCATCCAAAAGATGCTCCTCCAACCGTGTAGCACTTCCTCAGTACTGCGCCCGGAGTGCCAAGGACTTGTCTAGTCTCATTGCTCCCCAGCTACAAGCATTATTGCCCCCTCCCCACAAACACGTGTCTTTGACCTCACTCTCTTTTCCGCCACTGACTGGCCGATATCAGTCAGCACAATGGAGGCACCTCCACTGAACCTCGCATCACCTGGGGCGGAGACATGGCAGTCTGCGTTTTCTGACATAACCTGTCAATTGTCTGTTGGGCCTGGGACAGACAGGGCCAGAAACGTGCACAGGGTAAAGCTCCTCCCTGTCTCCCCTCATCATCCCTCTCCGCTTTTCATAAGCATTCAAATGGCAATACTGGGGAAAGGGGCGGCGAGGGCCGAGGCGGGGGGTGAGGGGCGGATATGCAGAAAATTCCTTCGAGTGAAGATCCATTGCTCGCTCAGTGATGGTGTGCACAAACCTCAGGAAGGACACCTTGCACATGCCCAGACAACAAAGGTTCAGGAGGCATCTTCCTTGACAGTAGTGGTTCGGGGGACCAATACCCACTACTCCTCCCGCTTCCCTTTGTCAACAGGTCGCAGGTCAATGTTATCTGGAGACTTCTAGGCAGTACTGAAGGAGTGCTGCGCTGTCGGAGGTGCACGCCTTTTGGAGGAGGATTTAAACCGAAGCCCTGCCTTCCCTCTCAGGTGGGCTTAAAGATATCCCACTTTCGAAGAAGAGCAGGGGAGCTCATCCCCATATCCTGGCCAGCATTAATCCCTCAATCAGCACCCAAAGCAGAAGGCCAGCTCATTTATGCTTGTGGGATCTTGCTGTGTCAAAATGGCTGCCATGTTTCCCCCCCCAAACAGTAACTATGGGCAGGATCTTGCGGTCGGCGAGCGGGGGCGGGGCCCGCTCGCCAATGTGTAAAATGACGCGGGATGACATCAGACGGAACTCCTGATGTCACCGCGCCCCATTTGCATTTTCAGGTTGGCAGGGGTGCAGCCGAATCAGCTGTGCGCCCACCGACCTGTCAACGGCCTATTGAGGCCAATGAGAAACTAATTAAGGTCGTTAACAGACCTGCCCATCCAACCTTAAGGTTGGCGGACAGGCCGGGAGCCCTGAGGGAAGCATCAAACCTCATCCACGGGCGGGGTGAGGTTTCATGAGGGTATTTACATTTTTTATCAAATCTTTCAATAAAAGTGATGGAGATGTCCCAACTCATGCAACAGTGTCACACGAGGGGACCTGTCAGGGAAGTTGTTTTTATCATTTCTATTAAAAGTTTTAATTCCGAGCAGATCTCCCTGAGGCTGCACTTAGCCTCAGGGAGATCTGTGCGCTCTATCGTGCGCATGCGTGAAAGAGCGCACTCCCGGCTGAGGGAATCCCCCCCCTGCTTACACAGGGAGTGCACAGCACTTCCTGGCGGACGTAAATTAAGTCAATTTTAATAAATTATTTAATAATTAATAATAAATAATTTTAATAAAATAATAAATTGCAGTCAATTAAGGCCCGCCCACATAAAATGGGGGCGCCATTCGGAGGCGCACCTGCTCCCGCACTCCCCCCACCCCCAATTGGGGTGGGGGGGGGGATTTTTCCCTATGCTTCAAAAGGTGTTTCATTGGCTGTCGAATTCTGGGATTTCCTGATGCTGTGAAAGGCGCTACAAAAATGTAAGGTTTCTTTTCCTTCCCTTGGTGGAAGCGCGTCAGGGCGAATCTTGGATGATGACAGAACTGGGCCCAGAGGCCTTAAAGGGGCAGGCCTAGCGTATAGACCACTCCAGCTCAGCAGCAAACGGAAAACGCGCCAACTTGGCCTGAGCAACACCACCGGGGGATCCTCTAGCTTGTGTCACAGGTCTCTGTCCGTGCGCTAGTTCAGCAGAGGAGCTAATCCTGAAAATTCCAGTTTTAAAACGGTTGGGCGCGGGGATTCGTTGCATCCAGTCACGGCACACAGCCTCGTATCCAGGAGCAGTCATTTGGAGGGGGTACTGCAGAGCCAGGCTGTACCCGAGATGGTGTCAGCATCTCGAGCGGGGGTGGGGGGGTGGGGAGGAGGAATGGTGAGGGTGGGAGTGGAGGGAAGAACATTATCAGCAAAGGACAATCGAGGAAAAGAGGAAAAGCATTCTCAGTTATCACCAGCTACTTATGGCTGACAGGCAAAAGATAAATGTTCTTGGACCCAACTGCTACCATTGGGAATGTGAAGGACTTCCTAATCTAAGGACTTCAAGGTCTGTTAGGGAAAGCTGTCAAAAGTATACGACTCATTTTGAAATCATCCTTGGGGTAGGGATAGGCTGAACTTCAGAGATAAGGAGACCTTCATAACACAGCTGGACTACGCACGAGTCAGGAGTGAACTCTGTACCGGCTAATTTTCACCCCATCCAGACTCTGTCGCTGCTGTAACAGCCTGGATACGAGGCTGTGTGCCGTGACTGGATGCAACAAATCCCCGTGCCCAACCATTTTAAAACTGGAATTTTCAGCATTAGCTCCTCTGCTGAAATAGCGCACGGACAGAGACCTGTGACACAAGCTAGAGGATCCCCCGGTGGCATTGCTCAGGCCAAGTTGGCGCGTTTTCCGTTTGCTGCTGAGCTGGAGTGGTCTATACGCTAGGCCTGCCCCTTTAAGGCCTCAAGATCTAACTGCTGTAAATACACAGGTCCTCATGTCAGTCAGCAGCTCATGTGCACATCCTGAGGTCAACTGGAGGATAGCCTCCTCTCTGGTCCTCGATGGGTGTAGGAAAAACTTGGGGGCAGAATCATCCCAGTGGGCATGAGGAAAGTGGTTTTAGCCGCCGGCAGGAATGTCGGACTTTCGCGCCAGATCGTCCCCTACCCACCTCATAAATTGTGCAGTCACGGGAAACAGGCCTGATCGCTGGCAGCAAGCCTCTGATTGGCCTGCCACTCCTGTACCTCGCCACTTCCTCGCACCAGGCGCCACATTTAAAATGCAGCTGTGTGCGTGCACTTCTCAATGCTTGAACCCCCGGACTGCTTCGGTGAAAACATGACCCCCACCCCCCACCCCAAAGCCAGGAAGCTCCCCGCCCCCGCCGATTTAGTGACACATCCCTGGGGTGCCGTGGAGGAGGCCCTCTCTGAGGTCCTTTACCCCGCTCTGGCTGCAGGAGTCTCACCACCCCGGCTTAGGAGGCGGTGGCAGAGGGGGTCAGTGCCTACGCTGCACAGATGAGGTCGGCCATCCACTGCAGAAACAAGATGAATAATCTCATCCGTGTCACCAGGGTAAGGCAACTATCTCCTCGCTCTAAACTCACACACTCACAAGCCCATCGCACATTCACTGGCATCTCACTCACTCAACCAAAGGGACATCACCGCTCACTCTCTCTCACACACACACCCTCACATCTCCTACTGGCCTCATCTCCTCTTGGAGACTGCCTCTTCATCCCGTCCATGGCTCCACTCAGTATACATGCGCATCTGCCATCCTTCTCAGTTGGCCTGGCCTGCTCCTTGCTCACAGTCTCTCCATCTGTCTTTATGCAGGACAAGATCGGGCGCAATAAAACGTGTGTTCCCAGACCGGGGTGGGGGTGGAGTGCCAGACATCAAGGTCCTCACTCCATTGGAGAGTCGGGTGTTGGAGCTGGCCGGGGAGGATGTCAACTGTTCCTGCGGCATTGGTGAGGTGGGCGGTGAACATCCACGTGAGGATCCTGCACCGCACCATCCCTCTCTCAACGCTACTCTGAGTCCACTGTTCTGTGCCAAGCACTAATAAATGCCACTTTCTCTCCTAGGCACATCTGACACTTTGCACTCAGGCAGCCCTGACCCTGATCCCAGTGCCGAGAGCACCTTGGATGAGGACCCTGAGGGCAGCGCCATTAAAGACCCCGTCACGGCGCTCATCCTCCACCAGCGCAGCGACACACACCTCCCTGGGGGCCCAGATGTAGGGCAGTCTCGGAATCACAATCTGGTGGGCACAGCAGGAGGAGGCAGGGACATCTGAGGTCGCTGGCACTCGGAGGACTGCTGGAGGCCAGGAATCCACTGAGGCCCAGTCAGATGATGAGCCTCTGGACTCGGCCGTCAAACAGTGGCTGGAGCTGCAAAGACAGTCACGGGAACGTCAGGAAGGGAGGCCTGGTGCACTCCTCAGATTGCAAGGGGCGATGGAAGAGCCCATCTGCCTTCAGTCCGCTGGCATGCCAACGCACCGAGGTCAGCACTGGCAGGATGGCAGTAGCCTCGGTCCAGGACATCGGTTCCGCAGGCTGAACTCCTTCGCTGACACCGTAGTTGGCCTCCAATAGTGTCAACGCGAGAGGGGTGCGGGGCAACTCCATCTCACTCCAGCTTCCCCTTCCCCTCAAGAAGTCAGCCAGGGGCTGTTGGGCACTCACAGGGAGGAGGATCAGCAGCTCGTCACCCCAGGCCATCCACCCAGGTGACTCCAGGCACGTCCGGCCCATCCAAACCCTCTCTTCCTGTGATCCCTGCAACTCCAGCCAATAGGGTGAGGGGGGTGCCACTGGCCCACAGCAGGAAACCCAAAGCAGGCCAGGGCCCTCCAGATCTCGGCCCTCCAGAGGACGCCCACCAAGGTCATCACAGACAGGGCGTCACAGTCAGCAGGCTGCCTCCACCTCCGCTGTGGATGCTGGGGGGGCGCCAAGACGTAATGGCAGGGTTAGGTAGGTTAAGAAGATGCAGTTGTACATAGGCATGGGTGTTAATCACTTGTACTATTGTAAATAAACTCCCAAGAATATCTCCCTGCCTATGGCTCCTTGTTCTGATGAGCAGTGTTCGTGTTGTTCAGATGTGAAACATTGGTTCCTGCACAAGATAAAGGCAGGTGTCTCAGTCCAGGGCCTCTTCCCTGTGTAGTTCATAACCTTCAGGGCAAAGTGATGGTCCGGCCTCACACTCCCTGGATACGTTACTAATGCCTGCACCTCGATGGTGCTGGTCATTGCTGCCAGAGTGTCGTGGACAGGCGCCACAGAGTTCCATCATTCTCTCTGTGTGGCTCTCAGCACCTTTGAGACGGGGCTGGCCCCCATCTCTTCAGCATCTGTGACCAGTGATGCTGTGAACCTCGGCCAGACAGGAGTCAGACATTCTCAGAGGCTGTGTGAAGATCTATGGAGTGTCCTCACTGCATGTTGTCATCATCCCCCTGGAATCTAGCGACTATTAGGGTTTCTGCTGTGTCTCCATGATATGAGCCTGAGCACTGAGGGTATGTGCACTGTCGTCACCCACACAGGAGTCAAATATTCACAGATGCAAGGTGAGGATGTCAGGACTGTCCTCACTGCATCTCGTCATCATCCTCCACGAATCTTGCGGTTATGAGGGCCTCCTGAGCACACCTGCCTCGTCTGGCCAATGCGATGTCCTTATCGTGGCATCCTCGCCTTCGAGGACCTCATCACCGTCACCTCCTTCAACGTCCTCCTCATTGGAGGAGATGTGCAGCTCTTCCATCTCCTCCTCAGCCAGCTCCTCCCCCAATTGCAGCACCAGATTGTGAAGCATTGAGCAAGTGACGATGATGCTCGACACCCTCGGGGGACTGTATTGCAGTGCCCCACTGGACCTGTCGAGGCACCAGAACCTCATTTTCAAAATGCCCATCGTTTGCTCCACCAAAGTCCGAGTTGCAGCCTGAGCCTCATTATCCCGTCGCTCTGCTGCAGTCTGAGGCCGCTGCACGGGCATCATCAGCCACGGCCTCTGTGGGTGGCCCCTGTCCCCAAGGAGCCAACCCTGCAGCCTCTGTGGACCCTGGAAGATGTCAGTGATCTGTACCCTGTTAAGGATGTAGGAGTCACGGACGCTCCCTGGGAATCGTGCGCAGACCCTGTAGGATGTCTTCGCGATGGACGCACACCAGCTGAACATTCAGCGAGTGGAAGCCCTTGCGGTTGATGTAGTGGACTGCTTGTTGCCATGGAGATTTAAGTGCCAAATGAGTGCGGTAGATGGCACCCTGCACCTGTGGAAAACCAGAGATCTGCGCAAATCCCAACGCTGCTGCTTCCTGCTTTCCTGATCTCGGGCAAAATGCACAAAGTCCTGTGCCTTCGCAAAGAAGGTGTCTGTGACCTCCTGGATACACTTGTGCATGGAGGCTTGTGAGATCCTGCACAGGTCACATGTGGAGCCCTGGAAGGAGCCACTGGCATAAAAATTGAACACCATGGTCACTTTCACGCCCACTGGCAGTGGATGCCCTCCATGTCCATGTGGCGCCAAGTCCTGCAGCAGGCGGCGTATGTGACCGACCAGTTCCCTAGACATGCGCAGTCTTCAGCGACACTGGTTCTCAGTCACCTGCAGGAATGACAGACCCAGTCTATAGATCCTGGGTCTAGCAAGGTGCCCATGAGCGATGGTTCTCTGTGGATCTCCAGTTGCGTGTACAGCAGGCCCTGCTACACCTTCAACTTGAGGGAGGTGCTCCTCCCTTTGCTGAGCCAGGTGCCTCCACTGCTCTCTTCTCCTTCTTCTTTGCTCTCTGTGAGCCATCAGGCATCCTGCTAAATCACCAGGCTCCATGATCCTGATCTTCTCCTCCTGCAGGATCAAAGAGTTACACATGGGTTAGTCTGGGTGTAACAAGAACCTCTCTTGATTAAGTCTGAAGACTCCTTCATGCATGAGGAGAGTGTTGGCTACACTTGGTTGGCCAGTGTGTAGTGCGTTCATTGTCCGAAACCCCACCCACCTCTGCCCCACTCTACCTGACCGATTGGCAGCAGCTTTGCCCACTGGACTGCACGCTGTGCTCTCAGCTCAGGCACAGACATTCTCCTAACCCGCAGTGCAAGGCTGCGCTGTTAGCTTGAACCACAGGGAAGACTGGTCCAAGCCTCAATAAAGACATTGCAAGGGGCTGAGAGCAGCTGCACCAGTGACTGAGCCATTGCCAGCTTTTGCAAGGGGATTGTGCAACTTTGTGAATCATCCAATTGTTTAGCTTCCCCCTAAAATGCATATTAATTTACAGTCTGTTCCCGAGGGGTGAAAAGTTCTGGAGCATTTGGTGGCCCTTTCATGCTTCTGTGTTGTTTGAGTGAGCAGAAAAGCTTCAGGGGCCCAACTCCAAGCCTGTCAATGGAGCTGCAGCTGAACGGTCCCGGCTGTGGGAGAATGCTCACTCCTGACAAGCTTTTCCAAGTGTGTGGCTGCTTCCCTCACTCCCCCCCACCCCCTACCTCACCCCGACCGCCCCTTATCCCAACCCCCACCCCCACCGCCACCGCCCCTTATCCCAAACCCCACCCCACCCCCCACCCCACCACCCCTTATCCCAAACCCCACCCCCGGCATGGGCTTGAGTACTTCCTCCAGTCTGTGCTGCCTTGCACCCCCACTCCATCCCTCCCAGCCTCAACCACACTGAAGCCCTTACACCAGCACTGCACTGAAAGCCCACCTGGGAAAAGAGACTTGCCTATGGCCCCCGTGAATGTGTGGCCCCCTCTTCCTTGTTGTCCTCCGGGTGATGCTCACAAGCGCTGCACAAGGTTGTGTGCGCTCACCTCCAAATTCCCCTCGAAGTGCAGGTCACCAGGTGCACGCCTTTTAATGTCAGTCGTGAAACACGCGCCATGTCATGCTGACGTGGGTGGTAACTTTGACGTGGGGGGTTGATTCTGGCGAGCAGGCTTATAATGAGAGGCTAAAGCATTGAAATTAGGTTCCCGATGTGTTGCACTGGGAAACACTGCCCTCCATTGATGGCTGCAGCAGACAATCCAAACTGGTTTCACAACGGCGTAAAACCAATTTTTGGCCTTCTCGCCCTATTGCCCGCTCACACCCACCATGACACCCACTGCCAACTGAGCCAGACAATTCCACCCTTGGATTTCCATAGAAATTTTTAAAATCTTAGCAACCAATCAAGTACTTCTGAAATGTAGCCACTCTTGTAATGTACAAAGCGTGTGCACAGCAAGCTCCCACAAACAGCAACGTGTTTTCATGGCACTTGTGCTTGGTTTGATCGGCTCATTAAAGAATCCCATCGCCCTTTTTTTAATTTCATGGGATGTGGGTGTCGCTGGCAAGGCCAGCATTTGTTGCCCATCCCTAATTGCCCTTAAACTGAGTGGCTTTCTGGGCAGAGGCAATTGCTGTGGGTCTGGAGTCACATATCTGGAGTCCAGGTAAGGACGGCCAGTTAGTGAACCAGATGGGTTTTTAACAACAATCAATTAAAGTTTCATGGTCACTATAACTGAGACTAGCTTTCAAGTTCCAGTTTTATTAATTGAGTTTAAATTCCACCAGCTGCCATGATGGGATTTGAACCCATGTCCCCAGAGCATTAGCCTGGGGCTCTGGATTACCAGTCCATTATCTCCACAGGGGTTATGGTTTGGATTTATTACACCAGGCAGCCAATGTACTCTCTAGTAACCTCCATCAAAGTTCACTTGTCTGTCTTGATCTTACCCAAATGTGGCTGGAGCTAAAGACACAGGTTTCAGTTCATAAGAGATTCAGTGGTGGGTAAGTTGCAAGAAATGAGTTGGGGCAAATGAGCCCCATTTGCTGTGAACACAGACTGATGACCACAGTCTGCACACGTGAATTGTGACACTGCAGATTGAAGGAAGCTCCACACTGCATTGGCTGCTGACTTTTGCAGCTGTTTCCCCAATTTGCTTTTGAACCAAAAGCAGCATCTTTGCCAAGGCACCTGCCTCTTCAAATACACTCTCTGATCCTCCTTTGGAAACTGCTCTCAAGTCACATACTTCAGGAAAAGGCACTGGTGCCACAGAATGCCTTTTCATCAAAATTGGACAAATGCCATTCTTGAAAGATCAAATGACATCTGTCACCCTTGCCTCTGAAGTTCCAGGTTCATGTCCCGCTCCAGGGATTTAGCACAAAGATCAAGGCTGATATTCCAGGGCAGTACTGAGGGAGGGCTGCATTGTCAGAGGCGCTGTCTTTCAGATGAGACAGAGGCCCCATCTGCCCGATGTAAAAGATTCCATGGCACTGTTTTGAAGAAGAGCAGGGAAATGTTTCCCAGTGTCCTAGCCAAATATTTACTCCTCAATCGATGACGCAAAACTAGGTTATCTAGTCACACCGTATTGTTTGTTGTGTGCAAATTCGGTGTTACATTTCCTACATTACAACAGTGACTGCAATTCAAAAGTACTTCATTGGCTGTAAAGCACTTGGAGATGTCCAGTGGCCATGAAAGGTGCAATAAAATGCAAGTCTTTCTGTTCTTTACCTGAGCTTGTAAAAATTAAGCTAGGTTAAGTGGGAACAAAGGCATAACCTGTCCAATAAAGAAAAGATATGTAAAGCAGCATGCCACATAAGAGGGCAGGTGTTCTGCTCAATCAGCAAACCTTTTCCTCCAATATGGTTTTCTTGTGAGCAAATATCTTCTTCTTCAAATAAGGGGAGTTTAAGTCGGAGAACACAAGTTCAGAACACACACAAATTTTGCATTTTTCAATTGAAGTATGAAATTTTTCAATCCCACCCTTTTCATTTTTATACATAATTCATTTGGGCTATTTTAATTTTAAATGAGGAGGGGGGTCGCTCCTGTTTAAACAGTCAGGTTTGTGAAACTCAGCTAAGGGCACCCCTGCCCCCTCTTTCATCCATTTGTTCTAGTTGAAAGTCTAATGTATTCATGCTTTTGCACTCTGCTGCCTCAGCACAGCAAGCTTCCTTCGAGGCACCACTTATCGGTACACATAATGCAGATTGTGACGGTGAACCCGACTAGCCTTTATGCTTATAAACACATGCATACACGGAAAATTGCCTCTGTATTCTGGGCACCTTTATCTCAAACACCAAGCAACCCAAATGCCCCACTCACCAAACACCGTAGCAAGAAAATATGCCTAAACATTCCTTCTGTCCTTGTGGTCAATATATACCCCTGACCACTGACTTGGTCAATATACACCGCAAATATGCTTGAATCAAGAAAGAGATGATTGCTGGAAATACACCATGCCAGAGAGGGCAATGGAAGTTGATCCAACAGTAACTCTCA